>NC_134589.1:28557839-29157839 GCF_037038515.1 Microtus pennsylvanicus | reverse complement strand
GCCAGGACTTAATGTCTACACCACGTTTCCTTTATTATTGTACTTTATGTTGCCTTTTGTATTTTCAAGTTTGGGCAAACCAATTATTCATTTGGAAACTCATTCCCAACAGTTCCTGATCAAACAAATACACTAGTTATTCTGCTTCTTTTTGTCTGATTTACTACACATCAAACAAGAAGTGATAAATGCATACTTTCCAAGATTATTGTGTAAGTTTAAAGGGAACTAAGTCCCAAAATAAGAATGCAGAGTAGAGTTCAAAAGATTGTTCTTAAGAGCCCAATCTAAACTCTAAGTGAGGACTAAGAGTCATTTTACATCTTCACAGCAATTTTTAATTTATTGATTTTGTTAACTAATAACTTTCCTAAAGTTAAAGTTTGCTTTATAATAACCACAACTCAAAATCCTATTTTGTGTGGGTGTAGCTCCTATTCCTTCCTCTTGATATGATAAGAACAGTAGTGTGGTATTTCTGGCTAAGATATAAAAACACTGTGAAGTTGCTTTCATCTTACATTTGACTCTTCTGGGAGCTGGTACCATGGCATTATCAGGAGATTTCCCCTTGATTATTCTCAGATAGATTGAGTTGCAACCTTACATGCTTCAGCAAGTTTTTCCCTTAGCTTCAATAATAGCATTTTCATAGCTCACCTTGGTTCTAGAGATGGAAAGTCATATTAATCATAGAGGGCAATAATACTATATGTTAAGGCAGGATAAAGTCCTGAAGGACAGATTTTAAGAGTCTATTTTGAAGCAGTGATCTCATTTGGCACAAGAGTTACATGGTACAGGGACAGTTGGTAAACCATCCTCAAGCCCACGGGAATTTGATTTGTGGGCTGCCTGAAATGCTTCCCTCTGTAGCTTTCCTCAAGGGTCTAGTGATCTGTGGCCAATTACATCTTAATGATCCCTAGGCACATGTCAGTCTACGAGAATGTAAAAGAGCAGATTTACTCGAGAGCTAATTGTTAAAAAATGATAAGATCATAACACAATATGGGTCCTCCTATGAAACAAGGAAGCATTAATCTACAGAGAAATCTGAAGCTATATACCCCTCCATGTCTTAGGAGAAACTGAATGGCTTGATAAATATGAGATTTTCTACTCAGAATCTATGTATGTTGCTGGGATGAATGGGCACAAGGGATTGTGGTGGGGGAAGAGAATGAATGAGAACAAAATATAATGAAGCAACTGTACAAAAAAACATAATGAAGCCTTTCAGTTTATCTATTTTTGATGGAGGAAGGTCATTGGTTAAAAAAGTAAAGAAACTGCTTGGCTGGCCCTCATAGGTTAGAACACAGGTGAGTGGAGAAAACAGAACAGAATGCTGGGAGGAAGAGGAAGTGAGCTCAGACTTGACAGCTCTCCTCTCGGGGGCAGATGCCTCTGAGAGATGCCATGCCCTGCTCCCAGGCAGACACACGCAATGAAGCTCAGACCCAGGATGGACGTAGGCTAGAATCTTCCCGGTATTCCTCATTGTCCTCTATGTTCAGCTAGTCCGGATTTATCCCATGCTTTTTCAGACCCAGGCCAGCTGGCCTTGGTGAGTTCCCTATAGAACATCCCCATTGTCTCAGTGTGTGGGTGCGCCCCTCGCGGTCCTGAGTTCCTTGCTCTTGCTCCGTCTCCTTCTGTTCCTGATTTGGACCTTGAGATTTCTGTCCCGTGCTCCTCTGTCTCCTTTCATCGCCTGATGAAGGTTAATATTCATGAGGATGCCTATGTGTTTGTCTTTGGGTTCACCTTCTTACTTAGCTTCTCTAGGAACATGCATTACAAGCCCAATGAGGAATACTGAGAACTCAAGAACAATCGCAGTGGGTTTTTGATCCTACTGCACGTACTGGCTTTGGGGGAGCCTAGGCAGTTTGGATGCTCACCTTAGGAGACCTGGATAGAGGTGGGCGGTCCTTGGGCTTCCCACAGGTCAGGGAACCCTGATTTTAAATAAATAAATAAATAAATAAATAAATAAATAAATAAATATATAAATAAATAAAATTTAAAAAAAAAAAAGAATCTTCCCGGTAAGACCAGTGCTCACAGATTATTGGAGATGGGTTGATCGGGATATCAGAATTAGCCAGTAAGGGCCAGAGCTAAAGGGCCAAGCAGTGTTTAAAAGAATACAATTTGTGTGTTGTTATTTCGGGGCATAAGCTAGCCGGGCGGCCAGGGTGCTGGGGATGCTGGGGACGCAGCCCCGCCGCTCTTACTACTACATATTTTAGCATGTGTATGTATGTGTTATGCACACATGTGCATGTGCATACACACACATACACACATCATATATATATATATATATATATATATATTTGCCTATGTGTGAGCATACATACTTGTTCAAGTGCGTGTGAATGCATATAGAAGCTTGAGGTTGAAGGAGGAAGTCTTTCTCACAAACATTCCCTACCTTATTCTTTAAGAAATGGCCTCATAATTGAACCCAGAGTTCACCAGCTAACAAGTTGGCTCTGGGAGTCCCCTGTCTCAGCATTTCCCACATAGATGGGCTATCACCATGTCCATTTAGCATTTATGTGGGTTCTGGAGATTCAAACTCAGGTCCCCACTTTTTACTGTCTGTGTTTAATTATTATGAGTATTAATTTTCTAGTACGTAATGGCATTTTCATATTTGACACGAATATTTCTATACCAGCTTCATCTTCCACAACTTCAAGGACCATACTCTACACATTTATTCCTTAGTATTTAAAGTCAAGAAGCATCCTTTGATTTATAAATTAAGGATAATAAGTTATATTAAGTGTTTGTACAGTTCAGAGAATGATCTAGCATATCTGTGCTTTGGGTTTTGAATGAGTTAGTGACCTTATTAAGCATGCAATAAGCAAATATCCAACAGAAGCTGACTGTGGAGAATCAGTAGTCACACGAAGTTCCAGGCTTAACTCTTTCCATGAATAATCTTCAAGCTTCCTGTTCACACAGCAGTCAGTTACGGGGTAAACAATAGTGATGTCTGTTGATAATGACTTATCCTTGAACTGCTCTCCTGCTTTTATAATCATAACTGTTATTCCCTCTCCAAGGGACCGAGTCACCAGACCCCAAATGGAGATCTGAGAGAGACCAAGCAAGGGCCTTTTTACCCTCAGAGTACAGCATGTGGTAATTTACCCTGTTCTGTTAAGAAAATCATTTTCAGCCATTACACCAAAGGTGAAAAATATAGGTTGTTCAGGATTCATTTACTCTGACCTCATATGAATAGTAACAGTATGGTAACAACTTTTCTGGCTAAATTCCTGCAAATCATACAGCAGTAGTTTAAGAAGTGTTTGCTTTCTCTAGGTGTGATGTGATATAAGGCTCTAGGCAGAAATCATAGAAATAGGCAAGCTTGTTCAAATGTTATTGAGCTTAACTATGTCTGTGACAGGAAACAAATCACATGCACTTGAAGATTGTGGTTCAGACATGATGCATTATTGATTAAAGAGAAACACTCGTGCTTACATTGCCAAGGTGAAAGGCTTTAACATGTGGTGAGAAGGAAAGAATAAAACCGAAGCGAATCAGATATGCTTTGATATGCCTGGGAAGTAAGCAGGATTGATGGATGCGCAGGTGGGAAGACAGAGAAACAAGTACAGCATGACGTAAATGCAGTACAATCTCAAGGCCTGCACCACCTGGGAGGAAGGTATTCTTTGGTTTCATCACACAACTTAAATCCCTCACAATGTATATAGAGAGATTGAGGAAATGAAAATTGCTGATTTTCTCCTTATAATCTTTTAAAATGTGGTGAGGTCATGTATATGAATTACAGGGCCACATTTTGACTTTGAAAGATACAAGAGAAATTTATCCTTAAAAAGTCTCAGAGTCACTCTTACAAGCCATATCATTTTCAATATCTTTGTCTTTTAATAATTTCTAAAATGGTGGACTTACATCAAGATTTATGCCCTTCGCTCTTTCAAACTCTGAATGCATTGACCTTCACATGGATTTTCCTCAAGATTTCCTTGTAAAAGACGTCAGGAAAAGCCAATCACTTGAGATATATTTTAGTGCTGAAGTGTGGCCATCTCTTTTTTGGTTTTTTGAGACAGAGTTTCTCGGTGTAGACTTGACTGTCTGGATCTCATCTGTAGTCCATGCTGGCTTCGAACTCATGGAGATCTGCCTGCCTCTGATTTCCAAGTGCTGGGATTACTGTCACTGCCTGGCTGTGTGGCCATCTCTTAATCAGGATTAGGAAAGAAGCATATCAGAAAATTAGAACAAGGTAAAAATATAGGCCTCTGAGATTTGCCTAGCAAATGGTGTGCCGTCATTTATGTCTAGAGTATAATATATTACAGATGATGGAAAGGATCCCAGTCAGAAATTATGGCCAGTAAGTTGGCTTTGGTCTATATATAACAAGAAATTATTAAAGGTTTTAAACAAAGAGTTATGGCTAGACTTGGGGTATAAAAAAGTAAGTCTTGTGACAATGGAGAATGTCAAGGAAAAGTAAGTCAGGAGATAGAAGTTCTCCGCTCTTTAACTCTCTCATTATCTCATTCCATACATTTCTGGTTCCTTTACATCTCCGTCTTCATAGAAACTGTTTTAGGTAAATATGCTTCTATGTATGCATGTATATGCAGGCCAGGTAATAATATAATATGGTGAGTTCAGTTTCTTGAGAAGCTTCTTTTTAAAAATAAAAGTTCCAGGATGCCATTTCAGACATAAAAATACTTGAGAAGTTCACCAGCTAGGAATTCTAAGCCCTCTTAACAAGTGTACTACATAAAGTGACTTCCCTGTCATGAACTTTTAGGAAGTGTTACACTGATAATTTCATAAGGGCAACATCTGTCCTGCCTGTGGCTTGATGTTTCATTGGAATTTTATGAAATGTACAATTTGATATCTGATTTGCACTCCCTTAGAAATTGGTACTTTAAAGAGATCTGCCTGAGGCGTTGCCATCTAAGAATTAACAACTTGGTTATTGCAACGAACCTTATCATGGGAGGGAAACAAAGCCATCTGCTATTGCTTGAGAGTTCACATCTGCAGAACCTCATATCCAAATTATTTAATGTTACTCTTAAAAGACCATGCAAGAGCAAGAGTATGCCCCTTCAGGGTTGAATAGCATCCACGTTGACCTCGGCAGATATGCAATGTTGAAATCTAACACCATCCTTTAACACCACTTTACATCCCTTTAACACTATATACTGTCTCATGCATTCATTGTCAGTCAATTCTCTATATCTGATGAAAAGCAAAAGCCAATGAAAATGCAAACAAGGGAGGGAAAAACTACAGATGATTCAGATTCTTAAAGAAATTTATTACATCACAACACAATAAATGCATCTCTTACTACCAATCCAAAACCTGGAAAATGGAGAGACTCTTTCATATTTTAGGAAACAAGATCTGGCTATGGGACAGCCATGAATGTCTTAATACATGAATAACCCCCCCATGAAAGAAAGAACCTTCTTTTAGAAATAAAGGTGTTGTGCCCCAAGGATAACTTTCCTTCAAAAGCATATTGTTGATTGTAAATAGACACTAAGAAAAGTAGAATGCAATTCTGCAAGGCAAGAAGACTGCAGAAAAGTAGCATGGAACAAAAGTTCACAAATTTGAAAACATCATTTACATAGAAGCATCATCTAGACCTCCTTGTCTTCAATATGGTAAGGCTGTGAGATATTTGCCCGAAAGAAGGATGCTATGGCCAGTTTTTGGATCTAGACCAAAGGAACATGTTGCATAGCCCATCCCGGGAGCACTTTTTTTTTTTAACCCAGAGCTTCCATTACCCCAATGTGGTCCTGCTGTGAGAAAGCTATGCTAACAACAAAAACTTGTCAGACAAGAAAAAGGGATATGCAAACCCTGCATGTTCCAACTCCTGCCACCTGAGTCATCTCAGTAGAAATGTATTAGCGGAGTGACTTTATTTGCCAGCAATAGATAAACTAAGGGGTGAGTCTGAGTGTAATTTCTAAAGAAAGACCTTGAGAGATCAAGCAAAGGGTTTCTATAGCTCAACACATGAACATGAGAATATAGCCTTAGAGGAGAATCCCATCTTCAAGGAATTCACTAAGACCAAGGTGCAATGGAAACAGTGACTAATTTGTTCAACAGACCATGCCCACTTCCTGAGTAACCGTTCAGTCGATAGGAAGTGAAAGCTGCCTCAAAAAATGCCTATCTCTACATGGCTGGTCAACCTTGATTAAGGAGGATCTCAAACACGTTTGTTCAATCTCAAACAACAGAAGTTACATCTCTCAATTGAGTGCGAGGTAGTCTCATGGATTAGAAATAAACAAAGTTGTCTCTATCAGAACACTGAAGGGTGAATTTGGATGGATTACTTTTTCTCTACCTGATTGCAGATGGGTTGCAGGGTCAATGTAATGGCATCACCGAAATAGGATAACACTTTGAAACCTATAGATATGTAACAAATAAAGAAAATTGTGATAAAAACTTAATCTTGTCGTTACTATATGCTCAAATGTTTTGAAACAAAGAAAAATACAATTCTTTTGTTTCTTGTTTATATGGTTCTACACACACATAAGCACACACACACATGTGCACACACACAACACACACACACTTGATGTAGAGGGAAGTTAGTTACTCAACTCTGAATCACAGATTATTTACATGTTACAGTTGATTTTAAGCTATGGTATCATTTTAAACTCTCAATACCTTTGTTCTTTTTATAGAACATGAACAAAATTATACAGAACAATGAAAAGTTTCACTTGAAACCTTGGAAATGATTTTACCTATAGTATGACCAAGTACAGGTATTTCAGCATCCCACAATATCACTATGACAACTGATCCAGCTCAAGGCTAGCTTCCCTTTAATGGGTTCCAAATTACTTCTATGGATTGAGTGCTTGGGGGCTTACTGGCCTTGTGAATTAAACAGAGAGCCAGTCAGAGCGATGAGTAAACTAATTTCCACGAAATGTCTGAATTCATCAACTTAAAAAGTGCAGATCTGGATATCTGGGTTCAGCTAAATGCAACGAAAGTCTGACAAGAAGTGAGGTTTGTGCAAGTAATAAGAGTTAGAAATAGAACAGAAGGCTCAGCATCCTGCTAGAAAAGATGCACATTCACTATTTTCCAATTTACCCTGTGTCTTAGACTTAGTTCCTCTTGGACCTTTGGCTGTGCTATCTCATATGGATCTCTTTTAAGGTTTTTCACTATATGCCAGGAACGAAAGAGAATCCAGACATGAGTGTCGAAGAAAGACTTGTCTCTATCAATCAGTCCTTCAGGGTGTGTAAAGGCATAAAAGGGGAGAAAAGAGAAGACAGAAAGATGGATAAGTGGAGGGAGAGAAATCAGGGCTGAAGATGTAGCACACACATTTAAAGTTGGCGTGAGCACACCAGCCTAAACCCATAGCATGGAGAAGAGACATGGGCATCTAGGAAACTCACTGGCCAGAGAGTCAAGCAGTCAAGCAGAATAGAAAGCTTCCACTTCAGTGAGAGACCTTGTCTCAAGGCAATAACATGAGGAGTAAGAAAGAAAGATACTTGCCATTCTGTTCTCTCTCTCTCTCTCTCTCTCTCTCTCTCTCTCTCTCTCTCTCTCACACACACACACACACACACACACACACACACACACACAAATGAAAGAATGCTTCTTACAGGATTTTAAGATGGGTTGATGTCTGTTGAGAAACTGAGTTGGATTTTCTTGGGAGAGCTTCTGTATGTAAGTCTGAAGTTAATTGCTGAGGGAAGATAAATAGCTGTGCTGAATAAGGAGAAAAGTAGTGTGCTATTCCACTGATAGCCAATGAGGCTGAGTCCTCTTTCCAGTCCCTCATAGTGGTCAGTAAATCTGTCAGTTTCACAGGGGAACCCATGTAAATGAATTTTAGGAAAAATATGATGAAAGAGCTATGTGATGGGGCTGATACAGAGCAAATAGAGAATATGTGTCAATAATAGAATAATAAATACATACGCCACTAATGGAGCATCATGGGCTGTGTGCTATGGTTCTCCAACAACACAGAAGATAAATAAAATGATAGCAATATATAACTGAAACTATATAGATATATGAGTGTGTCTATTATGAAAAGAAGTGCTCCACTTGACTATGGAGTGTAAAAATTCATACAGTGTGGTTTCAGTAACCTAGAGAGCCAGAGTAGTGTGGCTTCCAAACTGCAATCATTAGAACATTGAAAGTGATAGCTCAAGTAAACAGCAGATGCAGACAAAGGCCTCAGGACCTGAGCCTCTGATGTCCAAAGAGTAGGGGAAAAATGTTGTCCAAATTCCTGTGCAGCAGGAAGAGAGAACAAGAGATAAACAGAGAAAGGGAGAATGTGATTTGGCATTTGCTTCCCCACGTTAGCAGACTGCTGGATTTCCTTACTCGGTCCACTGGTTCAGTGACAATCTTTCTTGAAATACCCTCCCAGACAAACTCAGAAATGATGCTTGATCAGATACCTGGGAAACCCTCCTATAAAATGAGAATTACCCAGCACAGACCAAAAGGGGAGATGCTCTCAAAAGATATTATGCATTTAAGCACATTCTTGGAACTTCTACAGGTCATGAAGTCTATAATTAGATTCAATTTTAACTACATGTTTTAGAGACATGGAGTTCTCCAAATCACATGAGGAGTACCTATAAAAATGCTAGAGACTTTTCAGCCATTCATCTCTTTATTCTTCCTGAAATTTAATCTATAAATTTCCAAGCTGAATTTAGTATTCATATAATAAAATTAAATGTTGTAATCATTTACTTTAAAAGGATGGATTAGAGAGAACATAGAAACATTATACATATTTCACTCACTTAAATTTTTTATTTATGTGTTTGTGCATTGCATGACATGTAAACATAAATGTGTATATATGTGTGGGTATGTGGAAGTCAGAAAAATCACTCCAGGAGTCAGTCTTCACCTTCCATCTGGTTGAGACAGGGTCTCTCTTTTGTTGTTCAGAGTTTTCCTGTCTCTGCCTCCACATTCCCATAGCAGCATAGCAATTACAGACCTGCACTATTGAACTCTTTTTAGGTTCTGGGAATCCAGACTCAGACTCTTACGCCTGAACAGCTAGTAATTTAGCCAGTGAGCCACCTCCTCTGTCCACATTCTTTATTTCTTCTAAACAACAATTACTCCATGTATGTCCAAGGACAAAAAGCAGTCAAACTAGAATTGGGGGACTATTTTAAAATAAAAAGATGACATGGACTTGGGAGAAGCGTGGACGGTGACTGAGAGGCATTAGTGAGACTAGTGAGAGATGAATATAGTAAAAACATTGTATACATGCAGGAAATTATCAAAAATTAATAAAAAATACATTTCAAATTTTTGATAGAAGTCAACATTAAAACTGTTAGGTTCCATGCTTTTCTCTGACAAAATACCTTTTACTAGTAACACATCATTTTTTTTTATTGGTCCGTTCAAGTTTTCTATTTCTTTGTGATTGAATTGTGGAGAGGTCCATATATCTATAAATATTTCTTTGTACTTTGAGACCTTAGACTGGCAAAACCAACATGATGCTAGGGGATGATGAAGTCTCCGTCTCTGTGGGGTGCCTACTACTAAGAGAGAACAGTAACCCAAGACTACTGCAATTATCCATTGGTTGGAATAGACAATTGATTGGATGGGGCTGCCTGCCTCTGCTTAGCACTAGGGATATTACAGAGGCTTGCTTCATCATGTGCACTTCTTGGAAATAGGGTCATTTGTTTCTATCCACTATTTGGTTTCGCCAATCTAGCACTGGGTCCAAGACAAAAATTCTATGCTAACTACCTCATTAAACATAATATTGGTTAGTTCTTTGAAATCAGAGGACACAACCTTTATACCAATATGATGCTAAGACAGGTTCCACCTTCATCTTACAGTCGTGTGGGTGCATATATGCCCACACCATAGCTAAGTACAGTATCTGCTGAGAGGTATATACAAGACCCTAGCACACAGTTGTCTGCCTACTACTGAGGAAGACCTAGAGGCTCTATATATGAATCTTTCCTTAGAAAAATTTGTACTGTCCATGCTTGAGAGGTAGGTTGTAGAAACAGTCCTTTAGCCACTAAGGATGATAGTAAATTGAGTATTCTTGGGATCAAGGAGATAACCTGCCCACTCAACAGCTAAATACGGACATAGGCAAGAACTTGTCTCTGTCTCTCCGGTGTACAGGTATCTAACTGATACAGGTCCAAAGGCTCCATCTCCAATTTCTGGCCTACAGACAATGTTTTGAGTATAGGCCTTTTGGAGTCGACTTTGTATTGAATTTCACCATGGCAATCACGGTACTGAACTCCAAAACTCATGTCTCTACGGCACCTTCTATGACCTGCTCTTGAGTCTCTTTGCCATCTGGCTATTGCAATCTCAGATGCTCAGTCTACAAACACTAGCTAGGTTGTGGGAGGAACTATGGGTCCCTAATTGATACCAGATTTAAGCACTCAAGCATTATACTGGGTTTCGTGTGTAAGGCTTGAACTTAACTTTTCCTTTCCCAAGAAGGAGACATCTCTCACCATGTTGCTTGGAGTTTAGGGAGAAATAATGGTAGCAATGCCTTTTCCCCTTCTTTGCTATATCATTTTTCTTGAAACCAAATCCAGGTACTGTGGTCTCTCACCTAGTTTAGCTCTCATGTCGTTTGGCTTATCGACACGTACTCAAATTGGTATACTATGGGGAAGTAATTTCTGGATGATCTTATCTAGAATCTCAGTCTCTTGTCTTGATTGTTTTGTCTTTAGAGTACAGATCGTGACTTTATTTACTGCATTATGCTTCTCTGGCAAGTAGAAGAACTTGTAAGCTGACCACTGCTTGACCTAACTTAACTAAGCTGTTGAGGTTAATTCTGTTTCTTCATCATAAATGCAGCTTCCGTCACATGTTATGAACACCATTTCAGCCAATCTTACAAATCTTACTTTCCCACTAGATTGCAATCAGCCTTTCCCCCCTTGGTATCATAAAATACATAAGAGTTTTCTCGTTCCAAATTATGTTTGTTTTTTACAATATCACACCTTTCTGACCCCACAAAGAAATTATTAGCAAAATTACTTACGATGATATAATGATGATACACCAAAATCTGTACAATTGAAAAACTAATTAGAACTAATTATATTTTCAATATAAAAATCCAATCATTGGACAGCATGAGATGGAATAACATTTCCATCCCCAAAGGATAATACAAAGGTGTTACCAAAGTATTTCACCTTTGCTCAGGCAGTTGCTGGGCTTGGGAAGCCTGTTGATAGACTGAGTATGCATATTTTATGAATGATTATTTTCCTGCTAGAAATAAATTTGAAAAGCAAATAAATGACTGGGCCCAATGGCATACACTTGTAATATCAGTTACTCAGAAGACAAAAGTAGGATTATAAATTCAAGGCCATTTGGGATACAGGAAAAGTTCAAGGCCAGCATTCACAAAACTGTGAGATCTGTTCTGGAAAAGTAGAAGTTTAAACAGGACTAAGGGGAGGCAACTTAGTATTAGATTACTTTACTGGCATGCATGAGTCCCTGGATTCCATCTCAAGTACCATACACAAAATTCTTGTTAAATAGTTTACATAATTTTCGGTTGAGGGACATGTAGGTTGTTTCCAGTTTCTGGCCATTATATACAAAGCTGATATGAAAGAAAATGTGATACATTTACACAGTGAAGTATTATGCAGCAGTGTCAAAAGTAACATCATGAAATTTGCAGGCAAATGGATAGGACTAGAAAAAAATCATTCTGAGTGAGGTAACCCAGACCCAGAAAAACAAACATGGTATGTATTCACTCATAAGTATATATTAGCTATAAAGAAAAGGATAATCATGCCAAGATTCACAGAGCTAAAAAGGTTAAGCAACAGTGTGGGCTCAAAGGTAGACACATGGATCTCCCTGAGAAGGGGACCTAGAAAATATTTCACAAATCTGTAGAACTGGGGACAAGTGGGAATAGGAATAGGAAGTATCAAGTTTGGGGGGAGGCATGGAGGGAGACAATACTGGAAGAGGCAACTGAAATTGGAGGGATGAGGTAGAAACCTAGTACAATGGAAACTCCCTGGAAGTGACAAGGGTGACCCTAGCAAAGACTCCCAGTAATTGGGGATATGGAGCCTGACACAGTCATCTCTGTAACCAGGCAAGGCTTCCTCTGTAGGGACTGGGGCACCAACTCACTCATAAAACCTTCAACTTTTAATTTGACCTGTCAATTAGATGCTCTGGAATAAAGGTGACATAGCACCTACAGGAGTAGCCAACCAATGACTGGTCCAACTTGAAACCCATGAGCAGGAGCTCATGACTGACACTGCCTGGATGGTCAGGCACTCAAGACTGGATAGCCCAAAGACCTGATATAGAACCCAACAATACTGGCAAAAAAAAAAAAGGCAGGAAGAAAAGAAGGAAGGGAGGGAGGGAGGGAGGGAGGAGAGGAAAGGAGGGAGGGAGGGAGGGAGGGAAATGAAATGATTCCTAATGATACCCTTATATACTCATAGACCAGAGCCTAGCATAATCATCGTCAGGGAGCCTTCATCCAGCAACTGATGAAAACAGAGGCAGAAACCCACAGCCAAACATTAGGCAGACTTTGGGAAATTCCATGGAAGAAAAGGAGGAAGGACTGTAGGAGCCAGAGGGTCTAGAACAAGAGGCTCTCTGAGTCTGAGCCAACAGTCAGAGAGCCTGTGTGAGTCTGACCTAGGCCTTCTGTATATGTGTTATGGTTACGTAGCTTGGTTTTCTCATGAGATTCCTAACAGTGCCTGCTTTTGGGATCCTTTTCCTCTTACTGGGTTTCCTCATCCACTTTTGATATGAGGTATAAGCCTAGATTATGGTATCTTGTTATGCCAGGTTTGGTTAATATCCCTGGGAAGTCTGTTCTTTTCTGAAGAGAAACAGAGGAGAAGTGGATCTGGGGAAGAGGAGAGGTGAGGGTGGAAGGAATGGGAGCAGTGCAGGGTGGGAAACTGCAGTGGCAATGTAATATAAATTTTAATAATTCACACAATTATTCTCCATTAATGTATTGAATGCAAATGATAAAACACCCTCAATTTAAATATCTTTGAGAATAATGAAATAAATGTCCAATACCTGTAATTTACGGGTATATTTATGTTGGGAGCTGTGAACCCCCAGATCCTGAATTTCTTGTAAACAACTTGTTTTCCTCTGCTCTGAGACAGCTTGCAGCTGCTCTGAGCAAGAGACCCTCAAAAGTTCCTGATGGCAGGGGAGTGATTTCTGGTGGGTTTGGCTGGGGCATGGCTATCCCTATATAAGCTGCCCCTGGACACAATAAAGGGGGCATTTTGGGGGCATTCCTGTTTCAAGGATGACATGTGTCTCTGTCTGTGTGTCTTTGTGTGTTTCACTATCCAGCCCCTTGCCCGGTTCACGAACTGTATGGTAGCGCATAGAGTACAGACAGGCATGGTGTGCTGCATGTAATGAACTAGGGGGAAAAATCAGAAAAAAAAGAAACAGAAAACTAACTGGCAGGAGCCATGTAACTTCTTTGGGGAACAAGGCCTGATAGCTTGAATGGCTCTCCTTGTGTCAAGGTCCTGGAGATCCTGAGCCATTTGGCGAAGCCAATGGACAGTTTGCTGCATAATTCCGGGGGTGACCCCCCCGGAGCAGAAATGCTACCTGTTCTCATTGATTTCACCATGCTAGCCACACTGCTGTCCTGACTGAACCACAGTAGGTCGTGAAGTTTACACATTTGCATAACTGTTCTAGAAAGAATGATTTTAAGCACAAGACTCTTTGAAAAAGGTTATTATAGATGATATCAGGAGTTAACGGGAACAGTCTAGAAACAGGGAATGAAGTAGAATCATAGAAAACCACATTTCCCTCATTTCTAATAACTGTACCAACACCTTAAGAATTTCAGAGAGATAGGCACAAGAAAAAAGAATAAGCAATGCCAAATATTAAGACTAAGTTTCCAAGTTATATTGCCTATAGGAAAAAATGAAAAACCTGGTATAGCCCAGAGGAGATGGGGTATTACAGAATGTAAATGGATTGCCCCAGCTTCAGCTGGTGGGTTGATTGTGAGAACCCAGACCCTACCAGATGTAAATATTAACCACACGAGACAAAACTGTCTCTTACCTTGCATTTCTCTGTAACTACATATGCTTCCAGCAGAGCCCACTGTTCTACCTGTAGGTGTGACTAGTTAGGAAACTTGCTTTGTAGCTTGCAAGACTGTTTCTTCTTCTAAGAGCAGAGATATCGCTGAAGTAGGCAATGACTACCAGTGAGAAAGCTGGGGAGAAGTGGGAAGGGGAAAGAGGCAAAGAAGCAAACTGGCAATTATTGTAGTCATTTCTAGAAACTTAGGAAGTAAAAACTGATTGTAAAGCTGTTCATGCAAACTGTTGAAACTGTATAAATAAAAACAGCCCAGGCTCTTCAGGGCCACTTGTTTGAACAACAGGTGATCACAATTTCTTCATGGCGCCAGCTTCATACATCCATCCCACACCATTGAACCCATCTGAAGCAAGGCTCCCAGCAATGAACAATTGTGGGGTCAAGAAAAAAATATCAAGAAATGGGAAATAGAAACTTTCCAGGTCACACAAAATTTCAAAATTGGTGATTCCAACAGAAGAAAATAATTCAAACTCAGCAGAAATTACAAAAATAGCTATTTTTTTTAATTTACAGTAAAGTCACATAACCATTTTGCTCCATGAGATGCTCAGCGTTGTGTAATATGACCAGCTTTGCCAGTGACTGCAACAATGCATCCAGGTGGCAGTGCTTTGCCATAGAGCTGTGGACAGCAATGGATGTCTGCTGAAAAAAAAAAGTACATTATAATTAATGTCACAGCACTGAATGTCAAAGGAATTAATAATGATTAGCCTCTGATTATAAAGAGCTGCCTATCATGGCTATTATGTTAACATTCAAAAACAACCCTCTTTATTAAAGCATTTGTTTTTAAATTGTCAACAGCAATCTGAAAATCAATGAGTTGCATTTTTCAGGATCAAGGATCTCATACAGGTCATTATTGGTTTTTCTTGCTGGAACTATGTTGCATAATAATGTTATGTGGGCAGATGATCAATTTGGAAAGGAAAGAAAAGTGAAATTCCCCCAATAATATTTTAGTATTGCATACTACCCTATTTACTTATGTCTGTAAATGGCTAAATAAGTTTAAAAACACTCTATTTGAAATAGTGTGTTGATATTCAAAATCTAAGCTAAAAGTAAATGTCATAGAATGTATTTTTACAACTGAGACTAGTTCAATCGTTTAGCATTTGCCTAGCACATAGGAGGTTTTGGAAACTAAGCAAAGTCCTGGAAAAAAACAGTCTGTATACAAATTCTGAACTTTATACCCAAATCTACAAAATAGTTAGCTGGGAAACCTAAAGCTGCCAAAGTCCTGAATACAACTGTCTCCTTAAGAGTCAGTTTCTGACAGGTTGACATTCCTGAGCTGAATGTCTTACAATATAGTTGCATATCTGAGGATTGATAACCGTCTTAGATATCACAAAATTGAAACCTAAAAAAAAAAAGTAAACCCCATTCTAAGAGAGGAATGGTATTCCCAGAACAAAGGGACAGTTGATATTAGTAAGCGATTACTACATTACACAGAACAAAAATCTTTGGAGTTCTAGAAAGATAATTAGGTTTAGGTAGTCGGTGAAAAAAATAAGAAGTGCTGTGTATACTCAGCTTGTACTACGAATACGCAGAGTCTTTGGCAAGTTCCTAAGAAAGGAATAACAGAAATAGAGATTTGAAGCTGCAAAATAACAAAATTGTGATGGAAAAGGAGGCAAACAATCTAAGGATGGCTCACTTTTACTGGACATGACAGAAACGTTCAATAAAATAGCAAATATAAGAATCTATATACTTGCTGTGGAAACAAAGGTCCTTTATTGCTTTTCTTTTCCCTTTGTTAAAAACATCGTTCTTAGGAGATTCTGTTTGGATTTCTACTCACATAACATCATGAACATCTATTTTAACAAGAGTGGGAGGCTTGTGCAAAATGATTGTTAAAGCAAGAAGACAAGGCCCAGCATGTAGAAGGGGAACTAGTCAAGGTAAACCCTCCGCTGCTTTTGAACAAGTATGCCCTTGCGTGCCTAGTATTGCTTTGGTTTCTAGACTTCTGGGAATTATGAAATGAAAGCTTTCATTCTGAATTTTCCATTCTTCTCTTCCTTAATCTAATTTGAATGTTTCCTCTTACAATTATCATGGAGTCAGTTTGGCATCATGGGCCTTCACAAAATGCTTTCAGGTGCCTGGGCCATCTTCAGACCATGCTTTCAAAATCACTGCTGTGGGCCAAAGAAGCGAAGAGCAAATAGCTAATATCTTTACTCACTTCTAGTATATATCTTTAGTCACATTCACTATCTCAAGTAATTCTCATAATAACTCAGAAAAGGAATAAAGGAGACTGGGAAGTCAAGGCTTGGCTTGGATAGTTGACTAAAGAATGCATGTTAAATATCAGTAGCAAATTTTAGATTAAGTTTTCTGACTTCAAGTCCTTTATCTACCATATGATACTAATATTTGACTTCCACTGGAATTGTGGAAAGTTTCTAAGGGATTAGTAAGTTTTAAAATTTTTGTTTTCAGTTTAGTTTATTTTCTCATTTGGTTTACTGCCATTTTATATTGTTACTCAAAGCATTTCAGCCGTGAACATTGGCAGCCTTCTCACGTTTTATTTTAGCTTCCCTGTCATTTGATATGTGCATGTGTGTATGTGCTTGCATGTGTTTAAGTGTCTTCTTTTTATATTACAAGATGTCCAAGTTAACTATAAAGTTTGTATAGCCTGGTATCAGCCTTTTCTTCAAGGACCTCCATCTTATTTGATTGAAGAGTGGTGTTTAGGATCCAGAATCTGTGTTCTAGGTCTGCCTGTATCCACTGATGGATCATTTCTTGCAGACACTCTCAGAAGACAGAGCTAAGAAATAAAGGCACCTACAACAACCCATGATATATAGAGAAAATATACATACCCTGGCATCTATCATCTATCTGCCAGTCCTCTCTCTGTGTCATCATCATTTTATCATTAATCTATAGATAAGAGTTTTTAAAACATTCTTCCAATATTCAAATACAAAAGGGATGCTTCTAACTTTTATTCTTGCCTCTTAATGAATTCTTTCTTGTACAGAATAAAATTTCAGTTTTGTTTTCAATCACTGCATTATATATTTAAAATTTATAAACAGAGAAACTCTAAGCATTAATCCTGGAAACTTGGATGCATTTACCCATGAAAACAATTATATAGTTGGTATTGTTGTGTTTCAGAATTTGCTGGATAAATGCAACACACATGTTTACTTGCCCCAGAAAGACAACTTACAAAAGACCATAGTAATGACTGCACTAAATTACAAATACTAATGGGAGTACAGGTGAAGGATTACTTTCAGGAGCAAAGATAACTCCGAAGAAGCTACATCACGGACAGTCCCACCTCACACAGGTGACAACTTGTTCGATCTGTAGCTCTAGCTGTCTACAAAACTTGCAGACAGCTCCACAGGTTCTAGGAACTCAATTTTCAGTTTCTCTGCTGGAAAGAGTCTCTACCTCCTGTAATTGTTTACTGTTTCTATGACCTTGGAAAAGGACCCTCCAGAATTCTGCAAGCTTCAGCTTTTCCAGACATGTGAAGTGAGTTTGTCTCCTGAGTCTCATCAGAATCCTTCCCCCTCCTGGAGAGGATTTTCAATCCAAAGGACACAGCTACATAACATTAAATATGAGAGTGAGATTCCCGGGGTAGCCTGCAGACACCTACTTAAGCTTGGTGTCCAAATTAGTGCTCACTTTTCCACTCAATATGCACCCATGTTGTTGCTAACAAACCCCATTAAGTTCTTTTTCCACTGATGCTGTAATTACTACAACATGTGATATTTTGGTAAGACTTCTGATTTTACAAAATTCTTTGCACATAAAATAACTCATTTTCTTTTTATCAAAAGTTCAAGAGTTGGGGCTGGAGAAATGGTTCAGCAATTAAGAGCTCATACTGTTCTGGCAGAGGACCTAAGTTGCATTATCAACTCTCAAGTTGGGTAGCTCACTGAGTGCCTGTTACTCCAGTTCCAAGGGATCAAGACCTCCTGTAGGGACTGCACTTGAATATACACTCCCCGACACAGACATACCTATATATACAAGATTAAATAAAAATAAAATCTTAAAAAAGTACAAGAGTTAAGGATCTAAGGTTCTATTTTAATCGTTTTCTGAAACTGGCAAGTCAGGTTCTATTTCTAACATTAATTCTTACTAGTAGAAAACATTTTAATTATGTCTAGTCATCTGTAGTGAATTAGTAAATATTACTAATGAAAACGCCATGTGCAAGATTACCATATTATTGTAGTTCTCTAGAAAGGAAGCGTTCAAAGCAGGCTCATTCTACCAATGTCTAATAACTTAAACACTGACTACAACTACAAACATTTGGATTCTGTCCTTGACCTTGTTGAAGTACAGGTGGCATAGAAAGACAATCATGAATGTTTCAATGAGTTTTCTTGGTTCTTCTGTTGCTTAATAAGTGGAATGTACATCTGCATCCAGTTAGTTTGCATTACTATTTTATTTTAGACACTAAAACTTTATCACAAATCACAGAGAAGCTGATTGTTCCCTTTCTAGGCAGCCTGGGTATTTTAAAAAAATTGAAAATCACTTCTTTCTAACCAGCTGGTAAATATATTTGGAAGGCTGCACTATATGATGTTGGAGTTTGAAAGAAAGGAATGTTTCTCTGTTACCTGTGAACACCCTAAGGAATGAGGAGTTGATCTGAAAGAGAACGTTCTTGGATCTGGAACTCGGGAGAGAGAAGACTGTGGTGGTCAGTGAAGTTTATCCTCTGCAACAGCCAAATCCCTAATTAGTATTCGCTGAACCTGTGAGCAATACCTCTGAGCAAAGACTTTAAATCAAAAGCTTTGCTCAAAATTCTCATCTCTTTGCAAATCACAATGAATATCAATGATGAAAAAATTACAGCAAAGAAGATTGCAAATGGGCCTCAGAAATCACCCGTTCCAACTCTTGTCACTTTGCAAATGAGAAACCTGAGGTGTAAGGAGATTCATTGGCGAGCCCATGGACATAACGTGTCAGTAGCACAGTTGGGAGGTGATTCTGAGTTTTCTGTTTCCTGGGATGACTTTTGCTGTTTAAATCAGCTCCAAAACTCGGGGCTTCCTCAAACGTCCTTTTCAGTTTTTCACTCACAAAACAGCAGTATTCTTTCATAAGATGGTCTTTCTTGAATAGCTTCAGATCACTGTGGTTCTGCATGAGAATATCTATGAGGATGCTAATAGTAAGCAATTTAGAAGCCTTGGTGAATTCGCACAGTGTTTGTAAACATCTCAAATCAGTTAATCATTTTGTAAAAAAAAATTGTTGATATTCTTTTTCTTTCTTCTTCTTCTCCTCCTCCTCCTCCTTCTTCCTCTCTCTCTGTCTCTCTGTCTCTTTGTCTCTCTCTCCCTATCTCTCTCTTTCTTTCTCTCATTTCTTCATTGCTTCTTCTTTATTGGACACAGATTTCTTTATCTTGGATATCATATGATGCTGCAATGAGCAATGCAATTCAGATATTTCCTAAGGATTTTTTTTTTACCTTGGGTAGATATCTATGGTTTCTGGGTAATACCGTGGATATATTTTTAACATAGGTTTACTTTTCGTTATGTAGAACTCTTCACACTATTATTCATAGTGTAGCGGTCTCAACTTATATTTGCACCAATATCATAGGATTGCTCCCTCTTATCCACACCCTTTCCAACACTTACTGTCTCATGGGTTTTCATTATGCTATTCTATCAGCTGTGAGGTGATATTTCACTGTGGTTTGTATTTGCATTTTCTGATGTAAACCAGTAATGAACACGTTTTTACATGCCTGCTGGTCTTTTTCTATACTCTAGAAAAATGGTTTCCCTCTGTATTCTTAAATTGCTTTTGCTTGGTTTTATGCTTTGGTGATTGTTGTGTGCTTTTCTTCCTATGGTTTACAGATTTTCCTCGCTGTCTTGTGTTTTACTGATGCTATTTTAATTACTTTCAGATTCCGGTCCCTAGCTCAGTCCACACATTTCCTTCTAGATACACCGGTCTTCTTGCCACATTTCTTAAGGGAATATACAAGATGAAATGACTTAGTTTTACCTTTGAAGTGCTCTTTTATCTATCCAAGTGCAGCTTGGTCATGGTTTTTTCATCTTGTCTTATGGTAGACGATGTAAACAAATTCATCTATTTTAATCCCAGCCTTTGTCACATCTAAGATGCCTTTGAGGAACTTGGCTTAATTACATCTTCATTCTTTATTATTCACGGGCAAGTCATATTTCCAAAATTCTGTCCAGCTTTGCAACCTTGTCATAGTCCGTACTTTGAACTCTGTGTCTCCAATGCTTTGTTTTAGATATGGTTTAGTCCACATAGCTGAAGAGAAGCTGAAAGTATAGTGTGATTGTGGCTGCTTTTGATTGAATTATAACCATATTTCACCTGGATACTTACCTAGTATTTATACTGGAATTTTATTAGCCAAGTTCAGATAATTTTTTTTTTTTTGGTTTTTCGAGACAGGGTTTCTCTGTGGTTTTGGAGCCTGTCCTGGAACTAGCTCTTGTAGACCAGGCTGGTCTCGAACTCACAGAGATCCGCCTGCCTCTGCCTCCCAAGTGCTGGGATTAAAGGCATGCGCCACCACTGCCCGGCTCAGATAAATTTTATATGTCTAACACAAACACGTATTAAGCACTGCCTTTCACAGATTACAGTCATTTTTCATGTTTGCATAAATTTCCATTCTTTGCAATCCTTAAAAAAGTATATCATTGCCTGTAGACTAAAATTATGAAGCTTGCATTCCTCCTCTATGTATTCATTCCTAAGTGTTTCTGATGTAACTTAATAAACCTTGAGAAATATAGATGACTTAAAATAAAATCATAACATCTTAGTATTTAAGCGATGCAAATTTTATTTAATCTGACTTAGTATCTGTCTTAGTCAGTGTTCTGTTGCTGTGAAGAGATGCCATGACCATGACAACTTATAAAAGAAAGCATTTAATTTGGGCTTCCTTAGTGTTTCAGCAATTTAGTTTATTATCATCATGGCAAGAGGCATGGTTGTATACAGGCAGAGATGGTGCTAGACATGTTGAGAGTTCTACATCTAGATATACAGGCAGCAGTAGAGAGAGACATTGAGCTTGTCTTGAGCATTTGAAACCCCAAAGCCCACTCCTAGTGACATACTTCCTCCAACAAGACCACACCTACTCCAGCAAGGCCCACACCTTCTAATATCTGTCAAGTAGTACCACTCCTTTATGACCAAGAATTCAAATACGTGAACCTATAGGGCCCTTCCTATTGAAACCACCACAGTATCTGAAAGTAAACTTTCTTTTTAAAATCTACAAATAACAGAATCAATATGATTCACGTTGAATTCTTAAACTGCTATAGTTGAAAAACAGATTTTTAGTTTATTAATGTTGATATTATTAATAATGTTGATTATAGCCACATATTTCTGTCATTCTTATAATCAATGAGAAAAGTCTGATTTTTAACTGAATTGAAGTGGAAAAAGAATTCTCACCTAGAATGGCAGTAAAGATGTGAGCAACTAGGTAATCGGCATTCACTCATAGTAGATGGTACACCCAGAGAGAGTCATTCCATTTTCCAGGTTAAGACGTAAATACGTGAATTTTGTAGGGAGCATTAAATGCTACAAAGTCAATTTAGCACAAATATTAAAGACTCAAAGTCAGATATTGGGATTCAAGCTGAAGATCAAAAACTCAAAGCAACCTACCACTACAGAGACCTCTTACATCTACTAAATCTTCAGACCTTAAGGGTAAGATCTTGTCTCCGTGAATCCTCAGACTCCACACTCCAGTGAGTTCTTGTCTCTTCCCCTTTATATTCTGTTTTCTTCCCGGCCATATCACTCTTGTCTCCACCTCTATATTGCTGGGATTAAAGGTGTGAAGTCACCAGTACCTGGATCTGTTTCTGGATCAACATTGTGTAGCCCGGAGTAGCCTAGAACTCACAGAGATCCATCTGCCTCTGTCTCCTGATCCTGAAATTAAAGTTATGTGCCACCACTCCCTGGCCTCTAGTGACTTATATTTTCATTCTGATCTTTAGGCAAGATTTATGTATTAAATTACAAATAAAATATCACTACAATCTATATGTATTAGTACACAAAAGCCAAACTTGAATGAACTTGAAAAAATTCACAAGCAGAATATGAAGATAACATTTCATAGTTTCAACAATAAACAAGAATTAAGCACCAGTAAGTATGCACAGAACTTATAATTTATACTTCACTTAAAATTTGCAATAGGCCTAACGAGTGGCTATGTAAAGTATATAAATAACATAAATATAAACTTGAACATAAATAGTGTTTTCTTATTTGACAAAAGGCACAGAATCATTGTCATGCTAAAATGCAAGCTTGAGTCTATCCTGAACTTGTTGACAGACTATTTGCCACTACGAATTCTCAGTATGGTATGAGAAGTAGTGACCTATCACAATGTTCACGGTAGAAGGATAGATTGGAATTCATCATAAAAATCACAAGATAGGGAAAAAGACTTCAGACAAGAGTCAAAGAAAATCTGTTATGGATTCTTTATATTTATTTATTTTTTTATTGAGGAAAAAAATTTCTGCCTCCTCCCAGCCTCCCACTCCTCTCCCCGTCCCCCCACTCCTCTCCCCCTCCCCCCACTTCTCTCCCCCTCCCTCTCCAGTCTGAAGAGCAGTCAGGGTTCCCTGCCCTGTGGAAAGTCCAAAGTCCTCCCCCCTCCATCCTAAGTCTCACGTTCCTTTAATGGGGGCTGGGGGGGGTCATTGTCTCTCACATCGAGCTGAGATGGCATACAATCTCTTTTGACTAAAGGAATGTCATAACAAGTATGACCTGTGATTTCTGACCCATGGTCTTTAAAAGATAGTTTCCTCTTTGTTGATTGGGAAGTAAATTGTCACGCTTTAACAAAAATATTAAGTGAGATTCCTGGTTCTTCACCAGGGACAAGTTTGCCTCAGGAATCTTTTGGTAAAAAAGTAATATCTGGAGACATTTTTGTTACAATTTGGGAGACACGGCTGTTACATAGCTTGTGGTAGCAAGCAGGGAGGCTGCAAATCTATCTGGAAAATGTCCAAAACAACCTTCCACTATACTGTATCATCAAGAACACTCTGGCCAAACTGTCAGTAGTGCAGAAATTGACTTTTGATTTTACACTATGAATGATGAAGCAATAACTGACTGAAAGTGGCCAAGGGGTAGAACCACTGAGTCACCAGAAATGTAAGTTGAAGACATTGAATTTACACAGGCCAGGCTACATGTTGGCAAAATACAAGCACGTAAGAAATGACCTATAATACCCCTAACCAACTTGGATCGGTAGAACATCCAGCTGAAACTGAACAAAAGTCTCCTACTATCAAACTAAACTAAATAATTTAAGACACTAAAGTTTTACTTGGTTTTGTTGCACCACAATAGGTAACCAAAACATTATTTTCTTTACCATGTGTTGATATATTAATTTATTTGTCTAAAAGCTTTACATTGCAAAGGCAACTATGTGATTCTTCTTGTAGATATGGCTAAATTAGCATCACCCTTATAGTATGTAGCACTCTACTAAACTGAATTCACTCTTTTCCATTCTAATATTTATCTCCTGTATAATGTTCAAACATTCTATTACTCTGATAAGCAAAATATTGATTAACATTTGGGATTCTTCAAATGTATGTTCACAGCACATATTTCACTCAGTTTTATTTTGAAGCGGTTAATTTTCCAGTTCAAGTCTAGACTTCTTTATCTATTTGTCTATTCTACATTCCACCTTGTCTATTTGAGCAGGCATTACTCCTTTATTTTTATGGGAGTCTTTGCAAAACACCATGACTTTGTTTTATATATACCTTCTCTCTAGATTGGCACTATGGATAAAGTGCATGACAGGCACATGGTGGAGAATTGGGATAAATAAAGTCCTTTTCAGGCATAGGTGTATCAGTTCACAGAAGCTGAATATAGGAGGGAAGTTGTAGAAAGGAGTTCTTCTCTCATGGATGAATCCAAAATATACAAATCGATCAAAAGACATTAATTCAAGAACGTTAAGATGGAATGGCTGTGGTACAGCAGCAGGTGTCTGGCCTGTTGCGGCGATTTAAGATCGTTTGTAATAATTAAACTATCCCATTTAAATTTGGATCACAAATTCTCAGTTAACTTACATGTATTCAGTTGTGTGTGCACAGTGTCTGCAACAACAGAGGTGAGACAAACCACTACTGTTGCAGCGTGTAACACTATGCGGAGCAGTGACCTTGACAGGGAGACTCAGATTTGTAGTCATGCTTCTGATCGCAAAGACTTCTTGGTTCTGAGAGTGTGACTGCAACATTTAAAGTCATACACGATTAGTCTAACTTCATCAGGGAGTGTAAGGCAATTTCTAAAAACACTTTTGTATAACTGCTAACAGATAAATTGGAAAAGGAGTTTTCAAGGCAAAAGGGAAGATATTGTATGAAACCTTGGTGAAATGAACTTCCCTTGGAGTTTTTCAATGGAGTTTTCAAGGGTAAAAATATTTTCTCTTCCTTCTGAAATTATAGTATAATTAATCATTTCCCCTTCACTTTCCTCCCTCCAAACTTAACTATACGCCCCTCCTTGCTCTCTTTCAAATCCATGACATCTATTTTCATTAAGTGCTATTCAATGCATATATTTATACATATATACATACACATACACTATATACATAATATATGGAATATATTAGGAATGTATATGTATATATTCCTAAATGCAACCTGCTCACTCATATTTTAAAATCATTTTGAACTTTGACATTTAAAGTTGTAACCACACCACGTAAAACATTTACAGACACTATTTTTATGATTAAGTCAACTAAGATAGTGATGTATTGGCCCAGTCAGTGAACTGGCAATTTTGAATATCTATGATATGCTGCTACCAGGGATACAGGCCATGGAACTGCATCTTCATGATACAGAATCCTACATTGTCTACCACTGTAATTGATTTGCAGGATTTACACCCATTCCCTCAGAAACTAATAAGCAGAGGCTGCCAAGGTATCCTTGCTGCTCATTTTTATGTTCTATGCACTGAAACATCTTGAAGACACTGACTTTGCCGCTATTATTCTCTGGCTATTCATTTCCCCCACCCTTTGCTTCTTTTCGTCACATTTGAATATGGATATAGTTATTAGTAACACATTTTAAGAGGATCTATGTAAAAAACACATTCAGGAAGGGGGATAATGTATTGGAATCTCATGCATTCATGCCTTGATTTAGTGCTTTACTATTAAGGCACAATTAGTTCAGGACTATTTTAAGGAAATAATATGGCAGCTGGCCTGCCAATCTATCCACTGCCACCCACTCCTTGCAGAGGTAAACATTAGCTCAGAATTGGTGAGTATTATCCATTCAGCACACTATTTTTTATATTTATATGTATTTTTATTATTTAAAATACATATAATTAAACAGAGATTCTCTCTCAGTCTCTCTCTCTCTTTCTCTCTCTGTGTTTCTCTCTCTGTCTCTCTCTCTCTTTGTGTTTACTGCAGATTCTGATATGACACCATTACTTATTCTATGTCATTTTTGGGTCACTTAACGTTGATTCAATATTTATCATTGGTTTATGTTTATTATATCTTTTCATTTTGACTGCTGTATGAAACTTTACTGAAGAAACCCTGTGTGATTTTATCTGCCTTCCTCCTTTTGACTTTCTGAGTTGTTAAATCTTTAATAATAGAAGCAGTTCTGGAGAACATCTTTGTAAATGCCTCCCAGGGCATATGAGAAAGGATTTCTGCTGTGTGCATCGTTGTGTGTCATAGGTCTGCACAGCTTCCACTTGGTCTAATCGTGCCTGGCCACATGCTTGTATCAATTTATCATTTCATCGGTGGTAAGAAACAATTTATCCTTTGTCACATCCTCACATGCTCCCCTTCAGTTGATCTTAGTAGATGTCTAAAGTCCTCCTATCTGTTGAGCATCTTCCTAGTTATTTTATTTGCGTTTCTTGATTACTGGAACTGAAGAGCATCTTTTCACACACTACTTAACAATTCCATTCAGGTTTTCTCCTCTGAATAGCTTGCTCATTTTTAAGCGTGTTTATCTTATTGATTTGAGAAGGGTCCTTTGTACATCCTAAGTATGAATTGCACACTTTATTGTTCTTACTTGCAAACAAAATGTGCTCTGATGGGTTGAAACAGAAAAGTCATATATGAAAAAGTTCAGGAAGGATGGAAAGTCAGACTCAGGAGAACTTGGTTCTCACAAATCACATCATAGGTTTGTCTTAGCAAAGGTTCAGCCACTGAACAGCTGGGTGCCAACACTGCTGTTATTGCTAATGAACTTGAATCTGAAGGCTAGAGACCTTATGTGCTGCTATATAAGGCCAGGGGCATTTTTCCTAATCAAACTCTTGCCCGGGTGAATATGATCATTGTAACCCAGGCCCCCTGTCTGTATACTTGCTGGTTTCTGCCTTGGGGAAACAGAACTCACATAATAGAGAATTCCCATGTCTCAGACAGCTGTGCAAAATGTGCTGAGCACAGCTAATGTCCATTTCACCAATCACCTGCTACATATTAGCCAAACGAGTATCCAGTTCATGGCATAGCTCCTCATCTTGGCCCAACAGTCCTATCATCACCAATCAAACAACACAGTTTTCTCACAGGTTTATGCAGCTCTCTGTCTCTAAACCAGCATTCTTCATCTGCATAGGTCTTTGGAATGCCAGTGTTCCATCAGTCTACTGAGCGATTTCTTATATCCATGTGGTGGAATCTTAAATACTAGAGCATGGAGCCAAGGAGATGGCTCAGTGTGTCAAGTTGTTTTCCGCTGAACCTAATGGCTTGCGTCCAAGCCCCATGTGTTGGAAGGAAAGGACCAATTCCTGCAAGTTGTCCTCAGCCTCACACAATGCACACCACAGCATAAACACCTCATTCCTCCTTCTTATAGTTTTTCTCTCAAAATAAATAATGTCACTAAAATTGATATAAAACATACCCAAATGAAAACTCAGAGTAACATGCCTCAAAGGGAGCTCTAGCTTAGCTATCACCCAGGAATTGAAGGAGACTGAGTTTTAAATTCCTTCTCTTTATGGTAAATTTACCTCTCTATATAAGGACAGCTGAATTATTTTGGCTTAATATCTATTTAGGACTGTCTTATTTATGTTTTAAAATGAAATCAGTATCCACTCTTTCTCGCTCCCATTTTTCTTTCATTTTAGTATCAAGGTTATACTGCCATCAGAAAATAAATCACATAGTTTTCCACCATCTTTTTCTATATACAGATTCCAAGTGAGGTCAAAGTTAGTAATTCCCTCAAGTCTTCATTCTGTAGTTGGCATCTTCATCAATCCAAATTTGACAGTGAGCCTAAATGTCAATGGTAGTTAGGGCAGAGTCAGGCAAGAAAGGCAAGAATTAGAAAGTGCATCAGATCCTATACCAAGACTCTCCTACACTCTGTCCTTAGCAAATAATGAAACTGATGTATTTCCCTTTATGCTCTTCCAATTTCAAAAGACTCAAGGCTTTTGAAGGGAGAATAAGCATGTCACTTAGCACTGTCTTCACCCTGACACCTTAATAAATATTATTAATGACATGATAGCATCGTGAGACATAGATAAAGCATAAACAGCTTGCATTAAATGCGGTAGCATCCAACTTCAACAAGTATATATCCAGGCAACAATTTACTGAACAGAGTCAACATATACAGAAATATTCAAAACAGCATGGGTTACTAGATATTTCCTTTGCCCTTCAGAAGCAATAAATAAATAAATAACCCAAAAAATAAGACTCTCATCTGCCCTTGATATTTATAATATTACTGCAATGTTTATAGCATCCCAGCCAACACTAGTCATTGTGGAATAAACCATTTGAAATAATGTGGAATTAAATAAACAAATATTAATTTGATCAATACTATTTTAAAATTTAAAAATGTATCTGTTATCTTTTTATAATAGTTTATTAGCTACCAAGCCCATATTTTACTAGACAAAATAAAGAGAATTGCACAAGCAGAGCAATAGAATGTAATCTTGGATATCCATCACACAGTTTATTAAATATCATCATATCTGGGAGGAAAGATTTAGTTACGTAAGGCTAAATAAGCATGATCCATGATATGGTTGTTATATGTGAGGTTTACATATTGTAAAAGGGGGAAGGTCCCATTTGTATAAACATATGAACTGTATAGAGTAAACTGT
This sequence comes from Microtus pennsylvanicus, assembly GCF_037038515.1. Taxonomy (NCBI): domain Eukaryota; kingdom Metazoa; phylum Chordata; class Mammalia; order Rodentia; family Cricetidae; genus Microtus; species Microtus pennsylvanicus. The sequence goes on along the minus strand of NC_134589.1, from coordinate 29,129,222 downwards.
AAGAAAATAAAGCCTATAGTCATGCTGGAAGAGAAGGCAGTGGGGAGAGGTCAGTATTTAGATAAGTGACATCAAAGACTGTTCAAAGAAAAGGCTCAGTAGCTAAGACTGGAATTAGAAATTAGATCTTAACCAGACACATTCTGGGTCTTGTATGAATGGAGAGAGGATACTCTGAGGACAGCAGATGTCCTTTGTTATGGAGAAGAAGCCAAGAACAAACTCAGGCAAAATGAAGAAGAAAGAAACAGATGGTTTAGAACCTACAGGTCTCATTGAAGGACTCAAAGGGTATGCTATTAAAAGACTCTAAAGTCACAAAGCCAGTACTCCTTGCTTCAAGATTAGATTACTTTTATCATAAGGTATGTTTATTGATGGGATTTAATGAGCAATTTAAATATCCATGAAGCAGGACTATAGCTTTATTCCATGTTCTTCTTGCTTTTCACAAATACTCAGAAAATAAACTCATATGTAACCAAGATTATTTAAGATATATTTCCAGCTACCAAAGTGCCTAGTACATGGAACGTTCTCCAGTATATCAAATATCTTATATTTACAAATCAATTATTTCTCCACTATTTGCCAGTCTGATGGTGATTAATGCATCCATGTTACAAACAGCAGAACTGCAGTGCCTGCCACTGAACAAAATACCAAATAATCATTAGACAATACATCAATGCCTAATAACTGATCTTCATCTTATAATCATTCAATTAAATAGTCAATGCAAACAGTAATAATCGTAGGAAGGCTGCTTCTTCATTTCGCAGCTTCTCAGACTCCCAAAATAATCACACAGAAACTATATTATTTAAATCACTGCTTGGCCCATGATCTCTAGCTTCTTATTGGCTAACTCTTACATCTTAATTTAGCCAATCACCATTAATCTGTGCATCACCATAAGAGGACGTGGCCCACCAGCAAAGTTTCAGCATGTCTGTCTCCGTCAGCAGCTCCATGGCTTCTCTCTGCTTCTGCCTCCTTTTCTCCCAGCATTCAGTTTAGTTTTCCCTGTCTAGCTCTGTTCTACCCCATCAGACCAAGCCAGTTTCTTTATTAACCCATAGTATTCACAGCATACAGAGGGGAATCCCACATCAAATAACACTGCTCCTTCCTTGCTAGTGTATTATTTCTTTGCATGTAGTGAAATGTTCCAGAATAAACTTTGCTGAGTTGCGGACTGGGGTGTGCAGTAAGAATAGAAACATTTCATTCAATGTTTTGGGAAAAGTCTATTGGAATTCAAAATGAGAGAGAAAGGCTTTCGGGAAATTAAATGGGTGTCAAAAAACATGTAGAATTTGATGACAATTTAATAATATGTCTTTCGCGGGCTGGTTGACCCAAATCAGCGCTGCCTTTGTCATGTGGGACAGAATGAGGGCCAAGAGGCAGTATCCCCTAATGAATAAATGTTCCAGCAAGAGAGTCAAGCACTTGTATAAAAATGACTTAAAAAAATCTTTGGGTGAATAAACAATAGAGAAGACTTCTGTTAGGCCCGCTGTTCCTGGAATTCAAGGACTAGGTGGGAAGAAATGACATTATTTTCAGCTAATTTCGAAATGCTAGACTTGGAAATGATAATGGAAGTATCTGTTTTAGAATCTCTTTTTATAGGTAAGGAGGATCGAAGAGGAGAGGTATTTGCTTAAGGTCCACAGACACCGAGAGGCAGTGCAGGCCCCAAGTCTCTAGCTCTGAAGACTAGACAAGATACCTTTACACTTGCCTATACATCCTGATTTAATAATCTTTCATGGTTCATAAAACACATTACCAATGGCCTTGATGTCTTAGTTACCCTTATATTGCTGTGAAGAGACACTATGACCAAAGCAACTTAAAAAAGTAAGAGTTTATTAGAGATGACGGTTCCTGAGGTTGGATTCTATGATATCATGTGGAAAATATGGCAGCTGGCAGACAGGCATGGCACTGGAGCAGTAGCAGAGAGCTTATATCCTTATCCACAGGCACCAGACAGAGAAAGCTAACTGGGAGAGGCATAAACTTTTGAAGCCTCAGAGTCTACCCTGGTGACACACACAAGGCCACAGTTACTAATTATTTCCAAACAGCCCTACAAACTAGAGATCAAGCATTGATATAAATATGTGGTCATTCTCATTTAAACCAACACACATGGAAAGTGCTCCCTCCTCCTCTACTTTCATCTTAGGCCCTGCTATTCATTGTTATCTTGCCAACAAATCATCCATGACAGGTAATACTTGCCCTTTTGGCATAAAGATACTTAAACAACTCTAAAATAATTGCTTTATATAGTTAGTTTTAGGTCCACAGATTCCCTGGGGGAACACCTGGCATTAAGGAGACAATCTTCCTACCTGGGTATCACAAGTCATTTATCTCCCATGACCTGGTTATTGGGACGTATACCAAGTGCATGTGAAGTATCTCATGTATCATCATCTATGCTCTTGCAGATGGTACACCTGGTCAACCCTTTCACCTTCATTAGTATCTGTTTTCTCTAAGATGAAAGGAGGTTTGAGGTTACATTACCACTCCACACTTTTTAGCCAATCATTAAGTTGATACTTGCTTAGTAATATCTATTTTTGCTTATTAATACCTATTTTACATAAACATAACACAAGTGAAAGTTGAAAACTTTGCCCCACTTTTACCCCCTCACCTATTCATCCCTCAAGTGGCATTGAATACTAGAGGTCTATATAATATAATTTCAAAGCCCCAGAAGAGATTATTACATGGGAACTGTTCATCATGAACACTGCTTGTGACCCTGTCTTTGTCTGCCATGGAAAACTAAGCCTGACATCCAAGTTAAGTAGAAAACATTGACCTAACAGGGAATAGGTAGTGTTTTGGCTGCCTATGATCCACATCAAATTGAGTAATTTACTTTGTGAGATATGCTCTGTATACCAAGCTACCAACACAATGACTCAGAAGGGTTGGTTGCTTTCTTTCAGAAATGTCTTTCAGTATAAAGAAACTAAGAAGCAGCCGAGTCATAACTAAAGTTTACTTCTTGCTGGGTCTAAAAGCTCTGATCTTTCTATAGCTGCAATACTGAGGTGTGCATCTAAGTATTAGGGTCACTGTGCTTCACCATCTTCAGTTTGGCTATTCATAGTTTTAACAGTAATTTTCTTAGTACTTAAGCATGTGTGTCATGTGTTTGGGTCAAATTCACCCGCAGTCCATCCCCTAACCCTGCCTATTGCTTTTCCCTCTCAACTATATGTGCTCCTTCACATTAATACCTCCGGTATGCGCATGGTTGTGGGAGATGCCACAATTTTAAGCTGCTGAACCAGATGGAGGTAAGATTACATAAAGCTCCAGTTTTCTTCCCATTTGAAATAAGTTAGATGTGGCCAACCAAAGTCTTAAGAGATCTTTACTCTTTATATATAGTCTCTTCCACTTCATCTACATTTTCAGAGCTCCTGTTTTTTCCGATGCTCATGAAGAATACAGAAATATAACAAATAGTCTCTTAGGATGCTTCATTTTGAAAGGCAAATACAAAGATATCTGTTGAGCACCAACAGGATTCCAGCCCTGGCAAATAATTTTTTTTAACAGTACTGCAATGTAAAAATGAGTGTATATGGTTTACAGACAAAGGGGGGGAAAGATGACATGGACAACGTGATACAGCGCAGAATGAACGAAACTGGGTCGTGCCACTCAAATGAAGTTTTCTCTCTCATAGATAAAGCTCTTTAAGGTGAGAAGTATGTTCCTTGGTACAAAACTACTGCAGCAGTATCACAGAGATAGCAAAATCCGGCAAATGAGAGGATTGCCAGGCAGATACCCCCAATCCTGATAATTGGCATTGATTGTGGCTAAGACTGAGTCAGGTTTCTTAAGGAAATATTCAGGAACACAGAACTTTCTGACCTCACATGCCTCCTTCCTTCTTTAAGCAAACAATTAGCTGCACGCCATCTTCTAAGCTTTGCAATAGACAACAGAGATGCAAAAAGCTACAGTCTCTGATCTTAACAAATGCATTTTCGGGAGCTGGAGAGATAGTTCTGCAGTTAAGAAATGCATTCTCTCGAACAGGAGAGAGCCATGCACCTGACCCATGATTCCACATCATAAAAACACCCTTTACAGATGTATAACCATTCCAGGTTTCCTAGCGATATAATAGAGCATGAAGTATGCACCGTGCAAGTCTGGAGAGGTTCTAGTAGCCAACCTGAGTTGAGCGATGAAGGCAGAGAACTTTAGAGAGTTACAGAAAAGAAGGGGCACACTCTTAAGATCGAGGAAATGAGACAAACAAAAAGACCTAGGAAGAACATGTAAAAATCTGAGAATAATAATGGCAATAATTTCAGATTATTACTACATTCTTTTTGAACAGGAAGAGAGATGATAAATAAGAGGGCTAAAATGATACTAGACCATGAGTGGGCCTGGATGCCCTGCTAACAGCTGTGGGCTTATTATGTCCATGTTAGGGAGCTAGCTTTCCTTGCCAATTCGGTGTCCCTGTGGTCACCAGTGGGAGGTAGGTGAAGGTCGTGAGGACTCTGGACAGCTGTTTTCAGCTCACAACAATCACACTGCTCATGAGCCAGCATCATATATTAGGAGGGGGGAGAGACACAATGTTCTCTCTGTTTCAATTTTCATTTGCACTAAAATGGATGGCTTTTTTTACACACTATCAATAATGCCTGTGCTGGAGGAGCTTTTAATAGGACAAGCATTCATCATTCTAAGGTTGCTCTTTCCCCAAAAGCGGGAGAGCAATCTGTTGGTAAAATGGAAAAACCTTGTACATGAGACTGCCCCGCTGCCTTTCTCCCAGGTGGTGCGCACTGATAGCAGTGGAAAAGGACAAAAAAAAATCATAGCAATATTAATACTTTTAACAAGCGTCTGTCCGTTTGAAAAGGTAATGTCACACAGTACAAAGAGCCAGGGCATCGCGAATGTGTCTTCTCGCCTAATTGGCCTGTACTTTTTTGACTAAATCCCCATAGGGAAAAACCAAACATTTTCCCAACAGTTCTAATGATACTTTTGTAAAGGTTAGACATTATAAAATTAGAGTTAGGGATTATATGCATATATTTAAAAGGACAACCTAAAAGGGAATTTCCAGTTATCATTACTATTAAGCCCTTTTACTTTTGGGTTTTGAAATAATGACAGAATCATTGAAAGCTTGAGAAAACATACAAAAAGTGGGAGCTGATATATGTTTCACACAACTAACATCTGACACAGCTAAAATAATAATCTTGACTAAATATAGGGAGGGGAACTGGCGTTGGTAGGTAAAAGGATTTTTTTTTTCTACTGAGACAGGTTTTCTCTATAGCTTTGGAGCCTGTCCTGGTACTAGCTCTTGTAGACCAAGTGGGCCTCAGACTCACAGAGATCCGCCTGCCTCTGCCTCCCGAGTGCTGGGATTAAAGTTGTGTGCCACCACTGCCCGGCAAAATGAAATCATTTTAAAATAAATAGTACACTTACTATGAATATCCTACAATAAAACATATTAGGAACCTATTCAACTCCAGTATTGCATTTACATTTGTGTGTGTGTGTGTCTATGCTTACACACATTTTTTTTCATACATGTAACTTATGGGACGTGTTCCATAATCAAGATATAAAATCCTTCTGTCACTGCAGGAATTTGTAGTGCCAGCCTATTGTCGCCACCTAGCTCCACGTGCTCCAGAAATCTTGTTCATGATTTCCATGCTTTTCTTACCTCCATATTGTAGCATGCTTTAGGTAAACATTTACTGAGATTAACTTTGTCTTCTCAGGTTAGTATGCCAAAACACTATGCTCTAAAGTCTAACTTTCTTATTAGGTTCTATTAAGTAGGGGCCTATATGTCTTGACTCCCTGATACTGTCAGATTTTTATCACCAAACACACTGGATGACATTTAGCAAAAATCAAATAAATAAATAAAAAGTTTCTAAGTGACATAAAAGCTATGGTTTCTGAGTCCTTTTATTAACTTGGACAATTTGAGGTTTGATCACCAAGTAGGGATAATTTTAAAAGATCAAGTTTCCCGAGTTCTTTATATATTTTGCAGTCGGACCTCTGTGAAATGTGGGATAGATGAAGATCTTTTCCCATTCTGTAGGCTGCTGTCTGGCCTATTGATAGTATCCTTTGCCTCACAGAAGCTTTTCGGTGTCAGGAGGTCCCATTTCTTAATTGTCCATCTCAGAGTCTGTGTTACTGGTGTTGTATTCAGGAAGTTGTCTCCTGTGTCAATGCATTCAAGGCTACTTCCCACTTTCCCTTCTATCAGCTTCAATGTGACTGGATTTAAGGTGAGACCCTTTATTTACTTGGATGTGAGCTTTGTGCATGGCGATGGATACCCATCTATTTTCATTCTCCTACATACCCACACCTTTTGTTGAAGATGTTTGCCTGGAATTGACCTAGGCTCTCTGCATCTGGGGACAGTTGTGTAGCTTGATCTTATCTGGAAGCCCTACCAGTGGGACCAGGACCTGTCCTTGATGCATGAGCAGACTCTTTAGAACCTATTCACTATGATAGAATGCCTTGTTCTGCCTTGATGCATGGGGGAGGGGCTTGGTCCTGCCTCAACTTGATTTGCCATGCTTTGTTGATTCCCAAGGGAGACCTTACCCCATCTGAATGGAAACAAGGAGTGGATGGGGGGAGGGGGGTTAAAGCGAAGTGGGGGAAGGGAACAGGAGAGGAGGAGGGAGGGGAAACTGTAGTTGGTATGTTAAATTATAAGTGCTTGGTGGAGCATTTAGCCCATATGAAAATAAAGCCCACATTTTCTGAAAATTAAATATTTGTTTTTAAAAAATGGCTTATGTCTATGATGCAGAAAAAAAAGAGTGAAGCAGGGCTGGAGAGATGGCTCAGCCTTTAAAGGCTAGGCTCACAACCAAAAATATAAAAAGAGTGAAACATTATCCTCCTATTAAAGATATTTCCTAACTTTCCAACGTATATTCGCAATGTCCTTCCACTGATCTTTCAGAGTGGTAACAGCGAGGTCTCATAAGCTGTTCATAAAACACTGCTAATGGAGGTTGAATGGAGTCATGCAATCCAGCTCCCACCATCGCAGAGGTTTCAGACACAGCGGTGGACTTTGCATTTCTCCTTCTTAGATCTGATTCCCCCATTATGCAAAGAACAATTACTACAGGTGCCAGTTCTGCCCATAATGTTCTTCCAAGACCCTCCATTGCAGTCCAGTTGCATTAATTTGGTGTTTAAATTTATTGCTCTGGAGTCTAATTCGTACTACTCCTTGTCAGCATTAAATTTAATTTACTGCACCAGGGCAAAGGGGTTGTTGAAACCAGATTTTAATTCCCAAGCCATTAAAATGTGTTGTCCTTGGTAAACAAGACCTTTTATATACACCAGCACAATGTGTGTGCCTAGAGAGGTATTGTTCTGCAGAATGTACTCAGTGGATGGACGTTTTCTTTTTCAAATTATATATCATCACTTTATTCTGTATATATGAATGTTCCAGAAAGGCTAGACTATAGAAGCATTTTGTTCTATCATTTCTTTTCTGATAACGAAATAGGAAATCTAGCCTCAGCCAGACTACAGATTTCTACTGTATTCCTGCTGAGAGCTTCTCAACAGTGGACTATAGCCAAATACACAGTACTGACTTTTTCCTGGAAAAGCAAATATTAGAGAGAGCAAGAATTTTATTCCCTTCAAAATGAAAATGAAGTAGTTTAAGTTTAAATAATCTACGTTGTTCAAGTGGTATCTGCCTACAAAGAATTCCCATGAAGTGTTATATACTATCTATATAGTATAAAGCACATGTATAAAAAATATTCTATATTTGATATATCTTATATGCTCCAAATATTCTATATATAGAATATATTTGTCATATACTTATATAGCCTATAACATATATGTATAGATTATACATGAATATATATATTTTTCAAAAGTCCCCATTCTTCTTCTTCTTACTTCTTGCTGTTTTCCTTCTCTTTATATGGATGCGTAATTATATTTAAACAACTGTGTATATTTAGCTGTATGTTTTGGCCTCACATATTACTAACTTCTATATCACATACCACTTTTGTGCTATGCATAGTACATGAGAAACAGAAAAATGTTTAGTGAACTATTTCATTGGTTAATCGTACTCTTTTTTTATTAATAAATTGTTTCCAGATACATGATTCTCTATGCAATTACATGAAATAAACAAAAGTAACTTCACATTGCCTGAAAATAAGATGTGTTGGTTCACCTCCCAAGAAGTGTTAAGAGAGTGGAGTGGACTTTGAGGTTGTTTCATTAGAAGCAGCATGGTATTTCAAGACCCTGTGTTTCCTATGAGTCTCCACTAAGAGAGCCATAGAACATAATATAATCTGAGGGGTGGTACCCTTTGTATTAGCACTATGCAGTGCTCGTGTTTCTTTATTTTAGGATCATCTTTTTAATATTTTGGTTTTTGAAAACTTATTTTGCATACCAACAACAGTTCTCCCTCCTTCCTCTCTCCCCCACTTTCCCCCATCCCCATCCATTCCTCAGAAAGGGTAGGGAGCTTCCCAGGGGAAGTCAACAAAGCCTGGTACATTCAGCTAAGGCAGGACCTGGCTCCCCTTTTGCCTCCCCCCACCACCACGTATCAAGACTGAGTAAGGCACCCCACCATGTGGAATGGGCTTCAAAAATAATTCATGCATAAGAGATAGATCCTGATCCCACTAACAGTTGTTCCACAAACAGACCAGGCTACAAAACTGTTATCTACATCCAACGGGCCTGTTTTGGTCCCATGCAGGATTCCTAGTTATCAGTATCAAGTCTGTGAGATGAGTTTTCACACGTTCTGGTCAACTGTGTGTTTCCCCATCATGATTTTGAACCCACTTGCTTGTATAATCCCTCCTCCCTGAATGGACTCCTGTAGCTCAGCCTAGTGCTTGTATGTGTATTTCTGCATCTGCTTCTACCAGTTATGAGATGAAGAGTCTATGATGACAGTTTGGGTAGTCACCAATCAATTCTAAGGGAAGCCCAGTTTAGGTACCCTCTCTACTATTGCTAGGTATCTTAGCTAGGGCCATCCTTGTGCATTCCTAGGAATTTCCCTAACATCAGGTTCCTCCCTAGCCCCATAATGACTCCCTTTTATCAATATACCTCTTTCCTTGCCCTCTCACCCCATCCCTCCCCCAAAGTGACCACCCTGTCCTGTTCCCTCATGTACTCATCCCCCACCACCTCCCATTTACTGATCCCCCATCCCCAAGTTTACCCAGCAAATCTCATCTATTTCTCCTTCCCAGGGCAATCCATGTGTCCCTCTTTGAGTCCTCCTTGCTACCTAGCTTCGTTGAGTCCTCCTTGCTACTTAGCTTCTTTGGAGCTATGGACTGTGGTCTGATTATCCTAGTATCCATTTATGAGTGAGTACACACCATGCTTGTCTTTCTGGGTATGGATTACCTCACTCAGAATGATATTTTTTAGCTCCATCCATTTGCCTGCAAATTTCATGGTATTAATGGTGTGGTACATTGTGCAACTGTACTACATTTTAGCTTCACCCACAAAAGCACAGGCAATAGATAATTCTTCCACCAGCAAATCCCAAAGAAAGGAAACACACACAGACACACACTACCACCAACAACAAAGCCAAAATTAACAGGAATTAAAAATCACTGGTCATTAATATCTCTTAATATTAATGGACTCAATTTGCTGATAAAAAGATACAAGCTAACAGAATGGATATGAAAACAGGGACTGACTTTCTGCTGCATACAAGAAACACACTTCAACTTTAAAGAGGGTAAAGGGATGGGGGAAAACCTCAATTAAGTGGATCTAAGATGCAAAGAAGCAAGCTGGTGTGGCTATCCTAATATTTAACAAAATAGACTTCAATCTAAAATTAACCAAAAGAGATGGAGAAGGAAACTTCATATTCATCACAGGAAAAAGCCGTCAAGATGAAGTCTCAATTCTGAACATTTGTGCTTCAAATACAAGGGCACCCACATATGTAAAAGAAACATTACCGAAGCTTAAATTGCACATCAAACCTCACACACTAACAGTGGGAGACTGCAACACTCCACTCTCACCAATGGACAGGGCTTCCAGACAGAAACTAAACGGACAAATAAGGAGACTAACAAATATCATGACTCAAATGAACTTAAGGAACCTTCTCTAAAATCAACCGCACACTTGGTCACAAAGCAAATCTCAACAGATTCCCCAAAAAAAAAAAAAAATTGGAATAAACCCCTGTAGCTTATCAGATCACCATGGCTTAAAGTTAGAATTCAACAACAATACAAATTACAGAAAACCTGCAAACTCATAGAAACTGATAATGCTCAACTAAATCATGTTTCATTTGAAAAGAACATTCTTTGCTTCATTCCAAAGCAAAGAATATTTCCAGATAATTATTATGCTGCCTCTTCTTCCACCACCACACTGTTAGTCAAAATTGTGTCACATGGCCAGTCCTCAGCGAGTCATTGCTAAACGGGCATTCCACTGATTCATGAGTGCAATCTCCACGTTATTCTGGGAAGTCAAATTGTGAGCCTGAGGTGTAGCGGTCCGAGAAAAGTGTGATTTTTTTTTTACAAAAGAGTCAAATGTGTTCTAAATAAACCACTAACAAAACCCACTGTAGTCAGGGGATTAAGGGTCGGAAAGTTTTGACAATTTACCTTTGGATGTACTCAAGACTTCCTAAAGAGATGTATTTTTCATTTAACTTTCATGCACCTGACTTTTTGTTCTTAATGGGTTCTTTTGGATTTAATGCTTGCTTCGTGGTAAACATTTCATTTTGTCTCCTGTAATTTGCCACTTTCCACTTTAAATAATACAAAACTTTTGGACTAAAATTAAAGGTCTTCCAGAAATGATTTAGAAATAACTTGTAACTTTGAAAAGAAGATATCTAAGTTCTAGTTGTCCTTTCCGCAAACTCAATATTTATTGATACTGTCTCCAGAAAGATAAGGGCATTGTACCTCAACAGTCTCCTAGTGCATGTTTCTTTTCTTGATTTTTTTATCAGCCACACTGATATTTGACATTCTCAATTATTATTATAATTACATTATATCATATAAAGTGATTAATATGGATTCTGAAGTCTAATTTCAATATTGAGATAATTTTGACATATTTTTAATGATATTGTGTATGTTTTTGTTGTTTTAGAGTCCAAATTCCTGTTACTAATTTTGATCTCTCTCTTTTCTTCTGTCTTTTCCTTCCTCTTTATACTACTTCTGATTGGCTAGATTTTAAGACAATATCAAATAAGTCCACCCATGTGCATTTTTCTTTGAGTATTAAGTCACAAGTCTTAATTTTCTATTCTGTTTTATAATGATAACAAATAATGCTAGTGTGTATGAAATTTCTATATTTGCCTTTTTCACCTTATTACTCATAAAACATATTTCAAGTGTTGCTATTCTATCTCACTGGGAGAACACTGACCTACCAAGTGCAAGACACTGGGTTCAGACCCCAACACAGAAGAAAAAAATTAAGAGGATGAGGGGAGGAGGGAGAGTAAGGGAAGAAGAGGAGGAGAAGAGGAGTACAATCAGAAGGAAAGGAGAGTTTGTTGCTGAAGCGTTTCTGAGTAGACCTGAGAAACCAATATTGTATTTTTTCTATTTTTAGATATTTCTGTTGTGGTTAGATAAAAAAAAATAATACTTTTAGATACTAGTTTTTGCATTTGAAATTACAGTGACTTCCTCAAGGTATGTTTCATTGCTTGTTCTTTAGCAACAATGGGTTCTTTAAAAAATTATCTTTTTAATAATATAAATTTCTTCAATCTAGAGTTGCTTGGCTTCTATACCAAAAAAATTGTTGTGCTATACTTCTGAATACTTACACAGTGTGTTGTTTACTATGTTTTAGTGACAGAATGCTAATTTTTCATGTTAGATGTCTTATTTGTGTTCTTCAAATAGTTCTGTCTCTCTATTCTTGCTCAGGTTACTCTCCGAGTTGTATAATATTCATAGCCCAACTCTTCAGGATCTATTCATTTAAAAATGAATGCTATATTTTGATCCCTTTCACCCACATTACCCTCTTTTACTCCACTCTCATTCAAAATGAATCCTTTTTCTACCCACCATATCCTCCTACTTTCATTTCTTTGTGTATTTTCATGAATGAGAGAGAGACCCACTCAGTTTAGTTATGATTGCTTACGTGAAATTAATACAGTCATTTACTAGAGCTTACATAGCTTATCAATGGCTATGCCACTAAAAAAATTGCTCTGCCTCCTCCAGTGAACATTAAATTTCAATAGCACATCAGGAAGTAGTGGGACCTCACAATGACCTCCACTACTGACAGGCACAATCTTGTACATGCCCTTTGCAGGTTACCATGGCTTCTTTGAGTCCATGAGTGCAATGGTTATGCCATGTCCAGAAGACAGTGTTTCATCACAACCCACCCACTGTGTGGTGTGATATTTGTGTGTAGTCCCAGCTACTCAGGAGGCTGAGACAACAGGATGGTTTGAGACTGGGAATTCTACACTATAGAATGCTATGGAGATTAGGTATCTGCACTGAGTAAAGCCTCAGTATGGTGATTTTTCAGGATCAGAAGGCCACCAGGTTGCCTAATGAGGGATAACCGACCCAAGTCAGAAAGAGTGCAGGTCAGCTTTCCATGCTGATCATAATATTCCTCCTGATCATTTGGCTCTTATTCTTTGTTCCTCTTCTCTGAGCCTTGGTGGAGGTGATATTGATATCTTGTTTGGGGCTAAATACTCTACAGTCACAAATTCTCAGCACAAATTCTCAGCATGTTTACCAGTTATGTGTCTATGCATTAACCATCAACTTGAATTCAAACTCTCTGCGTTTTGTGCGGTTTAAGTACATCAATTTAGTTTTTAATATTTTCTAAATTTTTCATCTTTTTATAATTCTCTCTATAATTCTGTTACTGTTTTCTTTACTATAAATTATTTAAATGTCTACACTTAGATATTTAGCTCTTTGGATGTGTGTTTATTTAAATTATTCTTTTATGATTAAATAACTATTTTCAAGATTCTTTTATATCAGTCAAAAAGGGATTAATCAGTAAATTTGTATAACTAAAAAATTTAATGATATAATATCCATTTAATTCTATTCAGTTACTACCAGTCAGGAGCCCCCAAAGGTATTTATTTTCCTCGTCTCTTTTTTAGCAATTTTAAACCTGATAAAGTAAACATGTCATTCTACATAGATCCTGCCTTATCAAAATGTCTCCCAAAAGCCTGAACTATGTGATGTGGGAGTGTCATATATCAATCTGTTGATTTCATTGGTTAAGCAATAAAGAAATTGCTTGGCCCTGATAGGTTAAAACGTAGGTGGGAGGAGTAAACAGAACAGAATGCTGGGAGGAAGAGGAAGTGAGCTCAGAGACGCCATGCTCCCCTCTCCCAGGCAGTTGCGATAGCTCTGCTCTCTGAGACACATGTGATGAAGCAAGCCGCCAGGTCAGACATGCTGAATCTTTCCAGGTAAGACTGGTGCTACACAGATGATTAGAAATGGGCTAAATTAATATGTGAGAATTAGCCTAGAAGAGGCTAGATAGAAATGGGCCATACAGTGTTTAAAAGAATGCAGTTTCCGTGTAATTATTTCGGGTATAAAGCTAGCCGTGCAGGCAGCCAGGTGGCAGGGACGCAGCCCCTCCACTCTTATTACTACAACTATGAATTTAGCTTCTAAAATCTATTCCTTATATATGTTTGTGGTCACAGGCTTTTGGACCAGATTGACTCAGGTGAATCCTAGCTTCACCAACATCCCTCGGGCCCCCCTCTGTACCTCACAGATATTTTCTCACCTGTAATATGATCACACAATGGTAGCTGCCCCACTGAGCTGTACAAAGATCATGTGAAATAGTCTGCATTCATGTGCTCCTGTCTTCTAAGTTGTTAAGAGAAAACAGTTATATGACTTCCCTTATCTTTAGAGCTACATGCATGTGATTTGAAAACTTGGAAAAGCATGAATATATTTTTTTTTTTTTTGGTTTTTCGAGACAGGGTTTCTCTGTGGTTTTGAAGCCTGTCCTGAAACTAGCTCTTGTAGACCAGGCTGGTCTCGAACTCACAGAGATCCGCCTGCCTCTGCCTCCCAAGTGCTGGGATTAAAGGCATGCTCCACCACCGCCCGGCATGAATATAATTCTTAACTGAACCATTTTTTAAGATTTCATACATATGTGCAAACTTTTGATACCACCCATTCCCTATTCACCCCTTCTAATAATCCCAGACCCCACATCACATCTCCCTCCAAATGACACATTCTCTTCATCCCTCCCTCCCTCCTTCCTTCCCTCTCTCTCTTATTACACACTGAATCCAATTAGTGCTGCCCTTGCTTGTGCACATGGGTATAGGACTGTTCAGCAGCTAAGGGCTGCCTACCAGGGGCCACACTCATAATGAAAATTCAATCTTCCTCCCAGCAGCCTTCAATAACCAAAGCTCCTCAGCGAAGGGTAGTGTCTGTCTGGAAGACTCAACTGGCTTGATCCTGTGTGTTATATTATGCAGGCGGTTGCAACAACTGTGAATTCTCAAGTGCACCAGTATTATTAGGTCCAGAAAACTTTATTTTCCTGGACACAAGCTAGGGTCATCTGAGAGAAGGGAACCTCAATGAAAAAAATGCTTTCATAAGATCAGGATCTTCCTGTGGATAATTTTCTTAATTATTGACTGATGTGGGAAGGGCCAGATCATCGTGGGTGGGGCAATCCCCGGGCTGGTGTTCCTGGTTCCTGGGTTCTATAAGAAGGCAGGCTCAGCAAGTCATGTGGAACAAGCGAGTAAGCAGCACCTTCCTCTTGCTTTGGCATCAGCTCCTGCCTCCAGGTTCCTTCTCTTACTTCCTTCAAAGATGAACTAGGATGTGGAAGTGTAAGCCAAATAAATCCTTTCCTTCTCAGCTTGCTTTTGGTCATGGTGTTCCATCAAAATAGTAACTCTAACCAGGATACTCCTTGAGTTCTGGCTCTTTAAATCTTCCTGTCACTTCCATATTATTCTTGGGACTTGAGGGGAGGGACTGATATGGGTGTCCAGTTTGACGTTGAGCACTCTTCAATCAATTATTCCCTGTACTGTACACTGACTGGCTGTAAGTCTCTGTGTTAACCTCCATTCGTTGCAAAAGGAAATTTCTCTCATGTGGAATATAGTGTGGTATACTTGCACTAAAAGTTAAGTATAACAAAGGCAATTTGATGTTACGTCTTTTTACCAAAATAATAATAATGAATCCTCCCTTATGCAGCATGAGCTCCCAAAGCCACAAGCTATAATGGTGGTAGATAAAAGTCACTAACTAAATTTCCAAGAATTATTTTCACTAATTGCTAATATGACTGATAATTCCTAGCACCTGTTTCTATAATTTATGTATTAAAGTTTCAAGGAGAACAATAGATGAATATGTTTTTGCTTCCCTAGAAAATAATTCTGTGTTATTCTTGTTCTAGAAATAAGTGGAAAAAAAGAAATAAGTGGGTTTTTAAAGTCAAAAGATACTGCAATAAATAAAAATAAAGGATCAATAGAAATTCTTCCCATCAGAACTAGTTACTATTGATGTTTCCAGAGCATACTTCTAGGCATTTCTCTGGACACAGGTACACACACAAACGCACATTCCTATCAACATGAATACTCTTCTATGTTTGACTTACTACCCTTAAAACATCTTGGGATTCTCTTCTATGTAAATAATTATATAATATTAAGTGGTAATGTATTATTGATTACATTAGGTAAACATAATCTTTTGACAGACATTCAATCTTCTTCCAAAATTTTAGCAATTTCTCTTCCCATAATCAATTACCGTTTGATAAAAATACCTATGATTTCATCAGTGGCTGGACACACACTGTGGCATGAGGCTCTCTTCATTGAATGTGTTCTCCAAATGTGAACATTTTGTTCAAGAGGCTTATAAAATTCCTCTCTCCTTTTTTAAAGGAGAAAAGAAGACATGCTTTAAAAGAAAAATGCTGTTTAAGATGGGCTGAGACCTAAACCCAAAATGAAATACATTTTTTTTTCTTTTGCAAGAGAACTCTGATGTATTAAAAGGATGGATGTAGGTTCTAAAAAAAAATTCAAACTCTCTGATCCCCAAACTTGGCATCAGTACCAAAGGGAGTTCTAAATATGAAATTCAGTCACTCGGCCAAAGCCTCACTTTGTTCATTAAAACCCGAGCTTGAGGGCTGTCAGCAATGGTCAGTCTCATCACTTGTCAAAAGCCCAGAGAAAAGACAGGGCTATTGAAGTCAGCTGGTACAGGAGAGAAAGGAAACTCTCAAAGATCTGATTCAGGAATCAAAACTCAATAAAAATTTAAATGTCTACTGGTTTGCTTTGTATTTATAAATTTTCTATTTCTGGATAGTTTAGGAAATCAACATGCTGATCTGCGGTGTACATTTTAATGAGTCCAAACAGAGAGCTGTCTTACATACTTTTTATATTTGGTAAATTCTTCACAAAACTCCCTCTTTAATATAAATGCTTTTAGGTGAAAATTCAGCAGTGTAAAAAAAATTCAGCAATGTTTCTTCTCTTCCTATTTATTTTTATTTATCTATTTATTTATTGGGCAGAAGAAATCTTTTTCATAAGTATTTATAAGCTAGCTTTTTACCTGTGTTGTTGGGAAACTGCTTTGCTAATATTATTTGCATCTAAAATAGGAAGCCCAGAAATAGCAAACATGCTTATAAAATGTTTTGGAAGAGAACTAAGACATTATGATGGGGACATATTAATGGAAATCTTGTGTCTTTCTTGTTAATGGACATTACTATACCATTGGAAATCATTTGGCTTATTCTAAGATTGTCTTTTTCCCAAATCACTATCGTGAAAAATAGTGTTAAGCTATGTAAACAGAAGCAAATGTCTTCATATGTAAATTACAGTCATTTGCTGTAACACTTGTGAAAACCTAATTTATTACAGCGCAATTGATATATTGTGGTAAGAAGCATATTGCAAATTGCAAATGTCATTATTTGCTCATACAAAAATTCATCTGAGAGAAATATTAACTGAAGCACAAGTTCTACCAAGGTGAACACAATTTAGTAGAAATTCACATAACATATACACACAGATTTCAAATATCAGTATCTGCTTCAGGTCTTTGTATGCTTTCCAGTACCCATGATATATGGTTTCAGAGATTTGATTGCAAATATTATGCTTTCTGCCACTTCACAATACCTCACCAGCCACCGCCCTTGAAGTGTTCTTATTGACCTCAGGTTTCAGGTGCTATTCAAGAAAAGGACCACAATTATGGTAATATTTACATACCTATTAGCTGTTTAAGGTATATATTATGAAACCATGTTTATTGATGTCCTGGGTTTATCTATCATTGTATTATATCTCAATTATATTTCCCCAGATGCCCTCTGGTTTTCCTGATATTTTTTTTTTTTGCAAAGCACCTTTTAAAAGAATTTCCCAAGTCCTATCAGAGCATCACTTCCTGTACACATTGCACCATGACTGGTGTTGGCATTATTGGTTAACATGAAATCTGCCAGATGTCTCTAGCATAAAATCACTCTTTCCCCTTCAATATTTCACCCATATCTATAACTTCGAGGAAAAATAAATGAGTTCAACTTATTGGAAGATTATAGAGGATCTGTGGGAAGATACTAAAATAATTTTAGTATTAGACTATTTTACGAAACCACTTTGAAGGAGTGCAAATATCTCTGTTTCTCTTTTTAAGGTTTGCACATGAACCTTTACAGGTAGCAGTTAACCAAACCTGTACACAATTGCTGTGTACCGATGTGATTCCTCTCTCAGTTTTGTATACTGATTAATTACAATTCTGTGTAAAAAATATGTATCTCTTCTTTCATGGTTCTTTTTTATATCAATTTCTATTGGTATGAACTTTCAAAATCACAGGAATGGGGGGCATTCAAATAACACTTCTAACTACAACTCTCCCAAAGTGCAGAGATCAGAAAAGATAATAACAGGCTGAGATATCAATGATTGAAACTGAGGAAGGAAACACAGATAAAAAGATTGCATCTTCCATTGTGTCCTGGGACAGAAAAGAACATATCATAGCTTATGTGTTATCTTAAGTAATATTCATAGAGTGATTCGTTTGATGAGCACACTAAGTCTAATTGACATATACTACTACCCCAGACTTGAATATAAAGAAAATGAGGAACAAAATGGTTAATAATGTATCTATGCTAGAAAGTAGAATAAGGACAGTCAACACTTCTGATGCATACTAGGATTCACAAGTAACTATGGGAAATAATTCCCGTGAGTTCTATGTATGGTGTATTTCATTCCAATTCAACGATATTGAAACAAAAGAGCCAAAAAAGTCTATCTAAGAAACATATATATTCTAAACCTAACAGAGAAAAATATATTGCTGATATCTCTTTTAGCTAACCAGAAGAAAACAGGAGAGAATAGCAGGGTTTAAGGTCAACAACACAGAATTCAGACATGTGATGTGGTGGATGATGAGTTAAGAGATCTACTGTCTCTTTAATCACAATAGGCATCAATGAAAGTCTCTGAATTTCTGATGACTCCCCTTTTCCAGTCACTCATGGAAATGCATGAACAAAAATTGTAGGATGGAAATGGCAGGTCAACTTCTCTCAGTCAATTTTGCAAATTGCTGAATTGCTAGTAATTGTAGCACTAATCGGCTGTTTTTCCTTGCCCACTTAAAGCCTTCAAAATGGTTTAAATAATCAGTTTAGTCAAAAGGCCTGGGATTGGCAATCAAGTAACACCAAAGCATACTGGTACAAAGGAAAGGCTCTGGGAAGAAGTACAATTAGCTTTAAGATGTTGCTTTACCACTTGTCAGCTATTAAGTTGATTATTTTATTTCTTCTGGTTTCAATTTGTTTCCTATACATTATTAAATAATAATAACTGTCTCCCAAGGTCAATATAGTTATAAAATAAGAGGATTCTTATAAAGAACTTAATGTCTGATGCATAGTTACAGACAAGAAAATGTGTGTTATTATCATTGGATGTTTCCCTTGTTGTTAGTAAGGATGACATCAATTTTGTTCTAGTATAAGTTCAAGTAACTGGCCTTTGCTTTATTTCATACAGCAATATTCTGGAATTACCAAATGAAAATTTCCAAGGTTACTCTTCCAAAGACTATGAATGACAACTTTACAGAGACCTCTTTCTTGGCTATTGTATTTATACAGACTAAAGGTGTCTAGCCATCCACTGATACTGTTAAGAATCCATATTATTTTGAACATTGATAAAGTTTTAAAATAGTATTTGGAAGTGATAGCATGGTACTATTACACTTCAGTAAGAGAGAAAATATCTATAATACACCCCTATGGTATTAAATTAGAAGTGGTAACATTGTTATTTACCCATGATTATAAGCATAAAGATAGCTAAAGAAATAGGCTTAAAGGCGTTGTTTATTTACATATTCCCAAATGCTACTTACTGATAATTTGGAGAACAATTTCCTCAAAGAGCATAACTACACTCAAAATGGAGAATTGGTCTTTAAAAGAGACTAGAACACCTTGAAGAAACCCAGGTGATCACAGGACTGAAACAGACTACATTAAAGCACAAAATAACTTTTACCACAAATCAAGGTATTGTTCGAAGAGAATAAGAAGCTAAGCACAAAGGTATGTGCCTATATTCTCAGCTTTTGGGAAAGAGAGGCAGAAGGATTACCTGATCCTATAAATTAGAGGCCAAACTAGGCAATTCTGCAAGACCATGTCTCTAACAAAGAAAACATAAGAAGAAAGAGAAGGGAAAAGGAGAGAAGGAAATGATAGGAGAAAGAAAAGGAAAGGAGAAGAGAGGAACAAAGAAAGGATACATAATGTCAAGATGATATAAAAGCCATTGACGGACTCACAGTGGTTTCATGGAGAATGATTCAAGTATTAATAATGTAATGATTGAAACCAATGTAATAAAATGATAAATTGCAATTCCACATTTTAATTGAAGGCTTGATAAGATAAAAATGAGACACTTACATAATCTTCAAGTATGCCCTTACAAACTGCTTATCAAATATATGTTGGGAAATATAAACTGCCATTGGTAAAGCCTAGAACATACTACCTTAAGAATGATTAAATTAAATGGTAATTGTAATTGATGAAATCAAAATTGTGAATTACCTGATGGAACATAGAGAAACAAGTACTGTTTTTGTCATTTCTGCCAAAGATGCAAGAATTAACTGTAATCATCTGAATACACTGAGCATATAAAATGATGGGATAATCTACAAAATAATCCATCTCTGATCTTTAAAATTGTCCAGGTTATAATAATCAGGGAAATAGTAAAAAGAGTGTCTAGAGACCAGGAAACATTAATGAATGGGATGTATGATTCTGAGTGAGATCATTTGCATGTGGAATATGATGGTGATGTTTGCCAAACTGGACTTTGGCAACTTTTGGAAATGGTGAGGCCACCATTTTAGTCTCCTGATTTTGGTCATTAGAGAGAATACATATAAAAACACAAAAAGCATATTTGTGTAAGAGTCATCCCAAAGTATTCAAAGTGATGGGATATAAGATTGACAGAGAATAGCATTCATTGTACTTTCTAGCTTTTCTAAATGTTTATAATTACTTCAGAACTTAAAACTAAATTGTATTTATTTTAAAAGTCAGTTTTATTTTTAACAATAAAACAAGTACGCAAGATTAAATCCAATAACACTTAACGTACTAACATGACTACATCAAAGTACACAGATAGTTTTGCCAAATATTTTCAAGGATGTTTCTGTAAAGCCATGCATTTGATGGTGTTATATTTAATTCAATAAATGTTGGGCAAATTCAATGAAACTTCAATGTGTGTGTGTGTGAAGAATGAAAATGCCTCTATATCATATTGCCTGTATTTGCCTAAAGAGCCTCAACAATAGCACTTGGCCAATATGTGGAATTTTCAAAACTAATACTGGGTGAGAATTCATGACCCTTGTTGACAATGAACATCAAGCTACTCAGGAGAGAGTAGTAAACTTAAAATATACTGTGAATTATCTCATTACTAAATATTGACTTAAATATTTATCAAATGTAAGATCCAAACTAGACATGGTAGCCTCTGCTCTATGGCTGTCACACAAGAGCTTTGCCAGCCTATGGTACCACCATAGCTATTTTCTGTATAAGGCCTTCTTTGATAGAAGAACTTCAATGCTGAATTTTTAAGTACTTAGAAAATTGCTGCACTAGAATCAACTAAGCAAGGTGCATAATAGCTCACAGAGACTAAAGCAACCAGCATATAAAAGCTTCCACTTAATCTTTACCCCATTCTATGCTAGTTACTTTACCATTTAAGTAAGAGTTTTCAACAATACACACACCAGCTTCTCAGCTTGGCCTCACCTCACTCATTCCCCTACACCCTGAAACTTTACAAAGGCTTCTAGTTACCCATAATAGAAATTCAACTTTACTCTCAATGCTCTGGGATGAGGAGGAGGGGAAGAATTTCTTCTTTATGTTCTTTTAATCTAGTAAAATTTGATTTTTTATCCTTGTTGCTATTTTGAAAACAAATTCAGACCCGGCTATTCTGAACTCTTTCCACCATTTCCCTCCCCACATACTCCTTTAAATTAGATGTTGAGAGGAGCATTCTGAGAGATGCCTCTTCTGGCTTCCACATGGCTGCTGCTGATAGCCTATTTCAAATCTAGAAGGTTTGCAGACCTCCCTACCTCTGCCTGACACACCCCACCTTGTTCTTCACCTCTGGGCATTTTAGCCTCACTCTAATAGAGAGGAAATATAACATCTTTTAGCATCCAAATCCCATGATTGATTGTTTTGATGAAATGAAAAATATATTTATTATGGGAATGGTAAACAGTAATTAATTATTAGGTTAATTTCCTAATAAGTAATTCTTTCTTCAGGTTGTATTTATGTATTTAGAAATTTATATACATATACATGTGTAAAAATGATGAATAAAAAAGGTCATAAATTTAAAGTAAGCAAGATAGAGCTTAGGAGAGGATTTGGGGGAAAGAAAGGAAAGGAAAAGTGATATAATAAATTTTAAGAAATAAAAGAAATATTAAACACACACTCATATATATCTTATTAGGACACTGTTCTCCTTATTCCCCTGGTAATCTCATTCTTCTTTTTAAACCAACTCAAAAGCATCTCCTCAGAGAAACCTGTCTGTTGTTTCTTGATTTTTTTCTCCCCTATCAGAATCTATAGCTCCCTCTTCTGGCCTCCATTCATTTCACACTAACCTTTCCTGAAGTCAGTCTCCACCTTGTCAGTGTTTTTATTAGCCATGTATCTGTTGTGGCCCACACATGGCTAATTCCTCAAAGGTAGGACATGTGTATTATTTTTGTTTGCCAACTCTTTGGTAGAATTCTCTAAAGAGATAAATTTTTGACAAACGTTGAAATTTCAATAAACAATAATTTTTTCACTATTTGCTCAATTTTGTTCTGATCATGTACATATTTTGAGACGCCTCACACAAAACGCAGCCTAAAGAGCCACGCTGCCTCTTTAATTCCTTCCACTCTAGATTAAGTTGCAACCTCCATCAGAAAGATATCCATGACACAGTCTCAAGGACTGAAATGGGAAACACTGTCAAATTGGAAAACACTTTTTTCACTTGTGATGTGATGGAAATGGTTTGAACTGATGTTTACTTCAAGAACATCCAGGTAGATTCAAGAAGTTCTTCAAGAAGAACATCTCTAGGTAGATTCCATGAAGGAGGTTTTTTTACTAAATCTGGTAAATGAAAACAGCGAGTGAATAGGGAAACCTAAAAGACATTGAGAAAGAAGTCAAACAAGCAATCATACATGAAAATTCATATCACGCTGCCAGAGCTAAAGCAACCTTAATCCCAGGACTCCCTGAAGTATTCCACAGAATTGTTTGAGCACTTTGAGAGAGGAACCAATCTTTGAATCTGAAAGCTCACCAGTGTTTATTGGCAAGGAACCGTGCTCCAAATGAGTAAGTGGCTAAAGTAGGCAAACTCTTGTTACTTCCTGCTATTTTATCTGAAAAGCAAAGTGACCTCACTAGCCTGGGCTTGGCTTCCAAGGAAGAACCGCAGACAGCTATTTACTGAAGGCAAAAGACCATAAAAGACCAACAGGGGGCAGAAAGGTAAAGGAAACCTGTTCAGAGGGAAACATGGGAGGTATCCATTGGACAGTACCGATGCCACAGATCCTCAGATGACCCTTCTCAAAGGGGCCCCGGGGAGATGGCAAAAGACAACCACTCCGAGTCAACAGATTCCGCTGCACACAGCATGTGTGCATCGATTATCCTAAAGCAACTGTTGTTCTTAAATGTTAGCATCTTATGCAAAGCCAGAACACATGGCACATTGCTGAAGATAAGTATGCTAGCATAGAGAGATAAAGATTGGGATTCAGAAGAAAAATTAATTATCAATACCTCTCTTTCCAATTTACTCATTCTTTAATTGGGAATAGTAACACCTATCATATAGAACTATCACCAAGATTAAACACAAGTAAGAATAACTTGTGTGAAATATTTGTTAAAACAGAAACATGATATATAATAAATTTCTGGTTCTTTTGTTTCATTTTATTCCTCCCCATCCCCAAATAATCCCAGCCCTCTGAGCATTAGCTGCTGATCTCTGAGTAAGTGAGCATATGAATATACTCGTCAATATTTCAGATATGCCTTTATCACCCAAGTGCTTAATAAGGAAAAAACACAGTTCTGGTACTATAGGGAATTCAAAATAAAATCACAGACCACATCCTGAGGAACACAGAATCTTAAGTTGAAATGGCAATGGCTATTACACCTGTTATAACCGAGTGACAAAGCTGAGTGTCTGCTGTCTTAAGAAAGACTTAAAGACGAATATAAAACCTAAGACATCTAACACAGAGTTTGGAAATAAGAGTGGGGTTAGTAGAATAAAGGACATTTTAATTGGACTTGAGGAAAAAGTTTCCCAGTCTTTAAATAACACATGATTATTAAATAAATTAGTGGATTGTATAATAAGCATGGGCTGAAAATTGCTGTGAAGGTAAATAAAATGGACAAAGAGGAATGGAAAGGAAGGTGGTCTTTCTGATTTGACAATCAGACAAGAATAGGTCTTAGTATATCTACCACACACCTGGCTGGCTCCCAAGCTTAGGGGAAGTAGGCCAATACAAGTGGACTCCATGTTTGTTTGTTTGTTTGTGTGTGTGTTGGGGGGAGAAAAAGACAGAAAGACATAGACAGATAGGAGAGAGAAAGAGAACATGAAGTTGCTTGGGCAGGAATGTAGGGATCCAGGCAGATTTGGGGGAGGGGAATGAATACAATCAAAATACATAGTATGGAATTCTCAAAGAATAAATCAAATCATTATTTACAGCTAGAAAAACAAGGAAAGAACAAGGCTACAAGTAGCTGAGAAAGGATGACTCCTAAGACAAGAGAAGAACAGCAACTGAAACTCAGAAGCAAGAGCAAGCTGATAGGTTTGGAGAACACCAAGAGGCCAGGGTGTTTGAAACAGATGAGTAGCAAGGAAATGTCAGAAAGGTACTGGAGGCGTGAGGAGCTTGAAGCAAGTGATAAAAGACATATTTAGGTAATTAGGTCACAGCCACAAAACATCATATGTTACACAAACTATATGGTGTGGCCAACCTCAGGCTAACATATTCTAATGTATAATCCTGGTGACAGCAAGAGCAGGAGGCCTATCTCCGGCAAATCTAAGTCTCTCCTATAGAGGTTATGGGGGAGCAATGGTGTCTTGTCTCTAATTTACTAGGCCAGTAAAAGGTTTCTTCTTACCAAAAACTTCTCTGCGCCAGCCTTTGCAAGACAAAGATTTCTGTGCCATGAGCCAAGTAGGTGGGGACTGTGGTTACAAGAAACAGCTACTGAGGACTTTGCACTGTCAGTACTGCCTGTGTCTTTACCATGTTAATGTTGTGTAAGTCCTGCACCTTCAGAGAACAAGAGTTGGCAGGGACTGTGACAGCACTTGTTACTTTGGGCCGGTTGATCATTTATCATTTTTTAGCTTTCCTCTGCTGACAAGTGTGACAGCTAAGTGGTAGCTTTGAGGGGATCTCTGTGATGCTAAGGAGTGACTTAAAAGCAATGAGGGGACCATCGGTGTGGCTGTTAGGCTAGACTTATTGCCAGCATATGGTATCCGAAGGCACCTGAGTCCCTTTATGATGACTGGAAGGATTCTATCGTGGGACATACTGGACTTTATTGGCCCAAATGAATGATGCTAACCACATCAGGCTTTCTGAGTTGCAGAAACGCACTGACTGGCAAAGAAGCCTACAGTTGCTTCTCATATAGCTCATTTGGGGAAGCATGGGTACTTTTACCCTATGGAAATATGTTCTCTTACTGATGAAAATAAGAATCTGACAGGGGAAAAAGAGCTTATTATCTACCCCGTCACAGTTCCAACACTGTTTCCAAAACACAAAACTAGCAGAAAAAATAAGAAATGTATGTTAAGAAAAACACACCTCACTCTTATCTTTGCCTAGATACCTTGCCCTACAAATCAGTACAAAAAAATAAAAGAAAGAAAATCATTGCTAGCAGTAACATGCGACACTTGTGTAGGACTTTGCCATTTACAACGTGTGTATGTTCAAAATTAGTTTTTATTCATTTGATTATCACAGCCAGTCAGCAGGACACCTGTGGGTAAGAGAGCATTACCATATTAAAGATAGAAGACAGAAAAACATACAAACCAGCAGACAAAAAAAAAAGCAAACCTGAGGTCCTGGGATACATAGATAGTTCACCAGAAAATGAGGCCTGGAGAGAATGAATGACTCTTACTCTTATGAATGTATTTTACCGGATGCATATTTAAGTCAATGCTGAGTACAGAAGATGCTAAGAAAGATTAGGCAATAATGGTCTCCCAGCCTGTGTGTAAACATATTGCAGAGATGCAAAAGCCATCACCTTCCAGGAAGTACTTTCTGCTCAGCTATAGAGAGTGCAGTCAGCAAATCCCTCCCAGCTGTCAGCTCCTCAAGGATCTGTCCTACCTGCAGAAATGCAATTTCCTCACTGAGTCAACCACCAGCATTTTCAGTTGAGTGAAGTAGAGATATGAAGACCTAGACACTTTGACTCATTGCCAATAAATAAACAATAAATATATAACCTCTCATACTTTTGACTCCAGAGCTTCCCAGTACATTAACTTTTCAATCCTATACCTTCTGGTCACTCCAATTCATCTGTTTTACATTTATGGGTATCAGAAAAAAGCTTCTTCCATCCCAGTGTGTGACTCTTTTGTATCCAGTTTATACCAGTTGATACTGAATATGATCAAAGAAGTTGATAAGATGAGAATTTAAAGTCCTATCACTCAGACCTGGCTGGTAATTCGAATCTCATCACTAGTGCCAGGTAAACAACAGAGAGTTTCGGTGCAAGGTGGTGATCTGATTGCTAAAATGTCTACCAGGGATACAATAGAATTGAGAAATATTTAGCTGGAATTTAAGAGAAACGGAGAAACTATGACAACTACAGCATTGGATAATATTTATAAGCTTGATCCATGTGCCATCTAGAGAAACATAACGAACAGCTGAGAGTGAATAATAGGGGATTCAAAATCCGGAATGAATGCCAAAGGGTTGCATAATCCACACACACAATTGAGCTCTCATTTCCTGCCATGGGAATAGGAGAATCTAAACTTAAAACTTAAAAAGTCCAGCATCTGGGGAGGGGTGAGGGGCTGGAGAGACAGCTAAGTAGCCAAGAGCAATGAGGACCTGTGTTCAGTTCCCAGCAACCACATGGTAGCTCACATGATATCTCAGCACCATCTGTAATTACAATTCCAGGGGATTTAATACCCCATTCTGGCCTCTGCAGGTGTGTAGAAGATACATGCAAACCCTCATATACATACAAATAAGCAAATATTTTAAGACCAATGTCTGACAATGCAAAGAAAGTTATACGTTCATATATGTCAGGTGCATTAGGTCAAGGTCAGGATTAGAATTTAAATATCTTAAGTGGAAATGGGTGTGTGAATACATTCATAACCTATAACAGCCCAGTTCTGCATCTGTCTTGTTCACTGAAGAACTTCCTCTTTCCCAGATAAGCGACAACAGTCCCCATCCCAGACAGGAAAATAATGTTAATGCATCTTTCCCACCAAACCCCTGAAGAAGAAAAAAGAAACCTGCATTACTCTCAATAGCTTTACATTTGGTCCAACCAGCCCTTACCTAAGGGCTAAACTGTAACATAACACAACCAAAAATATGGTCAATGAAACATGGGAAGAAAGACTATATGCTTAAGCACCTGAAAGTCCAGAATAGAAGAATATATAGAACTGGTTGGCTGCTCACCATGCTTAAACAAACAGCCTGGAACACAAGGCTTGGTAAGGAAGCACTTATTGATTTAAGAGCACTCTCTTGAAATACAGGGTTTGACAGCTGGCAATGCTCCCAGGAGCTGGTGTCATGCACTCAGACATTTCATGATTGCTTTGGATACAGTTTCTGAATTGACATTGAAACCTTGAGGCTCGAAAGTTCATCATGGTTGGCAGTTAAAGGAAAAGGACGTGGAAGTCAGATAACAAAGGAACTCCTCCACAAGACCTAGTTCACTAGTTCATGAGTACAAGCTGAAATTGGTAGTAATGATAACTATCACAACCCACAGAGGGGCCTGAAGTTCATAGAGAAAATAGCAATGATCATGTGAGATGTTCCATTGGAAAACTTGAAACAACCTCTATGCTAGACCAAAACAGTGAACAACAGATTGCAGAATAACATATACTAGTGACAGAGAGTGGCAATGATTGGTACCATCATGAAAATGTAAGAACAGCAAAAGCAATGTTTCCCCATTATGTCATAATTCAGTTCCCCAGGGTGGGCACTGTGGAAACTAGTTAGAACATCAGTGAGACAGCACATGACTGTAACTTCAACCAAGCAGTATCCCTGGTCGCAGCCACAATGCCACTTTGGCATCTCTGCCAGAGAAGATAATCTTCTGTTTTGCTGGTTGTTGTATTCAGGAGTTCAAATATCCAGAAATCACTCAAGATGCCCACGTAAGAGTTATAGCTTAAAAATCTGCTTCTGAGTTCACTACCCTTGCAATTTATTTCCCTGATATTACTTTTTAAGTTCTAGATTATATTTAGCTCATCTTTATGACCTATTTCTTTGTTTAGATTTTCTTCCCTTTTGTTTCAGGAAAATTTATAGTTGCTCATTAAATTATTTTT
The DNA here is from genome assembly GCF_037038515.1 of Microtus pennsylvanicus. Taxonomy (NCBI): domain Eukaryota; kingdom Metazoa; phylum Chordata; class Mammalia; order Rodentia; family Cricetidae; genus Microtus; species Microtus pennsylvanicus. The sequence continues at coordinate 29,100,700 of NC_134589.1, read as the reverse complement.
GGCTGTTTCAAAAAGCATAATTTTACAGCATTCAGACATTAATGTGGGACAAAATAGCAATGTAACCTAAAAGTAGCTCAGTAGGGAAAGTATCGGTTTAGCACAACAAAGAAACTTACAGTAACTAAGCTATCTTGATGATTTAAATTAAATTTACCAATGTTTGAGGGACTTCTTTTCAAAAACAGAATGAAGCAGTTAAAAAGAGGGAGTTGGGTAGGGAGGAACACGTGTATTTTGATAGTAAAACAGTTGCTACATGATGGCAAACAAACAAAACTATCAGCACCTACGTGGGCTCATGACAGCTACTGTCGCCTGCATTAGGCCTGCATAAGACTGGTTCTGCCAACAGCCAATCATGCATCAGAGAGGAATTCATGGATCCTATTTGTCTCTGCTGAGTTCTTGGTAACTGGTGAATTATTGGGGAAGGACAGTCATTGCCTTCAATTTTATACCACCAGGCTCCAAAGAACACTTCCAAGCCCAAAGTCACACAGGCTGTCACTGTCCAGAATAAAAATCAAAGGATCAAAGGACTGGGAATAACAGGAAGACAAGAGAGATAGAGAGGGTAGGGAAACAGGAGCCACCAGACAACACAGGGTGTATACAAGGCTACACAGCCATGGATGATATGGAATAATCAGAATGTACTATGCAACGTATGAAATGGTCAAGGAACAAATTTAATCAATAAAAAGCAATCATTGTCTATCTAACCAAAAGTCATATTTAATGGAAATGTTTAGCAAAAATGCTGAAATATCCTAGGAGAAAATATTTCACAGTTTCCCTTTGTAAGCTAAGAAGTTAAAACTCAGATTTTAATACAGATAGAATTTTCCTTAGATGCTATAAAGCATCAATGTAAAGCATATATATGACACATCCACTCACAATAAAATGCATAAACAGACATCACCAGCAATGCATTTTGAAATCATGCTTAATAGCCAGAGTGTTCTACAGATAATGCAGTATTTTAAATGCCCTTTAATTTCTCTATCAGTATTTAGCAAATCTCCTTAAAATAATAGTGTTATTCTCTTGCATTTGGTAATAAGATATAAGATTTTGAAGTTTTTCTTCTAATTAGTGCTACAGGCTACAGTAGTAAGTTCTTTGTAAACTTACAAATAAATCATTTCAGTTACCAATTAATGGAAAATTATTAAATGAATACAACCCACTCTTATTGTGTTTGCATATTATATTTTTCATTGAAAATGGGAGTTTTAGTACCGAGATTTGTTTAAAAAACATTAACATAAGACTACACGGCCTATATAGCTTAGAATTTTAAAAACTTCCATATTAGGGATAAATGAAAAAAAATAGTCTACATAGATTCAAGACAAATGGGACGTTTAGTATTTGAGGAAGAGAACAGTTCGAAAGACTGGAGGGAAAGATGGGCTATTCCATATTTGGGAGCAGAGAAAATACACACTTGGAGAAAAATGAAAGTTGAATGTCACTCCTTAGAGTAAAATACCAGGTGAATCAAACATTTAACTGTAAAATGTGTCTAAGCTCATAATCAAAAGCCTTTTTTTAAGGTCCACCACCCTCGTGAAGAGCTACAGGCAATTAATGGGTGCTAAGAGAGGAGTAATCACTTTCCACAGGAAGGAGACCCATCATCAATCATCAAATCCCAAGCTGTCAATCCTAAGTACATATATGTACGAACACTGAGTGGGCTCAGCAGGCTGTATTTCTATTTACATAGCATGTAGATATAAATATGTAACAATAACAATTAAAGAATAAACGGTCATGAATTTGAGAGTGATGGGGGCAGAGGAGCGAAAGGAGGATGAAAATGATGTGAATGTAGTACTCACGTATGAAACTCTCAAAACTGCAGTTAAATTTTAAATAAGTAAATAAATAAAAGCTTTAAAACATCTTAGAACATATCAAATATCCACTGTCAGACAAATAGCCTCAATGCTGAGGCTGAGATGATTAGCAAAGGAAATATTGGTCCAATGATGTCAAAAATTTAGTAGAAAGGGAGTAATTAAAAATAACATGAGCGGGCTGGAGAGATGGCTCATAAGTAAAGAGCACTGTTGTCCTTCCAGGACTGGAGTTTGATTCCCAGCACCCAGAACAGTGATTCACAGCCACTTATAACTCCAGTTCCAGGGAATCCAACATCCCTGACTTTGACAGCACCTGCACCCAAACATACATTTCCACATACAGTCACACCTACAAATAAGTAAAAATAAAAATAAGAACACTTGTGGAATATGCCTATACGCTGTGTGAATATATGTTGCTGTGATTGGTTTGGTTTAATAAAGAAACTGACTGGCCAATAGCTGAATAGAATAAAATTAGGCTAAAGAGCCCAACAGAATGCCAGGAAGGAGAGGGGCCAGAGTTTGGAGTCCCCAGCAGGCAAAGGGAGAAGCAAGAAGGGAGTGCTAAGAAAAGCTGCCAAGCCATGTGGGAAAGCATGACTAAGAAATATGGGTTACTTTAAGTGTAAGAGTAGCTAGTAATATGCCTGAGCTATTGGCAGGGTATTTGTAATTACTACTAAATCTCTGTGTCAGTTATTTCAGAACTGGTAGGTGGAAAAGAAACTTCCTCCAGTGAAAACTGCTCTATAGCATTCGGTAATCCAATAGAAGCTAATGCTGAGCCCAGAAAATGACAAACACACTTGAGGTCTCCTGATTTATTAAGACTTTACTGCTGCAACTCACTGGGGGAAAGAATGGCATTAACCATTGAAAACAATACTTGGAGCTATTGAATTTCTTGGAAGTAAAAATCAATCCTGAGCCCAACCTTAATTTTAACTTAAACTAGATTTCAGTCACAAACATGGCAGCTAAAAATGTAAAGCTCCTTTGAGGAAATATAAGAGAAAATCTCTATGAATTTGATGTAAGTAAAAATTTTTAATTAAAAACACACATTTGAATCACAAAAGTCTGTTTAAGAATCTCTACCAATCCAAAAGCACCAAGGAATTACGACACACTATATGTAAGTCATCTGCAGTACACATACCCCATAAGGTCTCATCACCTGATAGAAACATAAACACAGGCAGAGAAATTTGGCTAGTTATCTTAATCCTTTGAAAATACAAATAAAAAGAGAACTTTACCTCTGTGTTTATCAGATTTTAAAAAGTTTTTTTAAATTGTTTAAAGAATCTAACATTGATACAGAAATATATGAAGAAATGGAACGGATTTGTGATCTTCTGTAGAATACTGTAACAATGCATAGCCACATCATAAACTCTAATCTCTAGACCTAGCAATGTACCTTAGGGAGATGATCACAAAAACTCCCAAAAAACATAAAAACAAAGGCAAGTTGCTAATTATTTATCTTAACAGTGAAAATGTAGTCATCAATTGGAAATTGATGAAATATTTTATTGTACTGAGCAACAAGGGACTATCGAGTCATTTCCAGGACTAAACCATTGGGGCAATGAATTCAAGTAACATGATTGACATTTAGCATTTAATTTCTAAACCATTTTGGGGTTGAAAACATACAGCTCACACAATAAGTGCTCAAGTTCTAAAGACCAATAACTTATAAACTTTGGCCTCAAGAATGTCATAGTCTAAAAGAGCTAGATTTGTAAGTTAATGACTCCGAAACCATAAGTACATTTGAAAAGGCTCTATGTGTTCTCAGGAAATATAGAAGATAAACATAATTTAACAAATTACAAGTGATTTTTTCAGAGAATAAACACACTTTTTCCATTTTTCCATCTACATCACATGGTTTACCTGGAACCTTTGAGTGTGCACGCACCTGAGAGGAGGACTTATCTGCTGTGCACATTACGGTTGAGCACTAGATGTTCATGAAGAAAGTATGTTCTTTAGAATAAAATGGAGAACTCTTGGATCAGTACAATGGACTTTGGCTCAGATCCTTAGAAGAGTACAGTGAAAATAACAGATTCATAATAAATACTTAGCTAAGTTATTTTCCAAAATCTTCCCTAAGAAAACTGTCAAGAGTCAGGCTAAGCTGGTGCCATGTTTTCTCCAGTGTTAAGTGGAAATAACAACACTTGAACCCTATTAGTCAACTTTTTATTGCTATGGCAGAATACTGCAGTCATTTAACAGATAGAGAAAAAGGTTTTCTTTGGTATACATTTCTGTAGAGTCAAATTTAAGTAACAGCGTTTCTCGGGGCCATTGCTAAAAGGTGGCATATAATGGCAGTGGTGGGTATGATAGCAAGCCAAGAAGTAAAGAAAGACAGGACAGACAGGACAAGTTCCACTGTATCCTTTGGGAGCATGCCTTCAAGTGCTTAAGGACTTCCAACTAGACCCCAGCTCCTTTTTATGTTTTGGTTCAGGGATTCATGAGTCCTGTGCTGGCATAGAATTTGTCGTATAGCCAAGGATAATCTCAACTTCTGGTTCTTCTTCCACACCTCTGCAGTGCTGGAATAACATGCATACTCTACCATGCCTGGTTAACGCAGTGCTCAGTAATTGGGCAATGACCTCAAGGCATCTTGAAAGCTAACACAGTTCCAGTTGAGCTACATCCCCAGCCTAGACCTCAACTCCTAAAGATCCAAATTTCCCAACTAAACCCACCTGGGGACTGAAGTCCTTAACATATACCTAGAGAATAGTACTCATATCTAATCCATAACAGGTATGTACCAGATGCAGACACACACTAATAAAAAAAAGTTGAAGATGCAAATTCTTAGGCCCCATTCCCTTTCCATTATTTCCCACACTGAGCTATACAAATAACTGAATTGCTTTCTGAGAAATCTGAGCAGTGAGAGACTGAATAGGGAAAGCTTTGAAATGAGTCATTCTAGCCATTCTGCAGAAGCTGTGCCCAATGTGAATTTATCAAAGCAAATAGTTCTTTATTAAATTAAAAAAAGAAGCTTTTGACTCTAGAAAAATATCAAATCTAAAAGAGAAATAATAATGAGAGTAGTCATTGCGGTAAGTCTAAAGATGAATCACCAATCAGCCTTTTGGGGAGGGGCGGGAGAAGCAATTAGTTTATTTTGTCTTCCACAGAACAACGGAGAGGTAGCAGCCTTTTGTGCGCATGAGTTACCGCGGAACGACTAAAGTGCTGCATAATTTCAACATTCTACTGGCTTTTCCCAATCAATCTCATCGATGTTCTTTCCAAGCACGAAAGATGGGAGCTCAGCTTTCTCAACTTAAAGAAAATAGAAGGTCTTAATTCTGCGCCTTTCTGATTCTCTGTTACGATGCTGTGGTGCCAACAGGAAAATGGATGCGTCTTTCTCCTCGAGTCGAATGTTCATTCTTGATTCTAGAGTAATAGAATCTGCCTTTCAGAAGCTGTGATGAATGAAGAATGTGTGCTTCTCTATCTTTACGTCTAAAAGATGTGCTGCAGGAAGGGAATTGCTGGTTGTCAGAATAGAAGGCTTTGCTTTCTGTCCCCGTGAAATACCTTGCCACCTCCAGCTGAAATCGAGAACAAGCAAAACCAGTTATCATAAAGCCCTAGGAGAGGAGGCAAAAATCACTTGCTGTCTTGCTCAGAAAAATATAGATCAGAATCCTGGAAATGCATCAATTGTAATGGCACATTGAAAAGCATTTTTAAGCAATTTCTCTTCAAATGTCTGTTAGCAACCCCAAACCCACAAAAAAAAAAAATCTATGAAACCTATCATTGCTGCCAGAGACAATTTGTTAGAAACAGTACATACATTATCATTGCTTCTTGCCCTATCCTGTCATTAATTTCCTTCGTAGATGAAAATGATGTCACTCTCACGGCTTAATTTACAGTCAGTCCCAAGGTTACTGATTTAACAAACATTGCAATTGAGATTTGAACTCATGACCGTTCATCTTCACGTTCCTCATGCAACCGAGTGTTCATTCACATTGACAAGGAATTGGCTCAAACTAATATTTTCCTCGGCATTTGGCTAAATTTAAGAAACAAAAGGGATGTGTTTTTCTTCATTTTACACCTCTTTAATCAACCAAAATTACTGTTCCTACTTTCATTAAAAAAACTAAGAATAATATTAAAGACCTTAGTTATTCAATAACACAATTTTTATTTCAATAGACATCATCTCAGTAAATGAAAAACATGGTGATAGGTGATTAAACCTACTTTAAATATATTGTTTTATATGTTTGGTAAATGTTGATGTCTGTCTATATAAGTATGCTAGTATAATTTATACGTTCTTAATAAGTGACAGGATGCCACAGTGACAAAGCACAGATGCTTTGATATTATTCAAAATATTGTCTTTCCTACTTAACTCCACCCTAAGATAAAATACTTTTCTAATAATTGAGGTTGAGATGACTATCATCAAAAATATGTTTTCTTTCTTTGCCGCCCTTCCTTTCCTTGAGTTTGTCCCTTTTTCATCTCTGAGCCTGCTCATTACCAAGAAACTGTCTTCTTTTTTCACCTAAATAAGAAAATTTTTATTGTGTATGCTTTTACCATTTCATTTCTATAAATTCATAGCCACCAATAACAGAGCCTAAGTTTGAATTCCACATGTTTCTGTCCTTACACGTCCATGAACATTCCTTGACCTCGTAGTGTGTTTCTGTCATCCTACCTTGAACTATATGGCTTTGTTTACCTCTCTCTATGTATCCTGCCTTAAATGAATCTTTATCACCCCTCTTGACCGTTATTCTGGCCAACACTATTTCTTCTCACCTCTCTATTGTACCTACACTAAATCAGAAGTAAGACTCTCCTTTTTCGTCTTCATGTTTAGAGTTATATACTGATCCGATCAACCAACCAATCATTATCAATCACTAACCCCTTAGTAACTAATTCAGAGCAGATAGATAGAGAGAATGTCTATCATGTTCCAATCCTCTTGATATGAATCACAAATCTGAAAATTATGTAGCATATCCTTTCTGTTGCATACCTCATGATCAACCAGATAAATATTTTGCCATCCAAACTGCCAACAGTCCTAAGTATTCAAGACTAATGGCGCATAAACAAGGTGTTGCATCTGGTGTGAATGAAAGTTTCCTGACATGTGTACCTTTTTCTGTTCTCTGGTTTTTACCTGTGAAAATTTTACATGTTTTTCTCATTAAAAGTAAGGTTATGATGGTTTGTCTACATAATTGACACTGTAAACAGATGTCTAGAAGTAAATAATTTTATTCCAAAGAGACACGTGAAGTGTTCTGAATACATTGTGCTAAAACCATTCTAAGGCACAGGCTTGCTGACAGTCAGTGGGGGAGGGGGCATTCACAACACTCCCCCCTAGTAGTAAGCAACATCAAAATTAACTGCTTTGCTTTTTAGGCTTCTTTTTCTTCTCTCAGCTATTCTTATATACCTAGCAAGTTTAAGGCATTCCACTTATATGTCCCAGTCTCTTTTCTCTGCCCTCCTGCCACTTGTCCCTTGGTTCCCTTAAACAGCTTCTTATCTATGTTCATTGAATATATGCACACACGACTGTATGGCTGTATAAATCTTAGGAGTCATGGATAAGTCAGAACATATTCAGCTTTCCAGCGTTGGCTTCAGTTACTTGATATAATCATCTCCAGTTGCATTCACTGCAGGCAAACAGCATAACGTCATACTCTATGATGAGCTACATAAAATTTCTTAAAATCTCAATTTAATATGGGAAAAAATCATGTTTTCCTGCTTGGCATTCTTACCTTTATTTGATTACTAGCAAGTTTTAAAATATTTACATGTTTTTCGTTGAATAATTTATTTTGATGCACAGAGAATTATTTTTGATTCTTATACTGATCATCAAAACATTCTTATGATATATTCATTTTTATTATTTGAAATGTTTCAGGATACTTTTCTATCCGATGAGCTACCCTTACACAATGTGGATTAAAAGACGACTGATTGCAGGAGACAAAGCACATAGTGTCCTCTCTCTTATGAGTTCCACTAACATGATGATGCAGTAGTCACCAGGGCAACAAAATGACAAAGATGGGAAGCACACAATGGAAGGACTAGAAGAGGAGACATTTCAGCTGCGTTCAGATACAAAACAGAGATGGAAGCGTGCCGATAATTGATGTTGTTAGGAGATACCACCACTGCTCCAAAAGTCAGAGGGGAGATAATCAGAGAATGGGGTCCATTAGCTCTGGAGACCTATTGTGGTGGGGGGGAGCATCTGGGGAAGAGCAGGAGACTAAGTTGAAGAGGAAAGCGAAGTCTATTCTGAGGATTTAGCTGATGTCCCCCATCCTACCCTCTATCCCTCCCTGTGATAATGTACAATAGGGAACAGCTGGGTCCTGAGTCCATTCAAGCAAAGAGAAATAAACATATTTAAGGAGATATAATGTTAACTGTTAGGGCATTCATGTCACTTGACTGGGATTGTGGGAGTGGGAAGCAGTGTAAAGTACATGTCAAAGCTGGAGGAAATAGAATTATTACTGTGCCTCTTCAACAGCTCACCCTACAGGAAAGTCAAAGAGACACAAGGCCTTTGCACCGTTTTATTCTAATTTGGTCTTCTCTAATGTCAAACATTCTCATATTTGAGAGAATTCATATTATTGTATTATCTGGTAAGACTACATCCTTTGGTATTTATGTTTATATAATGCATCTTTATTGACAAATCAACTCAAATATTGTTAATATTTACCAAAACATTTTACTAATGAGTCTTTTAAAGAATATAGTCCCCCATAAATGTATATACTAGACTATCAAACAGCCTAGCCTAAGATTTCAATTAACTAATTACCAAATATTAGCTTTGGTGTGATGAATTATTTTGTAAATTCTTTTTGAAAATTATTTATCTTATTTTTATTTTATGATAATTATGTCATTTTCCCATTCCCTTAGTTTATTATGTTCATCTTTTTGGAGTAGTCTTTCCTAGGGCAAGTGAGTTTTCTCTTGCAGAAAAGATCTCTCCATGGTGAAGGATCCACTATTTCTTAGGTTTTGTCTCCTCTTCTGTTTGCTTCATTACTCTACTACAAAAGAATATAACCTCTTATCACTTCCCTTAAAAAAAGTCCACAAATACTTTTGTACCAGGCTTTTTCTTTTTTTGGGGGGGGGGCACCAACTAGCAACCAAATCATGACAGAGACTTATTATTCGTTTTGAATGCTCAACTTAGCTTAGGCAAGTTTCTGCCTGGCTCTTTTAAGTTAATCCGTTTCTCCTTATCTACCTTTGGCCTCAGGGCTCATCACCTTTCTTACTTGTGTATATCTTACTTTCGCTGCTCCTCTGTGTCTGATTGGCCTGCATCTGCCTGGCTTCTTGCCCAGGTGTGTCGCTTATTCTCTCCTCCCTCTTCTCTCATTCTTCCCTTCTCTATTGAGCGTAGATTTCTCCTCCAATTATTCAGTCTGTCCTTTCTTTGCCTAGCTATTGGTTGTTCACCTTTTTATTAGACCAATCAGGTGCCTTAGACGGGCAAGGTGAAACAAATGAAGCATATCTTTTCATAATTTAACAAATGCAGCACAAATAAATGTAACATACCTTTATACAGCTAAAATACTACTCTATAGCATAAACAAAGGCAGCACATCTTTGCCAAGTTAAAGTAATATTCCACAACAAATTTTATTCTGTCCTTGCACTTGACTGATAAGGATAAATTAGTATAGAATTCTTTTTTAATTGTTTTTATTGAGCTATATATTTTTCTTCACTCTCATCCCATCCTTTCCTCTCCCCTTCTACCCTCTTCAATGATCCTCATAAGATCTTGTCTTTTTCTACTTCCCATGTAGATTAGATCTATGTATGTCTCTCTTAGGGTCCTCATTGTTGTCTAGGTTCTCTGGGACTGTGAATTGTAGGCTAGTTTTACTTTGCTTTACATCTAAAAGCCACTTATGAGTGAGTACATGTGATAATTGTCTTTCTGTGTCTGGGTTACCTCATTCAATATGATGTTTTCTAGACCCAAATTTCAAGATGTCATTATTTTTCCTGCTGTGTAGTACTCCATTGTGTAAATATACCACATTTTCCTTATCTATTCTTTAGTTGAAGGGCATTTAGGTTGTCTTTAGGCTCTGGCATAGCCAGAACAAGGATAGAATTCTTATTGGAAATTATTGACACTCGAATATATGATGGTATTTTTCCGATGTCTCACAGATTTGATGGTCTCTCTTGAGAAACATCATCACATAGCATTTTATTCTGTGGACCCTTTGTTTGAACTTGTTTTGTTATGTCTGAAAACTTTCAAGGTGTCCTCTTTGTTGTGTGCATTCTGAAGTAACACAATAATGTATGGGGCTGATTTTCATACATGTTCCTGAATATTAAATGGTCTCTTTAAGTCTGGAAATAAGATAACCTCATAAACTCTTGCTGACACAATAAACTGTAATTATTTCATTTTTTACCAAGTGTCCTTTTTCCCCTTTTCTGAAAGTACTGTTTCTCTGTACTTCCTATAGTCTTAAGTTTTAGATTATTTTGATGACCTCTTGTCATATATACACTGTATAAAATACTGAATTTCATTTTGATATTTTCATACCAGTAAATAATTGTACTTATATAACATTCACACATCATTATCCTTTTTTATAATCTTCTCCTTCTCTCCAGTCCCCCGTCCCTTCCCAAATATAGAATTGCCCTTTAACATTCCCTAGAACCCCAGGAAATGTAATAGGAAGATAATTCTAATGTTCACTATTTTTATTGTAACATTTCTAATGTTTTACCATTAATGTTTTATTTCTATATTCATTGCTGGCAATATACTTTTTATTATCTTAGTAAAATGGTATTCATAGCATTTAACAAAGTACCTAAACTATGTGTTTATAGAAGATAATAGAATTTTATCTTACATTAAATTCTTCGATAACTAAAATTTTCTACAACCAATATACTTGATCTTGGCATTGTTTTAAAAATGGATTTTCTAAAATCACAACAACAAACCCATCATTCCTGAAGTTTGAATGAAAAACTGTCTTTCTAGACTCATTGATATGAATACTTAGCTCCCAGTTGTTTGGACTGCTTTAAAAAGTTGTAGAAATTTCAGAGAGTGAAGCCTTAATGAAGGAAGTGAGTCTCTGTGGAGGGAGGTTTAATAAGCAAGTCTGCTTCCTATTTGCTTTCTTATTCCTCACCTCAGTGTGGTCACCGGTCTTATGTTCCTTGCTATATACAGTGTCTTCCCTGCTTGATGGATTTTATCCATTTAAGTTGAGAACCAAGATGAATTTGTCTTCTTTAAAGCTGCTTTTTGTCAGGTATTATGTCATAAAGTATTTTAAAGTAATAAATGTATCCAAGGTTTATTTTTGAACATGTATAACATACATGCTTGTTCATTAGGCAGTAATTTCTGAACATCGCTGTAATCCCACTACACTGCAAGCACTGTGGTAGGAACCAGGAAGCAATACAAACCTTGTCATTCCCTGAGCTGGTCTTAAGTCACCTTGAAATAAAAATCTCTGGGTGTTCATATTTGACAGCCAGCAAACATTTTTCAGCTAGGGTTGAATAATATGGTGAATGATCATATTATTTAATGAAATGAGAAATCCTCGGATAATATTACTGAGTATGTAAAGAGATTCAAGTGCTTTGTTTTGATATATTTGATATGCAATATCTATTAAACAACTCAGTATGAAAGTCAAGAGTTCAGGCCAGGCAGTGATGGCGCACGCCTTCAACTCCATCACTCAGGAGGGTGAAGCAGACAGATCTCTGTGAGTTTGAGACCAACCTGGTTTACAGAGCAAGTTCCAGGACTGGCTCTGTAGCTACTGAGAAAACTTTTCTCAAAAAACCAAAAAGAAAAAGAAAAGAGAAAGAAAGAAAAAAGTCAAGAGTTCAACTGATCATGGAATTTGGAGCTTAGGGGAAAGTCAGATGATAAATATAAGTGGGTTTTTTTAGGATAATTTATATTTAAAATTATGAGGTTGGGAGATGTCACCAAAGAAGCAACTATTAATAACATGAAAAGGGGCTAGGATGGAATCTTGAGAAACACCAGAACACTAAGAGGTTGGAGAAGAACAATAAGAAAACCTAAAGAACAATCAAGCAAAGCCAAGAATTCTGAGAACAAGACTAATGATTCATTCTCACAGCTGAGGAACTCCCAATGGTTTCCCATTTATCATTTGTTTATCAGTTGTTAGCAATATTTATTGTCCTGGTCTATATAGTGGGCAAGAATGATAATGTACTGTAGATAAATATACATGATATAATTTATTCTGTAATGTATTCATTGTGATTGTGTCAGAAATAAGTGACTTTTTATTGTCCTGAAGAATGATTATTGAACAAGCATATATTTTACTAAATGAAATTCTACAATTATTTTTTATAAATTTTAAGAAGCTGTCTCAGTCAGTAAAGTGCTTAATGTGCCAGCATGAGGACCTGAGTTTAAATCTCCAGAACTGCAATCCAGCACTAAGGAGACAGAGGCAGGTAGATAGATCCCTGGGGATCACTGCTCAACAAGCTTAATCTACTTGATAAACTCCAAGCAATTGAGAGACTCAGTCTCAACAAACAAGGTAGAGATACCTGAGCACAGTTATCTCCTGCCCTACACACACACACACACACACACCACAATCTAAAGGGGAATATCAACAACAATATGCACTTGAGTGTTTTAGAAATATATGTTCGAGAATTAGAAATTATAAGGATCAAGGAAGACACCCATTGCCAAGCTCTGGGGCATTCCAAGAGTGGGAAAAGTATAGATTAGCAGCTCAATAGATGGGCTATCATTTTAATGCTATTCACATGCAGTTTGTAGTGAAAAGCAGTAAAAGAAGATGTTGGAACTGTGCCATAGATTATAGACTATGTTTCATGCCATAGTATTTAACCTTGCTGTTTCCTGTGGATACTGGAGAGCCCTAGAAAGCATCTGGGCTTGTAATAGCTTTTCCCCTTTCAGCTATAATACAATTTTAGTAGGAAGGACAAACACACACACATATACAAACAGACACACACACACACACACACACACACCATACACCACTTCAAAGGAGCATCCCCAGAAACATAAAGTATATTACAAGTGAGGGGAGTCAGATACTGGTGTTTGAGGCAATGTTTAATACTTACTCCCTCCTCACAAGTGTCTCAAATGACTACTTCATTCCAGGTACTATGTTGGATACTGATTCAATAAGTAGATAGGAAAAATTAGGAGTGAAATGTATTTTGTTTGTTGCTCAACAAAAAAAGAAAAATATATTTATTTTTACTATTTATTAAGTTAATATGCTAGTCAAAATTAATCTATGTAACTATTCAATACGATACACATTATCTCAATATGAACTTACTAAATATAGCTTGATTTTAGAGTTCTTTTTCAACTGTTGCAATTTAAGAATAATTAAACCCCCACCCTCCCCAATTAATGCGGCTTTTCAGAAGCCACACTCATGCTCTTGAACTCATTAGACCATCAGAGCTACAACGCAGGTTTGTGAAATTGACAGGTGAAATTACTTAATAGAAATTTGTCTCTAAATATGTGAGGACCCTGAAAGAAAAGAAGCCTGGAGAAATAAAGAAAAGCAGGACATGTTTAGACCTCAATGAATCATTTTGTGAGGCCAAAGCCTCGTCAGGGCAGACCAATTCACAGAGAAATCCTCAAGCAAGACTGTGGAGAATCTGAAGCAGAGCAAGTAGTCTGTGGCTCCTTGGAGATAACTCAATAGCTCTTCAATTCTTTCACTAATGATGCTATATTTAGTGCATTTGTTTAGCTTCTTGTCATGTACCAAAATTATTCAACCCAAAGATGTCATAGAGACACAGTGGTAAAAAGGAAACAAAATTACTCAAAAGATTGGAAATGCCTCTCAATGTCTTGTTCACCTGAGGTGTGAGAAGTGTCTTGTAAACTTCACTCATGATCCAAGAGTCCCCCCTTTCCTCCTCCTATGTAAATAATCATGTTTTCTGCAACCAAAAGATGTGACGATAAGTCAGTTACATGGCTTGGTGAATAAAGACACACACTGCCAAACCTGACACTGCTGTAATGTTTTGCCACTTGTACTGATTTAATAAATTGCTGATTGGCCAGTATCCAGGCAGGAAGTATAGGCAGCACTACCAGAACAGGAGAATTCTGGGAAAAGAAAAGGCTGAGTCTGTAGCCATCACCCAGATGCAGAGGTCACAAGTGGGAATGCCTCAGTGATGAAGGGATCAAGCCACATGCCTAAAACAAACAAGAATTATGGGTTAATGTAAAATGTAAGAATTAGTTAATATGAAAGCCGAAGCAAGTAGACCAACCAGATTATAATTAATGTAAGCCTCTCTATGTATCTTTGGGATTGAATGGGTGTGAGACTTGTGGGATAAAAACCTCTGTCAACAATATATATTTTTAAAATGCCTTGACTTCAAAATTTAAGTCAAAAGATATGTTACTTTGGAGAAGAGATTTTCTTTTTGTTTCCACAGTAAATGAGAGGCTGTGGATTCATTCTGGGTCAAGAAAAATAAGGTTTGATCAAGAAAGACCCCCTGAAAAATCTCCAAGAGGAGCAGATGGCCCAAATGATCCAACATTTCAGAGGATCTTTGTTGGTGTTTTCTCTGACTTCTACATCCAGAACAGCCTCAAGATTTCTGACTGGGATGATCAAGTCTCACAGAATATTCCAGTCATGACTTGACCATAATCCTAAATTTTCTTTAGGTCCCTATAATATTATTAGTACACCCAATCAGTAGGAATTAGCCTAGAAAACTATGCCCACATTCCAAAAAATAATGAATTATGGATGTTTGTCATTGTTTAGAGTGCTGGTTACCAGTTGCTATGGATAATGGTCAGGGTAAAAGCTAAACAAAGAAGATTAGATTCAGAGTTCTTGTTTTAAAAAAGCAAAAAAGAAAAGTGCTGTGGGATAATTGTCTTGTACTCTGTAATGTTTTGTCGTTTGTATTGGTTTAATAGAATTCTAATTGGTCAGTAGCAAGGCAGTAAGTATAGGCAGGGCAACCAGAACAGAATTCTGGAAAGAGGAAAGGCTGAGTATACAGTCATCACTCAGATGCAGAGGACACAAGATAAGAATGCCTCACTGATAAAATGTACCAAGCCACAGGGCAAACACAGACAAGAATGATGGGTTAATTGCACCCTAAGTTTCTTCCTCAAGACTCACATGGTAGAAGGAGAGAGCAAATTTCCATGAGTTATCTTTGGAGTTTCACATTCACACTGCAACCTCTACCCTTATAAATAAGTAAAACATAAATTAAAGAGTATATAGGTATGCATAAGAATATAAAGGCATAACAATTCAAAAATTGCTTTGTCATTTGGTGGATTTTTTAAATATGGTAAATACAATGCATTCCAACATCAGCGTTATTGATATTTGAATTCATATCACTTACTTTGTGATCTTGGATAAATGGCTGACCTTTAAAATTATAGAGAAAGCTTCACTTTTAGTTAGTGTAAAATAAATGAACTAACTCTGTGTTGTGTTCATTTCATCAGCCAGAAATATTATGTTAAAGAGAACGACAAATTCTTGGCACCCAACAAATGATAGAAATAAGTAGGAGAACATTGGATCACCAAATTACACCAGAGTTTAAAAAACTGCAGTGGAAATATCAGAGATATATGATATAAGTTTACATAACAGTTTCAAATTTAAACAATTATTTTCAGAATAACATCATATACCTCTCGAAGTGATGCAATGAAAAGAATACGGTTCTGTTGATGTGTTATTCATGCCACAGATCTATAACCTAAACCTAATCATGATAAAATAGCACACAAACCTGAATGAGAGAGCATTCTTCAAAATAACCACCCAGTCCATTTAATAAGTGTGGGCAATGAGAAGGATAAAAACAAGAGAACATCCCAGACCCAAGGAAGTGAAGAAGATGAGACAACCGAACATAGGGTGTGATATTGTATTGATCCTGGATGTAAAAAGCAACACAATTGAGAAAAACTGGAAAGATGTTAATAAGATTTGTAAACAAGTTCATGGTATTGCATCAAGTGTCACATTTATGACATTCATAATCCCACTGTGGTTGCATATGTCAATAATAAATTTTGTCATATGCCAACAATAAATTTTCCTAGGTGCTTTTGTAACTTTCAAAATTCTATCAAAATTAAAGTTAAACTTTAAAATGTATTTAAAACACTAGAGTATTAAGTCACTGAAAAGCTGGAAAGAAAGTAAAATGATTTTTCTCAGGAACTTTCTAAATTTTAAAGCCAGATGTAGTGGTACCCAATTGTAATGTCTGCAGGCAGGAGGCTGAGGCAGGATGATCACAGGTTCAAGACAAAGCCAAGCTACAAAGTAGTTCAAGACCATCTGGGCTACATGAAACCTTTGCTTTATGGAGACAATTGATGGTAGTTAACTGGAGCTGAAAGATTTAGTTATAAAGGAGAAGAGAAACTAGAAACATTGAGAATCATAAATATGGGAACATTTCCTCAGGATCAGTTGGGGCTACATGGTAAGTTTAAAATCAGCTTGGGTAAATTTTTCAAATTAATGTTCTTTACCAATTGCTTCAAGGAAGGTTTTGTGGGCAGTATTAACAAGGTTTAAATAATCATATTATTTTTTAAAATTAGCAGCCATGCTACAATCTCAAAATTCTTAAAATTAAGTAAGAAATATCATAAGTAGCTCAAGATTTACAAATCATACTTAAATTTCCTGGGAGTTCTACTGTATACAAATATTGGAGCTGGGTAGCATAAATGACACACAGGGGGAAGAGACATATCTTTTCTCTGTGAGACTCCAGTCTAATGAATCAATCAGTGCTTAAGATTAGCTTTAAAATGAGTGACTGCAGAATAAAGAGTGATTAAATAACAGCAAGTACATAATAATATGAGCATGACTTTTTGGTAGCAGCATTCTTCTTCTTTTAAGAGAAGGCTTCCTGACTCAGGGGAAGCAGCAAAAACTGCACAGCTCTTTTCAGAAGACTTCCTGGTTTATGCTAGTTGCACAAACAACTCTTTCGGGAAAAGCAGTTATGGACCATTTAAATGGAGTTTGTGAACAGAATGCTGCGGCATTCTTAATGGCAACATAGACCCACTGTGTGCCTGAAAATGGAACTGTGAGCATGGTTCAAAGAGGCAGTGAATGTACCTCCGCCATGTTGGACTGGGTGGAGCCAAAAGGTAAAGCAGCCTTAGTCATAGCCATGCCGCTTAGCATTTTAAAAAGTGGTGCTGATCAGAAAAGGGTTGCAGATACACAATAAAGACAGATTCAGATTAAAAAGACCTCTAAATGGAGCAGCTGGGAACAAAGGAGCAGCCTCTGCCAACATCCATTATTTGGTAATGTTGACAAAGGCATTGCTTTGCTGAGGAAGGAGCAATTTCCTTGCTGTTCTACCCCACTCCAACAGGCTGTGGCTCATCAGTACCCTGTGGGCCAGTCTGAAGCCTTAAATCATGGGCCTGTTAGGCTAAAGAGTGCAATCCTACACTTCAGTAGACAGAGCTTCATGGGAAGGGCAAGGTGGACTTAGATGCCTGTAATCCGTGGTCAGGTCACAGCTCTGTGGTTTCCTAGTGATGTTCCTCTGGGAAATGCTGCTTGAGCTGACTGTACAGATTCTTCACTTGAATAATGAACATAATTAAAGCATAGGATTGTTAAATGGATCAAGTGAATTAATAAGTATGAATCTTGATACATAATAATTTTCCTTAATATTACTGTTCTGCATTTTCTTTCTCTTAACCACACCCCCCAGAAGAGTGCTTGCACACATATGCATGTACACTTTCTTCAAGTTTTTTTTGTTGTTCCTCAAAATTATGCCTTAGGTAAGTGCACATTTAGTTGATTCTATTGCTTATTTGTCCAAGTCATTGTCATTATTTGTTCATAGTACAATCTCATTTATTTCCCAGCTGCCCAGACTGGAATAATCACACAAAAACTATAGTAATTACAGCACTGTTTGATCTATTAGCTCAGGCTTCTTATTAACTAACTCTTACATCTTAAATTAACCCATTTCTATTATTTTATATTTTAACATGAGGTTTGTTACCTCTTACTTCTTGGGAAGCTACATGGTGTCTGCGTCCTTTGGCAACTACATGGCATCTCTTTGACTCCATGTACTCTCTCTCTTTGTCTCTGTTTTGATTTTCTGCCTGGCTTTACTCTACTAAGCCATTGGCCTAAGCCATTGGCAGAGCAGGCTTTATTAGCCAATGGTAAAAACACATATTCACAGCATCACACAGAGGGGAATCCCACATCACTGGGCACTGACTCCTTTCTAACTTTCTCCACTCATAAATATGTCTCCCTCTTCATCTCCTTCATCCTCTCCTTCACCTTCTCTCTTCCTCTGTTCTGTGTATACTGGTCCCACACTACTTTCATTTAAAGTGAATTTGTCCTTTCTTCAGTCTGTGTTCTCCTCCCCCTATTCCATTGCATAAAAACACTCAAAGACTGTATTTGTTAAATGAGTTAATAAAAAGGAGGAGCTTGCAAAGAGTGCAGGCAGCATGTTGCAGGGTTAGGTTTAGGAAAATGCCAAGTGTTTGGGAAGGCTTCGGGAGACTGACTATTTCAGTGTATTCTAAGGAAATAGAACAGGATAAACCCATGCCACATTCATGTGCTAGTGCTGAGCCTAATTCATCAGGCTTTTCTTTAAAGCAAGGTGAAACTTTAACATTGGCTTAGTTATGAAGGAGACATGGAATGGGCTTAATTGGGCCTCAGAAATTGATCCAGCACTAGGATAGATGCTTGAAAGCATTATCTGAAAATCTAATTAGAGTGTTCTGAGAAGGTGTTGTGTATTTGACAATATCAATATCCAAGAAGCTCCCAAGTAGTATCTGGAGCGAGAAGAAGAGGCTTACCTAGCTATCCGCCCACCTAGGGGACTACAGCTTCTCATGTTTGAATGGGAAGGGGATATGACGAAGAGGTTGTATAAAGAGCTGAAACACTTGAATGACCCAGGAAGAGATGGTCTTCAGAGTGACTACACAGCCAGCTCTTACATAGACTCAGAAGACCAGATCAGGGACCCTCATATAGACTAGTTTGGAGAAGAAAACTCACAGTTCCACAAAGACAGGCCTAAAGAAGTGTGGGGTCAGCGACTGTTTACTCTATCTGTAGGCAGAGTTTTCTGTCCCACCAGCCAGACCCCAAATAACCACATAGAAACTCATTATTAATTATAAATGCTCAGCTGATAGATTGTCTTGAAATAGCTCTTTTAGTTTGAATTAACCCATTTCTATTCATCTTTGTGCTGCCCTGAGGCTTTTTTTTTACATCATCTATGTACTTTCTATACTGTTTCTTCCTCATCTGGCTGGTGATGCTGAGACTCCTCCTCCTCCTCCTTCTTCCCAGCATTCTCTTAGTCTGGTTCCCTTGCCTAACCTTATTGTGAGACCTGTCAGTTTCTTTATTAAACCAATCACAGTGACATATATTCACACAGTGTAAGAGAATACTCCATACCCATCTAAATGGCAAAGTGGTTCCTTAAACATGTCTGAGTCTCATTTTTGAGAATAAAGCAGAGTAATTGCTAGATCTAAGTTAGAAATTTATGTGTTCTCATTTGAGATTTATGAACATTAAATGTCCATGTTTCATGCAGATGTCCAAACAATACTAATGCTAATCAGCCATGTGAGGGTGAGTAAAATATCTCTCAGTCTAGACAAAGGTATGATAATAATAAGGTTTGCATTTAATGACATGCAGGGGCCCAAAGGACACACATCAGACTCTGTGTAGGGGAAAAAAATGATTTCTAGACTTGATTTACCCAGTGTATGTAAAGATAGGGTCCCAACATGGTCGGCAACCATTTGCAGCAAATGTTTCTTCACTGAGACTAGGGCTCAGATCTCAGTGAAGGTACCTGCTTCAGGTAAAGGAAATCTTAGCTGAAGTAGAAGGACCATGTATTTGGAGAATGAGATAAGGTTGAAGACTGAAGGCAAAATAGATCCAACTTCTTATTGAGGACAATTATTTAAGGAATGAGGATAATAGACAGAGACCTCTTCTCTATAATTGGAGGTTTGATGAATGTGACAAGACTAGATTTGCCTAATAGGAATCTTCACACATGAGTGAGTAAGTATACCTGTCTTATTAACAGGCAAGCCTGAGACCAAATGAACTAGCAAAAAAATTATATTACAAATATTACAGCAATTCAAATTCTCATTTTTAAAAATATGATACTTGCTACGTTTGCCCTAAAGCTATGGTAGTCAACATTGTAATTATTGGAAAGCAAACAGGTCTACAAATATCAGAGTTGTGAGCTTGTAGGTTTCTCATTCAAATCCTATTTTTTCCCCCATTGGTAGGGAGGAATTATTCACGACCCATTGCCTTTCCCCTCCTGCCTTCGATCAGCTTATTTATCTACCTAGAAACGGAGTGTTGAAACAAATATAGGCTTTGTGACATAACAACTTGGAAATCCGTGTTCATGCACTCAGTCTTAGAGAGCATAGCATCAGCACTGTGCTCCTATGGAGCCAGCTTTTCTTCTGCTTTGGGAAATGACAAGATCTACTAATAAGCAGCTCCACAGAATGCTCTGACTACACACAACTTGGGCCATTGAGAACTGATTTCAAAAACCACAGAAAAAGACCCAAAGCATGACTCATTTGTAAAGATAATTATGTGTTGAGATCTGACTCTGCTGTAATAAATGAAAGGCCTTGTCCTGGGTAAAACTGTACCTCACGCCATTATAATACAGCTGGATGCTTTTACTTGGTTGTACTAGTTTCCTTGGTCTAATTTGTTTTCAGATACTAAATTTTCTTTATCAACATCTTCATCATCACCATAATCATAATAGCACTTAATAAATATGCAATATTAACACCATGCTAGACACTTGCTAAATATTTTACATGATGAATCTCAACGAATGTAACAGCCAAATAAAGTAATCACTATTTTTATTCCTCTTTTAAAAGACAGAGATAAAAATAAGTTGCATAGTACTAAGAAATTAACCAGCATCACCCAGACAATAGATTGCAATATGAGGATAGAAACTCTAAATTTTATATAGCCACAACCTCAGAGAACTCTTAACCATTTTACTCAAAATAAACTCTTCTCTATGAAGACTATAATGCAATTTCCTAAATTGTATGTTTAAATGGTAGAATAATTCAAAGATCCTGTCTATCTGGACCTTTAAATCTCTCTCTCTCTCTCTCTCTCTCTCTCTCTCTCTCTCTCTCTCTCTCCTCCCTCTCTGTAGTGTGTGTGTGTGTGTGTGTGTGTGTGTGTGTGTAGGCAGGTAGGTAGAGATGTGCACATACATGCAGGTACCTGTAGTGGTCAGAAGAGGGTGTTAGATCCCAAGAATTGGAATGACAATGAGCACCTAAAATGAGCGCTGGGAACTAAACTTAGTTCCTTTCAAAACCAGTGTGTGCTCTGTTCTAGTATGCTTACTGTTGCTGTGAAGAACACCATGATCAAAGCACTATAGGGGAAAAAAAGAGTTCGTTCCTCACGTCACAAATGATTCTCAAAGGAAGCCAAGCCAGGAACTTGAAATAGAAATAATGAATAAACTGTTCACTGGATTACTTTCTTTGGCTTCCTCAGCTACCTTTTTTATTCAACCAGGCTCACCTGTCTAGGATTGGTATTTGCCACAGTGGGGTGGGCCCTCTTAAATCAACCAATAATCAAGAAAATGTACCACACAAGCCAATGAACCAATTGGATAAATGTGATTCTTCTCTAGAGGTTCCATCTCCCTCAGTGTGTAAAGTTGATTACCAAGATTAGCCATCATGTGCTCTTAATCGTTGAACCATTTCTCAAGCCTGTATCCAGTTCTTTAAATGAGTTTGTGTGTGCCCAAACACAAGCAGTTGATATCTTGCCCCTCTTTTCTTTGCTCTGTGGCAATCCCTACCACATCAAGTTCATAGAACTCCACTCTCATTTTCCCAGGCTTTGCCTTTCTGAGATATACCATTCTTTAAGTAGTGTTTATTACAGGCATTTTCTTCAATTCAAAATTAAAGTTTCCCTTTGTATGTACCTCAAAATTATTTTTATTTTCATCAAATGATTTATGTATCTTCCATACCCCAGTTCTAGCTCCCAAAAGATTCACACTACCTGGACCTCTCCTGGCCTGGCCATTGGGGTAAAAACATGTTGACAATAACCAGCTATGAAGTTCCAGATGATCGTAACCTAAGTTTTATGCTTGTTTTTCCAGACACAATGACTGTCAAGTATATGGAAACCTCTCACCACAAATGTCAAAACCCAAAGCAGACTAATCATTGCAGGTCATGTTCAGCTAGGGCAGGCAAAAAGACATGCAGCCAATGACAGTCATTGAATTACTCATAATGAAGAGCTGGCCCGAACCATATGCTAGGCAGTGTGGGGTAGGAAATCTATGAGGAAAGGAAAGCAGTTTGATTTCTGTTATCTAGTTTTTCCTGTCTTGAGACCTACTGCTTAATTCTGTGAACTGAATCACTGTACATAGGACTTCTCATGGACTGGTTGCCATTCTTCAGAGACATACCAACGGTGCTACATCTGAAGACTATTTGCAGCAAATTGGGGCAGAGTATGAGTGTCCAACCCAAAAGGAAAAATAATTTACAGCCAGAGTGTGAGAATTAAATCCCCACCATTTGCATCATTAAATGATAATCATAGGTCCAGCACTCTCTGTTCCAGTAATATTTCAGATTCCTCAGAGGTGAAAGGGATAGCTGGCAGTAAGTCTTGGGTTTACAGTCCAAGGTATTTCCTCTACTTGAAATAATTGGAGGGTTTCTCTAAACCCTTACATGGGAGCTAAAGATAGCATCTCTTTGCTTCATACAGCTGACACATTGTTCTTTTAAAAATACCTTCATTAATAAAACTGTTAATTGACCTACTCTGCTGTGCCAGTCCCTGTACATAAGTTTGCTTTTTTCACTTGAATGCACACACCATAGCCTGTGTTCAGAATACTGCTGCTCTTGGTTCAATTATGCATTCTCTTACATGTGCATTTCCTGGAGATGCCGTCCTCTTTTCTCTACTCCATAGACTCTTGGTCATATTTCAGTAAGCCACGCAAGGATGACTGCTCTGAGGATTCTCACCTAGAACTTCTGTGGGACCTCATCGTTTTATGCAGTTAACACTTTAGACATAACCATGGTGATTCTGAGAAGGGATGGCCTCTTCTAACTCCATGAACGATCATTTAAATAAGCCATATAAAACTATAATTTCCTTTGAATTCATTAGCTTTGGGTTCTTTGAGTAAGAATAAAATAATAAATTTAACATATATATTACATTTATTACCAAACACTAAGGTTCATTAGCATTTCTTCAATGTCTGTCTTCTAATATTGCTGCCCACACCAGAAATGATTCACTAATGAAAATGCTATTATAAATGTCCTATAAGGAATAAATTTAAAATGTTCCTAATTTAAGATATCTGTCTGTGGTAACGTGAATTAGAGAGGTCTGGACCTCATACTAAAACAGAATTTCAAGTATTTCTCGATATGGCAAATAAATACTCACATGGCACAGACCTTCTTCAGTCCCAAAGCTATTGACACACAGATGTTACTCTAAGTCCAGTTCATTGCTTTTGTAAACTATCTCCGGCTTCGAATAGGCCATATTGATGCATAGAACCTCAAGAGGAGATTGGTAGCTGGCAGAGATGATCGCCTTGGCAAATTTCTACAGGAAGGAATACTTCACGTTCATTGCACCATAACTTGGATGATCAGCCAAACTCACATTAGGCAAAAGGCAGAAATCCAAATTCCAAACTTATATTAACAACAGAACTATATTTTCTCAGTGCTGGAGATGCTATATTGTCTGTTCTGGCCAATAGGCAGAGTATGAGGGATTTCTCACTGAAATTCTAGGAAAGGCCAAGTAACTGGGCTGTTGGGACATTCTGAACTTTCTCTTTGGAAACGCTTCACTGATACCGATGGTACTAAAATCTCTACTGTATTTTTAAATGATGACCTCTCCATTAGCTATCTATCATTGCATGTAACACTCCTGAGACTTGGTAGATTAAAACAACATTTATTATTAATGCTTTACTAGTTTATAGGTCGACTGTGTGTTTTCACAGATCTCATTAAGGATAGACTTGACAGCGCCTGACTGGAGCTGCAGTTGGGTATGTGGTAGATTGGCAAGGTGGCTGAAGACTGACATGACGTTAATGATCTCACGCACACGTCTAACAGCTGGCTATGAACCAGGGTGATGCATGGCACTGAGCCATGAGCTTCTCTTCCCGGCAGCTGGCCTGGGCTTGCTCACATGGCATGATCATAAGACGGCGTTGGAAATACTGAAGCTTTAGTGTAGGAATGACAGATAAGTAACAAGAAAGCCATTAGGCTGAAGCAGCTGCAGAGCCCTCTGTTCCCTTGCAAGCAAACCAAAACACAGCGTTCCAAACATAAAAGGAATCATAAGCTTAACTAGTTTAAACTGCCCTTGCCTCTACCTAGGGACTTTCCACTGAGATGTTCCAAATAAGACCATTGTTCCCCGCTGGCCAAGTAAGAAACTTCTTTGCCTTGCTTCCCTACTCACTCTATGATAATATCCCCTTCTTAAATCTTTGGTTTCGTCCTGAGCATGAAATTCATAAATTCTTGTCTATTCCAGAAAACATTAAAAATTTAATGTGTCCTGGTTTATCTTTTCTCATCATACTCCTATTGCATTCCATTGGCTGATGGGGAACAAGTTCAGCTTACGTTCAGGAACACACATCCTGGAGATGGGGCTGCAAAGGTGTGCTGCAGATACAAGGATGTGGAGATGTTTCATCAGTAGTGACCATTTTTCTAGTTTAATTCCCCTATCTCCTTGTTTACACATTCCACAAATTGTTTCAGTTGAAAGAAGAATATCCCCCTCAGACTCAGACTTATATTTTTATACAAAAGGTGGTAATATTTTATGAGACTGCGGGAACTTTAAGAAGTGGGATCTAGCTCATAAAAGAAGTGCACAAATGGTGAGTTTTTGAAGATGATACCCACTCTGGTTGCATCATACTCTATTCTGAATCCTAATTTGTGGTCATGAAGTGAATAATTCTCTTCACATACTCCATGTTTTCCTCTTGATAGTGAACTATGACTTCTGAAACTATGAGCCAAAATAAATCTTTCTTCGAAGACCTTTAGGTACTTTTTGTTACAAAAATTAACAAATCCATCTATTGGTGTCATTGAGTAAGGTAAAGTAAAGTTTGACCCAACTTACCTCTGATACTGATCACTCACTCATCATTCAATAACACATGTTTAGAGATAATGCATTGTCATTAATTCTTTTCTATTACTGATCTAATGCAATTCATATCAAAATTCTAACACAAGTGTCCCAGAAATTTAAAACAATAACCCTAAATTTCACATGGAAACACAAAATACCCAGGATAGTCAAAACAACCATGAACAATAAAAGAAAGCTGGAGGTATCACCTTCCCGGATTTCAAATTGTACTACCGAGCTGTATGGTCCCGGCATAAAAACAGACCTGAGGACCAATAGAGTAGAACTGAGGACTCACGTATACCTCTACACTGCTACTGCAACCTGACTTCTGACAGAGACCAACACTACATGCTAGGAAGAAGATGGCATCTTCAACAAATGGTGGTGTTCAGACAGGATAACTACATGTAGAATGACCAACTCAGCTCCTTTTCTCTTACCCTGTATGAAACTAGACTTTAAATGGACCAAGAACCTCAACATAGGCTAGAGAGATAGCTAGCTCAGCTGTTAAGAGCACTGGTTGCTCTTTCAGGTTCAGTTCCTCACACCCACATGGTGGCTCACAACTGACTGTAACCCTAGAGGGTCTGACACCCTCGTACACACGTAATACAAATAAAGCATCGATGCACATAAAATAAATAAATCTTAAAAAAAAGAACCTCAACCTAAGACCTGTTGCCCTGAATCTGATATAGGAAAAGTGAGGGATAAAACTGGAGTCATTGAAACACTAATGGACTCTCTTAATATTTATAGTGCAGCATTAAGACCAACAATTTAAAAATGGGATATCATGAAATGGTTCCTTTTTAATTATTTAGCACTGTGTAAGTAAACCTACAGAAATTCTAGGGATCATAAGTATATGACTGCCATTTTATGAAAACTTTTGGCTAAAAATATTCTAGCCTTTAACTGTTATATGCCCCCTTGGAATATTTTCTAGAGGATTCTAAATGACCTAAATCTCCACTTTATAACAGATACACATTTGAATCTGTAAGACTGTACTGTCATCTAAGTTCCAGCACATGTGTGATGCTTCCTCCCGAGAAAAAAAAAATCTCATTTGGCTATGGGTATCTTCAAGTACACACTGGCCCCACACTCAGCAAAGAATAGGAGGCAAGCATTTAAGCGTCATTCTGTTATACTTTCTTCTGCTTTTCTAGTTAATGGTTCTCTCAGGAGTCAGCAGATTGTGTTGTGCTTTACTTATAGTCTCCACAGACCAGCATAGGTTTGAAAAGCTACAGTCTAGCATTTGTCAAGTACTGGGGCAATTAGGATTCAGTGTTCAAGGATGTACCTTATATATTACTGATGGATATCTTGGAAATAGAAACTTCTTTAAAGTTACAGCATCCTGCATTGAATGTTGTAGTGATATTTTGCTTATAATCTAGTGAATAAATCTTGTCTGAAGATCAGAGAGCAGACTTCAGTCACTAGTTAGCCATAGAGGGTAGGCAGTGGTGGTACACACCTTTAACCTCAGCACTCCTGAGACAGAGGCAGACAGATCTCTATGAGTTCAAGGTCACCCTGGGCAACACGAAATTTATCCAGTCTAAAAGAGAAACAAAACTAGGTGGTGGTGGCTCATGCCTTGAATCCCAGTACTTGGGAGTTACACTCCTTCAATCCCAGCACGAGGGAGGTGGAGACAGAAAGGGATTTGACTGGACAGGAGAGAAATATAAGGTGGGAGGAGACAGGAGCTCAGCTGTAGCCAGAGATTCCATAGAGACAGCATGAAGTCTGTGGCAGTAGTCTAAGCAACCAGTCTGAGAAGCAGTCTGGTGCAGTCAGAGATGTAGTTTGAGATATAATCTAAGAATGCAGCCTGAGGATGCAGTCTGGAGGTGCAGTCTGAGGACTTGCAGAGATGGAGGCAGTTTAAGGATTCTGTTTGAGGAGGCATTCTGAGGTTTCTTAGAGACAGCAGTCAGTCTACAGATTTATAGAGACAAGAGTGTCCCTTTGGTCTGAGCATTAGCAGAGGTAAGAATTCTCTAGTGGCTGGCCACTCTGGTTCTCTAATCTCTCAGCTTTTACCCTCTAATATTTTACTCTGGGTTTTTATTGCTAAGACCAATTAGTATTTGTGTTACAGAATGTCAATACAAAGTACTTTGGAGATAAAAGTCTATGGTCCATACGTCAGAATCAAAATGTAATATTAGTGTAGGATTTTTCTACAACTTGACTGTTGCAGAAATCAAGTCTCCTGTCTAAAGTTTTGTTTTAATGAATAATTGGACATTAATATAGATCTGCACAAATTTTTTAGTTCAAATAGATTGAGACTAAGCCAGTCTTGTTTGGAGGATTAGAAGAATACACAGGTGGAAGAAAAAGGCTATGGTACTCATTATCATTCTCATATCTAACTAATTCTAGTAATAGAGCCACAGAGCGCTTCTAGCTGGAAGAAGTCGATAGATTCAGACCTCTCTTTAGAAAATTCAGCTCATCTTCAGGAAAGGCAAGCACTGCAAATGCTATCCCCTGGCAGACTTTTGCATCCTACACATTCTAATAACGACACTATTTCTCAGTGATCAGCCAAGACTCTACTTTCAAGAGAGTTGGTTATGAATTCGCCCCAGCCAGAAGCATCAAGGTAAAATGGATGCCCTTCTATAACGATACCAGAAAGCTCAAAGGCGAAAGTCATGGGCAATCTGTAAGGTCACCGAGGAGCAGAGGAAGCACAGTCAGATGATGTGACCAAAAGTGATTCAACCTGGAAAAAAGAATGAGGCCACTGTCATGCATCCATAATCACACTCTGCACTGGGGTAGCTCTCGAAGAGAACTTTTTTTTTTTGGCAAAGTTTTCACAGTTTCAGTTTTATTTTATCCCCACACCTCTTGGAAACTATGCAGACCAGGTTGAATAAAATTCACAGCATTTTTTTTTTGAGGGGGAGAATAAAAGCAAAGAAGAGAAAAGTGATGTATTCAATGTCACCTAAGGGAACAAATTCAGAACTAGGGCATCTCCATGTCTCTGTTTCTCAGGGTTACCGTTCTTACGATGTCTGCAAACTTAACAAACGTGTTAGATAGCAGTCCTCGTTAAGGTGAATTCTTAACAACTGTAAACTTAACAAACATTAGATTGCAGTCCTCATTAAGGTGAATTCTTAACTAATCTCAGATATAGCTCATCTCATGTTCTTCCTATCTCCTCTACCCACCATTCCATCCTTGGTCAGATCAATCAGTCGTCGTCCCTCCACATCATGCTTCCTGCTACCCAGTTAACTGTGGTGGATGTGTGAAGTGAATGAACTTGACTTTAGCATCAGCTTGTGCCATTTTACTCTCTCAAGTAAATCACAAAAGTTGATTAAACTGATGTTGAAAAGCAAAGAGGAATCATCAGTGTTTGTGCTCGGTTTTCTTTTTAGAGATTCTAGTCATATTAAATTTGATATTAATTAATGATGATAGCAAAAGGCAGTCAAGCTTGGTGAACACAAGTTTTAGAGTGGGCCAGAAACCACCGAAATATGAAGCATAGCTACTTACTTATTCCACGACTTTGCAAAGTTTTCTGCTTATCTTGCTATTTCAGATAGGATCACTTTGTGGCTCTTGGATGCCTTAGAACTAACCATGAAGATCAGGCTGACCTCAGATTTGTAGTAATCCCCCTGCCCCTCCTTCCTGGGTGATGGAATTGTGAGTATGTGCCATCATGCCTGGCAAACATGGACATATTATTATTTAGCCTCCATAAGCCTCAATTTGTTAAATAAAATATAAGCATAATAATATCCATCTCCTCTATTCCAAGAATATTAAATGATACATAAAACTCACTAAATAGCATAAACACTACTTTATATAACTTACTTATAAAGCAATATATAAGATAACACACATTGAATAATTCATGTGAAATAAAGGGGGAACCGATGTGAGATTCCCCACTGAATGTTTTGAATATCATTGGTTAATAAAGAAGCTGTTTTGGGCCTGTGATAGGGTAGAGCAGAGCTAGGCTAGGGAAACAAAACTGAATGCTGGGAGAAAGAAGGCAGAGTCAGGGAGAAGCCGTGGGGCTGCCGCCAGAGACAGACATGCTGAAACCTTGCCAGTAGGCCATGAGCCTTGTGACAAAATATAAAATAATGGAGATTGGTTAATTCTAACTGTAAGAGCTAGCTAGCAATATGTTTAAGTTTTTGGTCAAGCAGTAATTCAATTAATACAGTCTCTGTGTCATTATTTTAGGGCTAAGCAGCCAGGAACTAACAAAGGCCCCTACTACAAATTGGCATGCCAATGTGGCCAACTAAAATCCACTTAAAACCTGAGAGACCCTGAAAAGGAATTCTAGATGCAAAATAACACATTTTGGCACAGTTTCTTGGTAGCCATAATTTTTTTTTCTAGATGAGCTTCCAGAGAACAGGGGCACCGTGGCTACTTTAAGAGGAGTACAGTACAAGCTGTGTGGCTTCTTTAAAAACAAACAAACAAACAAAGTGGCAACTTTCTGGTTTACCAGCCCAAATGGCTATGGCTCTTTTGGGAGGTCCAGCTATGGAACATTTAAATGGGGTCTGTGAGCAGAGTGCAACAACTTGCCTATTGACAACATAGACTGACTGTGTGCCTAAAAATGGGACTGTGATCATGACTTTCAGAGGCAGCAAACATCTCCACCATGCTGGTTTGGGCACAGCAAGCAGGCAGAGCCTTGTTTGACCTAGCAAGGCTGCTGCTTAGTTCTTTAAAAAAATGTTTAGAATTTTTAGAAGCCATTCTGGTAAGAAAAGGATAAGAGATAAGCAATAAAGACAAATCCACATCAAAAACCTCTGAATGGGTCACAATGTTGGATAAATGTATGGAGTTTGCTAGACAAGAAAGTTTGGGCAAAATCTGCTCTTGTCTGGACTGCTTGATGGTATGCTGTATGAACTGGACATGCAGGACCCTCAGAGAAATTACTACTGAACTTGCCTAAAGGTGAGACCATCCTTCAGGAATCCTGCTTCCTGAAAAAGTCTGCTAGACATTCTACAGGACACAGGAAAAAGTTACTGACAAACTGTCAATATAGGCAGAACTGTCTTTGAAATTTCCTGCTTCATGGAAAAGTCTGATGGATACTATGGACCAGTAGGCTGAAGATGGATGCCCCAATGTTACGGAAGAACTTTGGGTGACTATTCAGGCAGCAAGATGTCTCTGTCAATTCTAGAGTTTTGGAAATTGCTTACAATATACTGCCTGTTTACTTAGGTTATATATCCTTCTGGAGTCTTTGATGAAGTTGAAGAATAGTTATAATTATAGATTTCCTTAGTTATGATAAAATATAAAGTAGATATAAATATACTAAATGTAATTCTTACTTGATACCTGTTTTATTATATGTAATTTTACTATGTTAAATTAAAGCCTTCCTTTTTATTTAAACAGAGAAGGGAAAGTGATGTGGGATTCCCCTCTGTATGCTGTGAATATCATTGGTTAATAAAAAAAAAACTGTTTTGGGCCTGTGATAGGCTAGAGCAGAGCTAGGCCGGGGAAACAAAACTGAATGCTGGGAGTAAGGAGGCAGAATCAGGGAGAAGTCATAGAACCGCTGCCAGAGACAGATAATGAAACCTTACTGGTAGGCCACGGGCCTTGTGATATAATATAAAATAATTGGGATGGGTTCATTCTAGATGTAAGAGCTAGCTAGCAATACACTTAAGTAATTGGCCAAGCAGTGATTTAAAAAGTATAGATTCTATGTAATTATTTCAGGGCTGAGCAGTCGGAACTAACAAATGGCCCCTCATACAGGGAACTATCTAAACTATCTAGCGTATTGTCTTAATTCGGAGTGCTTTATTAAGTTTCATAAAGTACTATTGACATAGGGGCCTTTATACAACAGAAATTTATTTCAGACATATGTAGACTCTGAATTTCTGGCTCAGGATACCAGCACAGTCTACAGGAGTGTCTTCTAGATTGCAGAATACTATCTTCTCATTGTGTCTTCATATGGCAAAATGACACAAGTGAGCCCTCTGAGTTCCCTTCAAAAGAGTATTTCTCTCATTTATGAGAGTTCTAGCTTCACGACCCAATCCCTGCTCAAAAAGTCCACTTCCAGGTACCAATACATTGTGGAGATTGAGTTTCAATAAATGTATACTGGAGGGACACAGCTACTCCTTTCTATTACGCATCATTATGCAATTTTAAAATTATATATATATATATATTCAGAAGCAAAAATCTTAAATGTGTGAAACCTGGAAATAATACTAACCAAGCATTTTGTTAAGAAAATCTTGGAGTGATGATGGAGATACTCAGGAAAGTCCCTCACAACAGTGTGTACATGACTAAATCATTAAATCACACTTGGGATCTTTTTAGTGTTAACTTGTTTAAATAGGAGCTTCACCAGATACTAATCTTTCTGTTTGCTATGAAGACATTATATAGAATGTGATAAAGTGCACAGTGAGCTTACTTTAGGTAAAGGATATATTCTAGACTACCTATGTGGGCTTGATTCAATCAGTGGCAAGATGTTAAGTACAGATCTGAGGCATCACAAAATAAGTTCTACCTCTCAAAGACAACTTTTGCTCATGCTTGAAGAATCCAAGCTCTACTCCTCAATGGCCTGGTGAGTGAGTTTCTTGTTTACATAGCCAGTTCTTTGTACATATATACATTCCTATGTATTCATGCATAGAACTATACTTGACTTGGTAAGGTGTGTGCACAAATACATATATACACACATACTTTACTGATTTAAGCTTGACTGGCACACCTTGTCTTTTTTTTCCCATAAAGCCTGTATAGTTTTATTCATTTGGGGGTAAATATAGTATGTCTTAAATTACACATGATGTGTCCACACATATATATGTATATGACTCTGTATGTGTGTGTGTGTGTGTGTGTGTGTGTGTGTGAGAGAGAGAGAGAGAGAGAGAGAGAGAGAGAGCACGCACACACATGCAGTTGAATAACCTGACCTCATTCTTTCACAACTCAGAAAATGTCTCATGGAAAACATACCAGAATTTCTTGAGCCCTGTGTGTTAAAAGGTTTCAGCCTTCTTTGTCTGAAATGCATTGGTAAGAAATGTGGGCACTTAATGAGCCTAGCCATCAGCCAGGACTCTGGCCCTCAGTGCCTTCACAGGCAGCAGAGCAAACTGGCCTGGCAGTTCATAAGAATTTTATGTCTTTCTCTTCTAAAAAGTACTGGAAACTTCAAGTTTTTTTTTAAAAAACGTGCACTTGATTTTCCCTCAGCTCTCTCCACTTTCTGTCTGATCAGATTCTCTCCCATCCTCATTCAAGCCAGATTTTCAGCAAGGTTCATGACTAGGGTTTAGATAGGTTTAGATAGGTTTAGATGCTCAAACTGTCCCTTTCTCAACCCAAAGCTTCAGAAAAGCAAAAACCCAATCAGTAGCACATTGCTGCTTTCATTCCAGGGACAATCTAATCAATATCACTAAAAGTGAGTATCTAATCTCTCTTGCATTTCCCCAATCTTCCTGGCACCCCCATTGTTCCCAGAGTCCTCTCCAGCATCCCCCTGCAGAGAGGCTTCAAGACTGCTTCAAATTGAACCAAAACATTTCTCTTGCCCAGACAAAGCCAGGAAACTTTGCTTTCTGCTCTTTTCAGCTAAAACGCAGCTTCCTATTATGTGAGCAAGTAGGTCACAATCCATCTTCCTTTGGAAGGCCGAGGCTCCGCTCTACAGTTCCTAATGAACTGGCAAGGCCAATTAAGCATTGCATAGAATATTTGTAGCCAACCAACCCAACAAAGACCAGATAGATGAATGAATTCTCTGTCTTTTATAGATGAAGATGGTCAGGAAACAGGATTTTTTTGTTGCACTTTAGACCTTGAGAAATTGGCTGCATAAATCCACCAAACCAATATCTTTTTTTCCCCCTTTGAAACATCTTTGCCAACCAGATTCAAATGTCATTTGCTGATTATACACGATGTACAGAGGGAACAAAAGAGAGAGGAGTCAGGTTTGGATAAATAAAAGAAACAGAATAGTGCTGATTCAGAAATCCCTCAGAGGAAAACCACCTTGCTATAGTGTTGGCAGGGTGGTTAACTGACTGAGAGCTGAAGACAAGATATTGACCCATCTTTTGCCCCAGGAAGGTTTTTTTTCATAGAAGATCTAACCACATACTACAGTGAGTTGCCTTACAAATAAGTAGTTATAGCACTAAAAATAATTAGTATTTTCTAGAATATTGGTGCTGAGTGAGATAAAGATGGTAGTGTCTTGCAGAAGAAACACAGAAAGGCTATTTCAGTTTCTTATCAACTGGTGGGGAGAGCAGGTTTATGTCACAGAAATATCACCTAACACTGATGACTGTCCCACAATATCTACTCTCTTCTTATAGTAACAAGAAAACTTAAATGGCTAGTATTATATATTCCACACCCCTTTGCTATAGGCACCAATATATTAATTATTACCAATATATTCAAAATAATATTGGCAGCTTTCAAATTTCTAACTTAAAAATCTTTGGCCCACAATGTGAGCTCTTTCCTTTTCCTATAACTTCATGACCCAGAAAATACACTTGCCGGTAAAACAATTCAACCAATATTCCAAGGGATAGCAGAGTAATAGGAGAGGGGCTTGAGCTCTTCATGCAGAGAAGCCACAAATCTGTTCTCATTTGACAACCCTGACATCTCTAGACTGTGATAAGAGACAGAAAGAGAGAAACACAATAAAACCTAACACAAAGCAAAGGTCATTAGACTTAAATAACTGTATTCTGAGACTTCGTTTCAGAAAATTACAGTGTTCCAGTATGTACTTCCATTAAAGTGGAATGCCTCAGTTATGTTATTGGTAAATAATGGTTTATTTTAGTCATTACCGAATGCTATTATCTACTAGAAAAAATTTTTGAAGAGACCCTGTAATTTATAGACCCAGATTAAATGTTATAAAGATGTGCTTATTCCTTAGGTATGGAATAGCTCTGGCTTAGAGCATCCTTTTTCAGAGACGATGGATTACATAGGCAAAGATTTAGAAACCTAAAAAAATAATCATAAAACTTGTGTAGGGAGTTTGTTCAGAGACAGGAGCATTTGCTTCACAATTGTGATAACCAGAGTTTGGATCTAAACATTCATGTAACTAGCCAAGCATCCTGAAAAGGGCTGAAATCCCAGCCGTGAGTGGGAAGTGACAGAAGATTTGCTAACTTTCAACCTAGATAAGAAAATATGAGCCCCAAATTCAAAGAGAGATCCTACCTTAAAAGGATAAGCAGAGAGTGCACAGGCATGTGCATTCCATACATACACACATGTGCACCTGCGCTCATGCAGACATATACACACTTAAAAGTTATATTTAAATATACTCATAACAATTTGTTTATAAGTGAGCAAATGAAAATGTTCTGCTAGTCGTAGCAAATATTTTTTTATGTTTATGGAAGTTGTGTCTCACAAAAGACAAAATCCAACTTTGATGAGCTAAGGCAAATGGAGAGATGTATTAGTTCTTATACTCAATGGAAGGTCAGTGATAAAGCTGAAATAAAAAAGGGAGAAATTAGTTCCTTTCACCTTTCCCTCAAACACCACACACACACACACACACACACACACACACACTTCTAGGGCAAGCTGCCATCAGTTTCTTAAGGTAGCTTTCGCCACAAGTGGATATCACTCAAGTTCACTCTCCTAGAAGGACTTTCTAGATTTGCTTTTTACTCCCACAAAGGCATTAGCCTGACCTAGCCTGGCTCAAGTTTCCTACCCTCAATCAACTAATTCTTAGCATCGAAAGGAACATCTTAGAAGACAGTAACTCACATTTAATTATCCATTCAACAATTTACATTGGGAATAGAGCACATTGCTTATTTGAGAAGGCTGACAAGAACATTTGGAAAAGATTGGCATTGTTTATTCTGTTATTCGGAACTCCAATACACAGAAGCACTCTTTCTACCTGACAAAAGGGAGGCTCCTAGCTCTTGGCTACTGGTTCCTGGCTTTGGAAAAGAAGCATGCCTGAGTGAGGATAAATGTCAGTCAGACCTGTGCCTCCTCTACTTTTCCTGCTATTTCTGGAACAAACTCTTCATGAATTTTTGTGAGGAAATAACCATACTCTTCCCTGATGAGCACAGAACATTACAATTTCTGGAAGCAGTGACAGATGGGAATATTAAGTGACTAGAAGGACATCCACCACCATGTGTGCAAAGCAGAAGGTCTTGGGGACAGGCTACAATCATCTCCAAGTCATATAATTGCCCATTTGAACTGTTTGGAGTGTGTACACTGGAATGTGAGTTCAGGCTATTGGGAATGCAGTAGAAAGGCTCCTGTAGAGCCAGTCCCATGAGCAGGTCAGGATTGGAACCATCTTTTTCTCTTGTCTGGTACAGTGGAAGACAACCCCTTCAAACAAGCAGAATTTGAAGCTTAACTCCAGGTCCCAAGATCTCCCATCTCGGCCCCAGAGGGAGTAGATGTCCTGTCCGATGTTTGCCTGCAGAGTTAAATAAAGTAAGAAACTGGAATATTGGAGTCCAGACCATAAAACATAATGGAACAAATCTCTACAGACAGTGTAAAATATTGGATCCTGTCTTACACAGATGGGATTATTTAGCCTTCACACAACCTTCAAATAACACATTGTGGTCCTTTTAATCAATCCATAATTCAAAGAGGACATCTTTTAGCCTCTAGAGTCTTTTGAGATGACAATAGCTGTGAGCAGACTAAGTTAAAATGTATTTTATGACAAAAGTCAAAGTCAGCTAGGGCCATAATTTCATAAATCTCATTAGTGATTATAGTTTCTTATTTCCAGGTATGATAAAATACCATTTTCACCCTGTAAATGTATCTCAGCCAGCCAGGAGGAGAGATCCCAGGGCCTCTCCACAGGGCACCCAGAACAAAGAGATGCCTGGAGTGAGAGGCTGTGTCAGTCCTGATAAGAAATTCTGCAGAGGAGTGCTGTCTTTTGCCTACACACGCAGCACCTTAATGAAAGGTTGCAAAGCGGAACAATCCCAATCTGAGTCCCCAGAGGATGGAGAGGCAGGGGTTCTGTAAATGCCACAACAAATAGCCCTCTTCTATGGCTTCTGCCCTGTTTCTCCTGCATGACCCAGTGTCATGCAAATGTGGAGTAGAAATTCTTCTTGTCACCAAAGGCACCTGAACTTACGAAAGAGGAACTGTGGAGTTAACAGAGGCTAGGTTTCATCCGGAGGAACTGAGATGAAAGACCATAAATCTTCCTTCATCAGTCAGTCATCTACGCAGTTGCGCCCATGGAGTCATGGATCGCAGTTGCAATAAGAGGTAAGAAGCAATTAATTTTCATTTGGGAGCTGTTTTCAAATTTTGGTTCCAGGCAATGCCACTGGCACGGCACTGGGGAGGCAATACTAGAAATGTTCATTTTACATGCCAAAGAAGTAGACAAAATAGGGAGATGGCTCAGCCAGAAAAGCACTTCCCTCCAATACCACCAGGGCTAGAGTTGGATTCCCCAGAATTCCACATATAAAATGATTGGATATGATGGTGCATGCTTATATTTCCAGTGTGAGGAGGACTGGCCAGCTACTCTAGTGACTTGATGAGTTCCAGGACAGTAAGAGACCTTGAGGAAATACACTCCAGGTTATTCTCTGACCTTCAAATGTGCGCATGTGCACATGCCCTCCCCACGTTGATTAAATACTTAAATGTAGTAAGGAAGTACATGGGGATACCACAGTCTAGGGAAGGGGGCATTTAAGGAGAGGTAAGAAGTAGTTAAATCAAAACCTGAGAAAGTAATGGGAGTGAACTACCGCAGGGAGAAGGAAGAAGGAGGCCCTACACAGGAAGAAGACAGAAGGAAGAACATACACAAATGCATGACACGTGGCTCAGCAAATCTAGACTGTGGGTAGTGTTTGCCTGTTTCTAAGTCAGTTTCTGCCTGTGTTGTTATACATAGTGACTTTTATTTATGCCTCCAGATTGTTTGGATACTAAATTATAGGTCTACCATTGTGATTGGACACATAGGAAGGGGTATGAGGAGGATGCCCACCCCCCCCCCAAGTTGAAGTCTAATGACCGCTGCCAGAGTATGGGGTAGAATATATTTTACTCAACAGTCAAGGAAAAACCAGTGAAATAATCGAAGAGGGAGAACAAACAAAGTCAAATTTGTGTTTAAGGAAGCTAATGTTGGTTGAAAAGTGGAGAATAAATTACTGGAATGGGTAATGTTGGACTCGAGGAGACCAATTACTTCACTGAATCTCAAGGTACATCTCCAAATGAAATGTGTTCTTAGTCTCGGACCTTTCCTTGGTCCTGCCTTGTCAACTTAGTATTCCAGACTCCCCAAGGAAAGTCTTACCCCCTCAGAAGGAGTGGACAAATGGTGGGATGGAGGGAAGAGGTGGGATAGGAGGAGGGAAGAGAGGAACTGGGGTTCATCTGTAAAATGAAAAAAAAATAAATAATAAAAAAGAAATAAACTGCAGTACATTATTTAAAATACTCTGGTAGCCACATGAATCAAAGTAGAAGGACAGATAAAATAAATTTTACTGTGGTTTATAAAAGTCAATATATCAAGGATATTCTACTGGTACCATGTAATAAATACAAAAGATTTATTAAGTTTTCAACACTCTTTGTCTTCTTCTTTTGTTTTAGTGCACAGACATAGGATCTTCTTCACCAATACCTACCTGTTCCTTTAATTCACTTAATGGGAAGGGTGGCCGACATAGCTCATTGAGGCTGCTGGAGTCAGGCTTTTAACACTCTAAATTTCCCAAAGACCTTCCATTGTCTGCACAGTGGGAGGAAAAGCAGGGTGAGAAGGAAACCAATTCTGTCACACAGAGCACTCCGTAAAATTATTACTATGTTAAATAAATAAATAAGGGGCAAAATACAATTAAATCTTTGCATTCAGCTAAAAGTGAGGCACCTCTCCTAACTTGCCTTTGCTGTGTAGCCTCAATTGGAAACTGACTGCAAATTTCACAAACAAGCCCAAATTCCTTACTTTTCATCAGCGAACTGAATCCTTACATGACAAACAAGGAGGCAATGTTGAATGTGTGAACAGAGCAGTGTCTGAGAATGTAATGGATTTCGTCAATGACTGAAAATGGGATTTTATTAAATTGCCTGTCAATAGCAGGAACAATTTGATGTTGGATGTCGATGGCTTTCCTACGTTTTTAGATGTGTGCAGGAATACTTTAGGTGCATTTCAGCAATAATGATACTAGGAGTTGAGGGAGATCTAAGAAAGCAATAAGGCTCTGCATAATTTATCCTCATTCATGTTTTATTATAAAAACTAAAGCATGAGAGAAGATCTTGAGAGGAGGATTTGTTTTCATTGCCTCTCTTTCAGGAATCCTGGCTGCATGTTTAATCATTATAACCTTAAGGGACATCGTCTTAACCCCTAAACACCATTCTGGCTTCTTTGCCTAAAATAAAGTTTTAGCTGCATAAATACTTATGAATGTAAACAAGACTGCGTTCTCCTTAAGATAGGAGAGCAATTTTCCATGGAGTTCAAACAGGCAGATTGACTCACACAGTCATTTTTGCTTTCTCTGGCTCTAGTTCCTACCCTGATAACAGTGAAATCTGTACAACCCAGCATCTCATTTCGAACCTGCTGCTTTAGATGTCTTAGTGGATTATCACATGAGAAGATGAGCAATGAAAAGCATATATGCTTGAAAAGCATATATGCTTGTATGTGTGTGTGTGTGTGTGTGTGTGTGTGTGTGTGTGTGTGTGTGTGTGTGTGTGTATAGTTCTCCAGCTCCAAGACATAGATCTAAGATTTAACACTGATTCTGGATGGGGTAAATATTATTTTATCAGGCAGTCATCAAGCCTTCAAAATTAGCTGTGTCTTTGCTCAGTCTCCATTTCTTTATTTATAGAGACCTCTCCAGGACTCCAGGACTTCTAGGAACCATTCCAGTTCTAAGATTATCAGATTCACATGAGAAGATACAGCTGCCTATATTCTAGAAATGATTAAGAGTCAAATACCCATTGATTTGCCAAAATAAGGAAGAGTCAGAATTCAGCACAGGTGGCCTTTAAATACCAAGTGTTTCCACATCCTCTTCAAACCATGGAAAGATACAAGGCATTGGCAATGATCTCTTTAAAATGGCTATGAGCGCCGGTGGCTTGAAATGAATGGCCTTTAAAACCTAAGTTAAGTCACTTCACTGCTTGGTTCATTTTCATCCCAATTAACTTAACCTAACTGCATTCTGTCTATGAGATCTGCTAGAGCTCTGTGCTTTAAAGAACATTGTGCAGTATGTTTGTACCTCTGGACACCACCAGCGTGCATGGTGCATGTCATAATACACTTTCAATAAAACATATGAGTTTGTGCAGAGGGAATAGTAGGGGGCAAGAAATTGAAAATTCAAGTCGCACACTGCGTAAGCCATGGGAGAGTGGGCCCTCTGTGCTTTAAATGAAAACCTTTCATCTTTGGAGAAGACTCTGGTGTCCTGGTTAACACAGGACATTGTACTCATCATCCGTCCTCCTCAGAACCCTGCAGGGTGACATTGTCAGAAGCTTGGCTACAGAGACATCTCATTGTTTCAAATATAGTTGCTTTCCGTCTTCCTTTTTTTTTCTTAATTTCACACACTCTCATCAGAACGGATGCAGTGCCCCATCGCATTGTTTCTTTCCCAGAGGGTGATGTTGGGGGAGGAGTGGAGGGGGCATGGATGTGTTCTACTTGCCTGTTCCTGTTTTTCTCAGAAAAATTGGACTTCTTCTTCCCCTAGTGTCTCTCACCAGACCATTTTAGATTTCTTAAAATAAAAGTGAGGATTCTGAACCCCACTGCTCTCTCCTCTCTGTCTCCTTCTTACTCATATGCCAGGGTTCCTAAAGGTCCTGTATCTGGATTTATCAGCAACTTCCTTGTGTTTGTTCTGTGGCCCTTTGTTTCTCGTTTGATTCACAGACAAGATATTACTGCAAGTTTCAGCTGTTCCACTCACTAGTGACAACCTAATTACATTGTCTTTCTACTCCCCGTGCTCCTCAGATTTCTGCTTCCGGAGTTAGAAGAGTCAGAATGCACCTATGTTCTGTGTTCGTTTTGTTCCGATGATGCCTGGCCCTTACTCATTTGCCAGCTAACATACGCAGGAGAAATGGGGAATGTTCTAAGCAATAATCTGTGTAATGCCTAAAAGGAGAAAAGTGTAAAGAGTCTCAGGAAATATTTGGAAGAGAAATAAGACCCTTAATAATATCTCTCACCTGCACTGTGAAGGGCAACCACATATAACCCCACCACCACACACACAAACACGCAACACACACACACACACACACACACACACATGCCTGAACAGGCCTCAGAGATGAACAGATGTTTTGAGCAGAAGGCATTTGAGAGGGGACATAATTAGGAAAAGTCACCTGTGTAGTCCTTTCCTCCCAAATGCAAGCTAGAAATTCACAAAAGTGTCCCCTCCACTCCAGAGAAAACTAACCTTGATTGTTACTCAAACCCAAGAAAGACCCATGCAACAAAAGCTTCACTAACGAGCTTTCTTTGGGCTGTTCATTTATTCTCCTGTAACGTACCATGGCTAGAAACTTGGGTCCTTTTCCTTCATCTTGCTACTTTTCTTTTTTAAAAAAAGGAATTAAAGAGAATAAAAAAGCTTTTTCTTTTGTGGAAGATGCTACATAAACTGGAGCTGTAAGTAACTTCTTGAAGATTACTGATTACCTGG
The DNA here is from genome assembly GCF_037038515.1 of Microtus pennsylvanicus. Taxonomy (NCBI): domain Eukaryota; kingdom Metazoa; phylum Chordata; class Mammalia; order Rodentia; family Cricetidae; genus Microtus; species Microtus pennsylvanicus. The sequence goes on along the minus strand of NC_134589.1, from coordinate 29,059,414 downwards.
CTGTCTCTCATGGATATAGAAAATACAATTGCTAGTAAACTCTCTTGTTTATCTGTCTTCTGTCTTATAGATCTCATCTAAGCACTCAGATAAAGAGAAAATTATTTCTTCCTCTCATACAACTCTCCCAGGAATATCTCGAGAAGTTCCCCTGTTTACATATTCCTAATTCATCAGCAAAATTCTGCCAGTCATCTCCCTGAATGTCCAATATCACATGACAGTCGCCTTCATAGAACCAGGAAATTCTGGAATAAACTCTCTGTCCTTAGAAGAAGTCAGACCCTCTCCAATCCCCACTCGCATCGCTGGCCTCTCAGTTTCATCCTATGCCCTCAGACCCCAACCTATCTCCCATGTACACCCAAGAGACTGAAGGTTACTGAACACAACGTGCTTAAGCTTCTTCCTCTGCCCCCAAATACCCTTCTTGGGTACATGCACATACAGATTCCCTCTTTTGCTGTTTTGAAAAACTCAGCCCATGGTACGCATGGAGTCATTCCTGACCACTTTTCTCAAGAAAAATGGAAAATTTCTTTTAAGACTCACAGAATCACCTTGCATAGAGATTTGCATGTTTATCGACAATACTTTGTACATTTAAAACAGAAGATCCCCTCCCCATGTAGACTGTACATTCCCTATGGGCTAGGATGTGACTTATTGATTCCCTAAGATCTAGCACAAAGCCTGGAATATGACAGATGTCTGGAAAATGTTCAGTGGATGAATGATGGAGAGCATTATTTTCCTTTTCTAAAATCTACCTGGGGAGCTGGGTGTGCTGAAGCACACACCTGTCACCTGTATCCCAGTACTTGAGACGTGAGAGATAGGAGTTGAAAGGCAGAAGATAAAGGCCAGGTGCATCTAAATAGTGAGGCTAAAGCTAGCCTGGGCTATCTGACACCCTGTTTCAAAAAGCATATTGTTATTGCTATTAATAATAATAAATAATAACATTTATCAATGGATCATTCAATAAGACTTAAATAGAAATTCATTTACATTTTTCATTTTCTCCACTGATTCTTTGTATCCTCTTGCTTATACCCTAATTAGGAAAAGGATCTCAGAGCCACTTTGATCATTTTATCCCAAGGACCACTGGACCCCAGGGGAAACACTAGGTCAACTGTGACATGTACTATGGCATTTCTTAATTATGCAAATAGCCATCTGCTCAGATACCATTTGGGTTCATTTAATGTATCTAGTTTAAGATAAAGGGGAAACAAAAAAAATGTATCTCACTTTGGACTCATAAAATTCTGAGTAGTACCTGATTCATTTCAAGTTATGAAGGGTCCCCACTTTGGTGGTGCATTCTTTCTCTGTGGCCAGAACCCTAAATCTTTTAAATTGCAGTTTAAACACCTGTAGCCAAAATTTAAATGCCTTTCTCTTTTAAATTCCAAGCATTAAAATTCCAAATATCTCAATTATGTAAATGGCGGAAGAAAGGGGCAGAAGTTCTCCTTAAGGCTCCCCACCCCCAACAAATTGTCCCACTGTTCTCAATTATGGCTTCTCTTCAAGCTCACAGCAAGGTGACTGTGTTTTCCCGATGACCCTACAAATTCATTTTTTTAAACAGAAGAGGATGGTTAAGTCCCAGCCATGTTTTCAAAAGAGGTGAGGGGAGAGAAAATAACTAGCATTGTTCAGTAATTTTCTTTGGAGAAAATTGGTTAAAGAAGTCCAATCCTCACAAAGCCCTTCCAGTTTAGCAATGCCAAACTCAGTACTTCACTGAAGCTGAGGTCTAACTACAATCCCTAAGTTACACAGCTGGCGAGTGATAAGGCAAGGGTTTGGAGCAGGATAGTCTGGGTTTGTAATAGCTCTTTGCCACATGGCTGCTTTACATATGCCTATGTGCACAAGAATATACTACAGGGAATTTTTGAAAGAACTGAAATTATCTAAGAAAAAGAAAATATCCAGTATATATTCACAGCAGCATGATTCAGGCTTTGTAGTACCACATATGTAGTTTTATTTATTTTTTATTTGCGTATCGGTGTATATGTGATTTTGTACACACAATTAGTAACTCGACTTCCCAGGAAGAGAGCTAACCGAGAGCATAAGTGAAAGATAGTTTGGTAAATGTCATTTTCACTATTTTATATTATTTTTATTTATAAAATGAGCATGCAAAAAAATGAGCATGCATTATTTTATAATTCTAATGTTAAGACAAAAAAGGAAAAAGAGTGAAAAGGATTGAAATAGTCAAGGAAAACTGATTAGATGAACAGTATACATTAATCCAAATGGAGGCTAATCCACAGAATGAGTGCCTTTTGCCTCTAACCCAGCGGAAATGAAGAGACATCATCAAAGGGATCCATCTACTAAAGGACTTAAGTAGCATGTCTTCCAATTTGAGAGCAGATTCACTGTTCCTATTGCTCTGACTACCTGGGTAGTCATCTAACAGCAATGTACCACCCATTGCTATGTGAAATTATGTTTTCTGAGGTTCAGTGATACAGACTTTCCCTTAGATATATGTTCCTGATCCTGTTTCTACTTTCTGTCTGTTTCAAATATTGGATTCCATGTTGCTAACTGACTCATGAAAGTCATGTTATTATGGCCACAATAACTAGCTATGTTTATTAATTTACATTTTAGTATTAATTTACATTTCAGGTGAATGGTGTTGGAGGGAGAGAAGCTGTTTCTTGGTTCCTGGCTGCTTAGCCCCGAAATAATCATACAGAAACTATATTATTTAAATCACTCCTTGGCCAATTAATTAAGCATATTTCTAGCTAGCTCTTACATCTAGAATTAATCTATCTCCATTATTTTAAATTTTACCATGAGGCTTGTGGCCTACTGGCAAGGTTCCTGGGTCTGTCTCCAGCAGGGCTACATGGCTTCTCTCTGACTTAGCCTTCTTTCTCCAAGCATTCAGTTTAGTTTTTCCCACCTAGCTCTGTTTCCCTACAGCTCTGCTATAGGCCAATAGCAATTCCTTTATTAACCAATGATATTCACAGCATACAAAGTGGAATCCCACATCAATGTTGCACTGGGGTCTGAATACTTCCTTCTCCTTGACATTTTGAAGCATTTACAGTGTGTTGGGAAGAACTTTCAACAGGATGATCTTCTGAGTTTCAGTCAAGATATTTAAACTCATTGTATTTCTACTTTTTTCTCAATTTTATTATTTTATGTGGATGAATGCCTTTCCTGCATGTAAGTCTGTGCATCATATGTGTGTCTGGTGCCCATGGAGAGCAGAAGAAAGCATAAATCCGTTCTATGTGAGCTATCACATGGGAATCTGCCCTGGATCCCCTGGAAGTGTAGTAAGTATTCTTAGCCACTGAGCAATCTCTCTACTCCTGAAGTTATATTTCTTCACTTACAAGTACAGAATAAAATGATGAAGTCCAGAGGTAAAAAAGACTAATGGAAATTTTATGTATGAAGAGGTTTGAGACAAAGATAAAGCAATCTGTGAATTTTATTCATTCAACAAATATTGAGAGAATTGTGTGCTCTGTCTTCTGGAGGCTTGTAATACACTGGGAAACATTTTTAAAAAGATAAAGAGTTCCATTCTAGAATATTAATCAAATAAATGACAATTTATACAATTTACTTATATTATGTAGTAAATAGCAAGTGCTATAAATTGCTATTTTTTAAGCATGAAAATGAAACCTAAATACAAGGATCATGAGCCCAGGGGCAGATGAGAGCACTAAAGAGGATGATCACTGACAGATCAGAGATTGCATAGTGCCATCTGAAAAATCTGAGTGACAAGCAGAAGAAGCAACTATTACCAACAGGAAGTTCAGAGAAGTGTTCAGAAGTGCTGCTTAATGGAGAAGAGAGGTCACCTCAGAAAGCCTTGGGGGATCAGCTATGCTGGCCCAGGGGCCAATGAAGGGACTTGGACCTTCCCTCAGAGTGAGGTGTTGGCCAATGTAACTTTTCTTTGGAGTCTGGAATAGTTCTTGACTATTTAAACTTTTCCCTATTCTTTTTTTCCCATTGAAAACCAGTATTTTATTGATTAAATAAAAATGCAAAAACATAATATATAGGAAAATATTTTTGTAGAGTCTGCATTGTAAAGTACACGTGACAAATGCCTTTATTATAACTCATGGACTCAGGTGCGGCTTTCATGAGGTTTACATTCTCCGAGGGAGTTGAGCAGCAAGCATGGGAGAGCCTTCATCACAGGCGATTCTCCAGCAGCAGGTTAAGCAGCTGCAGGAGCTCCCAGTAGCTCAGTGACAGAGACTGAGTTCACCACTCTCGCACTTACTAAGCATTGTGGAAGTTACTTTTTTTACTAGAGCAGGGTAATGTTAGGCCTAAACATAAGACATTATATTTAAGAATCCATATAGATAACTTTTCATCTGATGAACCAGCAATAGTGTGTTATGGCTTTTGTGAAAGCAAGAAAATCCATTTTGGCAACAAACTAAAGAGTTCTGATGCCATCAGATGACCGTTTCCCACCTTTCTATAATGATTTTGCTTATGTTAGAATATCCTTAAAATAGTCTTTTGCCAAATTAAGAGCTCATTAAGGATGCGGCAGATGGGCATAATCAATAGTAACCCCAGATCATGTGACTTGCACAGAAGTTCAGTTAAAAAGCAATATATACACTCAGCTCTCCATCTGTATCCTTTTGATTGATTGCTCACTTGTCTGGGCAACTGCCGAACCTAAGAGCAGAGCTTCCATGATCCCAAGGAGTTTTACTGTGCTTAGTCCCAACTGGCACACTGGCAGCAAGATGGGAGTGCCCGTGGTACTGGCAAGGCAGCAACCCAGGTGAGCCACAAGAATCCTACCTCCCAACTCCCACACACTGCTTCTTCAAAACGACTGTATCTGCAAAAACATACATGCCTTAAGCATCTCCCACAGAAGATTATATTAGCCCACAAAGGAAATAGGAAGCTTCATTCTTTTCCCAGGCCTATGTGGGATTACATATTCAAATTTAATTGACTCTGGAGAATCCAAGTCAATTAGACTAAGGTTGTACTGGTAGAGAGAGGCTGTATTATTCTACTAACTTGCTTATTTTGTAAAAATAGAAAGAGATGGTTGTAAAACTTAGAGAGTCCCACAGCATTGAGATGTTCCATCTCTGCCAGATGGTTTGAAGCTATTGTGAATAGGTCTCTTTAAAGTGGAGCTAACTGAATATAGGGTTGAGGATTCAACTGTCTGACGCTTGCCCTGTCCTATACCTTAGGGCATTAGCAGCCAAGCAAACAGACCAGTTCCCAGCTGTGAGTTAAACATTTGAATAGAACTCTAAGAAGATACCAATATATTTTTGAAAGAGTGAAATTAAAACTAAAATTTCTAGAAAATCAAAAAAAAAAAAGAAAGAAAGAAAAGAAAGCACATTTAATGTTAACTAAACAGCCACTGGTGATCCAAAAGCTAGCCTGTATTTTTATGATTGGACCATAAATTTCTTGAAGGAATTTTCAAATGCTAGACATATGTGAAAATCAAGTCATAACATTTAATGAATGAAGACTTGTTTCTGGAGCAAGGGCCACAGGTGAAGAAGTGGCCAATTTCACAAAAGAAACGTATGTATTCATTGAGATTTCCACCCAGGTAGTGACATGAATCTTGCAAGCTTAATAGATCTCACCAAACAGAGGGGAAGAGGACAGTAGTCTAGGATAGATCGCCATCATAAAGTTTTGAAAGTACAAACACATGGGATTAAGAATAACTTGATGTGGTTACACCATAAAGAGCATATTGGGAAAGATAGGCCTGGGAAGTGGAGATAGGGATGGAGGTGTTGGCTGGGGCAAAATTGTAAACATAGTTGTTCTGGCATAGACTATGAATATTGTGCTATAAAAAAGGTAACAAACATTTTAAATAAAATATATGGAATGTGAAGGTTGAGAAATAAATTTATGAAAAATTAAGTATCTATAGTGGAACAAATACATTTCTATATTTTTATAACAAATTGTCTTATTTGTTTTTATTGCTGTGAAGAGACACCATGGCTACAGAACTCTTAAAAAGAGAAAACAGTTAATTGGGGTTGCTTACATTTTTAGAGCTTTAGTCCATTATCATCATGGTGATACATGGTGGCATGAAGAGACCTACATCTTTACTTCCAAGCAACTGGAAGTGGTCTGAGACACTGGGTGTGGCTTAAACATATATGAAACCTCAAAGCACATCCCCACAGTGACACACAACAAAGCCACACCTCCTACTAATGCCTCTCCCAATAAGCTTATGGGAGCCAGTTGCATTCAAACTACCACACAAAGTGTTTAATTATCATTACATTTGAGAAGGATTAAAGTCCTTGCATGGTGCTAGATTTCTCGAGGCACAATGAGGACCAACAGAAAGGTAGGTGCGTCTTTGAGGGAGTTGAGCAGCAAGCATGGGAGAGCCATCATCACAGGCGATTCTCCAGCAGCAGGAGCTCCCAGTGGCTCAGTGACAGAGACTGAGTTCACCACTCTCGCACTTACCAAGCATTGTGGAAGTTACTTTTTTTTACTAGAGCAGTGGAACTACATTTTTCTTTTGAGCTATATGGCATTTGCTGGTGAATGTAGGGTTCAGTAACCCCAACATAAACCATTGTGGTATCTGCAAGGTATTTTTTGCTTTTCCAAACATTCATAAATTGCTGAGAATCATTGCATTCTGCTGGAGAAGAGAAACAGTCAGGCTTTTCTCAGCTGGAGGCTTTAAATGTGTGGATTCACTGGTGAGAAAGGACAGATGGCTGAGCTAATGTTAGTAATTGCAGAGAGGAAAAAAACCAGTCCACTCTTGACCTGAAAATGCAGCAGATTGTATTCCTTTATAGCTTTTCTGGTACTGTTTACCTTAAGTCATAGTTACAAGAGAAATGGAGAAGAATAGCCATTAAAAATTCCCTACGAAGAAAAATATTATACTGCATCTCTATCTGTGTTGGTTACAGCATTTACGTACCAGCTCCCTTAACCAGTATTATCTCACCTGTGATTCATTGAAAAACCTAATTAAATATCACATTCCGCATTACATTCCACAGAGACAAAGAAGACTCTCCTCAGTGAGAAAGTAATTTAATCCATCTAACAAGAAATATTTTTTAAATTTCATTGTTTGAAAATCTCATACATCGATACAATGTGTTTTGATCAAATTCATCTCAGATTTCCTCCCCTCAAACTTCTCTACTATCCCCTACCACTACTTTTCCCTCCCAACTTTATATGTTTTTTTTAACCTATTAAATACACTTAGTCTTCTTGTATATGCATGTGTGTAAGACCACCCACGGGGACACAAGTAGCATCTCAGAGGTTACATCCCTGAAGAAAACCTATTCTCAATCATTCATTGTCGTACAAAACAGAGCCAAATGCGGCTTCCTATTGTCTTATCTTCAGTGATAGCCATAGTCCAGAGACACATCTCCTGGCATCTGCCTGCAGGAGGGAACAAGTCACCAGTCACAATATCCTACCACTGTGCACTAAGTTGAGCCTCACTGGTTGCTGACATAGTAGTTTAAGATTCATCTCATCGGATCAATAAACAAAACAGGCCAGCAGGTGGTAGTGCACATCTTTAAGCCCAGCATTTGGGAGGCAGAGGCGGGCAGATCTTTGTGTTTGAGGCCAGCCTGGTCTACAGAAAGGGTTCCAAGACTGACTCCATAGCTACTGAGAAATCCTGTCTTGAAAAATCACAAAACAAAACTAAACTAAACAAAAAAAAAAAAACCCAAACAAACAAAAAGCCTAATACAGATCCTGAGTAAAAACAGATTGAGATGGAGAAAACCTCTAAATAGGTTACAGTATGTTTAAAAATATGCATAGGTTTTGGAGAGAAAAGAGAAAGAGTCTATAGAGTCATGGATTAAAAATAATAGTAAAATAATAAAGTTCTTAAAAAATAAATAAAATAATAAAAAATAGAATAAGCCACATAAAGATAGGAAATACACAGAGAGACTGGATTCTGTATGTTATCATGTTGTCTTTGAATATTTTAACTTATGATGTATGAGTGATAGCTGCTAAGAGACATTGGACTATGAAAGCTGCTAGATCAAACCAACCTGTATATTTTAAAAAATATCTTGACTTCAAATGGAAGTCAAATGGTATGTTCCTTTGGGAAAGAGATTATGCTTTTATTTGCATGGGAAATGAGAGGTTATGGATTCAATCTGGGTTCATATGGATCAGCTTTGATCTAGGGAGACTCCCTAAAAGTCCTGGCTAAAGACATAAAGAAATAAACCTAGAAAAACTACAAAACATGTAAAGTATATTTTACCTGCTCAAACATAAAACAAAAAACAATATATTTTGTCTAACTTTTATACAACACCAAGTCTAGATTTGCCTTTATACAGATATGTTACCTTTAAAAGTTTATGTATTTTCAGAGCACAAAGACCAGACACCAAGTAAAATGGATGACCCAGGTGATCCAACATCTCAGAACACCTCTGTTGCAGTTTCTTCAGAGTTCTGCATTCACAACAGCTTCAAGGCTGCTGGCTGAGATGATCCAGTCCCATAAAATACTCCAGTAAAAACTTAACAATTATCCTGATTTTCTCAAGGTTCCTCCAAAGATTCCAGTAACCCCAAAGGTAGCCATCTAGAAAAACAAGGCCCACACTCCCAAATGATGAATTATGGATGTTAGTTAACATTTGAGGGGAGGTTGCTACAAATTGTTATTTATCATAGTCAGAAACAAAGCTAAACAAAAGAGTTGAATTCAAAGATATTTTTGTAAAGGAAAAGGTAGGAATGTGGAAATTATAGGAAAAAAGGGTAGATTATTGATTCTACTTTAATCCAAAAACTAACTTTTAATCAAAATATTTTACAAATTTGTGTAAATGTTGGTTTATTGATAGAAATTTTAGGTTAATTTTATTATATTATATGTATGCTTCTACTCTTGTTTGGAATATTGTACTTAAGGCATCTCATTTAAAAATGTAATGTATAATTTAAAAATACAGTTTAGTGGTTAGTCATCTATAATAACCAAACTTGTAATCATATTAGGTATGTTTTCAAGGTTAAACAGATATATTTAGATAGATAAATGGTCTTCAAATACTTGAAAGACCTATAGAATATGACATTTAAAATCTTTAATAGCCTAAAACTTTTTGTGACACTGAGACACATCTGCTCCTAACAGCACCAATTTACTTCGAAACATGATGGGCATCAAAGAAACTCCATATGAAGTTTGCTTTCTATGTGGGAAAAGTTGACCCTTTGGGCAAAGAAACTGTCCTTGCTACAACTGCTACAGTATACTGTCCAAACTTGACTAGTAGCATACAAAAATAAAAGCATGAAACTTTGACAAGACAAGGTAGAACAGTCCTTCAAATTTCCCTGCTTCTCTAAAATGCCTGTCAAATATACTAGGACTATAGGACAAGAATAGGTGCTCCAACTTTACAGAAGAACTTTGGGTGACTCTTCAGGAAGCCAGCGGTCCCTTTTGTTAAATAACATTACATCCTTCTGGGGTCTTTTATGGATTTAAAATCAAAGTATTAGACCTGATGTTTTCATTAATTATGATAAAAGAAAAATTTGGTAAAAAACTTTAGACTCACCAAGATAAATAATAGAGAATTTCTCTAATTTTGCCAAATACAAATGGACTGAACAGTGTAACTGTAATTCTTACTTCATAACTATTTTTTGCTGTAGATAATTTTACTATGTTAAAATTAAAACCCCTTTAATTAGACAAAAAGAGGGAAATTCTGTGGAACAAACAATCTTTGTACACTGAAAATATGTATTATTCTCATTCATTAATAAAGAGCTGACTGGCCTATAGCTGGGAAGGAAGAGATTGGGTGGGAGAGTCAGACTAGGAGGACACTGGGAAGAAAAAGTGTGAAGTATCAAGTTGCAAGTGAGACACATATGAAGCAGGAGATACTGTACTAAGATAAAGTACTGAGTCAAATGATGAAACATAAAATAAGGGTTAATTTAAGACATAAATGCTAGTTAGTAATTATCCTAAACTTCCACCCAAGCACTTATAATTAATAATACATCTCTGTGAGGGACAAAGTTGACTAGCAATCCAGATGAAAAGCTCCACCTACAGGTTTGGAGGGCCAATTAAAGGTACCAGGCTTGAGTTCCATCTTATGGAGCAAGCTTTAAAGCAAATAGCAATGTGGTTGGTCATATCTAGAACTACCATGCCACTACTGGACTAGTGGAAATATCTTACCAGGCCAGTTGCTGTGGTAGCACACAGGAATCACAGGAAAATATCTGTTGATTATTTTCCCCATGTCATTATCCATGGCTTCCTAGCACTTTGAAATTTAGACAGTAGGGGTGAAGTTTTCCATTTGGTACCACATACTCAGTTGTAAGATGTCTTCAGCAATAGAGTCTTACCATCAAGTTCTAGAGGGTAACCAAGAGCAATGGTAGCAACCTGCAATGTTAAGGAGAATCTTTGGGCTGTCACTGACCAAAACTTTGAAAAGAAGTAACAAATACCTACCACTGGGTTTTTATTTGATACCCTAGAATGTCTCAAGAAAACACTATCCCCTTTCCTTTTCTTCCCTTCAAACTTAACCCATATACTCCTAATTTCTTGCTTTCAAATTCTTGACCTGTTCTTTCATTAAATGTTGTTACATGCAAATATTTTTAAGAATATACATGTATATTCCTGAATAAAACCTACTCATTCTGTATAATGTTGCTTAAATGTATGTTTTCAGGGCTAACCATTTGGTATTGGATAACAAGTTGGCGTACTCTTCCCTGAGAAAGAAGATCCGCCCCCAGCCCCAGCATTCCTTAGTTGCCTGGGGTTCATGGTGTAAGGTTGAGGTCTCATAGTGTTTCCCATGTTCACTTCCACATGAAAGACATTTTTGAAAGCCTAACCCCTTGCCCTTTGGTGTTTTGGACATAACATTGTATTAGTTTGCTAAAGTTGATGTAACAAAGTACCAAACACTAACTTTGGACTTAAATAATGGGAATTTTTAGCCTCACATTCTACAAGTTGGAGCTCATGGATCAAGGAGTCTGCAGAGCTGCTTCTTGCTTAGAGACCATGAAGAATATTGGTCCCACACATGCCTCTAGCTTGGCTATTGGTAGTCTTCTGGTAATCTTTAATATAGTTTGGCTTATAGCTTCTCCATCTGACTGTTTGCCTTTATCTTTGCATGGTATTTCTCCCATGCTTCCTTATCCCCAGATCTCTCAATTTCCATAAGAACACTGATTACATGGTGTTAGACCCAGTCATAGTATATACATTTATATTATCTTCCTAAAAACACTGCTGCTAAATAAAATTGGAAAGGTCATGGTTGTAAACACAATATATGAAGTTTGGAGACATCCTATCCTATCCATAATCAATATTTCTGTGAGTCAAAGGACAAACTTTCACCTTAGTAGTAAATGTCGTCACCTGTGCTAGAAGTCAAAAAGTATTTTTTTATACTTAAATGCATACAGGTATGTATGTGCAGATAGTTTCTGTTTTCCATGTACCTCTTACTTAAGCATTGACACTGCTTTAAACATCAGGATAGCTATCTGAATACAAGGTACACAATGGTCCATTTTGAGAAGTAGTTCCCAACTCTAAACAAATACCATTCCTCTGATACTGACCATCCGGACATGGGTTTCTATTCCACGAGAATTGTCTTCTCTGTAGGACCTTTCCCTACTGACCAACATATTTTAATTCCACCTAAGCATCTGCACCAAAAGAATAAATAAATAAATCCAGAGGGATTTGGCATTTGTAATACCAGAACTTAAAACCAGGAGCACTATTCACTTATCTCCTGTCACCACCAAGCAAAGACCCTGAACACCTGCTGGTAAGTTATTTAGGTCCTGTTCTGATTACTTTCCCTCTGTGGCTACTCCTTTTAAAATTTCAGTAAGCTATTGAATATTATAACTCAATGTGCCTAAGCTTCCCAGGGTAACTTGCTTTTGCATATGACCAGAAGATATTAACACTTGTCTAAGAGTCTCTTCAGCCCTTGATGTTCTGAGTGTCTTTGGACCACTTATGGTCCTTTAACACACCTGACAGTTTGTAGTTTATAACTAAAGAGGGTACTCCTGGTTACTATCAGATCATATCACTGAAAATCAGAGACAAATGAAAATTTTGAAGCAGAATTCACCTGAACATGGGGGTGGGGGGAAGAATTCAAAGCATGCTTTTCATCAATACTGGACCTATAATATGATCTTTGTTAATCTATTTAAAAACTTATGTAATAGACTATAAAGTTTATTTTCTAACTTTAAAGTTACATAAAATAGACCTAAATGCATGAAAGTTATGACCTTTACTAAAGAACAACACAAATGTGGATTCCCGGAAGTTAAAATTTACAGTGCATGATTTTTATTCAGGGGTCTTTGTAACATGAGAGCCAGACTTGTTGGGGTTTCTGTCCTGCCCAGTTCCCACAGCCAACAAATCCCAAAGAAAATCACACAGAGGTCTCCATAAGATTATAAACTGATTGGCCCATTAGCTTAAGCTTCTTATTAGCTCTTGTAGCTTATATTAACCCATTATCCTTCTCTATGTTAGCCACATGGCTTGGTACCTTTCTCAGTGGGGTATGTCATGTTTTGCTTCTTTCGTGGTCTGGGCAGGACTGGGAGGAATGATTCCTAGAATTCTCCTGTTCTCATCACCCTGCCTCTACTTCCTGTCTGGTTGGCCCACCTATACTTCCTGCCTGGCCAATCAGCATTTATTTAAAACATGACTGAGAGAATACAGACAATTATCCCACACCAGGTCTTTATCAGTAATTTTTGCTTCTCTCTTCCACAGAGGCAGAGCTGTTCTCTGGGAAAGGTAACATCACTAACAGAGTCACGCAAACATAGCAGCCCATCCTGCATAACATTCATTCACACTCAAGGACAAGGTTAAAGGTATACAAGTCTTGCTCAAGAAGTAGTGATCAACAACAGAAGGACAGGCAGGTAACATTAACCAATGACTGCTTATTTTACCTAACCTCTTTGGAAGAGAAGGGCTTTATCCATGAAACTTCACAGTACATCTCTAAGAATTTTACTGTGACTTTGAGTCAAAGAATAACAGAATTTTGCCTCAAGGGAAATGCATTACATGAGAAAATTAAAGCCCTATACAATTTAGCTTCATCCAAGAAGTCTATTATCAACCTATTGTGTAACTTGAAGTTCAACTAAAGACTTCTTAGCTCTCTCAGAGAAGCTTAGAACAGAGAGTTATGGAAAGCCATTGACAATAGGAAAAGCAAAAAGAAACCAAACTGAAATAAAAACAGATGGGCAAAAGAATCATAGTGAGTTTTCATCCTTGGTGGCAATAAAGTACCATGCAATCAGCTCTCCAAAAGAATGTACAAGGCTGAAGCTTATCCTGATCCTCCCCATTTTCATTCTCCATTTTTATTCTCATATTTATAGGAAATAGGACTCCCCAAACAGTGGAAATAATCTGTGTAGAAATAGACTATCTACTGTGTGGTGGTAGTGTATGCCTTTAATCCTAGCACTAAGGACGCAGAGTCAGGTGGTTCTCTGTGAGTTTGAGGCCATTCTGGTCTACAGAGTGAGTTCCAGGACAAGCAAGTTTACACTAAGAAACCCTGTCTTGAAAAACAAACAAACAAACACACACACACACACACACACACACACACACACACACACACACACACACACATAGAACAAGAACCCAGTCAGCATCAAGGGCTAGAAATGACAGTGTCCATCCCTGTCATTTTAATAGGCAGTAAAGGACTAGGTAGCATGCCTATGTTGTAAGAGGTAGCTTGTTTGTTTCCCGGCCACCCAGACTCCCGAAATAATTAAACCAAAATTATATTATTTAAATCACTGCTCAGCCAATCACTTAACTATATTGCTAGCTAGCTCTTACATCTAGTATTAGCCCATTTCCAGTATTTTATATTTTACCATGAGGCTCATGGCCTACCAGCAAGTTTCCAGCATGTTGGTCTCTGGCGGGGGCTCCATGGCTTCTCCCTGACTCTGCCCTCTTTCTCCCAGTATTCAGTTTAGTTTTCCCTATCTAGCTCTGCTCTACCCTATCACGGGCAGATACCTTTAACCCCAGCATGCAAGAGACAGAAGCAGACGGATTTCTGTGGGTTTAAGGCCATCCTGGGCTACACAAGATTGAATCAGTCTAAAAGAGAGACAGAGCCAAGCAGTGGTGACTCACACATTTAATTACAGCACTAGGGAGGTGACAGAGACATCTTACTGCCTGGACAGTCACCCAAAGTTCTTCTGTACCTTTGGGGCATCCATCTTTAGCCTTCAGGCCCATAGTATCCAGAAGACTTTTCTAAGAAGTAGGAAGTTTCATAGACAGATTTGTTTATATTGGCAGTTTCCCAGTTACTTTCTTCTGTATCCTGCAAAATGTCTCGCATACTCTTTCATGAAGCAGGAACCTCAAAGTATCGTCTCACCTTTAGGCAAGATCAGCAGTCATTTCTCTGTGGGTCCTGCATGTCCAGTTCATCTAACAAATTCCATAGGAGCCTCTTTGATGTCCATCTTCCTCTTGAAGTAGAATGGTGCTGCCAGGAGCAGATGTGTCTCATTGTCATGAAAAGTTCTAACTTCTTAAAACATTTTAAATACCATATTTTGCAGCAAAAAAGCTGTGTTAAACTCTGTATTTTTTTCTAGAATTTCTTTTCAAGCCCTCTCAGATTTTACATGGATTTAGTTGGCCATGTGGGTACCAGTTTGTAGGAGGAGGGCCCACTTGTTCATCCTGGCCACCCGAAATAACAACACAGAAACTGTATTAATTAAATCACTGCTTGGCCCATTAGCTCTAGCTTCTTATTGGCTAACTCTTACATCGTAATTTAACCTATGTATATTAATCTGTATATCACGACAAGGTTGTGGCCTACCAGCAAAGTTCCAGTATGTCTATCTCTGGGAGCAGATCCATGGCATCTCTCTGATTCTTTCCTTCTCCCAGCATTCAGTTCTTTCTTCCCCGCCTACCTAAGTTCTGCCCTATCAACAGGCCAAGGCAGTTTCTTTATTCATTAACTAAGAAAAGCAACACACAGACAGAAGGACCTCCCACACCACAGGAGGAGATAGGAGCTTAGGATTCAGTTTGAGGTTTTTTAGAGATGGTATTCAGTCTGAGGATTCATTCTGAGGATTCATGGGGACAGGATACCCCATTCTTTCTGAGAATTCAGTAGAAGTAAAAAGTCTCTCTAGTGGTTGACTCCTTTACTTCTCTTTTCTTTCAGCATTCACCCTGATATCTGACCCCATGTTTTTATTATTAAGACTAATCACCCTCATTCTACAATTCACACCACATGTATCTCCAGTTCTGGGAGTCTTACACCCATTTCTGACCTCCAAGTGCACCTGAATTCATTCACACATACACAGAAATATACACAGTGAGACACAGAAATAAAAATAAAAATGAATCTAAAAATAATAAAATGATGAGATTGTATGGTTATGGTTACAGAGTATGTTGACTAATTCTTCAGGATATACAAAGAACAATGCCAAGAACCATCTGGTTGAGCAATGATTTTAATAATCAGCCCCTTATTTTACTTAGGTTTGAATCACTTGTGACTGAAAAAAGCCTGTAGCATTTGAACTGACTAATGTTCAGGGAGGTACATGCTATATTTAATTAAATGGTTTATCAGTTTATTCTCTTTACACAGGTGCTTACAAAGTACACAGTTTCCTCTTTGTTCCTAAGATTATATCATCTTCACTATAACTTACATAAAAGTTGTTTAGAGTTACCTGATAAAAAGCTGCTGTGTTTTGAATGCCTATTACCTTTCAAGAATTATGCCAGATATGTCATATACAAAACACATTTTCACAACTGTGAAGAAGTATCCTTTTCCCAGAAGATGTGTGTTTCTTAAAGTTTTAATACAGAGTTTAGATACAAACCTTTATCTACTTGTTGGCAGAGGCTGCTTGTTTATTCTCGCTTCCCAGACTTAAAATAACCACATAGAAACTGTATTAATTACAACACCGCTTGATCAATAGCTTACGCATATTTCTGGCTACCTCTTATATCCTAAACTAACCCATCTCCATCAATCTGTGTATTGCCACATGGCTGTGGCTTACTGGGTAAAGTTACATCCCTGGCATCTGTCTCTGGTGGATCTACATGGAGTCAACGTGACTTTGCCTACTCTCTCCCAGCATTCAATTTAGTTTTCCTGCCTAGTTCTATTCTGCTAACCCACTGATCAAAAAAGCTTTATTTATTACCCAATAAAAGCAACACATATACAGAAAGACTTTCCACACCATCTGCCAGACTCATGTGTACCTTAAAATGTATTCCACTGAGAAATATTTAAAAGGATATGTTTTATAATAATTTGGTAAATTTTTAATACAGTCAATTAAAACATTGGCACTTTCCTTTAACTTGTGTTTAGTTTGGATGCATACTCAATATATATATGGGATGTGTGTATATGTGCAGTGTTTATAAAAGTTAATATTTAAAAACAGCTTTAGGAGAGTTGGAGCTGATTAAAAACACATTGGAGATCTCATGCCAATGAGTAACCTGACTTTGTGAAGCCCTAACTTCTTTGAGAAAATGTCCCTACTTACTAAAATGAGTGTAAATTAGCAAGAAATATTTTAAGAATTTTTTCTTCTCCCCTGGGGTACTATCCAGTTACTATCCAATCCTCTAGAGATAACTTACTATATACATATATATATATGTATATATATATATATATTTCACACTTAACTTAATGTTTTTAAGATTTATTTATTTGCATTCTAGAGGGTATTTTTTGTAATTGTGTATATATGTGTTGTACGCATGTTAGTATGTAAACAAGCATTCAGGTGCCCATGGAAGCCAAAAGAGGGCATAAGATCCCTAGAACTGGAATTACAGGCCATTGTGAGTGTCTGGTATGGCTGCAGTAACCAAACTGCAGTTCTTTTCAAGAAAAGCAAGCATTCTGAAGTGCTGAGCCATCTCTGTAGTTCCCACACTGACCTTCATTAAAGAGTCATTAAGATAAAAAATAGTTTCAAATGCATTTTATAATAAAGTACGCAAATTATCTGTCTATCCCCCAAATTTAGTCAATTTCATTTATTTACAACTTAAGGAAGTAGCAACTACAGTATTTGAAATCAGCTGCCGAAAGGTATTTGAGGTCTTGTTGACAATAAAAATAGGCAGCAAATAAAGTCCTTGACTTCAATCAGATAAACAATTTCAACACGATTCAATTCAACGAACTGGTATTTTAATTTAAACTACAAAAATGCCATTAGATGGCTTGAAGGGTTTTTTTTTTCGTTGTTAGTTTGTTCTTGTTTTTTAGATGGAGATTGATGTAATCATATTGTCAGTCCCTTGGTGGTTCATACATGTAATCTTGACATTCAGGAGACCGAAACTGAAATATGACCCTGAGTTCAAGGTCAATCTGATCCATATAGGAAGTTCCAGGCCAGCCTGGACTACAGAATGAGACATTGTCTCATACACACATACACACACAAAGAGAGAGTTTAAACGTATCACGTCCCTTACCAAAGGTTTGCAGCTGAAACATTACAAACTCTGTTGTCTAAATCCATCGGCAGATCTTATAAGGAAGAGATGGGATGTTTCAGAAGGACAACTGCTATAAAATCACCCTCTTGCTATTCTGTGACCTGTATTAAGGCTTGCATAGGTGGAAAAGGGCGGGGGGGGGGGACTTATGGAAAGAGATGGAGATGGTGCAGCACGGAAAGGAAGGCATAATAGAATGCGCAGCTAGGTAATTTTTCACATACCCATAGGTGCAGACAGGTGGAACAGTTCACCGTGATTTTGCAGTCTGGTTCCAGATTTATGGGTGGATTTAATTCCTACATTTTCTGTGAGGGGCATTATACATTCCACTACTATCCTATTTAAATAATAAATTAATGTTAACATATTTTCGTTCTAGCTCAAAGAGCGATTGATAGGTTTTGAATTTTGAGAACGCCTTTCAATAAGATGAAAAAGCAGAAGGCATTCTAAGCCGCCTCTTCTAAAAGCAGAAAGTAGCCATCTGCTGGGCCTGTAGTTATTCTACTCAAGGGCTGTGCCATCCAGCAGAGCAGGCTACTCCTTGACCAAAGCGGTGCTCCAACAGCCATGGTCCTGAAAGTTTTCAGCAACGTGCTTCTTCAGCCAAGTTGTCCTCTGTTTCTATTCGGCTGTGCTAAGGAACAGAAAGAGCTACTGCTAACTTTTCTAGATCAGAAGATAAAAATAACCCAATGATCTCGCTAGTTGTGAGACTGTCTGGGTTTCCCTACAGTGACTTCAGCTCACAGGTGAGGCTGGAGAGGAAATTGCTTTGCCCTTTATAAAGTAAGTGCTATGTTGGGACTTGAGTAGAGAGAGGAATGCAACTATTTTAATTTCCTTTGTTCCCCTTCTGTAATGTCTTCCAGTATCTATTTCCTGTTGCTGCATCTTCATCTATCTTCAATCAGTTCTTGTTTGCCCTTCTACATCGTGCAAGCCATTTCCCAAGGTATTTCTTTTTTTATGCTCTTCTTCAGTTCCTAATGAATACAATTTTTAAAGGCAAACTATATAGCTAAGCTGCCCCTTTGGTCCACCAAATACAGAACTCTATGGTCTTTATTTAAGTTTATTGATATCTGAATGAAAGAGTAGACATTGGCGAAAACATGCTGACTCTTAATCAGTCTTAATGATTAATTCTTCATCTGCTGGCAGCAGTTTAAAAACATGACTCTCTGCTTTATTGCTCAAGAATTGATTCAAAGCTGAAATTCTTTTCAGAAGGCATTCATGCAGACACTGTTAGCTGGTAAAATCCAAAAATGCCTTCTCTAGCCTTCCTCTTGATTCATGCTTCTAGGAAAGGCAAGCTCTCTTCTGCTGGTCCCAGAAGTTTGAAAGAAATCTCCAAGTTCTAGGAAATGAGACAGAAACAGAAATCCTAGGCAAGGTGGAAAAGTGTGTGCTTCCCAAACATAATGAAAAAATAAGCTTGGGCTTCCTTTTTCCTGCCTTGTACTCAAGTATAAGAGCCATAGCTATTGCTGTCATCTTCAAGGCAAAAATTATTACTTCAAAAACCAATGTGCAAAAAAAAAAGACAGTGTTAAAATAAAGATACACCTGGAATTTCTGATCCCATTGCTAAACCAACTAAATTAACTCCTTACCACCGTGTCTGTATAGGTGAGGAGAAAAACATGTCCCTAAGACTTGATTTTTCTAATTTTTATCCTTACAATGAAAAACTTTCTAATTCGTAGATTACTTATGTTTCTGACACATGATTAATAATCTGTCTGTGGTAAATAAAACACGAGATACAATTGTTTATCACTTTCCATCTTATGGAGTTGTTTTTCTTCTGTGCATTATCTCATTAAATATACCCTCTGTGCACATGAGGGTAATAAGCCAGAAATTGTTATCATTATCACAACTTTAAAGACAAGTCAACTTAAGGGCAGGGGATTTAAGCAACTTACTCAAATGCATAGATAAGGAGATAGCACATTTTATTATTTAAATCCTTGACCTTTGACTTCAGTTCCAAATGAAGTATACTTTGCTCATGTTGGGAGTTATATTCTTTTTTTTTGGCATAGTTACTATCATTTTAGTGATTTGCTATTTAAAAGATAACATATAGGCCAGGCATTGTGGCACATGCCTACAGTTTAACCCTAGGAAAGCAGAGGCAGGAGGAGCAGGACTTTAAGGTCAACCTCAGCTGTATAGGAAGCTTGCAGCCAGCCCAAACCATATGATATGTTGTCTCAGAAAATATACAAATGAATAAATAAATAAATTTGTTAAGGTTACTGAATTATTAAACTCTAGAGTAGACTAAGGCATTGCAATAAGCTTAGGGCTGAGGAGTATGAAGTATCTAATTCATAACAAGGTTGTCACAGCTACGAATGAAGACAAATGCATAACCAAGTTATTTCAAAAATGCTATTGAGTGTGGATAAAAGGTGTTTGCTCATGTCACCTGGGAATAATTTTATTTTGAGGACATGGTCGTGCGAAAAAGACAAAGAATGGAGTCAAAGGAAACCCACATGCACACAAGGCATACCATTATACAGTTTTCAAGATTCTGATATATTGAGAAGGTGATAATTTATGGGGATCCAAAACTGGTCATGTCTAGATCATCATGATTCTTATTGGCCTCAGTGTTTTGTGTGCATGTGGGTGATTAATAGCGGGAGAAAGATTTAAATATGGTCAAGTTATACATAGAAATATATTTTTGAATACTTCTCTGGCACAAAGATTTAAACTGGAAGTAGGCAAGACTGGAGACACGGTTTGAGTAGGATGCTAGGGCAATCATCCAAGCAACATGTCATGAGACCACAAACTCAAGGAATGTCTGTGGGAGGAAGCAGATTGGGGAGCTATTCAGATAATGCCATCTATGGGCTATAGTGGCAATCTAGACACAACTGGGGGGGGGTAACTGATGTAGGAGAGGGAAGGAAATAAGATTATAGTTAGGTCTCTGGCTTGAGCTTCTAAGGAGGTTGTGCCCTTCATGATAGAAAATTCTAAGAAAGAAGTATAGAGGGGAGCAAAGGATGAAATGAAATTCACTTTACATAGCATATGCAGTGTGATTGCTCCTGAAAACATCCAAGGATGTTCTCTCAAGATGAAATAAAAGTTATAATTCCATAAATAATTATGAATTGGGAGCTTGTGTTAGAAAGAACAGAGGAGAATAGAATTTAAAGAAATGAAAATATTTCAGCAAAAGCATGTGGTGCAGAGAAAGAAATAAAGTAAGAGAAATCAGAAAAACTAAAAACAAAGAAAACACAAGGAAATGCAGAATGCTCCTGAAGAGCTCTGAGACAGGTTCTTAGAAGTTAGAGAATGAGTAATAAGAATTTTTGTAAAAATAGGTAGCACCACTGAGCATTTTTTTGCATGCAGCATTACTGATTGTGTTTGATTATCCGTTATAAGGAAGATAATGAGGGCTGAACATTTGTAGTTGGATATGGCCACAAGCAAATCAGATTATGGAAAGGAAAAATGGAGGCATTTCAGACTGTTGAACACAGGTTATTTATTTGACTGGCCAGAGCAAACCTAAAATTTGAAAGGAACCACAGCTGAATAACCAAAGGAATCTTGAAAGAACTCCAAAACTGCAATAATCTAAAAAGCATGGTGATATCATAAAACTGGTATAAAATATAAGGCCTATTAGTAAACACACCCATTACAGCCTGCTGGTCTTTTTCAAAGGTGCTAATAATACACAATGAAGACATGTCTATCTCTTCAATAAATAATTCTAGAAAAG
This sequence comes from Microtus pennsylvanicus, assembly GCF_037038515.1. Taxonomy (NCBI): domain Eukaryota; kingdom Metazoa; phylum Chordata; class Mammalia; order Rodentia; family Cricetidae; genus Microtus; species Microtus pennsylvanicus. Next base: position 29,037,908 of record NC_134589.1, on the reverse strand, counting down.
GTAGACATCCACATGCATAATGATATGAATAGAGCCCTATTTTTTGCTACAAATAACAATAGTTTAAATAAAAGACTAAAGCAACAAAAATATTTTTTAAAACTCTTAAGTACTTTAGCCCATTAGAGTGGGCAAGACAGTTCTGTATATGACTCAAGTAGCATGGAGGACAAAAGCAAATGTGGAAAAATGAAAACATTGCAAAGGAAAAGCCTTCTGCACAGGAAAGAGACAATCAGTAAAGTGACAGAAAGAAAACAGCCTGTGAAATGGTGAGATGTCTTCTGAACTGTACATCTAACGAGGGATTATATCCAGAATATATAAGAAGCTCAACTCATTAGAAAAAGATGGCTTAGAAGTTAGCAATAGACCTGAATAGACATTTCCCAGAAGAAAACATACAAGTGGAAACATACCCGGCATGATTACTCATCAGGGAAACACAAATGAAAACCTCGGTGAGATTCCGTATTACTCCAGTAAGAAAGCTAAACCAGAAAAGATTAAAGAAAACAAGTACTTATAAAGATGTGGAAAAAATGTTTCAGTGTTGATGTGAGTGTAAATTTAGTACCACCATTATGGAAAACAGTTTGGAAGTCCCTCAAAAAGAGTCAAAATAGAACCAACATATGGTCTAGCTATCAGACTACTGGGTATTTATCCAAAGGAAATGAAATTAGTATGCAAAAGAAACATCTGACCACTGTCCCCATGTTTACTGTAGAACTATTCACAGTAGGCAAGAAATGGGAATGACCTAAGTGTTCATCATCCAATGAATGAATAGTGATTGTGTCATAGATATTTACAGTGGAAAACTATTTGACCATAACATAAATAGAATCCTGTCACACATGGTAGAATTCGATGTTATCCTATTTACATAGTGTGCATGAAGTCCTATGTCCTAGGTTCAAAAACAAACAAACATCCAACCAATCCTTCATGAGGTCAATCATACATAGCACTGAAAAAGCTTGTTTCACAGAAGCTGAGAGAAGAGCAGTTTTCAGACATTGGCAAGGATGGGGGAGAAGGAATATCTTCTTTTGTTTCCTGGTGGCTATGAGGAAATACTCTGATGGAAGCTAGTTAAAGGAGTGAGACTATATTTGGCTCACATTTATAAGTTACAACTCACTATTTTAGGAAAGTCAGGGCATCAAAAACTTAAAGTAGTTGGTCCTACTACATCCACAGTTAAAAGCAGAGAGAAATGAATTAATGCACACATTCCTGGCCTCTCTCCACGTTTACACAACCCAGAATCTTCTGCCTAGGGACTGGTACCACCCATTAAGGGTGTGTCTTCCCACTTCAAATAATATACTCAAGTCACGTCCACAAGTCAACATAATCTAGACAAAAGAAACTCATTGAGACTCAGTGCCCATTTTATCTTAGAGTGTGTCAGGTCAACAGCTAAAACTAACTGCTCCAGAGAGGAATGGATAAAGCTTGATCACTATGTACAAAGTTATACAGAGAGAAGAAAAAAGATCTTGAGTTCAATTGAACTGATGACCAACTAAAGAAAGGACAATGAACTGTATATATTATTTTTTTAAAAGAACTGGGAAGAAAGACTTTGAATGTTTTCACCACAAAAAAATTGAAATATTCAAAGACACAGAAAGGTTTAGCATGGTGTAAAGATTACAAACATATACATGTAGGAAACACCAAATTGTACCTTAATATATATATAGTTTTGACATGGCAATTTCCAGACCAAAAAGTAATAGAAGTCAAAGTTTCATTCAAGTGTGAGTAGAAACCAGATTGCAGTAGGCTGAGAAGACAGTGGAGAGAAAGCAGCAGACAGCAGTAAGAGGAGTCTGCTAATTCTAAGAAACTCTTTGAGAAATAGAGAACACTCCAGGGGTCATTTTTGTAACACAATAAAGATTGTAGCCACTGGGAAAGAGTATAAAGAAGAAACTCCAAGAAGAGAAAGAGGATGGAGGTGACATACCAGGAAAAGGTGAGATAGGACAGGATCAGAGAAAAAGTAGAGAAATAATAAGCCCCAAAGAAGAAGCTATTTGCCTATCTCTGAGAATTTGTTACAAGGCAATGAGTACAACTGCAGAGTTTGACGATGAATGCATATAGAAACAACAGAAATGGATCTGTGTGTATCTAACTACACAGTGTGCTATACCCCTGCCCCAGAGTTTTTTGAGCATTGGTCTCCAAGGATTCTCACTTCCTTGAGTGGGAAAGCAGTATACATGCATCAGCTACTTTTTTATTTCAAGTTGATATTTCTACTGTCTCTTCCCCTCCTAACAACTCTACACTCTTCCATCCTTTCTTTGCCCTCTCCTCTCGCTGCCTACTCCTCTTACTCCAGCCCCAAGATAATCAGAAGGTTAGTCTTAAACTAATAATCCAGTTTTCTCTGTGAGTAAAACTGGAGGTTAAGGGAGTTAACTTCAGTGTTTGCTTAGGTGGTAGGCTGGAAAGATGGCTTAGTGGTTAAAAGCACTGTCTGATCTTCCAAAGGTCCTGAGTTCAATTCCCAAAAACCACATGGTGGCTCACAACCATCTATAATGAGAACTGGGGCTCTCTTGAGGTAGAGACCTGGCCAGTCGTCCTCATCAACGTAGACCATGAAACCCAATATGGACAAGTTCAACAGAACTGCCATATACGGGCTGCCCATGCATGCCTCAACGTAGTCAGGGCATAAATTTCATTTTTTTTTCGCTTAGGTGGTGTGCTGCCCCAGGAAGTCACAGTAGGAAAACAATTATGACTGAACAGAGGGAAGGTCAATGTGAGACACAACTTATTTCAACATAGACAGCTGTTAGAGATGGTGCAAGAAGACCCCTGGGTTTATCTTCCCCTTTGGAGAAACACAGAAAATAGTTATTTATCCACAAATACCTTGTAGTCACTGGTGAACACAGCCAATCCCACTCTTTTCTGATATTCTTATTAATAGGCTAAAATGTGTCCCCATCACCAAAATGAACTTCACGAAAATAGTCAATAGGCTATCAGCAAGGATGCATAGAAAACAGGGTGAGACTCTAACTGTGTCTACAGCAAGCCTTTTCTCACAGATTGAGTTCCCAGTTGCTATTATTTGTGTTTTTATTTAATATTGCAGGTACCTTCAAGTGCTGGAAACATGTCGCCCTCAATTCTAAGTGCCCTACAGGATATGCCTGAGAATCTTTTGGACTGTGGGTACTGAAGATTGTGATGGTTGGGGAAAGAAGATTGGGGAAAATGATGGATACAGTGCCCTAGTTCTCAGTTATGGGGAACAGCTTCTGAGCTGAGTCCTACAAGAAATAGTTCTTATTCATTAATCATATTTTTTCATCACAAATTATGCATAATCATCTTTGAAACTTTAAGAGTCACACAAATAATGTACTAGACTGATGGAAAGAATATAGAATAAATTCTGATATTGTCATTTAGTGTGTAAATTTGGGCCAATTGCCTGGTCCCTTCGGGCTTCAGTTTCCTCTTCTGTAAACAAGGATTGCGCTTCCTCTCCTATCTATTTACTTGTTATATTTTAAAATCTAAGGATATCATGAGTATTTGGGACTACCTAGCCATAATACTAAGGTAATAAGGAGACAAAGAAGCTATGAATGAGCATAGCTGTGGTAACAGAAATAATGGACACAAATTTCTCTGTAAGTAAAACTGAGTCTATGGACCATAGACGTTTCAAGCAAGATAAGAGAGGAACATAATTTTTGAAAGATCACGCTGATAATGATATGAAGTGTTTATATGTTACCTTAAATCAAAGAAGGTAGGAAATGAACACAAGAATATTAAGTTGGGGTGCTGTGCTAAAATTCCATCTCTGGGGTTGGAGTGATGGCTCAGTCAGCAAACTGCTTCCAACAGAAGCATGAGAACCTGAGTTGAGTGGCCAGCACCTGTGTAAACACCTAGGCATGGTGGCCCATGCTTACAACCCCAAAACTGGAAAGCCATGGACAGGCTGTTCTCCGCAGCTCATTGCCCAGCCAGTCTAGCCTAGTTGGTGAGCTCTAGGTCCTAATCAGAGACTCTCTTAAAAACTAAGGTGAGGAACTCCTGAAAAAAAAATACTCGAGGTTCTCTGGCCTTCACACTCACACACTTGCTTATGTACCCCTCCCAACACACACACACACACAAACACATATACTCCTCTGAGATCTTTTTAGCAGTTTCCTTTGGGGGTATGGGGATGATGAAATGGAGAACAGGAGGAACATTCAGAAAACTAATCTCATTGGGGCTAGCAGGTAGTGACTACCTACTCACACAAGTGACTGGAGCACCATCATGAGGTGAAATGCATTTCAGAATTCAATTTACATCTGGAAAAGATGTTGTGCTGGGGGTGGCGGCTGAAATTGCACGCTGCCTTTGAGGTAATATGGAGCCTGAGCATAAACCTTATAATACTCCCAAACGGTCTTCCTGGTTCAGCTCAAATTAAATACAGTTGTCTCCGAAAGGTTAGCGAGCTTGGCTTTTGCTGAAAGGTTTCCTCCCCACACTTTGTTTTAATACCGCACTGACAAATTCCCTGTCCTCTGAGGATTTACTTCCCTTGGCGTGTAACTTACCAAGTAGCTGAAAAGTTATGACACTTCAAGGGGGTGATTAGTGGTAAGAGATGGAGGGTGGGGGCACTTGAGGGGAGAGACACACGAGGCAAGGATTGTATGCCGTTCCATACGTAGAAGAGGAAGCATCCCCAGGGGCAGCTGGCCACATCTGCTGCCCAGGTTTTCAGGGTAACATTAGCCCTCGTAATCGCCTTCTGGTATACTACAAAGTGTCACAGTCCAATGGCCGTCCCTAGGAGATTGTTCAAGAACAACTTTCAGAACGCAATGATTCCATTAGAACCTCAAAAGGGGAGGTTGTCTTCTAATTTAGCTCTGGGCTTTCAAGGATCTTGTCCTGACAGCCGTCAGGCTCTTGTCACTAAGAAATGAACAAAGCACCTTCAATGCAGAGAAGGCAGCCCCTCTGGGTAGTCAGACTCACAGGAAAAAATAGTCTGCCCTATTTTGGTCGCTGCTCATGAACTCCCCTGGCAACGGTGCCTGCAAGGTATTTCTGTACTCACAGCTGGCATTGGTTTTTCCAATTCATTGAGGAAGAAGCTTGCAAAGCATTAGTTAGTATAAGGGCGCAGAGAAAGGCTGGCTTAGCACAAGGTGCTGGCCTCCAGAAGCCTTCAATAAATGTCAGTTGTTTTACGTATTTCACTGTAATTATGTTTTTAATCTCACCAGACTGATGAATTGCTGACATTACAACTATAATTTAGCTTACCATTCTACCATACCTTAAACATTTTTAACTGCTTTATTAAAGCTTAATTGACAGGGACTGGGGAGATTTTTCAGTTGGTAAAATGCTTGCCATGCAAACATCAAGACCTCAGCTAAATCCTTAGTGCCCATGCAAACTAGCTGACTGTGGTGGGGCAGAAGTATAACCCCCGTGCACTGGAGCTGAGACTTTAGGGCCCTAGAGGCTTGATGATCACCCACATTAGCCTAGTTATCAAGCTCCAGGACAAGTAAATACCTTAGCTCAAAAATAAGGCGGACAGTGACTGTAAGATGTCACCTGAAGTTGATCTCTGGTGTACACACTCATACACATACACACATACACACACATACACATGCACAGACACACACACACAGACAAAAAGACAGATGGAGAGAGAGACAGAGACAGAGAGAGATACAAGGAAAAGCAGGTAGGGAAAGGAGGGGGGAGGAAACAGGAGGGGGAGGAGGAAAGGTACGAGACAGAGAGACATAGGGAGGCAGAGGGAGAAGTGGGGACATATTATCCTGTTAACTACAGGTACTATGTTGCATGGAAGACCTCTAGATCGCATTCATCTGTAATGAAAGAAACTCTGAACCCAAATAACAACTTCACATTTGTGCCGCACCAGCCACTGACAAACATGTGGGAGTCCCAGCTTCGGCTTATTTCACCCATGCCGTTTCTCCTTCATTTAAAGCTAGATGATATTATAGTATGTGTCTATCACATCCTCTTATCCATTCATCTCCCCTGTACCTTCACATTGTTTCCATATATCAATCATCATGAGTAATTAATGCTCAAGTTAGTATGAGAGTGTAGAACTTTATTTAGGGTTCTAATTTTTTATCTTCTAGAATACACAACAATCCTAAGCTTAAAATTTCTTGTCTTGAATTCAGTTATATCTTTGTATAATTCTCCTGACTGTACAAGGGCTGTAAATTTTTTTCACATTATCACCAATACTTATTCTCAGTTTTATTATTTTACCTTCGTATTTTTGTTATTTATTTGTGAATGAATGTATGTGCATGTGTGGAAGACAGGTAACAACTTTGGGAGTATGCCCTCACCTTTTACCATGTGAGTTCCTGGATCTAATCAGGCAAACATCTTACCCCTGGACCCGTCTTGCTGGACCCCTCATTTCTTTTGCAATAGCTATCCCTAGTGTGAATGACATGTCCTTAGAGTTTTGATTTGTGGTTGATTGATTATTGATTAGTCGATGATAGTGAGCATACCTGCAGCCTAATTATTAGTTATTTATATATTTCCTTTGGAGAAATATCTGTTCAAGTTCTTTGTTGATTTTTGATTGGTTGGTTTTTAGTTTGGGTTTTTGAGACAGGGGCACATTTATCCCAGACTGGCCCAAAATTCACTATGGACATGAAAATTGCCATTAACTTCTGATCCCCTATATCGACCTCCTCAGTTCTGGAATATAGACAGGTACCAATATGCCTATTTATTTATTTTTCATCATTTTTAAAATTTAGTTTACATACCAACCAGAGTTTTCCTCCCTCTTCTTCTCCCATTTCTTCCCTCCACCTCCCTGCTACTCCCACTCCATGTGCTCCTCCTACATCTACATTCAGATGGGGTAAGGCCTCCCATGGGAATCAGCAAAGCATGGCATATCAAGTTGAGCGGGACCAAGCTCCTCCTTCTTGCATCACGGCATCCCACTATAGAAAATAGGTTCCAAAGAGCCAGCTCATGCATCAGGGACAGGTCCTGGTTCCACTGATAAGGGCCCCACAAAGATCAAACTACACAACTATCATCCAGGTGCAGAGGGCCTAGGTCAGTTCCATGGTGGCTCCCTAGCTCTCCATCCAGAATCAGTGAGATTCCATGAGCTAAGGTCAGCTGTCTCGGTGGGTTTCCCCATCATAATCTTAACACCCTCCTCCCCGCTGCCTTGCTCAGCCTATGTTGGAAAAGATGTGGAATAAAGGGAACACTCTTCCACTGCTGGTGTGAGTGCAAACTTGTGGGACCACTTTGGAAATCAATATGGTGGTTTCTCAGAAAATTGGCAATTACTCTACCTCAAGACCCAGCATCCATATACCTAAATGATGCTCAACCATGCTATAAGGACATCTGCTCAACTGTGTTCATAGCAGCATTATTCACAGTAGCCAAAACCTGGAAACAACCTAGATGACCCTCAACCAAAGAATGAATAAAGAAAATGTGATATATCTACAAAATGAAATATTTATTGCTTAGTGGAAAAAAACAATGGCATCATGAAATTCATAGGCAAATGGATTGAAATAAAAAAATAAAATCCTGAGTGAGATAATCCAGAATCAGAAAGACAAAACATGGTATATGCTGACTCACAAGTGAATATTAATGTATAGAAAAGAATAACCAGGCTACAATCTTCAGCCCCAGAGAAGCAAGGGAACAAGGAGGGCCCTAAGAGGGATGCATGAATGTCCCTAGGAAGAGGAAATAAATGAGATGTCTGCTTAATTTAAAACCATGTATCATGATAAGAAATTGAGGTTGGGGCTAAGGAAGCTTTTTAATCAACTGAGCTACACTACCTATTGAATTGCCAAAGATTTTTATCTTTTTTAATAAATCCCTTATCAGGTATATGGTTTGCAAATATTTTCTTATAGTCTACATATTATCTTATTCTGTTGATTTTCTGTTCAGAATTGTTTCAAATTTATGGTAAACCCACTTGTCAACTTTTGTTTTTGTTGCCTGCATTTTTGATCTACTTTCAAAATAGCACATGAAGGACGATATCAAGATACTTCTCTGGCTGGAAATAGAACTCAATGGCATCATGTCTTCCTCAGGTACTAAATTTGGAAGTCTAATATTTTTGTCTTTCACTTCCTTTTTATTTCTTTTCGGAGTTTCAGATAAAGATCTAATTTTATTTTTTAATGTGGGTATGTAATTTTCCCAACAACATGTTTTGAAGATACTTTCTTTCCCCTATTATACATTCTTGGCACTCTTGCTGATGGTTTGCTTTAGAACCATTACATTTCTTAAGTCTGTGTGTCTTACATTACGTCAGACTTATAATCATTTTAGTCACTTTAGCTTAAGCATGTTTTTTGAAAATAATATAGTATGATTACTCAACTTTGTTTTTCTTCTCAAAATGGCTTTGTCTGCTCTAGGTTTTCAGTCGTACTCAATTAAATGACATCTTGAGATCTGCAGGCAAGTGGATGGATCTAGAAAACATCATATTGAGTGAGGTAATTCAGACACATAAAGACAAATATCATATGTACTCACTCACAAGTGGCTTTTAGACATAAAGCAGAGAAAACCAGCCTACAATTCACAATGCTAGAGAACCTGGACAACCATAAGGACCCTAAGAGAGACATGCATGGATCTAACCTACATGGGAAGTAGAAAAAGACAAGATCTCCTGAGTAAATTGGGAGCATGGGCACCATGGGAGAGGGTAGAAGGGAAGGGAGAGGAAGGGATGGGATTAGAGAAAAATGTTTAGTTCAATAAAATCAATTAAAAAACAAAAAATACAGATCTTATGTTCCTGTGAAAAATACCATGCTGATATGGATAGTGATAGCATTGACTCTGCTTATCACTTTGGGTGGTATGAACACTTTGACAATATTATTTTTTTTATTTCATGGGTTGTTTTTCCAATTATTTATGTCTCCTTTAATATTTTCATTATTTTGTATTTGTTTTCTGCACACAAGTCTTTCACACTTAATTCAGTGCATGCCTGTATGCATCTTGAATATCTTATCATTTTGATACAATTTATATGGTTTCCTTTCTTAATACCATTTTAATATAATTAATGTTTTGAAATACATCTGCATTCTGTCTTTTGATTTTGTATGCTATAATTCCCCGAATCTAAGTATTGGTTCAAGGGGCCTTTTGTTTTGTAAAAACCTTAAGGGTGTTGAACAGATAGGGTTATGTCATCTGCAAAAGAATTTGCTTTCTTTTTAGCTCTATTTCATTGTAATATCATAACACTCTCAAAGTTGTGCTGGTTCCTAGGCTCTTTCTGCCACCTCTTCCACAATGTTCCCTAAACTTTGGGTACAGGAGCTGTGTTGCAGGCTGTGTACTACAGGATTTCTTTCTCTCTCTTTTTTGATGTTTTTCTGTAATGGTTTTTGTTGCAAAGAGAAATTTCTGTATCTAGGGGTAAGAGCTGCACCAGAGGTGGAATAAAATGCCTCCTTATTTTACCATCAAACATCCACTTAACGCAAGAGAGTCCCTTCCACTGGTTTTCTTTTCCCTTCCTCCTTCTCAACATGGTAGTTATTTCTACTTCTTCACCCTCTTCCACAGTTCAGAGCACTCCATACTTCCAATATGACCAACCTTCTTTCTAACCTGATACTCTGGGGTTGTGACTGATGATCGAAGACATATCTTTTGCTTTCTTATCAGATGCCTCAATCCTAGAAGAAATGCATGCAAAGAAAAGCCAATTATATCCTTCACAACACTGTGTCTATTGTTGCTGCTGTCATGACTTATGATCAGGGCTGGAGATAGGAGTTCTCCATTTTTACTGCAAATTAAGTAACAAAAATGCTTATGTTTTTATGTCATAAATACAAAGGTCTCCATTTTATTTCCAGTGAATAATTAAAAGGTATTTTTGTGATTATAACAGGAGAAAACCCATTTTAAAACTATAGTTTAGCTCAGAAACCAGAGCCATTAAAAAGAAATCCTTGAAACAGTCTCAGCAAGGTGGGAAGAACAGGTTGAGAACATATTAAGTCCAGGCATTAAGAGGGGATGAGAAAAACAAATTAGGGACCAGATCCCAGAGAAACTGATTCTGCAGTTGGATTAATACTGAAAGTAATGCATACTCAAAACTAAGCCAAAAATTAAATGATGTGGAGCACGTTCTATTGCCCCTGCCTGGAGCCAGGATTGGTTTTAGAGTCAGGCTGCAGGCAAGGATTAAAGAGAGATTTACCTTAGAATGCAAGGAGTGAAAGCTGACATTACTATCCTGTGTTCGCCAGTTTCTTTTTCACTGATGTCAGGAAGATAGGAGCACCTTACCTCTCAAAAACAATTAGGAATAAACCTTCTTGGACTCAAAATATTGCCGATTGCAGTGGGGCTTTTTAAACATATTTGGATGTGTCTCTTTGCTACTTTATTCTCAATTAAACTTTTAAACCCACTTCTCAAACCCCAGTGTAATCCCAGAGATGAATAAATGTTAATTCCAAAAATAGAAAAAAGAAGCACTTATGACAGTTTTTTTTTTAAATTCTCTCTTTTCAAATAATAGGGTTATGTCTGTGTACTAGCAGACCTAACACAGTAGTACAAACCTGATTACATCGCTGGACCTGTTGTATTCTTCTTCTTCATTTTCGCAGAGCTCTGTTAATCGAGTGAGTGTTTCTTCTCTGTCCCTGTGCCTCATAGCCAGGAAGACAGATGGAGTTTCCATAACCACTTCTCTACCTCATTCTCTTATGTTTTCTTAGTCACAAAACCAGCTTGATCATTTAAAGCAACGATTCCCAACTCTGAGGATTTTGTCCTCCAAAAAGATACTTTGTAATAACATCTGGATCACTTCAATGGAGGACTTTATCATGCAAAGCCACCTAGCAATAGGAGCCATGGCTGCGGCTCAACAGCCTGTAACGAATGGGGATCATCACATACAAAGAATTTCCCAGACCTCAAGTGCCAACAGGACCAAATTTGGAAAGTTAGTTTTGAAATTTTAATTATATAGACCAGTAAGATGGCCTGAAGACCTAAGCCCATATGACAGAAGAGAACTTATTCCCTCCAACGGTCCTCTGGCTTCTACTGTATGCTGTGGTATATGTGCGCATGTGTGTGCACATATACACACACCTATAATATATGTATATACATATATATATATATATATATATATATATATATATATATAAAATTTGGGCACAACATGTTTTTTCTTTAAACCTCTCAAATGACTCTATAACTTATATGACTTTTAAAGTTCACATTTATAAATAAGTAGGGTGGAATACACACAAAGCATAACTTTTATCATATTCCATATTATTAAAAATATTAAATTAGGCAAAAATGACTATGGGATAAATTACATATAGATTAGACAAAGAATGCGTATATAGACATTATTGTGCTTAATAAATAAGCTACATATGGATGAATGGTATTTCCTAGAGTCATTAGTATGGTCAAAGGAACCATTTTGAAAAATGTTAGATAAAAGACAGGTTATCTAGATCAGAAGTTTCAGTTTTATTGGGCATGTCTGTTAAGAGTAGTCTAGATCAGGTGAGCCTCTTAGTAAGCCAGTGAAGAATTACCCAAATTAAGTTAATTTATTTAAGTTAATGGGAAGAGTATCTCCGATTATGGGAGCACCATTCTGCGGACTAGGGGTCCAGACTGCATTAAAAGAAGGAAGCCAGATAGGTACTCATTACATTCTTCCTGACTCTAGATGCAATGTGACCAGTTGTCATATGTTCCTGTTACCATGTCTTTCTTACCATGATGGGTGGTATCCTCAAACTGCAAGCCAAAATAAACCTTCCTGGTCCTCACAATAACTCACACAGGCAATGATATTGGTGTTTCTATTGCAAAGGAGATGAAAATGTGTGCTATTACTGAGTTAAGGACCCAGAACTACAGTGTGGCAGATGTGGGATTTGTATGCATCATCTCTTCTCTAGCCATTGCTCTCCCCATACCCCTGTAGACAAACCTATTACAAGCTATTCCCTTTCCATGTCTAGCCATATACGCTGATAAGGATTTCATTGTTAATGAATATTTTATTTATAGCAGTAATGTGGGTGTGGCCTAATTGTGCAGGGGCACCCTAATGGCCGCTTTCCTTACCATCTCTGCACCAGGATCCACTTGGGGATGGGGTCTACTACTTTAATAGATGATTTCCAGAAATTTTCTTCTAAATACATAATTTCCTCCCAGGAGTATCATTATTTGGAAGCAAGATTGCAAAAAAGTAATATGGAGTACTGGGAATAGTGTTGTAGAATAAACACTTCAGAATTTAAACTCAAAATACCTTTATTCAGTTGTTAAGAGAATGTAACTTGGGGAATTAAAGTATCTTTACTATCTTCAGAATCTTCATCTGGAAAATGAGGGTTAAGACAATCAAATATCATAATAAGGCATAAGTTACATTAAATAAAATAAAATTCATTGCTCTGTTTGTTATCCTTTCAGAAATTTTTGCATTGGTCTTTTATTTAAATAAGGAAAACGAAAAATTTTAAAAAAACAGTTTAACAGATTCTGGTGAAAACTAAGTCAGAGTTTTGCAGATTATAAAGAGTTGAATGAGTGTGAAATGTCAATGTTGCATTTGTTGTCATTCTCTAGGAATGTCACCAAAGTGTTTCTCTCTGCAAGACAACCAAAACCCTCTGAGGCTCTTTCACTCAGCGCCCAAGAGAGGTTTTTACAGGGTTCCTGAGAGCACAAACTTATACTATTGGGATGTGAAATTTCAATTATAATTAATTCTGACTCTGCTCTTTTCTGAAAAGTTAAAGTAGGATTCGGTTCTTAAAGTGCTATTAAAATTATGTTTGTTACTCCATCACAATCTCTTCCTTCTTTTCTTTTCTTTCGTCATATCTCTAATATGTCTCATAGACTAATTCATCAACCCTCTTCTTCCACTCCATCAATTTTCTCTTCAGCTATATTTAATCTACTCTATTTAGTCCACTGTGGTGCCTCTTTGCCATTTGTTTATCATTTTTGGAAGTCAGTGTTTACTTCCTTTGAAACATGCCTGTTACCACGCTTTTCCTTGTTGTCTCTGAAATTTATATTTTGTTTGTTATATATGCATTCAATACACTTTTTGAAAACTTGCACAAAATTTCTGTAACTTGTAACAATTTTCCATTTTATGCTGCTTCCTTCAGTATATTCCATGACTTTATACATTTCTAGTATTCCTCAGAAAATAATTCTGATGAAATTACAGACATCCTAAGTCATAGAGAAAGGAGAAACCCCCTTGGGCAAATGGACAGTTTTATGATTAACCTGTTTAAGACCAAATAGAGCTTGATTTAAGAGCAGATTTTAGACTAGTTTCCAGATAAATGCCTTTATACATTGGGAGAGAACAAATTCAGGACTCAGAGACTTCATATTCATTATTTTATATCTTCTTTCTCACAGTAGATTCTGGTTCCATCCATGCATTCGTAGAGGGCACTTACATAAGGCATGCTTGAGAAAAGAAACTGAATGTTTCCTGAAGCACCTTCTCTCCTGTTTCCTGTATGGAAAAAAAAATAAACCATAGTCCTCATTGCAAAAATGCAAGGGTTCTAGCATGACACCAGTCTCTGTGAAACTTTTCACACACAAGCATTTAGAGCACACAGCTTATGAAACTGCCTCACGAATCATAAGATCTCAAATACATCTAGAATTACTCTTTTCTTAAATTCTGGCATAACCCGTTTATAAAATTTTAAATATTTGTTTTTATCATTTGTTTTTTTCATATTTAAAAGATGATGATTATAAGTCCATCTTTTTAATCAAGCAGGCCAATGTTTGAAATATGAAAAAAGAGTTCTGTTTAACCCACTGGTCTATCTTTGCTGACAGATCTGCTTTTAGTGTTTTGGCAACTGTATATGTTGTTTATTATAATCTTAATTTCTACCCATTCTTAGAAAATCATAAAAATATAAAAACACAACATTATGTAAAGTTACAGCACTCTGGTTAAAGGGAATAAAGCTATTAAAGCTACAAGAACCAGGCACTCGATCGACTTTTTGAGAAGAAAAGAACAGAATTCCCACCAGTCAACTGACGAATTGTGAAAGAGAGGTGGCTTTCACTATATTGAAAGCATTGGATTCCTGGACACTGGTACTAACCACAGACAATAACAACTCTGTCTTCTGCTAAATGATACAGTTTTATTTTTATTTTACTCGTTTTCCTTAAGAAACACAACAACTCATAGCAAATATTTGGGGGGTGGTGTATGGTGATGGCTCAAGAGTTAAGAGCAGGTTATTCTCTCAAAAGAAGACCTGGATGTTGTCTGCCAACCCAGCCCTGGAGGTTAGGATGGGGGAAGAGGCAGATCAAGTCGATCCTTAGGGCTATCGCTAGCAATCTAGCTGAAAATGGAGAATGGATTCCAGGTTCAGTGAAAGATTGCAGTCTTAGTTAGGGTTTCAATTGCTATGAAGAGAAACCATGACCACAGCAACCCCTATAAAGGAAAACATTTCACCGGGTGGCCTACAGTTTCAGAGGTTCAGTTCATTATCGGCATGGCATGACATGGTGGTGTGCAAGCAGACATGGTTCTGAAAAAGGAGCCGAGAGTGGAGGAAGGAAAACCATCTTGATTCCGCAGGCAACAGGAAGTGAATTGAGTGTCATAATGAATGAATCTGGAGCAAAAGAGACTTCAAATCCCACCCCCACAGGGACCTACTTTCTCCAACAAGGTCACGCCTACTCCAACAAAGTCACACCCCCTAATAACGCCACTCTCTATGAACTTATGGGAGCCAAATACATTCAAACTACCACATTGGTGTCTCAAAAATAAAGAAGAAAGCGACAAAAGAATAACTCTGTCCTCCAAGGAAAGAGGCATGGGCACAAGCATAACGCACACATACACACACTGTGTAGAAAACTGAGTCTCAGGTTGGTTGCTATAGCAACTGACTCAAAGAAACTAGCCTATCCAATTCTGTGAAGTGAAAGAAGCTACTAAGCAATTAACTATTAGAAATTAACTAAGCATTTAATAAATATGGAATGAAAGAAAATACAAGTTTGTCTTGTCGCTGTTTGACTCATGCTGCCTAACAGACGTATCCACACACAAAATGGAGACCTACCTAACAGCCATGCCAAAGAATACCTGAGACTTTGAGGTTGAATCGTGAGGAGATCCCTTCCTCTACCAGGTATGAAAATTTGTTTTCTGACCTATAAGATATGATCATTGCCAAGGTTACAAGACTACTATTGCTTGCAAATAACAAAGAGGAATTTAAAATTATCTGTATGCAGAGTGACTTCATTGAATCATGTGTGGATAAACTCATAATTGGCTTCTATCAAGACAAGCAAATAATCTATCATAATGTAGTGAAAAGAATTACACAACATGTAATAAATGATCTCAGATTTGATCATGTTCTCATTGTTTGGGTTTTAGGTTGAAAAATAATGCAGAGATGAGAGAATTTAGTGAGAAAAGAATGCATTCAGAAACATATCTTTTTGTTTCCAGCTGTGCTGACTAGTTTTATGTCAACTTGATACAAGCTAGAATCAACTGAGAGGAAGTAACCTCAGTTAAGAAAATATCACCATAAGGTTGGACTGTAGACAAACCTGTAGGGCATTTTCTTAATTAGCAATTGCTGTGGGTGGTACTATCCTTGAGCCATTAGTCCCCAGTACTATAAAAAAGCAGGCTTGGGCCAGGTGGTGAAAGCCCATGCCTTTAATCCCAGTACTCAGAAAGCAGAAGTAGGTGGATCGCTGATTTTGAGGCCAGCCTGGTCTACAGAGTGAGTTCCATGACAGCTAGGGTTGTTATGCAGAATAACCCTGCCTCAAAAAAAAGGGAAATAAAGGAAGGAAGGAAGGAAGGAAGGAAGGAAGGAAGGAAGGAAGGAAGGAAGGAAAGGAGGAAGGAAGAAGGGAAGGAAAGAAAAGCAAAAAGAGAAGGGGAAGGAGAAGAAGAAGCAAGCAAGCTGGCCAGGTGGTGGTGGTACACACTTTTTATTCCAATCCCAGAACTTGGTTTGTAGAGACAGGTGAATCTCTGTGAGATGAAGGCAAGCCTGGTCTGTAGTGCCAGATCAAGCTCTAAAGTTACTCAGAGAAATCCTGTCTTGAAAATAAAACATTAAAAAAGAAATCAAGCTGAGCAAACCATGAGGAGCAAGAGAGTTCGCAGCACTCCTCCATATTACCTCTGCACCAGTACCTGCCTCCAGTACCTGCCTCCAGGTTCCTTCCCTGTTTAAGTTCCTGTCCTGACTTACTTTAAATAGTATCAGTGATGATAAAGCATAAGCCAAGTAAATTCTTTCTTCCCCAAGTTGTTTTGGTCATGGTGTTTCATCACAGCAATAGTAACTTTAACTAGGACATGCAACTGCCTTCTTCTAAACACAAGACCATAATTTCCCATTGACAACCTACCTGTTGCCTTCCTCAATCATGTGAACTGGGTTGAATTAATCCCCTACATGTTCAGTGGGTCCTCAATAGTTTGATCTAGTCAATGAGTGAATTCTACTATGAGGGCAAAGTAGGAAATGAGAGGTCCCTGATGTGGGATGCCCTTCTGTATGCTGTGAAAATGTCTTATTACCATTGGTTGATAAAGAAGCTGATTTGGCCAAAAGTCAGGCAGAATAGAGCCAGGTGAGAAACTGAAGAAGAGATACAAGGAAAAATAAATCAGAATCAGAGAGACCCAGCAGCTGCCAGAGAAGCAAGGTATGAGGTAACAAGCCACGAGCATTGTGGTAAAATATAGAATAATAAAAATGGGTTAATTTAAGTTGTAAGAGCATAGTTGATAATAAGCTTAAACTAATAGGCCAAACAGTTTGTAATCAATATTAAGCCTTAGAGTGATTGTTTGGTGTAGGCCCATATTTCTACATGGTATGGTGACCAGAATCCCAAACCATAGTTTGCATCTGCCTCACAGAAAGAGGTCGGTCACCTGGCCTCTCGCCATCCCTAACAAAGGGTCAGGATGTTATTCTCCTCCTTCTTTGTAATTTGGAAGATGCCTGAAAAGAGATGCTAATTCAGGCCTACATGACAGAGCTGGCCTACAGAGCAGAAAGACTTGACAGAGCAGGCATAGGTAGACATAGACATGACCACAACCGTTTACCTGGTTACTTAGCAAACAGAATGCTAATGAATTTCCCCCTCAGTTTATATTTTGGTATATAAGGCTGTTTGAAAAATAAACAGAGGAATTTTCAAGATGTAAACTCAGGATTTCATGAGGGATCGCTGGGAACTTCCCTCCCGATAAAACCATGTGAATTGTATCTTTAATCCCGTGCCTCCCATCTGGTCCGGAAAAATAATTTAGGGTCCAGGCTGGCACTGGACCCTGACATAATGGTGCCCTGATGTGAGGCTGATGCGCGAACCCCAAAAACACAGAAGTGACCAGATCTGCAGAGAAAAACGTGAGGAACCCGGTGGATACGTGAGTATGAGCGCTCAGAAATAGAGAATAAGATTTAAAGAAGTATAGAGAAGAGCAGGAGCGGAGCGGTGGTGGCGCATGCCTTTAATCCGAGCACTTGGGAGGCAGAGGCAGGCGGATCTCTGTGAGTTCGAGACTAGCCTGGTCTACAGAGCTAGTTCCAGGACAGGCTCCAAAGCCACAGAGAAACCCTGTCTCGAAAATCCAAAAGAGAAAAGAGAAGAGCAGGAAATTTAAATCGGGAGTAAAAATCTGTAAATAATTAGTTAAATATATGGGAGAAGGAAAGAGTATAGAGTTATGTATGTTGATAGCTAAAGGAAGTTAAGTGGAGCAGAAACAACGGCAGAGATATTTAGCATCTGTAAGCATGCCAGACGCGGAGATACAACTTTCATTGCTTGCTAAATGGGTAGGAGATCTGATCTCCTGAGTAAATTGGGAGCATGGGGACCTTGCGGGAGGGTTGAAAGGAGGGGCAGGGAGGGGAGCAGAGAAAAATGTAGAGCTCAATAAAAAAATCAAATAAATAAATAAATAAATGAATAAATAAATAAATAAGTGGGTATACGGCATTTGGCCCAAGAATCGCCTAGGTTACCACTGAGATTGAGGCGCCATGTGCAGGTGCAGTAGCTAGCTGAATTTAACCCACCTGCGGGTGAAAGGCAAGCAGGAGACAGCGTAAGTTTAGAGAATAAATTTAACCCCACATAGTCAGCAGCCCAGAGTCAGTCAATAGAACAGAGGAGAGGATTCAGGAATTCTTCTAATTTTATGATTACATGTTAAAATAAAAAGGATAGCTAAAAATCGACGTGGTTACACCTGCTAGAGCTTGTGATGGTCAGCTGGCAGATGGAGGGAGCATGTGTCCTACCTCCTAGTGTGCGGTCCAGCTTCAGCTGGGAGCTGGACAGGCTGGTTTGCAGAAAAGGTAGCCTCAGGGAACTGCAGCTTCAGGACAATTAAAAATAAATAAGCAGGTTAAATATGCTTCTTTTCCATTTCACAATTTTGCTTCTTTGTCAAAAATCTGCTGTTTGTAGACATGTGAATTTGTATCCAAGGTGGACTATTATCAGCTCCTTTGGTCCTCATATTCATTTTAAGTCTGTTTTCAGTACTATGACTCTATAGTGAAGTTTTAAAGTCAGAAATTGTGATACATTCAGAAGTTCCTTAATTGCACAGGATTTTAAGACTGTTTAGGCTATTCTAAGTTTTTATTTTTTCTTATAAAGTTGAAGATTGTTCTTTTGAGGTCTGTGAGGAATTTTGCTATAATTTTCATGAGCATTTGCATTAAATCTGTAGACTGATTTTAGTAAGATTGCCATATTTGCTATGTTGGTTCTATGTTCACAAGAGAATAGGAGATCTTTCCATTTCTGATGTCTTAAATTTCTTTCTTCAAAGATTTAAAGTTCTTATCATACAGGTTTTTCCATTTGTTTGGTTAGAGTTACTCCAAGATATTTTATGGTATTTGTGGCTATTTAAAGGATGATGTCTCTCATTTATCATTGGTGTAAAAGAGATGGATTTGGTGTTATTTTCAGATTCTCTCTATGACAAAACAGTTCTGCTGTGAACATAATTAAGCACGTCCTTATGGTATGGATGATGGTTGAGCATCTTTTGTGTCTGAGTTTCTAGGTAGATTGTTGCCTAATTTTCTGAGAAATCACCATACTAGGATCCAAAGCAGTTGTGCTAGTTTGCACTGCCACTGGCAGTGGAGGAGTTCCCCCCCACACATTCTCTTAAGCATAAATTGTCAGCAGTAATTATTTTATTTTATTTTTATTGAGTTCTATATTTTTCTCTGCCCCCCTCCCTACCTCTACCTTCCCCTTTAACTCTCCCCCAAGGTCCGCATTCTTCCAATTTACTCAGGAGATCTTGTCTTTTTCTACTTCCCATGTAGATAAGATCTATGTATGTCTCTCTTAGGGTCCTCATTGTTGTCTAAGTTCTCTGGGATTGGGATTTGTGGGCTGGCTTTCTTTCCTTTATGTTTCAAAACCACTTATGAATGAGTACATGTGATAATTGTCTTTCTGGGTTTGGGTTACCTCACTCAAAATGATGTTTCCTAGCTCCATCCATTTGCGGCAAAATTCAAGATGTTATTTTTTTCTGCTGTGTAGTACTCCCTTATGTAAATGTACCACATTTTTCTTATTCATTCTTCGATCGAAGGGCATTTAGGTTGTTTCCAGTTTCTGCCTATGACAAACAATGCTGCTATGAACATAGTTGAGCACATGTCCTTGTGGCACGATTGAGTATCCTTGGATATATACCCAAAAGTATACTGGGTATTACTGGATCTTGAGGAAGGTTGTTTTCTAATTTTCTGAGAACTTGCCACACTGACAACCAAAGGGGTTGTACCAGCTTGCATTCCCACCAGTAATGCAGAAGTGTTCCCCTTTCCCCACAACCTCTCCAGCATAAGTTATCATCAGTGTTTTTGATCTTGGCCATTCTTACAGGCGTAAGATGCAATCTCAGAGTTGTTTTGCTTTGCATTTCTCTGATGACTAAGGATGTTGAACATTTCCTTAAGTGTCTTTCAGCCATTTTAGATTCCTCTGATGAGAGTTTTCTGTTTAGGTCTGTACTTTATTTCTTTATTGGATTATTTGTTCTTTTGATGACCAGTTTATTGAGTTCTTTGTGTATTTTGGCGATCAGACCTCTGTCTGATGTGGGGTTAGTGAAGATCTTTTCCCCATTCTGTAGTTTGTCGTTTTGTCTTGTTGACCATGTCCTTTGCTTTACAGAAATTTTTCAGTTTCAAGAGGTCCCATTTATTAATTGTTTCTCTCAGTGTCTGTGTCAGCAGTGTTTTTAATCTTGGAAATTCTTACAGGGATAAGATGGGATCTCAGAGTTTTGATTTGCATTTCTCTAATGGCTAAGGATGTGGAACATTTTTTAAAGTGTCTTTTAGTCATTTTAAGATCATCTGTTGAGTTTTCAGTTTATGTCTGTACCATATTTTTATTAGATTATTTGTTCTTTTGATGACTAATTTTCTGAGTTCTTCATATGTTTTTTTTGGTGGATTAGTGATAATTAAAGATCTTTTCCTATTCTATAGGTTGGTATTGTGTCTTGTTGACTAGGTCCTTTGCTATACAGAAGCTTCTCAGTTCAGGAGATCTCCTTTATTAAATATTTCTCTCAATGTCTGTGACACTGAGTCTATGTTTGATTTATTCCAATGCATTCAAATGTACTTCTAACTTTTTCTTCTGTGAGGTTCAATGTGGTTAGTTTTATGTTGAAGTCTTTGATTCATTTAAACTTGAGTTTTGTGCATACAGATGAATATGGATCTGTTTTCATTCTTCCATGTGTTGATTGTCCAGTTATGTCAGCATCATTAGTTGAATATGCTTTCTTTTTACATTTTCCTATCAGCTAGGCAGACTTGCAGCTTAAAAGGGGGAGAGTTTACAAACTTTTAATTAGATATACAATGGTTAAAGTCTTAGTTATAATATTCTTATAGGAGACCTTGAGCCACTAAATAAAATTCTTAAAGGGAGCAATGAGCCAATTTCCAATAGAGAGCTTATAGAAGCTTCCAGGTAGGTACTCGAGCAGGTACCTGTCTGTATAGATCAACAAGTAGAGTATACAATAATCAGCAATTACAGTATATTACTTATGATTCAGTTAGGGCAGATGTGTGTATTAAATGCAAAACATATTCTACAGCAGTTTTATGAAAAAATAGAATGCTTTTTATGGCTGCATCTTCCTGTTTTTGCCAGTTAAGATATTAAACTCTTAATTTAAAGCAGTAGCTTGTCTAAATCAAAAGAACAAAATGAAATCTAGAAGATATTTTAGCAGAGTACTGACTATTATCAATGTTTCTTATACTAAAGAATAGATTGATTAATAATTTTAAGATAGTGATTCTTGGACAATTGTATTTGCTCAATTCAAAAGCAAGAGTAATAAACTTTTCACAGATGATCATTGCTGCAATCCACACAACTACATTTTGCTAAAGTTATAGCTAAAGATACCTTAAAGGATGTTATGCAGAATTATACAAATGGCTCTTCCAATGGAAGAGCTGCATATATGATTCATAATGAAAAGGAATTGTGGAGCGTACCATGGCTCCTTGAAAACAACTTAAGAGGAAAAAAGTGGCAAACATCTGCTGCAGACACATGTGGCATGGTGACACCAAGGTGACCTTGCTAAGGCGAGGTGAAAAAGCCCTTGCAATGAATTGTGGAAAGACCTGCCCTATATTAATTTGGGGCTGAGGATGTGTTTGCGCTTTTTTTTTCACAGAAAGAAAATAAAGCTGGATGAGATGACTGCATATATTTTAGTGTCTAGGCTAGCACTGAACCCGGACATTTTGGGAACTGCTCAGTGGGAAAGAAACCACGTGTTACGTGTCCCTCTCTACATAGTTCTATGCAGCATGTATCTATCTCTAGAAAAAAAAATTAATGGCTATCATTTTGTTTATTTGTCTCACAGTTCTATATTTTACATAAGTTACTTGGATAATTTTTATATGAAGACAAATACTGTGATTAAGCACAATGTGTGTCTCCAACTGAAACAGAAACACAAGGCATAACTGGGCATGTAAAGTACCATTGTCCATAAAATATATGTTGAATGGAGTTGAGAAAATGGGATACTGGGAAATAAGGAAAGAGATCTGAGTGGGAAGACAGATCACTCCAAATGCATTGTCTCCTGGTTTTGAAGTTCACTAAGAATGTCAAAAGAAGGCTTTCCACTTAAAAGTTTGTATAGTTCCTTGTTTTGCAATGACAAAAACAATACATTTAATGACTTACAACAGCTCCAATCCATTGTTCCATTTTTTTTGTCATAAATCTGACAATTGGTCTTATCAGACTGAGAAAGAATATGTTATATTACTTCTAGAAGCTCTAGGACAAATTGCAATTCCTTATTCATTCAGATTTAGTCTCATTTTGTTTACTTATAGTTCTAAGATTGGGATCTCAATGTCTTTGTTGACAGTTAGCTGAGGCCATTCCCAGCTTCCCTTCTTCCTTGTGCTGTGCCCTCTTTTGTTATTAAAACCACAAGAGAAAATTATTTCTCTCCTATCCTTGGAAAGTCTCCATTCTTCTTCCCACCATGCTTCTCAAAATTGTGTTCTTGTTTTCTTCTCCACAGTGTGAGGTGGGCCTACCTCAATAATCCTAGGCAACCTCAGTCACAAATTCCATTCCCTTAATTAGAGCTATGAAAGCATTTTCCCACATAAATTAACATATTCACAGATTTTAAAGTTCAAGCTAGAGATGCATCTTTAAGGAACTGTCATTCTACCTTCTGCAGCATCACTACTATGACTTTAATGCATCACTACTGTGATTTTAGTAGCATATGCTGCAGAAATGGAATCATAATGAAGAATGTTTATAAACAGTGCATACATACATCCAACATCCCCAAATCAACAAAATATTTTATCTGTGATATTTACAGTAAATACAGTCTTCTTTACTTAGACCCACTTTATCTCCAAGGGACATCTACAGTGCATACAATGTCACATAACTAAGTAAGATCTTATGTTCTTTTTTCCTGAAGCATGTAATCCATAGTTGGGTAATCCATGTTAGATCACTGTAGCAAATGGCCACACATTATCTCTTCTGTCTGACAAATGATAACATTCCTGCTTTCAAATTAAATTTAGCTGGACACAAACGACAAATGTGACTTCTTAAGATTAATGTAGAAACTATTGGATTGAGGAGATTGCTCCAAAGTTATAAGTCTTTGCAATTTTTGCAGAAAATTGGATTCAGCTCACAGCATCCTCATCAGGCAGTTCATAACTTGTAACTCCAGTTCCAAGGGCATCTGACACCCTCTTTAGGCATCTCTGGATGTTGAATATACATGGTACATATACACATATACACACATACACATATTTAAATATTTTAAATATGGATGCCATCATTGCCATATAGATACATTCAGAGTCTGTATCTGTACCGAAGTCAGGTACACTATGGTTTGATTTATTGAACATCAGCCCTGTGTGAGAAGTGAATAAGAAAATGGAAGATCAGTGGGAATTAAAGGGACAAGTTTCTATTCTCTCTTTGTCATTCATACTCATGAATCTGTAGAAGCATCACTTCAGTCCACAGGCTTCATCAGTTGTAGAATGAGAAAGGTGGGGAAAAATACTTGCTTAGGCCTGTAAATCAATATCGTTATTACATCAGGGCTTTAGTCGGAGTCATGTGAAGTCTTTCACTTTTATCGGCATTCCCAATTTAATCAAGAACTTGTGAAATAACTGTATTTCAATATTTAAACTGATATATAGGAACTTGTGCTATTATTTATTGGAAACTGTGTTTTACTTTTTTATGTTATCTTTGGTTATTTCTCTGACCTTTGAAAAATGAGAACACACATATTTTACTCTTCAGAAGAGGAAATACCATGTCATTTCAGGCCCTTTGGATCTTGATTACTTGGGCTTGATGCTCTGGCACCCACTTAGCTTTGGTCTCCTTTTTCCTAATCTGTATTATTCAAACAATGATGACAGCTAACACCCATGAACCTGAGACAGAGTGGATGAGCTAACATTAAATGCTTTATACACAGACTGACACATGGCAACTGTTAATAAATGTCAGCTACTAATAACATCTAAGGATTTACTTATTAAAACTATTCTGTTCATGGGTATTTTCCATACATGCATGCATGTGCACAATGTGCAAGTTTGATGCTCACAGAGGCCAGAAGTAGGCATCAGGTACCCTGAAATTGGCATTACAGATGGTTATGTACCACCTTGTGAATACTGGGTTGAACCCAGGTCCTCTGGAAGAGCAACCAATGCTCTTAACTACTGAGGCATCTCTCAAGCTCAATCTTGACATAGTCTTGAGGGATTTCTCTAATATGAATCTGCTTCTGAATGCTTGTGTTCCTTCAGACGATGGAACCTATTTTGCTGAGTAATAGCAATGAAGATAAGAAAAACACTTGCAGCAAAATTACCCTTGGGATCTTGGTGGAGAACCTAACAGGGATGAAGCTAATTTCTTTTGTTTGTTTGCTTGCTTGTTTCTGTATATGCACTTTAATAATACATTCCAGTTTAAGAAAAACCTGGATATCTTAATTTTTTCTGGCTCCAAAATTAAGCCCTATGATCCTATGTGGTGAAGGGATTTAGTAAATGGTCCCCACATATGCAGCTTATCTGTGGACATTGGTTGTTCGTGATGGTTAGGACAGAGTTCAGGGTAAAGATATGAGGTCCAGAATTTAACTGTGTACTCAGGAGACGTATCCTTGTCCTTTCTTTAAATGTTAAACTTTCACATCTGTTGTAAGAGGATCCTTGTTTGTTCCCGGCTGCTCAGCACCAAAATAAACACACAGAAACTATATTATTTGCAATATTGTTTGGCCAATAGCTTAAGCGTATTTCTGGCTAACACTTATATCCTAAACTAACCCATCTCCATTAATCTGTGTATTGCCATGTGACTATGGCTTACCGGCAAAGTTTCAGCATGTCTATCTCTGGCTGCAGCTCCATCGCTTCTCCTGACTCCATCTTCTTTCTCCTAGCATTCAGTTTAGTTTTCCTTGCCTATCTTTGCTCTAGCCTATCACAGGCCAAAAACAGCCTCTTTATTAACCAATGGTATTCACAGCATACAGAGGGGAATCCCACATCACACACCTATTTCCAAGTCTGTGGTAGAAGGGGCCACACAATATATCTGGGTACTCTTTTAGAGTAAGTGCTGTGTCTAGGAAGACTGTAGAAACTGATGTGATCAGAGGTTCAATTTATATTTTCCTCTGGGTTATTTCAAAGTAAGGCAGTTAAAATAGATCCACACTAGAAAAATCTACCTAGTTTCAGGGTCTATAGTCCCTTATTTTAATTAAAATTTTTATTAAAATTAGAAGTTAAGATCTGCTTATGAGAATGCATATATAATGTTTGTCCTTCTGAGACCGAGTCATCTCATTGAATGTAACACATTTCAGTTCTGTCCATTTTCTTTCAAATTTCATCATCTCATTTTTCTTACCAAGTAAAATTATAAGATATATATATATATAATATTTTGTTATACATTCTTCTTTGTATGTACATCTAGGCTATTTTGAACATTAGCGTGTTCTGATCAGTTTTTTCTTTGTTTTGTGACACAAGTTAGATTCATCTGAGAAAAGGGAATCTCAGTTGAGAAAATGTATACATCAGAGTAGCCTAGTGGCAAGCCTGTGGGGCATTTTCTTGATTGATGATTGATGTGGGAGGGCTCAACCTACTGTGCGAAGTGTCAACCCTGAGCAGGTGGTCCTGGGTGCTGTAAGAAAGTAAGTTGAGTAAGTCATGGGGATCAAGCCAGTAAGCAATGTTCCACAAAAGTTTCTACTTCAGTTTTTATCTGAAGTAGCTGCCATAAAAGTCTCCTTTTATGCTGGCCTGTAAGCTATAAGATGAAACAAATCCTTCCTTCCCCGCGTTGGCTTATTCAGTGTTTTAACACAACCATGGAAAGCAAAGTAAGGCAGGGAGTAATAAGCATAGACGTTCAAGTATATTGTGAGCGAGTAGAGTCCTTTGGATATATCATCTTCAGAGGTACAGCCCGGTCACATGGCAGTTGTATATTCAGTATCATGAAGAGTATTCCTACTGATTCCCATAATGGTAGTATCAGCAGTTTCCCTGCGGCAAACATGTCTGTTAGAAGAGTTTCTCCCATATGTTGTGGAATAAAGTCAAGATACACAGGTTAGAAATCAGGCCTCTGCTCACATTATTGGGACCCGTGCCAATCTGTAATGGAAGATCCTTCAACACTGACCAGTAGACGTTCTGATCTACATAAAGAGACTAGACGAGGACCCCACCCCTTCCTCAGCGCTGCACAGAAGGTGTCTTTCCCTTGTCTCACTGTTCGTTTGTATCCAGATTCACATTCACTAGTGTGTTTGCTTATGAAGGACTCTGCTCTGGTGATTAAGGACCTAAAGCGGATAATTACCCTGTGATTTGCCAGCATTGCACTGCCTGGTATTTCTCGAAGTTGGATTGCTGTATAAATATTACCTGTGTGCTGTGTCAGCTTATTGCCCACCTTGAGAGCAATCTCCCTGTTAGTTTTATGGCACATTAAGTCTCCTTTTGGAATGAATTGGGTTTGTCTGAGTAGGATTGGTTACATCAGAATAAAAGAGTAAGCAGCGGGGATGGCAGGGAAGCTATAAAAGAGAGGCATTAGGAGAGGGAGAGGGGAAGGAGGGGGAACGTGTTCAAAGGAAGGGTTTAAAATGATAAACTAATAGGGATGGTGACAGCCTGAGAGGGTTATGCTTAATGCACAGAGTGTGCCTGCTACAATAAAGGTGTGAGTCAGACAACGGGGTAACACTTCGAGCCGCAGGAAGGAAATTATCTGGGGTTGAGAAGAGAAATGTTAGTATTCGTTAAATGTCTCCCCTGTGTTTTTCACCACACTCTCAAGCCGCCTGTCAACACATCCTTCCTGACCTTCAGTGAGCAGTTCCATTACACTGGCAGGATCCCAGTTTACCAGCCTCCTTGACCTTTCCCATCCCCAAGATCACTAAGGGCAACAGCTAGGGGGCAGAATGAGAAAGGAATCAGCATGCCGCATAGGTGCTGAGAAGTAGGTTTTGCCTGCTCTCTCTTTAGCTCCTATGTCCGAACACAGCATTCCGTGTGTTCCTGTGTACCCAATCCTGGCATGAAGTTCTCAGTGAGTATTTGTTAATTTTGCCAAAAATAAGGAGGATGTAAGAAGCAGAAAGTACATTTGTAAAAGTGCCTACAAACTGGATTTGATTACTTGGCATGAATCTCGGTACAAGGTTTGATCCTTTCTAATGCAGTTTCCGTTATTAATTACAAAATGCCTGAGGTCTGGAATTTATTCAGATCCACTTGATGAAGAAAAATAGGTGATTTGAGGTTGAAT
The DNA here is from genome assembly GCF_037038515.1 of Microtus pennsylvanicus. NCBI lineage: Eukaryota > Metazoa > Chordata > Mammalia > Rodentia > Cricetidae > Microtus > Microtus pennsylvanicus. The sequence continues at coordinate 29,010,245 of NC_134589.1, read as the reverse complement.
TGTGTTGTACAGAGGAATTTAAGGTTGTTTATAACTTTGGGTCCATATTGCCCTATCTGGCTGAAACCCTCTCTGTAGACCAAGCTGGCTTTGAATTCAGAGATCTACCTGCTCCTGACTCCCTTCCAAGTGATGGGGTAAAAGGAATCCATCATTATACCCAGACCACGGATAAGAATTTATAATAATTTGTATACCCAACACAGTATTTCCTCTATAAAGTACTAGAGGAGTTCTTTATCCTGTATCATTGAATGAAGACAAAAACCAAGGTGAAGGATAGGGTTTAGGATGAAGGATAAAAATGATGTAACAGTGTGTGTGTGTGTGTGTGTGTGTGTGTGTGTGTGTATAAGAGAGAGTGTGAGTGTGCATATATGACGTCTCTGATTGTATGAGTGTATGTGTGAGAGTATTGAGAGTGTATTATATAGTAAGTGTGTGTAAATAAATGTACACATGCAGGAGTATGTGTGAGTGGGTGCAAGTATGTGATTTGTGTGAGTATGTGAGTGTGTATGAGAGAGTATGTGATTGTGGTGTATGATTATGGTGTGAGTGTGTGGTATATGTGAGTATATGTAAATGTGTTTGTGTGTTGTAAGTGTATGGTATATGTGTGCACATATGATTAGTTTGCTACTGTAAAATATACATAAATTGGGAATTTTATGTGTATGTAAAATTTATGTATATTTTAGAAGGAGGAAAAATATTATAGAGATTAAAGACAGATGTTGAACATTTCTTGGTTTATATGTTTAAGTTGAGGATCAAGTAAATATTTAACATAATTAGAAAATAAGATCATAAATTGTTTTCTAAAAATTAAAATCATAATGAAAACTATGTGTGTACTGAGTTTGGGGGTATAGCCATATGCAGAAAATGTATTTCTAGGGATTTTAAAGCATGTTTGTTACCCTAATGCTACCAGTAAAATACATCAGAAGGAACAGTTAAGTATTTTATTTTACATCTTGCCAAGCACCCATTTGTGAAAATGCTGTTATTGTTAGATAGCAATACCACCCAAGATAATACACCCAAGCCTGTGCTGAATTCTGGAATTGCAGAATTTAGTAATTCTACTGGTGACATTGAACACCCAACATGTTGGTGAAATAATAATATGAAAAACTAAAGCAGAAAATGTTAGGTTAAGATTCAGTCACCCTAAATTTTTGTTGGAATTATGAATTTATTCTGTGTCTAATCTTTATGATAAGCAGATTTTTTTCAATGTAAGGAAACACCTGAGATAATCGACATTTTAAAGAAGATTTATTTGGGCTTCCTCATTCTAATGACTCCTGGCTGTGGTAGAGTGACCACTATTTTGGGCCCCAGGGGGCTGTGTAGGAGCACAACAGAAGGCTGTATGTTATAGATGAGCGGTTCTCAACTTTGGGGTTGACCCTGTCACAGGGGTCACATATCAGATATCTTGCATATCAGATGTTTACATTATGACTCATTAACAGTAGAAAATTACACCTGTGAAGTAGCATTGAAACTAGTTTTGTGACTGGGATCACTACAACATAAAGAATAATATTAAAAGGCCACAGCACTAGGAAGATCGAGAACCACTGCTATATAGAAAACTGTGTGTCTCAAAGGTAGGAATCCAACAAGAGAGAAGAATGGGCTGAGGGCTCATGTCATGATGCTCAATGACCTCCTCTGAGGCCCTGACCCCTAAGACTGTTCTATCCTTATCCTAGTTCCCTCTTCTCTGGTGCACATGCAGGCCGTTAATACACTCACTATGCACAGAATCCAGGAACGTATTATGGATAAATGCATACATTACTTTTCAAGGATGATAAGAGGAAAATTACCAAAATCCATTAAAAATAAAAACCATTCATTAACATAAAACCTGCTGAAATCCATTCTGACTTAAAATCACTGCTATACAGTATTAATTAGTGAAGTCTTGGTAACTTCCAATTAGCTTCTCATGGTAGCTTTTGTTTCAAATAAAAATGATTTTGTCCGTTCTGGTTCTGTTTACTTGCTATGCCCTTCTTTTCAATGCCAAGTTAACTAAGCATAAAGTAATGTTTAGTCTTTACTAAGATCAATGAAAATTCATGTTGCCCTCAACAGAAATTAAATACAGACAAAATGGATGGAATATAGTATTTCAATTACACAAGAGAACAAAGCTTGCAAGCAAAAAAAGTTAAAAACAAAAACTTGGGGCATCTTGGGAGGTGACTCAGTTGGTAAAGATGCCGGTGCAAGAATGAGGACCTAAGTCAGAACCCCAGAATCTGAGTGAAGGTTCCATGTCATGTCGCTTGCTTGTCAGGCATTTTATTCAAATTGATGAGCTGCTGGTCTAGAGAGAGACATTGTCTAAATAAAACAAAACACTGAATGATAAAAGAGGGTACCCATTGGCCTCAGGTCTCTACGTGTGTATACACACAATGCATGTGCCCCTTCCAACCTTCACACACACACAAACACACACCACAAATAAATACAAAATAATTGGAATAAACTTTTTAAAAATTATTTTTAAAATATATTTGATGTTTCGTTAGTTAGTGTCATATCATGTTTAGAGTCTGATATTTGGCAGTGTAAAGTAACCAGCTATTTTCCATTTCAGAGTCCTAGCTAGAATAAAAATCGTCTCCTCTGCCCTTTTTTTCTTTTTGCATTTTTTAAAATAGTGTAGGAGTGAACTTTGCATTTTATCTAGTCAGCACGTTTAATGATACAGCTTCAGGGACAGCACCCCTCTGTCAGTAGAACTTCTGCAGGATTAATGTCCTAAACCATACCACGTAGCCCTTTCACATAAAATACATCATAACACAATAAAAGAGAGAGCATGGCTAGATACTCTGTTGCCCTGAAATCTAATGGTTTCCATGTGGATTACAGATCAACTGTGTCAGAATCAACTGGGTACTTCTTCAAAAGGTAGACAGAAGACCCCAAAAAGACACACTGAACCTCGACCTGTAGAGAAAACCACCCTCGCAACTTCCCAACAAGCACCAGGTATGAGTCATGACCATCACAGCTATGATCAAAGGAATAACAAAAAAGTATCTTGAAAATAAATTCAGAAGAATGTATCCAAGTTATTGAAAATGGAAAGCATCAAAATTAACCCTTTTATTCAGAAGGGGTGAAAAGTTAATAAGAGGCATTTGACCACATTGTGAAATAATCTTTCCTCTTTCACTGATTCACACAAAAGGAAGGGAGGAAGGGGTGGTGTAGCATTGTATACACCCTCTAGTCTGCCCCAGGTCTTCCTCCCACTAAAACCAAACGTGCCTTTGTTTGCCTTCCACTCCACCTTAGCTGTCGTTGTTTTCCTATCTGTACTCAACGACCTTGACATAATAAATCCTTAATATGACAAACTAAGGTTCCCACCCAGACCTTTTCTCCAAACAGAGAGAAAAAAGTGAACATTTGAAACATCAGTAGGGCACAAACATACTCTGGGTATGCAACCCAAGTTCCCAACTGTTTTTATTCTTCCACATCAGACTTGCAAGGCAACGCCAAATACCTCTGCACTTTTGCTGTCAATCAGTGATGCCATAACATGTAATTCAGTCGCTGTGAAATTCTTTCCCAACCCAACAGTTGTTGAGCTTTTAGATGAGGTCTTTTGTGCAAAGGAACTCAAACCACTGTGAGGGATTCAGTGGTGTGCAATGACCAGATTAGCATTTTCACTATGCTCAACAGTTAGTAAGATTTATCTTATGCTTATCTCTTAGGTTTTATTAGGTCAGGTCATTGAAATGGGCTTGTTTCTGCAAGCTGTAAATGACATTTCAATTCACTGAGCACATTTCTAATGGAATTTTATATTATTTCTGTGAGGACTATTTTCCCTATAGGCCCCTATGAAACAGTATCACCTGCAATGTCACTATTGGGTTCAGAGCATCCATTAGTAAATAAAGGCTTTGCTTAATCCTACAGACACAGTTCAATGGCTGAGCCTTTAGAAGTCACTTGAGATAACTCTTTCATTTTTTTCTGTATAAAGAGATGGAGGTTCCTAGAGATGGGAAATTTTTTACTCAAATCAAATTTGATATGTCAAAACCCAGAAACATATCCGACTTCCTAGTCAGATTAGCTGTGCCAATGGGATGCCCTGCAGAATCACTTTCCTCACATTCCAGTAAAACTTTTATTTGGATCCGCTTATTCTTTCTTTTCAAAAACCACTTTGTCTATATTCCACAGTAAAATCTTTTTACTCCGTCCCTGCAATTTCTCAGCAAGTCCTGCAGACAGGCTCTCAAGATAAATCTCAAGGCCAATCACCTTTCCTAATCCCATGTGCCAACATCTCTTGGCCTGTAACTATGGGTTCTCACAGTGACCTTTCACTCTTCATTCCCCATGCTCAATGTCACTTGAGCCATATCTGTACCTGAAAACCATAGGCAATGATCTCAAAATTAGGAAGACTTTGAGCTAAGAAAGTCAAATGGATGCCACACCACTTTGGAAACAGTCTAGACTGGTGGTCCCCTAGTACAATGTTAGATGACATCAGATGATCAGATATCTCTAACCTAGCTTGCGACTATGCGTCTTCTTGCTCCTTAAAACAGAACTCAATTGTCCTTGTGATGTTCACCCATACCAGAAGCAATGTTCTGCATCTTTGCACTTGCTCTTAGATCTGCAGTAAATGTTCTTCCATCCAAGGACTCTCAAGAGCAAAGAGAAAACTGAAAGAGACTACTGGGAAGGGAGACATTTTGGGGTCAGGTAAAAACCTAACAAAAAGGAATCTCCCATAGATCTGCAAGGAAGACTCCAGTTTAGACTCTTATCAAAAGCAGACATATGATGTGAGATTACCTCTGTGTGTTATTAATATGTTTTATTGCCATTGGTTAATAAAGAAGCTTCTTCTAGCCAATGGCTTAACAGAATATAGACAGGCTGGATAAGATTAATACAAACAGTTCTGTCCCGTCCTGCAGCCGTTAAGTCCCAAAGAAATCATACAGAGGTCTACATTAGTTATTAACTGATTGGCCTAGTATCTCAGACTTCTTATTAACTCTTATAACTTATATTAGCCCATTATTCTTGTTTATGTTTGTCATGTGGCTTGGTACCTTATTCAGCGAGGCAGTCACATCTTTCTTCTTCTGTGGCTGGTTCATAACAGCAGAAATGGGCTTTTTCTTCCCAGAATTCTTCTGTTCTCATTGCCCTTCCTCTACTTTCTACCTGATTGTCCCGCCTATACTTCCTGCCTGGCTACTGGCCAATCAATGTTTTATTAAAATACAATTGACAGTGTAAAAACCGTTGTACCACAGCAGTAGGCAGAGTCAATGAGTCACCATGTAGCCACTAGAGGAGACAGATGCTGGAACTTTGCCGGTAGGCCAAGACCTTGTAGTAATGACAGATTAATAGAAATGGGTTAGTTTAAGAAATAAGAGCTATCCAGGAATATGCATAAGATATTGGCCAAATAATATTGCAATTAATACAGTTTATGTAGTTTCTGTGTGATTATTTCCATCTGGACAGCTAGGAGACAAATGAGTAGCCTCCAACTACCAATATGTAGCATGAACTGGCCATCTCCTATGAGCAGATTGGTCCCTAACCCAATTGAAGTCAGAGAGACTTCATCCAGCAACTGATGGAAACAGATGCAGACTCACAGTCAAAAATTAGGCAGAATTCAAACAATCCTGCAGAAGATGAGGAGAAAGGATTGTAGGAGAGAGAGGGGTCAAGGACACCACAAGAAAACTCACAGAATCAACTAAGCTGGGCTCATAGGAGCTCTCAGAGATAAAACCAACAGCCAGGGAGTCTTCATGGGACTGACCTAGGCACTCTGCATGTACTTTACAGTTGTGTAGCTTGGTCCTCTTGTGGGACTCCTATCGGCGGAAACAAGGGCTGTCTACAACTCTTTTACTTGCTTTTGGGACCCTTCTCATACAGGATCACCTCGTCCAGTCTTAATACATGGGGAGGTGCTAAGTCTTACTGCAACTTGATACGTCATGTTTTGTTGATATTCATGGAAGACCTTCCCTTTCATAAACAGAAATGAAGATGTGGAATGGGGAGGTGTTAACAGAGAGGGAATATGGGGGACCGGGAAGGGAGGAGAGAGGGATCTAAAATAGATAGATGATAGATAGATAGATAGATAGATAGATAGATAGATAGATAGATGATAGATAGATAGATAGGTAGACAGAGAGATGATAGATAATTTTTTAAAAAAAAAAAACAGAGAAAATACAAAGAGAACATTTTGAAAACACTTTTAAAGTGCCTGCTACTTAGAAGATGAGTAAGAGAAGATAGGAAAGCTGGGGTGGATGGAAGTGATGGAATAGAAAATGCAAGAAAACAGAGTTTGGACTTGTTTGTAGAATTGACATAAATAAATAATCAAAGGTGGAACTGGTTACCATGAAGAACAGTGGGTCCCTCTTCTCTCCAGATGTGTATGCCACACACGGATAGATTCAGCTATAGAAAGCACTTTAATTCTAGGTCTGAAGCTTCATGGAATGGACTGTTTGGCCTGGTCCAAGGCAAAGAACCTATAATGTAGGTATTTTACTAATGTTATAATTACTAAAAACACTTTTATAAAATGTTTCCCCCTAACTTACTTTCAAAACCTACGTCACATTCCTTAGAATATATGAATATTGAGCAATTTAAATTCACTGAAGAAATTAAGTGTTAAAACTTATGGATACACTTTCTACTAAAAATCGTGACTGTAGTATAGCTGTTTTATTTAGAATGATTTTTAAAATTCATTTTAAAAAAGGAATTCCAATACTATTTTGAGAACTGATAGCATTACTGCAAACTCCTTCCTAGGGTTCTCCCTTTGAAGAAGAAAATTAATTGAACGTGCCATTCTGATTTGTGCGAAGGAGGAGGAAAGATGCAATAAAGCTTTCTAGATACACCCCTTGCATTGTGGTCTCATCCCTTGCTCAGCATTCATTAATCCCATTACCAACGGAAGGCACGTAAACACATGTCTGCCTTTAACTCTTTCCTAACATGCTTTGAAGCTTTTACTGCTACAACGTAAGACTTCAATTTTGCTTCTGCTCTTATGAAGATAAGAGATGTTAGGTGGCTTGGCCCATCATTAAATAGCAAGAAGAAGAGAGTCTACAGGCCGGGAGGTCTAAGGTTCCGCTTCCAAGTTGCTGCCATGTCACTTGTATTGTCTAGAATGAAGCTTTCACCAGTGCTGCTGAATTCCAAGCTCTTCAAAGGCACATGGAGGGGGAAAAATGTCTTAAACATTTGCTTCAATGTGCCTCTCTATATAGAAGGCTTCCCATTCAGCCTCCTTGTTGGAATGTTCCAGCTATAAACCACAATAAAAGTGTCAGAAATTATTCTTCTCTCCTGCAATGTGGGCTTTTTCTCACCAGCATGAGGAAAGCAATGATAGATTTTCAATATGCTTTATAAATTGTCACACCCTTGTTATTCTGTTTGCTAAAAATCTATTTACGTTCCATGGCTTTATGTTAAGCTCGGGTTACTAGCTCACACATTTATTCTAACTTTAATTGAATTTTTATTACTCAGGATAAAATTGGCGTTTTGCATTTTGCACAGTATTTCTCTGCTGTGGGCTTTCGTAAGGTACAATTATATAAGAATCAGAGCCTGGTCCAGTTAATTATTAATGAGTCAAATAAAGTTATTAATGTTTATCTGTAATAAATGAAAAGCTTCAGTTGCTTCTCTCAATTATGATAGCAGAACCCTGGATGTGGGTGTCCTTTCTTTGACTTCTTCGGCAAATTCCAATCCCTGCAATGCACTGTGGAATATTGAAAGACTCTCCATAACATGTCTGTGTATAATTATAAATGTACATATACATATCATTACATATGAGTATATGAATTTATACATATACAAACAACATTTGAATATCTAGATACATGTGCAAAATAAATTCAAATACATATTATTATTTATACTATTATATAAGAAAATATATATATGTATATATATTAAAAGAGGATTTATTATTAGCTTACAAAATGTGATCTAGTAGTCCAACAAAGGCTGCCTCATGATAGCGAGGCTGAGAATCAGCAAGGCTGGATGTCTCAGCAGTACCAATTTGACCAAAATCAATATGGGGAGTAAAGAGTTCTTTTGGCTTACAACTCTTAAGCCACATTCCTTCATTGAGAGAAGTCAGGACAGGAACTCAAGGTGGGAAGCATGAACCGAAGAAGCCATGGAGGAATGCTTTACTGACCTGTCTCTCATGACGTGCCAGCCTGTATTTTTATACAACTCAAGACTTCTTGCCCAGGGTTGACATAATCCACTGCAGCTTGGCTTGCCCAAAAGAAACAAGTAATGGTTAAGTAAATTTTCCATAGACTTGCCTGTAAGACAAACTTAAGAAGACATTTTCTCAATTGAGAGTCATTCTTCCCAAATGACACTAGCTTGTGTAAACTTGGGATAAAACTAACCAACATGTTCCCCATTACCCATCATTGTCACTATTTCCTCTAAGTTATGTGTCTCCCACACAGAGAGTACACTTGGTGCTGCCTATAGTGTATGAGTGTAGGAATATCTCTTTGAGCATGATAACTTCTCAGAGGACACATCCCTGAAGAAAAATAATCTTCTAATCCCCAGTACCGATCAATTACCAATATTTCAGCCAGACGTAGGACTTCCTGAGTTTGCAACAGGTGCCTGGCCAATACTGTTTTGCTATGACTTTTACAATATTTCTGCCCCCTTTTCTAAAGTGATTTCTTAGCCTTTGGGGGAGGGTGTATGATGTAGATATTCCATTTAGAGACGAACATTGCATACTCTCCTGTTCTCTGTATGTTGACCATTTGTGAGTCTCTATATCATTGTCTATGTACTACAAAAAAAAAATAGCTTCCTTGATGAGGACTGAGAGATGTGCTAACCTATGTGCATAAAGATAAGATTTGGGATCGGTTTAATACCATGACCATTTAGCAAAATAACAGTGCTAGGTTCTCCCTTAGAAGCTGTGACCCAGCCAACCTCTTGTTTTATATATATATATATATATATATATATATATATATATATATATATATATGTGTGTGTGTGTGTGTGTGTGTGTGTGTGTGTGTATACATATGTGTATATGTATATATACATGTATATGTATATATTTGATGTTTTTGTTGTTGCTGTTGTTTTGTTGCTGCTTTGTTTTGCTTGTTTGTTTGCTTGCTTTGCCAATTAATGTTACCAGGGATAAATTCTTAAACAAGCAAGAAAGATCTCAAGAAGACCTCAAATGAAACCCTTGGTGGTCGGGGCAGTAACCAGCAGTAGAAAGAGAAACGGGTGAGGATGTAGTGTTTTGCACTCTAGGATGAAGAAGTTTCTAAATAGAGAACAGGAAGGTGCCTTTCACGTACCAAATGAAATGTGAAACAATGTTTGTGGTAGGGCTAACCATTAAATGGCAATGTAAAAAAAAAGACTTAGCAAATAATTTAAAAGCCTAATGCACTAATTGCTAACTCCAAAATTATACAAGCTGAGATGGAAGCAGACATTTGTCCTAATTAAAGCCTTTTTTAAAAAAAAAAAACTTGAGAATCGTTATGAAACTAAAATTCTCTCTATTGATCTATTTATTACTGCAACCTGATGATCTCTGCAGCTAGCTCATGGAGAGGGAAAGGGCTCTATTAGGATAAAATTCCACAGGAAATGTGTGTATATACACATATGTATTTACATATATGTAAACACACACGCCCAAATGGTAGCAAAGAACTGAAACCATGTTGGACAAAAAGCAGAAGGATTTAAGAGAAGAACTTTATAATAAGATGTAGGGTTTGGGGTAATGCATTTACCTTCTGTTTCCATGTCACACTGCATTGCATAGCAACAAAAATAGAAGTGCTCATGGAAGGTGTTTGTGGAGGCGTTATAAATGAAGAGATGGAGTAAGATCAGGGACGGATGAGCATGATTTAGAATTTATTTATGTTTTAAAGTTTCTATACATATGTTTAGAGTATGATGATCATACTTCTCAATGAGAACCCATCCTGTTCCCCCTTTTACTTCTAGCTTTATATCACACATACATACATGATTTTATATGATTATATAAAATTTAGAAGCAACAAATGAGAGATCAGATACAACATTCATCCTTCTGAGACTAAGGAAGTTCATTCCATATGCTTACCTCCAGGTCTACTCACTTTGTTTCACGGTGTTACTCTTACTTATGGCTGAAAAGTTTTACACTGTGTGTGCAAACCACATTGTCTTTGTCCAGGCCACAGTGAACAGCTATGTGTGTATCTTAATGTGCTCTCCCAGTGATTTATGAACAACCAGGCATCAAAACCATGACTCAAATGCCAGAGATTTGGACTTAGTAATATAAGCAAATATGTTTTCTTTATTTTTAAGCCATAATTTGCCAAGTATTTGCTATTTATTTATGACAAATGAATTTTTATTTTGTTTTAAACTCTGTTTGATCAGATAGACAATGTAAAGATATTAACAGTAATGAAAGAAAGGAGAGTGTAGAATGATTTCACTACCTCCAAAATGATGCCCTAAAAGATGGTTCAAATATTACAGTCTCTGTGTGTATTAATTCTTGATCATTATTTATCTAGAAAACTTTAAATATGAAATAAATCATAATATCTCAAATGGGTGAAACTCCTACTATTTTGTTTTAATAAATAGAAATGCCCTAGATTAATGACAAATTTAATTATGGATGAGAAGACAATCTCCTTTAGAAATATGATGAGTCCCAGAGGTCACTAATCCTCTAACCAAAGAGATGATGAGAATATGTTCTGGTGGCATATGTCCATTTCAGCATCTGGCATTTCTCTATATAAGTAAGCTTCATCCTCTCAAATAACCTTCTGTCCCTTCTTGATGGATGCAACCAAAGCTTCCAGCAACCCACATGTCCTCATTATTGAAAAAATGCAAAGAATATCATATTATATATTGAAAAGTAGCAAACTTTCCATATTCTATTATTTTACATCCTCTACTTTCTATTCTTCATGAGCCCTACACCTATCTGCCTGTGATGATCAAAAAATATCCATTCAAAGATGTTCACGCCAAATCCCTGGAACATGCATTACAAAAGTTTTATTGTATTTGTACTGGGACTTGAACCCAGGGGCTCAGCAGACCATATAAGGACTTTATCACTGATCTGTACCCCAAATCCTCCTCCTCGGAGGATGAAAAGGTGTGAGAGTGGAGGAGCAGAGGTTGAAGTGAAGATAGTTTTGAAAGAAAGACTTGAGCCAAGGAATAGAAATAGCCTTAAAAACTGGAAAAGTCACAGAATTTCCTGAAAGAGCACCTACCCGAGGCTCACTTTTAGATCCCTGATTTAGGAAACTCCCAGATAATAACATCTGTTCCAAGTCACTAAGTTTGTAACAATTTGTCATAGCAGAAGGAGACTAATTCACAATTGATGTCCACAAGCTGCATGTTAAACAAAGACATCTAGTCCTCCCTTTGAGGTTCTTTGCTTCATATGAACCCTTGAGGAGTTCCTGCAGTGAGAGGACCTATCTGTGCATACATACTATGTGTTCTTACCGGAGTCTTGCTCTCTGTCCACCATGCATTACGCTCTGATAAAGCTCTGCCCTTTGTAATTGTCTAATCCATCCCGTGTTTTGAGCTAGCACCAGAAGTTGCCTCTGCTGCTGATACCTGCCACATCAGCACAGATTTGTGATCTTCTGAAACACCCTTATCATCGCAGTCCAACTTCTGATATGGGAATTTTCACACAGTGTATTGCAAGAAATAACATTGGTAGATTAACATTTAACTGGTTCTTAGATGGGATTCTTCTTAGATCATCCGATTGCATGCCAGTTTTATCAGGAACTTCCAGTGTACCTAACAAAAGGCAAACACCTTGATTACCTCACCACATTATCTCAGCTACAGAATCCAATTAATCTAAACCTTGAACATGTTCTCAAAATGTAGACTCCTTAATCCTACATTCTTAGTCATGCAAGCAAACTTTTTTGCTCCACCTTCTTTGAAGCTCATCTCTCAAATCTTTTTTTGTTTATAATGTTTTTTTTTACGATTTATTTATTTTTTTATTGAAAAAAGGAAAAAAAACAAGTTTCCACCTCCTCCCAGCCTCCCATTTCCCTCCCCCTCCTCCCACCCTCCTCCCCCTCATCCCACCCTCCTCCCCCTCCTCCCACCCTCCTCCCCCTCCTCCCACCCTTCTCCCCCTCCCCCCACTCCTCTCCCTCTCCCTCTCCAGTCCTGGGAATATACCCAAGAGATGCCCTATCATATGACAAGAGCATTTGTTCAACTATGTTCATAGCAGTATTATTTGTAATAGCCAGAACCTGGAAACAACCTAGATGCCCTTCAATGGAGGAATGGATGAAGTGTGGAATATCTACACATAAGAGTACTACGCTGCGGTAAAAAACAGTGACTTCTCGATTTTGCATGCAAATGGATGGAAATAGAAAACACTATCCTGAGTGAGGTAACTCATCTCTCAAATCTTTATTTCTCTTCACAAACTGGCTTCTTTCCAAGACTGACTGGCAGTGTGATTTGTAGTATCTTCCAGAAAAATTACCCCAGTCAACAATACAAGACTGTATGAAACCTAAAGGATAATTATAATACAGCAATCTAACACGAGTAAAATAGATTTGGGCACAATTTTGGATTTATTCCTTTATTCAAAACCTCCTCAATTACAATCACTCTTTCAGTTTTCAATATTTGTCAAAGTCTGGGTAGGTCAATAATAGCTAACAGTTCACATAGAGTAATAGTGTAATCAATTAATCTAAGCCTGGTCTACCAACAGCATGCTAATATTCTGTTAATTATTATAATTTTTATTTAATTTTCCAAAACTTGCAATCATTTAGGTAGATGATAAGGTATAGTGTACATAAAGCAAACTGAATGTGTCTAAAGTATATAATCAGAAAATTTGATGTAATAAAATCAGAATAACAAATACGAGCTTTATATTAATTTTCATAATCTCTCTCTGCTATCCCTCCCTAGTTTCCTAAACCCATTTCCAACTGGCATATATTTCTGTAGAGAAGCATATATTTTTGATAATCTCATGTAAATGGAATCATCCTATACACAGTTGTTTTGTCTTTATATGCTTTGTTTAAAAGCTATTGTGACATACATCATTTTACTATATATATGTATATATGTATGTATATATGTGTGTGTGTCTTTTCCACATTTAGATATTGTATGGACATGGATATGTCAAACATGCAAGCTTTATCTTTATATATATAAACCCTAAATGTCCCAGCCTTATAGCTAAAACTTGAATTTATCAAACAAGGGCAGAGTCAGAATGAAGGAAGGAAAGACATATAGATATTAGGTACAGAAAATCTGGAATTAGGTGGAACATGTACAAATTTATGGAGTAACACAAACTGCACAGCAACCCGGAGTCTCAGAACATTCATTACGTAGAGACGAGGGGAGGTGTTGGCTATGTTTGGTAGGAGGTCTCTGTAGGAGCAGTCTCGGGATGCAGACATCTAGAGGAAGCTGCAGTTGTTAGTTTTTGCACAAACTCATCAATCATTTGTAAGCACTCACACTTGAACACACTATTAACAGAGAAGACGTTGTGGTCCCTCTGAACCTCATTCTCAGGGGCAGCATCAAAATGTGGCCAAATCCCTTGGGCCTAAGGCATGGGTCCTTGACATGGCTATGTCCATACATATAATACACATCATTTCATCCGCTCCTTACACATCTACTCAGGGATTCCTTCTCTCACCACACCTAAAGGAACTTTTTTCTAAGTAAGTGACTCTGCATTTCAGTGAAAATCGGCTGAATTCACATGTGGTGTGCTGTTCCTGGACTTCCTGCTCTTCTGCTTCATTGATTTACTTCTCGGTCTTGATGCAACTGCCTCACTGTTTTGATTATTATCATTTTATAAGTCTTGAAATCAGACAGTCTGAATCTTGTGATTTTGTTCTAATTTTTTCAAAAAAATTAATAATTCAGATCCTTTGTATTTCATATAGATTCTAGAAACAGCTGTTAATTCCATGAATGTTTTGCTGGCGTCTGGTTTTATTTGCTGATACAGTCCAAGTTTCCCTTAGGCTCATGGTATTCCTGCCTCTGCCTCTGGAGTTTTGGGATGACAGATGTATACCACCATGCCTGAATTTTCTGAGGTTGTAATTGGGACCATATTAACTCATAATATACCTGGACGAAATCACTATTTTAATAATATTGAGCTTTTTTATTCATGGCCAAGGCATATCTTTTTTGCTTTAAGTAATTTCAATGTTTGATGTGAAATTTATTTGTATAAGCACATTAGATAAAAAGATTTGAATTCAAAACTAAAACATCATTTTCCCAATTGTTCCCTTCTGATCCAGAACTAGGAGATCACCTGTAGAGATGGTTGGTTATTTAAGTAGGTTCTAAATATTCTTCTCCATGTACATGGTTGATTGCGGCTGACCTCAGAAATGCAGTCACTGCAGGAGGACAAAGGCCTTACTGACATTATTTTTCTCAAGATCATAAATATACCATGGAGAATGCAATGAACGTACAGAGTTTTGGTGTAGCATGAGCAAAATATCATGACATTGTCTCAAAGAGAAGGAGGGGTGGAGACTGAAATACAGGGTGACCGCTTTGTGATTTAATGCAGGCTAGTCAACAAAGCAAAAAGTAAGGAAAGAAGCCTCATTACCCTCACCTTCTCCTCCCATGAGGGGACTGCCTTGAAGAAGCATGTCCTTGCAAATCTGACCAATCAGATGAATCGTTGTTTCAATGGGGTTCAATAAAAGAGAAGATAAAGAACCAAAAGGAATTCAGCATTACCCTCTCCTAGGAATATAACTGTTTTCACTCTAATGTCGACAAGGCAACTGATGCTGTCTCTCACACTTGGGCCTCCTCAAAATTCTGTTCGATTTGTAAAATACTTGCACTGAATTAGTAATGGAGAAATGTAAAGGAATAGGAATGAGATGAGATAAAAATAGTATTGGGGGGATATTTTTAAAGACATCAACATATGAATATAAGGGTATGGAAAGATGACTCAGTAGTTAAGAGTGCAGTATTGCTGTTGGAGAAGACCTAAATTCAGTGCCCAGCACCCATATTCAAAGGCTCACAATCACCTATAACTTCACCTTGAGAGAAATCTGATGCCCTCTTCTGGCCACCAAGAGCACTGCATTCACATGAACCAATTTGCATGTTTTGAGCTAAGGGTGCATGAGTGTGCATGTGCACACATGCATTTAAAAAATTTTTAAATATGTGAGAATGTGCTTTTTAAAGTACTTAAGATAAAAAACTTTAGCCTCATCCTATTTTTTCATTGATTTAGGAATAAAAGGTAATAGTGAGGCTTGTACTCTGATTTACAGATTCTTAATTTAGTATTTTCTCAGTGAGTTTTTATTTGGATTTAGTGAAAGGATTTGACAGTTTACAAGAAATATATATTCATCCTAGAAAACACTTAAAATATTATTGTTCCTTCTTTCAGAAAATGCTAGAAAGGAGCCAAAACATTAGGGTTCTGTTGTATTTATTGCCAGATTACAAGTATAAGAGAACTGGCCACTGGATTCCTTACTAGAAATGTACTGGGTTGTCCCTAATTGCCAGTAATAATTTCTTTCAATTTTAACATAAACAACTTTGAAGTTACATACTCTACAAGGCCATTTTCATCCTGCCTTTGACTTACTCTACGGGTGTCACGTGAATACCTTCACTTCCCCATAGCGATGCTTTTCATTTTATAAAGTGTGTAGCAAAGTTGTGTAATTTGGGCGTTCATCTATAATCTCTACACTACTTGTTAGTAACAATAAGACCTAAGGTCAATAGCGACTCTGAGTGATGATAGCTTATAAAACAAATGTGTGCCCTTCAAAAATGATCATCAATGTACTTGTATGAGAGACCTTTAAAGGAGTCATTAAGTCATAAGGATTCTACCTTCGTGAATGGAAGGGTTTAGCCTACAAAGAATCAAGGGAAAGTAGTTGAACATGTTTTGCCCTTCCATCTCTTGTTATATAAGGGCATAGAAAGAGGCTTCCCTCCAAATATGGAACGCCCTAATCTTGGCCTTCTCCCAGTCTCCAGGATTGTAAAAAATTATTTATAAATTCTGTGGGCTGTGTTATTTTGTGAAAGCAGCACAAGTGGACAAAGACAGGATGTAAATGGTTACCAATTGAGATAATTCATGCTAGGGACTCATCAATGCATGGTCTATAGAAATTAATCAATAGGTATTTTAAGCTAAGAGATTTTTTAAGAATTTACTTTTTGAAAATACATTGTAACCAAAGCAAAACTAAACTTTTGCAGCGGTAAAGCCAGGTTTAATCAGGAAAGAAAGGGAATAATTATTATTTAGTATCATTGGCTTTAATGCAAAATGTAGATGAAGGCACAGCCTCTAAGCTTTTGAAAAAAACATCTATTATGCTTTCCAATTTAAAAATCACAACACTACAGTGCTTGATATATGTAAGTCAGTAAATTGATGCTTGCACAGTCCGTTAATAAATGAATGGACCTGAATGGGCTGTGGTATAGAAACCCAGTCACCTTGTGGGGACTCCTAGAGAGAAAGCTTTCCTGTTGGCAGTAAGCCAGCTTGGAAGTACAGAAGGTGGGTCGCTGTCCACGGTTCTGAACTCTCCCTAGGTCGGATCTGTTCTTGTTTGGCAAACTGCTTTCTTCTCTCTCCACTCCAAAATCCCTTTCATGCAGTCTACTTTCAAGGCAGGGAGACAAACACTCCCCCATATGTTTCCCAAATGGGCTAATTCTCACCATCTCTGAATCTTTTAATGTTCTCAAGTCTCAATATCATTCCTGCTGAGCCTCAAAGTTCCCTACCTAAAAAATCATGGATGTATTTCATCTGAGCCTTGATTTTTAATGTGTTGGCCACCTGGAGTCCTTGGCTGTCATCTCAGAGAGGGGGGAAAAAACCCTCGGCCACACCTCCTTCTTAAAGAGTAGGCAAGTCTGCCAGCGGTTCTTTTTTAGAATCCCCGGAGGCAGCAGAACCGCACACTCTGGCTCCTATAGTCAGCCAGCAGCTTCCCTTCCTCTCTCAGCCCCCCCCCCCCGCCCTTACCCTGCCGCCCCATTTCCCAGTACAAAGAATCTTCAGACTCTCTAGACTCTGTTCAAGAATCCGGGGAGCCCTCTGGTGTAGCTACTTTGGCTCTTACGCCGCACCCTTAGATGCCACAGTCTAAATGCCTCATTCACTGAGTTCACTGGATCTGCTGTGCAGACAAACAACACGGTTTCCCCCCCGACACAACTCCTTCTTTTCCACTTGTCCATTCTTTCTGTGTTATTGGACCGAGGTTTACAGTGTAATGGCTTCTAAGCATCAGAAATCTAAAAGTACAACAATATTCCCTGCGGGTTGTGCGTGTGTTGTTGTGTGTGTCCATCCGCGTTTATGCAAAACCTCCCAACGTCACACTTTGGTATCCGGACAGGCGCCCCGAGAAATCCCAGATCTTTTCAGGAATTCCGTCTACCCTGCCTTTCTTCTTTAGTACCCTAAAAGAGGTAGGTCTGGGGCTTTCGCCAAACTCCTGCAGTGAGAGCCGCACACAAATCTGCTGCAGTTTTTCCTCCTCTGTTTGCTCCCAGTCCTTTTAGGCGAACAGTGTGGAGCGCAGGGTTTCCGTGCGTTTACCCTGTATCCGCACTGCATTCCCAGGCAGCCTTTCCCGGGATAGACCTTCTGCGGACCGACTGGCTCAGGTTCCGCCAGGGTGGTGGGTGGTGCTCTCGCCACCCCCTCCTTCCCTTGGGACTCGGGAGAGCTGCGCGCTGGGCAGGAGTGCGCGCGCGCGGGCTTGCTGGGGGAAATCTCCTTCCCAGAAAGCCGGTGAGAGTCGCTGACCGAGAGTATCCCGGGGCCCTGCAAAACCCACCAAAGCGTTAGACAGCTTCCCTAAAGAAAAACGGCGAATGAAAAACAAAAAGGGAAACCCGTTTCCCCTGAGGCCTGGGTTTCCGATGGTATCGGATCCTCGCGTAGCTGATCTGGTAGGGTCGCGCTTGGCCGCCTCTGGAACCCGGACTTAGAGCGACGGTTGCGAGAGGAGGGAGGTGAGGGACTTGCGGGCAAGAGTTGCACCTGGTCTGGGAACCTGCAAAGAGAACTGTGGGGGTAAGTAGCCTTTTCCTGGCATTCGAACAGGAAGAAGTAAAGAGGGAGGAGGGGGCAGGAGCGGGACGAAAAGGAGAGGCCAGGGAATGGATTGTGAAAGAAAAAAAAATCCTTCAAATTCCTCTGCAGAGGGAGAGAGAGCACAGCACAATCCTCTAAGGATGAGTCCCGCCCGGCTTTCCGTGCGGAACGAGCAGCAGCGAAGTTCTTTTAAAGAGAAAAGAAACTCCAAGCTCCTGGAAGGGAACCGGGGCAGCCGGGCGGGGTGGAGCTCCAAGGCTGGCGCCTAAGGTCCCAGCCGAGGCAGCGGCCACGGTGGCCTGAAGTGCTGATGCGGGGAGGCTGCTCCTTATGGCCTCGCCGCCCCACCCGGATCGGACTTTTGCCTCCGCCCCTCGGTGCCTAGCGGCCCGACTGACGTGGGGACTCCGGGTGGCGGCGCGAAGGCTCACCTGGCCGAGCCTTCTCCCCCTCCTCCTCCTGCTCCCGCCCCCACCTGCCCTCCTCCTCTCCGAGTGGGAAAGCGTCGGGATCCGTAGGCGAGGAAATAACGACCCCTGCAGTTGCATTGCGGAAAATCTCGGCGGCGGCGCTAGTTGCGGGCAATGGAAGCAAGGCAACTGCGGGGTCTGGGGAGCCCTGGAAAATAGCAGAAAAGCAGAAAGCGCGCGTGCAACGTGGGGAGTCAGTGAGCCCCTCGACGCGTCACTGTCCCGGGAGCCCAGCCTCGGACTCGGCGTCCTGAAAGCATCGCCCAAACCCGGCTTGGAGGCGGCAGGCGGCTCGCGGACTTGGGGAGCAGGGAGGGTCAACGGAGGCTGCTGGTGGCCGGTGTTTCCGGGCAATAATCCCCGCTTCTCTTTCTTTCTCTGTGTACCTTGTCTGCTCCTTTCTCCCCACCCTCCGGAAGCAGGAGAACCGGCCAGATCGGAGCCTGTCACCATCCTCTGACCATGCCCCGTTGAAGGGGGCAGACTTCGAGGGCAACTTGTCGCGGACTGCCTGGGTTGAACTAACGTAGGGGAAGAGACCGAGAGCCCGGAACTGCACTGCTTGGCCCGGCGGGGGGCTGTTGTCTATGTCTTCTTGGGGCGCCCGGCGGATCGGGGTCTCGGTTTTGCAGGAAGAACCCAGAGCCGGTGGCTTCAGGTGGCTGACACCGCCACCACCGCGGTCGCCGCAAGTGCTGTTTCCACCGTTGGTGAGAAGAGCAGAGACGCAAGAGCGGGGAGACCTCCGAGGCAAAGAGGCATCGGACATGTGTCAGCACATCTGGGGAGCACATCCGAAGAGCCCGAGGGGAGATTTGCCAAAACAATTCAAACTGCGTTATTGATCTTGGGGGTGACTGCCCCTGGCCGGCTGTAGGGTGGGAGCGCGAGTGTGCGCTCTCTGGAGAGTGTGTGAGTGTGTGTATGTGTGTGCCTTGTCGGGCTCCCCCTTTCCCCCCTGTTTTCCCGTCGAGTGATGCACCTGGAATGAGAATCAGAGGATGGAAATAGTCTGGGAGGTGCTTTTTCTTCTTCAAGCCAATTTCATCGTCTGCATATCAGGTACGGGACGTGCTGGTGTCATGGGCGGGTGGTGTGTTCTGTGGTGATATTTGAAATGTATGAGGTTTTTATCCTGTGTAGATTTAGGGCGGGAAGTGAAGAGGTGGCACAGCCCTTTTTCGTTCTGTGGCTTGGCTGTCTTCGGAATCAAAAACCTTCTAAGCCCAAGGGTGTGTGCATGGGTCTCTCTCTCTCTCTCTCTCTCTCTCTCTCTCTCTCTCTCTCTCTCTCTCTGTGTGTGTGTGTGTGTGTGTGTGTGTGTGTAGGGGTGTTTGTGTGTGTGTGTGTGTAGGTGTGTAGGTGTTCTGCTGTGGGCAAGATCTCTGAGGCATCCTGGAAGGGAGAAGGGATGGAGACTGAAAAAAAGAGGCAGATGGGTGTTGATTTTCAACTGCTTTTCTGGCTGAGAACTCTGGCGCCGAAATCTGAGCTTTGGCACCCCCACCCCCAACCCCAACCCCTGGCTTCCAAAGTTCCCAAACTCAGTGGTTTCTGGCTGGCAAAAATGGATGCAGAGCCTTGCTCTGGTATCTAGGCACTTTAAAGAGCCTGCAGGAAGATGCGGGACTGAGGAATGCCAGGATTGACTGGAAGGATGTGGAAGACCTCTCTGCCTTCCCCAGATGTTGGGAAATGTATTGTGGTGTTGGAAATCCAGTGGCAGCCCAAACACACCTGAAGCAATACAGTGTTAGTAATGCTGCTGTAGTTGAAAGTCTTAATTCCCAGTAGCAAGGATGTGCTGGCTCAGGAGCTGATCACAGGCTACTTGTGCCAGCGTTTTTCGTTTTTTGTTTAGTTTTTGTTTGTTTGTTTGTTTGTTTTTAATGAAAACAGAGGGTGTTGAGTTATCTGGGGTAGGGCTTGTGCCTGCCTGTTTCTGAGTATTGTGTGTTGGGAGGAACTGTCATTTCCAAGATGCGTATTTCTTGGTGCAGGAATTTAGGGTTGGAGGGAACTGTGTAGATATTCCCCAGTCCTTTGGCTCCTCCCACTGACCAGCACCCACTCCATTTCCCTTGCACCTGCCATTGAAGCACTCAGGGTGTACCCATTTGCAGTTTTCCCCTCTGCCTGCATTCCCTCTGCAGAATTAGGTACTGAGCCAACTTCCCAAAAAGTCTCCATAGGCAGATGAGCAGGAGCCCTGCCTCTGTGAGCAGATACACTTGAGCAGCATTGGAGTAAGGCAGGTTTCCTGCCTTTTCCTTAAGCCCTTGACTGTCTCCTCCCCCTAAATCAGACTATCAAAAACCCTTGTGTGTTTTCTTTACTTTGGACCCAGTTCTAAAGACTGCTGTTTAATTTCAATCTTCTCTAAAGATGGAATGGGAATCTGTTATGTGAAATCATATTTGGGGCTTGGCCTCCCTACTAAGAAACATGTCACCATAGTGAGTTCTATTCACATAGCAGGCAAGGGAAGTCTGGGGTCACTCCCCCTCCACAATGGGAATTCTGTTACTCTATTGTGTGTCTTCCAGCATAAATATTGAGGTGACTCGTGTGGGTTTGTGAGTCCTATGCCAGGGGTAGCCTGGGTGGCAGCTCACAAGACCAGATTATACATCTTTCACCGTATCTCTCCTTCTTTCTCTTTCCTACCTCTCTCTAGCATCATAAATCATTTTTAGAAGAGCCATTTAAGTTCTTGTAAGATTGGGTAAAGTCTAACATTCGGTGAGGAGCTGGGCTTCCTTAAGCACCCTATTCGTCTCAGTCTGGACCATAATCTTGCCTAGCAATGACATGGGGGTAAGAAGCTGAGCAGGAGTCTGTTTTTAGCCTCAGAAAGAGTTATTAGTGGGAGACCTGTCCTGGCTGCATTTGATTTGGTGTGTCAGCAGCTAAATTATTCAGGTAGAAACATGAGGAGGAGGGTTTTTTTTTCCACCCCAAAAGAAGTGTTATGGAGTGTGTGGCCTTTCACATGTACTCACTAAATAATCATCATTGCAGTGTAGTGACGGGAATAAAAGTGTAAGCAAAATTGGTCGCTATTAGCTAGACAGAAAACTAGGTGACCACTCCAAGTGTTCAGTTAGCACCTGCATTGATTTGCACTTCATGAAGATATGTAGGCAGAGATGCAGCATTCTAGGTTTTGTATTTACACACCACACATTTGACTTCAAACGCCCATTCTGTCTCTGAAAGCAGGGGGTTTCCTCCTATCGGCACAACTATATATCCAGTGAAGTTCATTTATGTCTAAATTATGATTAGTAATATAATCCTGACTCACGATTGCCACAGTTTGGGGACTTCAACTTTTTTCTCTTGCCATCTGACAGCCTGAGGATGTGCTGGAATGTGATGTACCAAGGTTGAATAAGTGTGCCTCAGAGAGGGCTTAGTGGGTCTTTCATTTCAGCTTCCATGATTTGCAGTTTTAATTTACTCATGAATGAGTTTTACCGAAAGGAACAAAATCCTCTGATCATAGAATTTACTATCATGCATTTTAAAATATAAATGGGGTGGGAGCACTTTTTTCACCACCTTAGGGTAGCCACTCTGACCAATAAACAGGTGCTAACCCATATTATATTACCAGACAGTGAAGGATGAGGCACCACTAGGCTTCACTTCATTGTTGAGGAGCATAAAGCTGGGGAAAGCCAGTAAAAACCTACAGTATAAACATTTTGCAGGAGGAAAATACTAGTAGCAACTTTGCCTATGGAAGGTATATGTAGTATGTGTAGTAGATTTCATTTGGTAGCTTTTGCTGTCAAGAACACTCTGGGCTTTGTAACTGAGCATTTTTTTAACCCAAGGTTTCACCTCTCTCTCTCTCTCTCTCTCTCTCTCTCTCTCTCTCTCTCTCTCTCTCTCTCTCTCTTCTCTCTCTCTCTCTCTCACACACACACATACACACACACACACACACACACACCCCAAGGTGTTTCCTCTCTGCATTATTTGGCTATGTCATACAAAATATAGATACCGGGACTTGGTCTATTTGGGAGTTCTGCTGAAATAATCTGCTTAGCAAAAGGACTAAGAGCCCATTTGGCCAGGGTTAGCTTGCTGCTGAGTAAGGAGCATGCATATCTTCCACTGGAAGGATCATACCAATTCTGGCAAGTTAGTGACAGCACAACAAGGCTTAAAAAGAAATACCATGGCCTGGGAATTAAACGCAAATATCATTTGGTTAAAGATGTAAGGTAGCAGGGATCTGTAGAGAGACCAGGGAGGGAAGCAGGGGGAAAGAAGGTTGGGAGGGAGAGAAGAAAGGAGGAAGGCAGAGAGAGAAATGAGAATGAATATGCTTTCTCTCTGTGCATAGAGAACCATTCCCTTCCTTCCAAGGCAGCTCAGAGCAGCGAGAATGAATACTGAGAATTGGAAGGAGAGCATTTCCTAGTCAAAAGACAGCTGCCTGATTTAATTTGTATGTTGTACTCCACTTCCCTGCTTATGTAACTTCACTATGTGCCAGTTTGTTCATAACAGCAATAGCCATTTAGTTATGAGACACCACCACACATTGTAAATTTAATATGGATGTTTTGGTTTATTCCTTCTTAGAATTTGTGTGTGGGGGATGTAATTTTATAAGTAGGGCATTTAGAGAATTCACATTTAGGTCTGAGTAAAAATACCCATATATCATTTAAGTTTTAGGTCAAGACTTTGCTCAAGTTTGATTATTTTCTATTTATTGGATTGTCTTTCATTTTGATGTATCTGACTGGAGGAATAAAATTATGCTAAATGAATGTTCCTCTTCAAGAACTTGGGAGTAAAAATTTAATGCAATTATACTGTAAAGTTAGAAACGTGGTAGCACTTGAGTTGGATTTAAATCTGTCCATCAAACAAGTGGAATTGTTATGTAAGTACCTCCAGCATCTTTTAATCATCATTCACTATAAGCAAATACTCCATTTCTAATCTAAACACTAAAATTGTTTTATGTGTAGAGAATAAATAATAGTAGGATGGAACATTATTATATGGCTTCGATGAGACAGTAAATGCTATTTAATCCTTTTTCACTTAGCGTAGTATCTCACACCTAGCAGACATACATGAATACCAACTCTGATTTATTTTCTATCAATGTAGCTATATGTAGATTTGATTCACATAGAGTTGAACTTTACTTTCTTCCCTGTTGGCTTTATTAAAATCAAAATGAATCACCAGTCAAGGACTAGGGAGATGGCTCACCTATTAAAGTCCTTGCTGCACAAGCATGGCTTCCCGAGTTCAGGTCTTTGGCGCTCCTGTAAAGGCACAGTGGCATACATTTGTAACTCCCATGCAAGAAAGCGAGACGAGCAGGTCCCCTGAGCTCACAGCTGAGGCATCTTAGCTGTATCAGTGAGCTCCAGGTTCAAGGACAGACCCCGTCTCAGAAAATAAGGTGGAAAGCCATTTAAGAAGGCTCCCAATGCTGACCTCTGACATCTCCATACATGCATATAAACATGCACGTGCATATGAATACCTACCTACATATAACGCACACACACACACACACACTCATCAGCCAGCATATTTTGTAACATACAGAATGAACCCCACTTTCAAGAAAGCCTTGGGCAAACCAGTATTTGTCTTTATCGACTTCCTCATGAAAACAAGCAGCATTAGATATTTTTTTTTAATTTTCTTTACTTTGCATTCCAACCACAGTTCTCCTTCCCACCCCTCCTGCTGCCCCTCTCTTCTCCTCCCCTCTAACTGACCCCATCCACTCTTCCCAGTGCTTAAGGGTTTCCATGGGAAGTCAACAAAGTCTGGCATATTAAGTTGTGTCAGGACTAAGCCCTTCCCCAACCCTACATTGAGGCTGAGCAGGGCATCCCACCATAGGGAATGGGCATAGAGCATTAGATTTTAGTGTATCATAGGAATGTCCCCTACTCATTCCTTTTACTCAATATTGAGTGAGATAAGGCTTGGGAAATCTTAAGTATTAGCTAGTCACCGTGTAGTTCTTATTGCCAAGATCAACAGGCTTTCCCACATTCTTCTTATGCTTTATAGATTAGTATAGACTCCTCTTTAAAGTTCTTCCAAATTGGAAAACTGTGTATGCATCCACTATAACTTGAAATAGGATATTCAATTAAATAAAATTGAACCCCTCTCCAACAGGCTGATTGTGTCATTAGCAATATGATGTCTTTAAATCATTTTCCTGTGTGATGTCATAGTCAACAATGAACAGATAACCATCATCCTAAGATGAAAATCTCTATGCAGTGGGAGTAGAGAACATTACCAGGTAATAGGAAATCCCAAGAAGGGAAGAGAAATGTCCATCTGGCGAAATCTTCCCTTGGATGAGGAGAAATTGACTGACATATGAAGAAAACAGGACAAAATATCTTGTCTCATCACCTGCAATACATTTTTTTTTATTTGGATTTGAGATTTCAGTTCAGAAGAGAACCAAATGTCATATGTCCTTAAAGGAAGACTTCGAATGTCAGAAGGTTCACCCCACAATCCAACCCTACTCTAGTCATCTATATGGTGTAGGCAATTGACTCCACTTCTAATCTCTGGGTTCCTCATATGTCCAACACAATTTTTATTCACATTGTCTATTTCTGAAAGACTGTTTGAGGCAACATCAGAAATGATAAACCATCCTTCAAGCTTTGCATATGTCAAGTGCTAATATTATTGGATGAGCCAAGATTAAAATACAAAACTGAGAGGTGCACAGAGAATATGGAGTGATATAAAAAGATATGAACATGCTTAATTGCTTAGACTTAATTTTGTATAATGCATTAGTATGTCTAATGTTAGAAAGCAGTAGGAAAGATAACTAATTGTCTAATACATGGTGTAAATACTATGGATAGGGAAAACAGGACAATGAAAGAAATTGAAGGTATTGGCTGGTGTTAGAGTTTGGAATAAATGAAAAAGACATCACATTAACAAAAGAAACACATGAGTGAGTGGATGATCAGCAGACCTGCAACAACAGAAATACAGGATTTGCTTTGAGAGACACTAGAGTGTCAGAAAGAGCCTTCTTAGGAAGCTAAAATACTAGAAAGTACCACATACAAATACAGTTTGGCATTTTTATGTGATGTTAATGCTATATAGCATCACATTAATTCAATGAATTGAAATCATTTCATACTTGTTCACAATTCTAATTGCCTTGGGTCTCGAGTTAGTGTTGACCAGTTCCAGTTACTCCTGTACTTGTCATAGTTTGTATTCATTTGAGAGTTTTATGACAGGGAGGGAATTGAGCTTTCTCATGTGTATGAATAAATATGTAGTTGACATTACTTGGGGTTACCGTTGCAACAAGGAAACTATAGGGATAACAAAACAGGTTTGAATCTGTTTTGTACATCTGGAGTGTAATAGCTAAAGGCCAAACTGTATGCGAGAAAGAACAATATAGGCCATGGAACAAGCACAAGCCAACATGTGAAGTATGAATTTGTTAGTCACTCTCTGGTAGGTCATTATGTAGTAGTACTGGAGAAATAAAGTAGACTCAGTAGGCCTTCCTCTCCTCATCCTTAAAGTGAAGATTGAAAAAACACACATACAATCTTCCTTTGTGCCTGGTATACAGTAGTTGAGTAGTGAATTGAAGCTATCCCCCACAAATAACTATACTTCATTGTGACTGATATCACTAATAACCATTGCTACTAATATTGAAAATGGTTTTTGTAAATGCCAAGTAATTCTTAAGCCATGTTCTCTGTTCAATAGCATTTACATATGCATATATAACATATATTACTGATAGATTATTAGTAGTATATTATTAATGTATATATATAAAAAACAAAGATGAACCATGTCTGGTTCTGAGTGTTTATAGGACAATGCATTCGACATTTATAGTATATACTGAGGGTAAAGGAAAAACAGTTAGCTCTTGGTCTATGTAAGCGATGAAGGGAAAGATTTATAAAGATGAAAATATTTGAAGTAGAAAAGTACATGGGATTTCAAAGTAAAGGGCAAGAGGGAAGAGGAAAACCACAAGGAAATAATAATATGTTCATAGCACAAAGCAAAAATGTCAAAAGTGCAGTGAACTGGGCATATGGACTCAAGGGGTTGGAATAATTGACTGGAACTAAGGTTACAAACTAACCTGCACTCTCAAAGAAAGTCTCTCAAGCTGAGATGAGATGTTGAGACCTTAGTATTTTTGTTGCAAGAAGCTCAAGAAAATGTTGTAATCAATTTTGTTCGTGACTTAATAAAATATGTTTGTACTTTGAGTATAGGAAGCAACAGCCTAAAAACTAAGCTTCCTCTTCATTTCTTACCACTTTTATTCTTGATGACAGAACCCACAAAATTATCTTTTTAAAATCCCATCTATAGCTACACAGTGAGTCCAAGTCTCAAACAAAATAAACAAGCCACCAACAACAACAACAAAAATCTTTTCCCCCAAAGTCAGTGAGACCAGTGTGTCACATTCTGAGTAGCAGGCCAAACAGAGAAGTCATGTCCTAACACTTGGAACCCAGCCTTTCTTTGAATTTTAACCCTTGGTATTTGCATATTAAACAAATGAAAATATATCGATTTTTTACTTGAATAACAATGATTGTACTTGTTAATTAGTTGAAGGCAACGAAGGAAGAACTACCTACACATGTATTTGTGTACCAGCCATTTGAAAGGCAGAGGCAGGTGGATCTCTGTGAGTTCGAGGCCAACCTGGTCTACAAAGCAAGTTCCAGGACAGCCAGCGCTGTTACACAGAGAAACCCTATCTCAAAAAAAAAAAAAATAGAGTTAGGCCACACTGTCAGTGTTACCCTTGCACAAAAAAGATGGTAAAACTACTACCCAATATGCTACAGCAGTTTTTTACCTAACTACACTAACTACACTGTGCATAAATCTTGTTTCCAGTCTATTTTATGCTCACTTTGGAAAACATGTTTATGATCTACCAAATTATATGTCAGTTGTACCCTTCCAAGGGTAAAGTTACTATGGAGATGATAGACAGACAGACAGAAAGACAGAGAGACAGGGATTAGATAGATGATAGATAGATAGATAGATAGATAGATAGATAGATAGATAGATAGATAGATAATAGATAGATGATAGATATATGATAGATAGATAGATAGATAGATTATAGATAGATAGATAGATAGATAGATAGATAGATAGATAGATAGATAGATAGATAGATAGATAGATACAGACCTGAAATGAAAAGAGTGTTCTTTGTCCACCTAATTGCACAAAACTTTGTAAACAGAAAACTCAATAAACTGTTGAGAGTGCCCTAATATTTCTAGGCACTTGGAATCAGTCAGAATAAAGTGCTGAAATTTCCCTCTAAAAACGTCTTAATTAGTAAGAGATGGTTCTTAAGGCATTAGCAGTCTATAAAACAATGCGATAAATATAGTAATAAGGATTTAAAAAACTGAGAACAGAGAGGTAATATCTGATTTATTTAGCAACTGGAAGGGGAAGGGAGAAGGGAGTAGGTATCTGTAGGATGCCTGGGCCAACCCTTGATGTTAAGTGTGGTCTTGAAAGATTTTTGCTGATCAACCAGGGGGTGGGGGGATGAGGTGGAGCAGTGGTCAAAGGAGCCGGCATCTGCAAAGCAGAGCAATGAGAGGTCACTGCGAGTTCAGTGGGTGTCCCAAGGTAATATTACAACCAGAGAGAGGAGTGTGAGGACAAGGTCAAAATGGAATTGTGTTTAGGAAGCATGGCTTTGGTAACAGTGACATTTTGTAAATAATGCCAGAGAAGACTGCCCTGTGCCATTCGGTGTCAGGAAGGTCTCCATTCGAGACCCAGGAGGGTGTCGTGTCTGATCATTCAATTCAAAAGAAACAGACCAGTCAAGGAAATGCTCATGGCAGTGGTCTAGTCACGCTCCATTTTGCTGAGATCACTAAGCATTTTCCAAGATTGTCTCTCTTTCCAGGTGACCTCCCAGGAGCTTTTCAAGAAGCTCACGTATAGATTACAGCGTTTAATCTCCTTATGTAGTTTACTGCTAGGCTTCTTCTTTAGGGAAAACAGCTAGAAGCCTATTGGTCTACCATGGGTCAATGTCTGAGGTATCATCTAATCTGCTTTGCTATTGAACAGTTCCTTGTTTCTTTTTATTTTGCTGTTTTCATCTCAAGTAATTTTTAAGCATCACTTAAAAAGATCTTCAGCATGCGGTTTCGGGGAGGATCTTGCAGTCATGAGAAATAGTCTGGGACCACTATAATCGCTCTTTATTAGCAGGATTGGGCTGTTAATGGGGTCTCCAGTTCTTTGGGGTTGATTACATTTGCATGAAGGAGCCATCAGATGGCAGGGGACACATGATCCATGGTTATGAAGGAGACAGCCTACAAATGTCTTTGCCTCCTGGTCCAGGAAAGGTGACACTTTTGTCACAGCAGATGCAGAATTCATCCTTAGCTCTGTCCAATACTTCATGCCCAGTGGCTAAAGGGGCTGGCAGTAGGAAATGAAGCTTGTGACTTTCAGTTCAGTTTTCCAGAGCCAAGTTTTGCTGGCTTTGCAACACATTTGGCAGTGATGTCAGAGTTGGAATAAACACATTTACTGGAGGATATGAGTCAACACATTTCCATTCTTCTCCTCCTCCCTGTGTCCTCCCTACATGCTCTGCTACCTTTTACCCTCAGTGAAAATAATCCTGATGGCAGCACTTAAGGAGTGAGCTCAGCCCTTTCCTCTGAGGTTGGGATTAACAGTAAATGACCCCCAGGGCTCTCAAAATCAATGCATATCTACAGCAGGTGTTTGTTTTGATTTTCCAGGGTTTAATATGTTTGTCCATTCATAAACAAAAGCCAATGAGAGGGTGCCTTTTGTAAGGTTTGAAATGGCCCAGGCATGTGATAAAATGCAGTGAGCAAAAATCTTGTTCTTGGTCTCTGTAGAAAGTCTATGTATTGCTATACAAATATTGCAGTTTGCATTTCTTATTGTCCAGCCTGGTGCCTAGCGTTTAGAAGATGCTCAGGAATGAACATATTGATCGATACATAAATGAATAGAAAGGAGTGGTTTATAATTACTTCTTAACCTCGTAAGAAAGAAGTAATGCAGTAGGGAGGAGAGGCAAATCAAACACTGTATCAGTTATCCTTTCGCTTTGCTGCAGGTAGATTTTCCAGTGTTCGAGGACTTAGAGAAAATAAGGAGCAACTGGTTGGATGGCTTACTGTTTCTTTCTCACCATGAACTCACAGGCTTTTTTGGACAAACTATTCTTATTTGAGGCAGGTACTCACATTTGCTTAAAACGTGTTCCAGCTACTTTGTGTTCTGTGACACCATAGGAAAGCCGTGAACTTGTCATGAGAAATCCATGTGTGTCTATTTAAGGGGTATCAAGGATTTATTAAGATATGAAAGGGGGGAATACACTCATGCATGCAGGATATGGTAAATCCGGTTACAGAGTTCTTGGAAAGCTGAAGACGGATTACACACTACTTCACATCACCTGACATGGTCTTCAGCACCCAAGAGAGAGTGACCACCCTCCTTCCTGTTTTATAAGAGGTCATGTAGACAGACAAAAAGCATTAACTCTGTTGGGCCAGACAGCCCCAGGTCATGGACAGAATGAATACCTAGTACGTGAATTCCTGGATTTGTAGATTTAGTATTGTTTCTTTATCTGTATCCTCTCTGTCCCTGGTAGAGATTGCATGATATACCATGTTTTCCATCGTGAGAGAAAGCAGTACACGAGGGAGATCACTGTCTTTGAGTAAAAACTTTCCTAGAGGGTTCAAAGGAAAGGGCCCCATGCTTGAGTCTTGATACAGAGAATTACACGAACCGACTCTGATCGTTATGATGTTTCCAGACTTATTAAAAAAAGTGTTGTTTCTCATGTTATTTTTTATACTGCCATGTCTAAATACCTGACAAAGTAACTTAAGGAAAGAGCAGTTTATTTTGCCTCTTGGTTCTGGGACACAGTCCTGTCCAGCCAGGATGCCATGGAAACAGGAGTGTGAGGCAGCTGGTCTTATGACATCTGTAGCCAGGAACCAGAGAACAGTGCATGCTGGTGCCTAGCTTGCTTCCTTCTTCTTATTGAGTATGAGAATCCAACCCATGGGCCAGTGCTGTCCTTATCCAGGGTGGAACTTTCCCACCTCAATGGCCCCCTCTACAGATACCCCCAGAGGTTTTGATTCTGGGTGATTCTAAATCTACTCAAGTAAATAATCAGTATTAGCCATCATGTGTGTTCTCTGGCTTTTTGTAAAGAAGAATGACTGTTTCTTAAGAGAAAAAAGAACCATCAAGAGTCTTGGATGCGAAGCAAATGTGTGGAGCTGCTGTTTGGGGTAGCCATTCTCCTTTTCCTCTAATTGATCCTAGTAAGTATGTGGAAATAGATTGCTTGGAAAATTCCTGTTTTGTTTCTTTGCTATCTTAGTTATAGGGAAGGGGGTAAGTAAGACTCAAAACTTTTTTGTGTTCACTTCTTATCTCAGAAGTACATGTTTAAAAATTACACTGCTGGTCAAGAGGTAAAGTATCTGAGGGCACTCTTGTCCCTGGATATGAATAGTGATGTGTTATTGGCCATCTAATTCATGACAATAACCCAGCTCTCAGTTGCTGTGATTCAAACCCATATAGAATAAAATACAGAGTGGGAAAGTCAGGTTTTTTTTTCATGTCTGTAACAAGTCTTATCCCTGATTTTCTCTTTTGGGGAAGTTTTTTCTGGCTTTTTAGTTTGTATCAGTGCAAGGCTATGCCTAAGTGATAGCTATCTGCCATCTTGGGGATAAGAGTGGGTGTGGTCTTTGATGTTCTTTCTCTTGCTTTTGGAATTGCTGGGGCTAGAGTTTGCCTGTGTCAAATAAAGTGTTGTATTGTGCTACTCTTACAGGTAAGACATGTTGAGTGAACTAATGGGTGAATGTTGGGCTAAGCATCTACTATTTAGGCTAATTGTGTATTCAAATGAGATGCTCTTCATTGTGTGGCTTACAAGACAGGGGTTACAGAAGTGTCATGCAGCCACAAAAATGATTGATGTTGTGACTCACTCGGTGTATTTTAATGCTAATAATGCATGAATGTCAAAAAATTAGAAAAAAGGTGTATCTCCCTCTATAGACAAAATTTGTGCTTACCAAAGTTTGAAGGTACAACTTTCCAACATTAATATATATGTGCTTTTAAAAAACTTTTTATCTCAAGTATGGTCTCCTGTTGCTTCTTTATAGGAAGTCTTAGAATCAGATAAATCCCAAAGTCAGTAGATTAACCCTTCGAAACGTCTTGTTCACATGAATTGCTCAACTGGCATCAACAAGTATGAGTGGCAGTTTGAGGTCCTCTAGCCTAGCTTTGTGCCCGGCAGCAAAGGGCCAAAAGTTTGCTGAACAATTAATTTCTGAATTAGAGTTTTATTGCTGTGAAGAGACAGAATGGTCACAGCAACCCTTACAAAGTAAAACATTCAATTGGGGCTGGTTGTGAGTTCAGAGGTTTAGCCCATTGTCATCACGGCAGGAAGCAGGATAGCAGAGAGGCAGCTGAGAGTTCTCCCCCTGGATTGGCACGCAGCAAGGAGAACCACACTTGAACTTATAAAAAGCCCAAAGCCCACTCACTTCCAGTGTTTGCCTCATCCAACAGGGCCACACCTTCTAATTGTGTACTCCCTGTGAGTCTTTGAGTACCATTTTCATTCAAACTACCACAATTAGCTGCTATTATTTCTTGTCATTGTTTTATAATCATACATCTAAAACATTGTCTTTCAATAATTATTTTCCATTATTTGGTGACATGTTGTTTCTAGTTTATACCCTTTTGCTAGTTTTTCATATCTATAGATACTTACTTCTGTTGAATTATTTCTTTAATATAATTCTAACAAATTGCAATTTCTCACAAAATTCTGTATGGCTTTGCCATGATAACCTGACGTGTATGGTTCTAGGTGTACAACAAATTTGCTGAGAGAGTGTGCATATAGTATAGTGAACCCCCACAGATCATTTTAACAATGATAACCCCTGCCTTGAAAGTTACTTAACCAAAACTGAGTATCTCTGGCATTAAGATGTTACTGTAATTCACAAATCAGACCAGAGACAGGAAACTGTATGTGAGATCATGTGTCTCCCTTGGGTCTTGAAGTTTGAGACTTAGGCAATATTCCTGGTGCATATTTTTATTGTTACTGAGGGTGAGAGAATAAGCTGGTTTGCAGAAAATACTGTAGGGATGAGAGTTAAGATCTGACATAATTACTGTTAACCTGCTAATTATGTGTGGCGATGTTAGTCATCCACCACTGCTTTCATTCTTACCGGTTTGTTTGTTTGTTTGTTTGTATTTTTAATCAGGGTCCTAGTCTACCTACCTTGGGCACTTTAGAGTACTAAGAAGATTTTGAATAAAGTTTTGACTGTTGCTAAACTTCTCCAGGTCTTAAAAAGCCAAAGAAGCAAGATTTACATTGTAGAAAAACCTCTCGTGTGTGTATGTGGGTAGATATGGGGGCTATGTGTGTGTACCTGTGTGTATCTCTGTCTCTCTGTCTCTCTGTCTCTCTCTCTCTCTCTGTCTCTCTCTCTCTCGGTGTGTGTGTGTGTGTGTGTGTGTGTGTGTGTGTGTGTGTGTGTGTGTGTGAATGAGGGCATGTGCATGCCATGACACACATGGTGCAGAGGTATTAGTCCTCACCTTCCACTTTGTTTGAGATTTTTTATTATTTTTTTTTCTGCTCCATATGCCAGGCTAGCTGACCTACAAACCTCAGGTGATTCTCATTCCTTCGCCTCCCATCTCCCCATGGGAACACAGCATTACCAACACGTGTACTACTTGGCCAAACTTGAAGTTGTTCTGGGGATTTGACCCCATATCCTTGTGCTTATTGTATCTAGCACTTTTATCCATTGGGCTCTTTCCTCAGCTCTAGGCAGAACCGTGAGACTGTCAACAGGAAAGTTATGAGTGACTTCTTAGACAGGAAAGTTTCCTCCATTAGATAGAAATTGTAAGAGAATAGCCTAAACTAGATTTGCAGAATGGTGACACTGTAGTCTCTTAGCAAGACCCTGGGTAGTAATCTAAGGGTATATACTATTTGCTTATTTTTAAAAAAAAATTGTTGAAAGCTTTGCATATTATTTTTGTTTTCTAATTCACTCTCAATTCTACTAATATTATATGACCTCATCTCTGAGTAAGTCCCATGACCTAATATATGACCTGGGGTTTATAGTATCTCTCTGTGATGTTAAGGGAGATTGGCATTTAAAAATGGAGCATGCTACTTGAGCTATTGATTGCAGTTGGTACATTAGTAGGCTTGCTAATTGTTATGGTGGAAGCTAAAAGAACAAAAGACACATTGAATAAAATTTGGAATTTGGCAATATTGTGTAAAACATGGGGATTAAATGAGCCAATGCATGTGAAAGTATTCAGCACAATGCCTGTGCATAGCACATAAGCAGTTAAGGTTGGTTGGATATGATTCACTTAGGGCAACTAGGATATTTGGGGAATATGTTAAAGGTACGAAGAGGGAGGACAATCATAGTTTTCCCTAGAATAACCTTCTGAGACAGTTTGCTGGGTCTAACCCTCATTTTTCTTTATTTCTTTTTATTTAATGGACACGTTTTCATTTTTAACTATGCTTTAAGCCTATCAGGATTTTTTAATGTGTGTGGTCTTTTGTCGCCCTGTACAAGCCCAGCTTTAAAAGGAGAGGCATAAGAAGACCCCTGGGTCAAAGAAATGTTGTACTGACTTGTCATCATCATCACCATCATCATCATCATCATCATTATCATATTTAGTAAATGTTGACTTGTTGAATGGAGCAATAAAGAAATCAAGCATCATATACCAATCCATTTTTAATAGAAAATAGAATAGTTGACCTCACATGCTCAAAGACTGTCACTCACTTTTACTGAAAACTGACTGCTTTATTTTCGTTCATGGCTCAGTCTTGCCGGCTTTCTCTAAGTATTAATTTATGCACATGGCAACCTTAAACATGTTTTCTTCAATCGGTTTGCAAATGAAAACATAGCTTTGATTTGTGTTTAATATTCACTTGGGAGAAGGATTTTTAAAATGACAGTTAAATTCTGGGCTAGTGCTGGCTTTGTGACATGGCTCATTTTTAAATATTAGGTCTGAAAGATTCAGCAAAAAGGCATAAAAGGAAAACCAACAAGAAATAGGGCAGATGCTGCCTGTGCTGATCTTAAGTAAAGACTCAGTAAACTGTGGCCGAAGTATTTCTCTAGGGAGCCTGTTTTAGAGATTTTTCTGAACGTTCAGGCTTTGTGTGAGATTTCTCTCCAATCACGTTGGCAGAGGCTGGATTACAACCCAGAGTGCAGAGACTAATGGACTGTTAAGATTAATCCACTAAACCTACTCCTGTTTCCCTTAAATTGATTGAATTTAGGGAAGCTGAAGACATACCCACACCCACCGTCCTCGTGTTAGATCTGCATGATTTAATGAGATCCAAGAGCTTTAAAGGACATGCAAAAGTGTAGACCAGGGAAGATCCATAGGATATTATCACCTTGGTAATACATTCTCTTAGCAATTACTTACTAAATCTCAAAGTTGTCTTCCATAATCTTAATTTTAAAAGGAATGCTTTTCACATGCATCAATCTAAAGGGATGGAGAGATGGCTCAGTGGTTAAGAGCACTTATTCCCCTTGCAGAGAACCAAATCAGGTTTCCCTCACTCACTTCAGATGGCCCAAAACTACCTGTGATTTCAGCATTCACAGGGATGCTGGTTTCTATAAGTACCTAAACTCATGTACATATACCCCCTCACACACGCATACACTTTATTAAAATTAATAAAAATAATTCTTTAATAGCAGCAATCTAGCCCAACGTTAAATAACTTAAAGTGTTATCATCAACCAAGTTACTATGAATATTTGGAGTGGTTTTCAAAATTCTGTGAGATAAATATGTTGTTTACGTTCAATGAAATCATGTCCACCAAAAATGTAGATAAAAATACATGAAATATATTACATGCACAGATAGGGTATGACATTGATAAAATCACAATTTTATGGTAATGTGGTGTGCACTTTTGTTGAATGAACTATGATGAAACTTTAAATTTAAAATCTTTTAAAAATGGACATAAAATTGTTATTAATGGGTATAAACTTGTGTGTGCAAGAAGTGCGTGAGGCAAGTACTTATGTCATGCCCCCCTGTGGAGGTCAGAGGAC
Source organism: Microtus pennsylvanicus (assembly GCF_037038515.1). Taxonomy (NCBI): domain Eukaryota; kingdom Metazoa; phylum Chordata; class Mammalia; order Rodentia; family Cricetidae; genus Microtus; species Microtus pennsylvanicus. The sequence continues at coordinate 28,974,099 of NC_134589.1, read as the reverse complement.
AATTTTGTGCAGTTAGTCCTAAGTTAGTACTCTCCTTCTCCCTTTGTATGGACAGGTTCCAGGGACTGAATTCAGGCCCCTAAGCCTGTGCAACAAGCACCTTTAAAACCTGAGTCATCTGCCTGTCCCTAAAATCTCTTATTAGTAATCCACTCCCTTTGAAAATAATTAGTAGAGGTATAAAAATGAATGAAATGTGGTCCTAATATTGGAGACTTTGACTAGGAGAAATTTGACTGTAATTTGCATAGAATGATTTAAAATCGACGTTTGAAAACACTTTGCTTGTGCATATACAGAAATATGCTGCAGTGGACTGAAAAGCCATATTATTTGTTCCCAGAATGGTTTTGCAGTAGGATTACACCTATACTGTGCCTCATAGAAGCTGTTAGGCTTTGGGAAAGTTAATTTCTGGATCGTCTTAGTTTCCTGATCTATAAAATGGGGTTAAAAGGATCTCAAGATAAGGTGTTTAGTACCATGATCAGACAGATCATGGTTCATAAATGTGCCCGATTTGTAGCTTCACATTGCAGAGAACATGCAGCCACTAGGCTTCTCTGAAGACATGGAGTGTTCTCTGCTTGACTTATAGGTACCATATTTCTAGAAAATTTTAGTTCCTTCCCCTGTCACTGAAAGAAATAGATGATAGATAGATAGATAGATAGATAGATAGATAGATAGATAGATAGATAGATAGATAGATAGAAAAGAATACAAGAGCAAAAGCATCCACCTTCTTAAGACAGACACCAACTTTCTTCCAGTTTGCTAGCTCATCGGCCTGTGAAAAAATATCTGCTTCTGCTTGTCTGCTTGTTCTGGATTTTGTTGTTGTTGTTTAACTTTGTTTTGACACACTTGAACCTCACATGGGCCTAGCCCACACATTTCCCAGGTCAGCCAAAGTCTCTTTCTCTCTAAAAGTAGTGATGTCTACCTCCTTAATGCCCTGTTGGTCTTACCATCTCCAGTAGGCCCATCCCTTGTCTTTCGCCCTGCAGGAGATGAAAGTTCATCCTGGTCAGCATATTTCTAAGGGTCATATGTTTCTTCTCCCAAGTCCCAGGAGAGTCTGCAGATTGCATTTACTTCTCAGTTCTATGCCATCTCCTACATCTTTCCAAGCCTACCTGCTGATTTAAGTTATGGTTCTTCTTCCTTGACTCACAAGATTCCTTGTAGAGATACTATATCACTCGAGCTCAGTAAACCATCACCTGGAACAATGTCTCACTTAGTGGGATTATTACATCACAGCTGAGTTCTTATACCATTGAATGATATTGTGAAGTTACAACGTTGAGCATATTGTCTGCAGAACTTAAAGTACTTATTCTAAGGTCCTTGACGGAAAAGGTGTGGGAATTCCCCTTCCATATAGTTGTTACAGAAACAACTGGAGACTTGCAATATTGATGGCTTGCAGTCTGTTGTGGTGGGGCAGGTATGTAGGAGAAGATCAGGTCAGAGTCACTGAAGTATGTGGTAGAGGTTGTTCACATCATGCTAGAACAAGAAACAGGGAGTGTGATAGAAATCTGGGACCAGGTAAAACTCACAAAGATATGCCCTTGATAACCTACCTCTTCTAGCTAGGCTTCTCCTAGTAATTCTACTACCTCCTGAAATGGAGCCAGCCAGGGAAGAAGCATGCAAAATAAGGGCCCAAAAGGAACATTTCAGATTCCAACTTTAACAACAGTAATTGGTGCAAATGCTTCCAAGAGATGTAAGAATATACCCAATAGCTGGATAGTCCACTTCCTTCAATAAAGTATTGGTTGAGTTTTAGAGGAAACATTGAGATTTTATAAAGCTTTACTTGGCTTTAGGAGTCTCAGAATGCCATCATTGTGTGCCTACTTTGGCAGACTTTACCTGCCAGAGCAACTTACCGAGCACAAACTAGCATCAGCAATCCAAAAGACATGCCTTTCTTTCTGCTGTCTTGGATCTAGATGCCAGCTTTGTTATGGGAGGAACTTGGGGCTGCTCTGGTCCTGCCCCCAGCAAGCATTCTGGTGGGAGTCATTTGTCCATGGGTGATGGTTTATTCTAGGGATGCTAGTTTGGCAGGGAGCAACAGGCTTTCTGAAACTACTATTGTGCTGTTAGCTTAAAAATAATTAACCCTCGTCTTTTGAGAGTGAAGGCCACATTCGAAAATAGGAGGGTCACCTGGAGAATGAGCACTTTTAGAAATAACAGCCTGAGAAATCAACCTTTTCCCCTAATGGCCAAGACAGGCCAGGCCATGAGCAGTCCCCGAACTTGCACTGAATCAACTTGAATGAGCTTTCCAGGGCTCTGAGAAATGACTATGGTTCTTCCTGAACACCCAGGGATATCAAAGACAAGTAGCTTAGGCTGACCATGAACGGAATGGGTTCTGGCAAGGACTCTCAGCAACCACAGCCCCTGTCCTCTGAGTCTCAGAATGTGTACTGAGATCCTAAAGCTTTTAAATCTAAAGCAGAAACGGCCAGATGACAGGCTAATGACCAGAGCCAGCCCAGGGCTCGTTTCCTAAGAAGGAATGAGTGACATCCATTCCAATATGGTTCTGTAAAAAGAATTAAGCGATGAAAACTACTTAGTGAGACATAATTTTCTTTTAAAAAAAAATGGAGCTAAGTAAAACTTTACTGTGATGTGCCTTCATTTATTTATGCATTGTCTCATCCATGGCTGCTCTCACAGTGGATTACAATGAAAGGGCCAAGTACTGGGGAAGGAGCCCACGGCTGGAAAAGCCTAAATTATTTCCTGTCAGGTCCCTTACAGAAGAATATTTGCAAGCAGTTGCTCTAGAGAATATAGGGCAATTAAAACGGTTGTATAGAAGCGTGCTGGAAATAAAATAAAGTGCAACTATTTCGTCTTCTGTTTGAAAAGCTCGGGAAAAGAACATGTTCCCTTAGCCACCACCACACTGTAAGATATACATTCTGTCACTCCCAGATTCTCATATTCTATCCCTTCCAGATTCTCCTATTCTTTTGTACTTTTTTTTTCATTTTGTACCCTTGCTCTATGGTGATCAAGATTTTGATCTCTGTCAGTAGAAACGGTTTTGCAGTCAGTGTTCATTTACCAAGCATTTCAGAAGGCTAGGAACTGCTGAGGGGGAATTTATGGGGAGGCGTGAAAGCATGAAGTTGATTTTATTCTTCCATTTGAAAATTTCCCAATTCACCCTAAACACCTGCGCCAAACAGCCACTTTGTTATAATAGTAGAAGCGCACAGACACCGAACAAGGAGCTCTCTACTTATATCATTAAATCCTTGAGCCCTCTGAGGCAGCTCTAACTCGTGATCCACTGTGACCGTTAAAGAACACACATTCGTTTAAATGCCCCCAGAAGTGACATGGTTTGCACTCGGAGTAATTAAAGGATAAGTCTGAGCCTGCACTCTGCACTCCTCATGAAGTGGTAGGCTCTGGGTAGGTGACCTTCTTCTGTACAGCGGCTTTCTACTTTGTAAACTGGAAATAAAAAATAACTAGTTGCGAAAGTTCAAGGGTGGTAGTGGTTCAATCAGCAAAGCACTTACTTTGCAAGTAAAAGGACCTGATTTTGATGCTCGGTACCCATGTGAAAATGCCCGACACAGGAAGGTATGTACTTGTAATTCTAGTGCGGGGGAAGTGGAATCAGACTTCTGGACCTTGCTGACCAACTATCCTACTACTTTTAAGTCCCAGGCCAATGAAGGACCCTGTCGGGAAAGCAAGATGATGGCATTCCTAAGGAACCACATCCAAGGTTGACCTCTGGCCTCTATATTTATGTGTGCCTCCCCCATATATACATATTCACACACATAAAGCACAAATAGCCGCTTGACCGATGATGAGAGGAGAGATGCCTAGTTTAATTTAACAAAATGCATCTGTCCGTTAAAGGTTAAGCTAAGATTTGACCTCTGTTTTATCTGAATCTACAGTCTGAGATTTGTCACTGTGTCACAACTGATCCCATGTTTCCTACAAGTTGACGTGTGGGGAGCATCAACATTTTATACAAGAGTGAATCTCAAACAGGTTAAATAACTCATCCAGTCATTCAGCTACTGATTTCTAGAGTCAGAGTTTGAGCCACGCTCTTTTTAAAACATTTGTGTGCTTGCTTACTTGACAATTTCATGCGTGCATATAGTGAATTTTAGTCCTATTTTCATCCCTGTTGGTCACGCACGCTTCCACAGAACCTCTTCTTCTTCCCCACAAACTCCTCCTTTTACGGGGGTGTTTTCCTGGGCTGTGGGTGACTTCTCAAAGGCTACACCATGGAGGAAAAATGTGCCACCTTCCCCAGCAAGCACTAACTATCGGAAGTCCCCCTGGGAGAGATCAGACATCATGAGCTCCTCTCCCACTGGATCAAATTTTTGAACAAATAGAAAACATAAGCAACAAGTGGGATGGAACACAAACATCAAGAAAATATCTCTGAAGCTATCTACATTCTAATACAGGAGCCCTTGAATGTGCGATGTTACATGGTAACAGGAACTTTAAAGCATAATTAAGGAAATTTAAAAAATCCTCTAGGTAAACTAAATGTGATCACAAGTGCAATTATAAAACAGAAGCAAGAAATTCAGATTCAGGGAAAGAGCTGTGGAGGTGGAAGCTAAGGTTGAATAGGTGTTGGTGTGCTTTAAGATGAAGAAAGGTCAGTATGAGTGAGAGACACCAAAGGTCTCCAGTATCTGGGACAGGCCAGGAAGTGGTGTTGCCTCTGGCTTCCAGAAGGAACCTCGGCCTGCTGTTACATTGATTTTAGTTTAGAAAACTTGGTTTAGGCTTTTGAGCTGTGGACCTACTTATAAGTTTGACTTATTTGAAGTCACTAAATGTGTAGTAATTCCTTTTTAAATATATTTTTATTTATTCATGGAAAATTAAAAATGTGTATATATACAATGTACTGCAATCATATTTGCCTTCCACTCTTCCCTCCAATTCCTCCTGAATCTCCCCCTCACATCTCCTTCCCAACTACATATGTTTTTCTTAAAAAAATATAGCAACTTAATGACGGTGTTAGATAGGCACAAGTCAACCTCTCTATTTTTAATGAGTTGTGTAGATGCTGTCTTCAGCAACAGGATCTTTCCATCAGTTTGTAGAGACCTCCCAATAGCCCTTGCAATACTCTGGGTTGTTTAGGAATTTCCATGGGACTCCTTTGGATAAAACCTGACTAGATATAACCCATTCCTGGTACTGAAAGCTTCATTTGGCGATGACAGATGTCCAGTTGGGACTTTCCTCTCCAATCACCATTCCTTGAATATTTGGGAGAGGAAATATGATGTTGATGTCCCATTTATGGGTGAGCATGCTACAAACACTTACGCTGTGTGTTTTTACAAGTTGTGAATATCTCTACTTTCTCCTAGTACCAATAGAAAAAACAAGTATACATAGGACAGGTTACTGGAATGTGAGAGAAAGACAAAAAGTATGACCAATGTTTAGTATAAGAGCATCAAAAGAAAGCCATAATACTCTCCCACATCTGGTTCTTGGGTTATGCCTGTACACAATGTGAGTGTCCTAAGACTCTCAGCTCTAAGTTAGATGAAGAAGTTTTGCAAGATTGCTTGTGGTTATTTAGGATTTTCTTTTACTCACTGTTCACTATTTATTAAATAAAATCTCTACTTGTTAAATAAATATTTATTGGATTTGAGTGACAACCACACAGGGACAGATTTTGTGGTTTCAAAGGAAAATGCCAAGTAAGAGTTCAAAGTCAAGAAGTCTACATGCCGTGTTTAGATTTTAAGTTATTGCTATTTATCAAATCGCACATACACACACAACAAAGGCAGACAGACAGAAACACACACCAAGTACACACACAAACTAAGGGATTTATCCTGAAGAGGGTGATAGATAAGCTGTTGGGAAGAATATAATACCAGGAGAGCTCCAATGTTTACATTTCAAAGCACTTTGGAGTGGGCACTTAAAAACTGCATTGTAACAGAAATCAACAGAAAGATTGAAAATAATGATTAATATTTTAAAGAATTTTTATTCTGTTAGTCCCATGAATGAAAATTAGTATCCTCATTTTATAGGTGAGGAAATTTCTGGCTTAGAAATTATGAAGACTTTCACATGGATATGTAGAAAGCTATATTTTGGGTCTTTGAGCATCTGACTCATGGGTCCACACATTTTACCACCCTGCCTACCTGCTTGGTATATCTGATACTAAGGACTAAAGATGGATGTGTGTAAGAAACAGTCTCTATGTAGTGGGTGAACTTACAGTTTCCATAGATAAAAATGAGCTATGCACATATGATGCATTGTATGGCTTTTCACGTAGATTGATTTGAAGGAGAAAGTCTTTCATTTGGTTATGCTTTACAATTTGTCTGGTTGATGATTATTATTTCACGATGAAAATGGGAACAACTCTTCTGTTACCTGAATTATTTTAGATAATTTCAGGGTTTTTTTACCTTTTTGTAAGGAATATACATGATCCTGGCCCTTCTGTTTCTTTTCTTCATCTTTAGTTGTGCTGGAGCTTTGATCAATGGTGTCCTTTGCATCAGTCCATGTGATGTCCTTCTGGAAACCATATCAATCAGGGAAGGGGACATAGATGATCCTCCAGCACTCTCTTCTACTCTGTGAGCCTGTCCCCTGCAGTGGCTCATCAACCACACAGAAAACGCTGGCTGTACTGAAAACACTGACATTAGAAAACCGCTGTGACTGCTCACTTGAGCAGTTTCTGTGTACACAATTCCTTGACCACTGAGCCCAGGGCTGCATCTTGTGCAAATGGCACCCGAGTGTTCTGATCCTTGGCTTTCAGGAGCTGCTCTTTGTGTAATTCGTGCTCAGCCGTGCTGGTGACAGATGGTGGAAGTTGCTCATTAAATCAGAATCCTCCCTACTCAACGGCCCCAGGCTTGTTAGGAGACAGAGTTGGTGGTCTGTTCTAATGCTGCATAGTCTACAGCTCAAGAGCACAGAGACAAATGTTCTCCTCCATCGTGCATCCACTAACTAGAGCCTTGCCAAGCCCATTCCCTTCGTGTTGACAGGGAACATTTAGAAAAGTGAAGTGAAGTGCTTTTAGACACCAGCTCCTCCATCCATCACGTCCTCTCACAATGAGACAACCTACCTTTTTCTTTTAGCTTTTGAAACATCTTCAAAGTAGTGTTTTATGTTAGTGACATACAGAATTCTGATCCCCACTCCCCCAAAGTTAATATGACCTTAGTACATATTAACTTTGAAGCAGTTTTAGTCAAGGTTTATTTCTCTGGAGATTTGATTGAAAGAAAAGAGTTTATTCAAAGATGAGACCTGATATAAAGCCAGGAGGGCTGCAACACAGGTAACCTTGTGCAGAAAAATGATGTCAGTGAGCTTTATATTTGTAGAGCCATGGAAAGCTATGAGTGAGCCCTTGGCTGCCAGTTCCATATGGTCATGTTTTTATTGACCATGAAGAATTGACTGATTGTACAAAAGAGAGAGGATACCAGTAACACCAAGACAGAATTTTGGAATTCTCTAGTTAAAGATGGAGGCCACTTGATAAAGTTGGTACATCATAGGGAGAATCACAATCCAAATCAGAACCCTGCTTTGGCTTCAAACTTAAGGCATTACTCTTGCTTCAGTCCCTTAAGTACTGGATTAAAAGCATGTAGCACTATGGTGTTCGCAGAATTAAGAGCTTTAAGGATCAAAAGAGCCTAGTGGACTGCATATGGCAAGAATAAAATGAAGCCTGTATTCTGGCTCATGAATCATGTAGATGGCAGGGGTGTCCTAGGAACAAGGGCACAGTGCACGATAGAGTCACTGTTCCAAGAATGGACTTTGTACTGACTCAATACAAGAGTTAATTATGGGATAAACCTTAAAGGAAAGAGGGAGATGTGGAGTTGCAGAAGAACAAAAGAACTAAAAAAAAATGAAAGAAAGAGGGTTCCCTTTCCCAGGAAGTATACAACACATAAAACAAACCTACTGTTACTGCTGCTTTTGACTAATATTGATCAACTGACATTCATTGCTTATATATCTCTAAAACTTACACCAAACTTCATCTTATATCCACCCCTTTAGAGCTGAACATGCCAAGATTCAGAGGAACTAAATCATTTACCTGAAGTTAGAAAGCTAATAAGCGACCAACCTAGGATTTGAGTTCAAGTTTTTGTTTGTTTGTTTAGTTGGTTAATTGGTTGGTTGGTTTTGATTTTTCAAGACAGCTTTCTCTGTATAGCCTTGGCTGTCCTGGAAATTACTCTGTAGACCAGACTGGCCTTAAACTCAAAAAGACCCACCTGCTCCTGCCTCCCAGGTGCTGGGATTAAAGACATACTCCCCTGCCACCTGGCTGAATGCAAGTTTTGATTGACTTTACAGGATAGATCTTAACTTTTTGTGACAGTTGAACAGGTACAGGAGTAGAATAGTGGAATTTGACAGCAAAGTACTGAGAATCCAACTGGAGGTCATTTTAAGAAAATTTCCTGATGACATAGAGGTCTGCTGGTGTCAAATTTTAGATATATATGTATGTATGTAAAATTTTGGGTGCAAGTGAATAAGTTCAAAGGGTAGATAAAGTTTATGAGACTGGCAACATTGAAGATGAAGAGGGAACCTGGACAATGGTACAAAAAATAGTTCCTTAAGTATCATTTTACTTTATAACCTCTGATCATTTTGATTTGTCCATGAGATAAAATGCAAACCCTTAGCGTGTCCCATTTGCCTAACGGGAATACCATTATACTTTAATAGTCTTGTCTCCTGCTTCCCCTTTCCTCTGTGCACCCTAACTCTTGATCCAAACAGTCCTCCCTACTGCCTTTCTTCCTTCATCGTCATAGTTATTATTTACTTTCACTAAGAGATTATAAACCGAGCACCTACTATACTCCGAGTATTGTCCTAAGGTCTCCAATATGTAAGGATGGGCAGCCTTGATTACTAAGAGGTGGTTATAATGCATGGTCTATATTCACTGCACTATCCTTGGAAAGACACTGTTATAAGCACTGGACCTAACGACAACAGGGACCTCCTGTTCTAGGGCTTTGTCTCAAGGAGGTAAACTCTGAACAAGTAAGAATAAATTCCAAACACATGAAGGAGGTGGGCTTTTCTAGCAGAGAAAATGAATGTTCCTGAAAATTCAGTGGCTACTTAAGAAATAGAAATGTTGACTTGCGCAGTGTCTGATATATGACAGGTTGGTTTTATTCCCATCTTACTACACTTTGCTTTGTTTTTCCCCAATCAGAAGCCTCTTCTGCCTTTGCCTCTTCTTTTCTGATTCGTTCACCTCTTTGCTGATTCTCTGGATTAAACTTTTCATTGTGGACCTCTGACAGCTTCTCTCCTGCCTTACTAACCGCTTTAGAAAATAGACATTTAAAAGCCTTCTTTGGATCTCCCGCTATGTTATGGCTGTCATGCTGTGTGAATCTAGACTACCTGCCCAGAGGACGGGTATCCCACTGGTAGGATCCTGGAGGCTCTGAGGCTTGCCTCAGAAGTTTGCACCGTGGGCTGTGCTGAACAGGAAAACTTGGTTTCCGTTCCCTGGGGAGAGACACCTGCTATGCGTCTGCCTTCGGCAAAGGGCATGACACCAGCTGTTTGCTCGTGCACAAGATGAGGTGTGGACAGGGCAGTGAAGCAGCGCCTTGTAGTAGTTCATGATAGCCCGACTTCAACTATCCCAGGCCTTCGGTGTCACATTACTTGCCTCTCAGGTTTGGCCTACCCATGGTTCTCTGGGATAGTCCTGAGTCCCAGCAGACGTAGGACTGAGTTAAGTCACCCCATCCCATGTTTTAAGTTCTGTTCCAAGGCATCTTCATTGCTTTCTCAGTGTGGCCCTGGACCTCAACTAAATCATAAGAATAAACTTGTATCATAAAATTAGTCCCTAGCTCATGCATGGGTCCTGACGGGAGGGTCTTATCTATAGTATATAGTTTTTCTGTTCTAAACAACAAATGGAACTTGGACTCTCTAAGCTAAAAGTAAATATCCTCCCTGAATTTGGTTCAATTACCCATGAATTAACCTCACTCAGATTAACTGAACTCAGATCACCTGAGCTGGAGGAAGAGATGCAGAATTGAGGAAGTTCACTCTGCCTTCATTTTCTATTGCTATGCTCCACATATTATACATCAGAAAAACCGGGATTATATAGTGTTATCCATGGTAGTGTCCAAGGTTTATAAGAGGGTGCTCGTCCCTGAATAAAGCACCTTGGACTTGACCCACACAACTTCACAACAGCTCTGTGAACAAAGTTTGTTTTTTGTTTATTTTATTTTATTTTATTTTATTTTATTTTATTTTATTTTATTTTATTGCATCAGAGTTCCAGTCCGGACACTCACCTTCAAAAGCCCATTTCCTTAGCCTTCCTGTCCCACCCCATCTGGACCACATTGCCTGGCATGCTCAATGCCTTTGCAGCCCTACCTACCCTTTGGTAGGATGTTGCACTGAATCGGCTTCTCAAGTGTTTCTGAAGCTCTTGTGGCAATGTCTGCTACTTTATTATCAGATAAAATATCTCTCTATGGACTGGGAAGCACCTGATCTTTTGGTGCAGTAGACATGGTTGAATAGTTAAGTTAGTGAGTATGTGTATTGCCTGATATTACTAATCTTTTGTTTGTTTTATTTTTTTTTATTTTTTAAAAAATCTTATTTTACATACCAAACTCAGTTCCCTCTCCCTCATCTCCTCTCACTCCCCCAACCCTCCCCCCCTCCAATCCACTCCTCAGAGAGGGTGGCTTCCCACGGGTAATCAAAAAAGTCTGCCACATCACTTGAAGCAAGACGAAGGCCCTCTCCCCTCTTTGTAGGCTGAGCAAGGTATCTCTCCTTAGGAAATGGGTTCCAAAAATCTTCATTGTAATGAGAACACTGAAATCAGTCTTATCAGCTTTCAAGTATGTGTGTGTGTGTGTGTGTGTATATGCATGTTTGTGTACGTATACACTTTAATATATACCAAATATATATTCCATATATATGTATATATATATATATATATATATATATATATATATATATATATTCCATGATGTACCATGATGTACAATCTCATGAGCTTGTCCTAATTATTTAACTGAAAAAAGTCATGTTCACTGATCAATATGAACTCAACCTCCACTCTCTACTCTTTGATGACAACCATTATTCTCTTGGCTTTTGGGTTCCACATGTAAGTGAGATGAAGTAATGTCTTGTGTGTCTGATTTATTTCTCTTAATGTCATCTAGGCGAATTCATGTTGACGATAATAGATGTCTTCCTTACTTAAAGCTAGCTTGTCTTTTATCAGGTGTATAGGCCGCACTTTATTCTTCTGTTGATGGACACTGAGGGTGTCTTATGCTTTGGCTACTCTAGATAATTCTGCATTGAACATTAACATGCAGGTGTTTCTTCAACGTACTCCTTTAACTTCATTGGCCATTCTAGTCTCAGTTCTTTAGAGACTCCACACTGTTTTACACGATGCTATACTCATTTACTTCCCCACAATCTGTGAACAAGAGTGTAGTCGGGCTTTTCTTTGGGTTGCCAGCTCACAAAAATAAAAATGATACAAAGACTTAAATGAACTGTGAAAGTTCAGCTTTAGCTTAGGCTTGTTCCCAACTAGCTCTTGTAACTTAAATGAACCCCTTTCTACAAATGTACTTCCTGCCACATGGCTTTATTATCTCATCTCTGCACTGCCTATCCTGTTCCCTCTGCATTTCATGGTGTCTCCACCTTCTTCCTCCCAGGGTCCTCTCTGCCCAGAAATCCTGCCTAAGTATTGGCCATTCAGCTTTTTATTAAGCCAATAAGAGTGACACTTCTTCACAGTTTACAACAAAAAAAATTATTCCACAACACAGGGGTTCCTTGTTATTCATTTTCATCCACATTTGCTATCTTTTATCTGTTTTGACAGTAACTGTGCTAACAGGAGTGAGGTGACCTCCCTGTAGTTTTAATTTTTGTTTCTCTAATGAGAAAATTTTATTGAATGTTTTTTCATATCCTTGTTAGAAATAGCTAGCTATTCAGGTCATTTGTCCATTTTAAAATGAGGTCGTTTTCTTCTTAGTGGGTTGAGTTCCTTCCATATTTTGAATATAACTCCTTGTCACTGTTTCCAAAATACTTACTGTGTTTACAAATATTGACTTTCTCGCTGGAGGTTTATCGGTACTCTAATTGTTTACTTAGCTGGGTGGAATAGTGAGTAAATATTATCCTAGCCTCACCCTTCCTACCTTCCCAGGCTTGTATAATATAATTAGACCACACACAATTGAGTCTTGCCAGAACTGGAGAGTGTACTTGCTGAGACTAAAAGGGCCAGGAGGGTCAAGTTGTTTATCAAGCAGCTCACGAGCTCTTACCGTGTGGTGCTTATTGCGGAATGTGAATTATATGCTCATCCTTCCTCAGCACCATGAAGGGATCACAGGGAAGAGAATGGCTCAGTGGTCAAGCCTGTAGATTCTAGAAGGTGTTTGCATACCTACTTTGCCACCCAGTACCCATGGGGTTTTGTGCAAATCATCTGTCCCTAGTGCCTCAGTTTCCTCACCTGAAAAGGGAAAATAGTGATACCATCTGTCTCATAATGCCCTTGTGAAGATTAAATGAATTGATTCATATGAACTATTTTGTACATGGTAGTTAAATAATATTTGAGATGATGGTGGTGTTGAAGAAGAGTATGACAGTCCAACCCCTGCTTTAAGAAGCATTCACCCTTAATAAGGAAAAGTGTATATTACATAAAACAAATGAAGCAGCATAAAATGAAATGTTATTATGGGTAATATGAAAAAACTAACGTTCATTGCAATAACTTATGGACAATTTGGGAAGACAAATTGGCTTTTAGGATGAGTAGAGCAGACTGGAGCTAAAGCAACAGGGAGATGGTGGTTGAGTTTTCTTGATAAGAGGCTATGTCTGTCAATAAAGCAGTGGTTGTCCTTGTTAGAGTGACTTGTCATGAGGTGTTCTGATAAACTAGAGCCAAGAAGTCTGAATGTAAGTTACATTCTTGGAGGCTTACACTAGTCATGGGTAAGGTATGACTCACCACTGAGGACCAGAATATGGATTGGGAACTGATTCAAGAGCTGATGCCCTGAGTTGAAACTTGCAAGAAAGCAAGGCAGTCACTCAAGGCTTCCCTCAACATCTGAGCAAGAGAATGAAAAAGAAAACAACAAGAAAAAAGTATAAAGACAACACACCCAGAACAAGAAGACTTGGAACAAACAGTAGGAAATGGTGTGCACTTAGGGAGCAGAAAACTTCCCAAGGCTTCAGTTGATACATGCAGGCAAATAATTTCTTAGGAAAACACCAGATACATTAACTCAGGTTGCTATCAAATCCTGTACTATCAGAGTTCTAAGAGAATGGGTCATAAGACAGGTGGTTCCTAATGGCAGAGACAGAATTAGGAACCACTGTGCCTGGAGGTTCTGGTCTGGGAATTAGCTCCAGGAAAGATCTATAGTCAATCACTCATGCAGGTCCTTGTGAGATTTAGCTTAAGGACACTCAATGGTCTTTTATTGATTAGAAGAAATTTTCTGAGGCTGATGGTAAGTGTGTCTCTCAAAGTGTATTTATGGAGTTCCCACTGTATTGGACATACTACATTATTTGAACCTATGATAGACAAAAGCGACTCCATTATACATTTTTGGTTGAGAACTAACAGTCTCTAACAGAGGCCCTATTCAGAAATCACTAATGTAACTGGAAATCATTGTAGGACACAAAGGAGATCTAGATAAAGAACCTTAGAAAGACGGAAGGGGGGAAGACGGCTTGTGGTGGCACAAAGTGTCCCTTCGCTCCTGAACTAACATTCAAATCAGGTTCGAATTTCTGTTCTGCTGGATAGGTATTGTGACTGTGGATAGGCTCACACCCATCTTGGACTATATTCCAATCAGTGAAATTAAAACCTAAGAAATAACTACCTTAGAATTATTTAGGAAATTAACTGAGTATTCATGTGGACTTCTTGCAACTTAATAGAAGTAGCTGATGTTTATTCTGAAGGACTACTTCACTGGGGTAAAGGGAACTAAAGTTCCAGATAATATCTGCTTTCAGAATTCTAAGAGAAGAGAAAAACTTAAAGGAAAAAAAAACAAAGCAGTGTAATATGTGAACTAATTCTAGAAAAATTAAAATGAGAACGTGTTAGTTAGCGACCTCCTTCCATCCCTGAGGGCTTTCATAATTGTTCATAACTTTCAGAGATCAGAAGAATGGAGTTTGTCTCTTTAGTTTATAGAGATGGCTTTAACTGGAATGCATTCTGTTGAAGGAAATATAAATCAGCACGTGGCTGCCAAAGACTATGTCTTCAGTGACAAAATTAATCTGAGTGGAGAAGAACTGGAAGCCTCTGAAACCAAAATAATAACTTTCAGTTACATAGGCACTAAGAAGCATCTACAACATGCAGACACTGACAATGGTCCATATGCCCACTGATCAGGATTGAGCAGATAAACTATAGAAGGCCTGCCTACACTGCATAACACCATGCAACATTGTAAAAGAATATGATAGAACTTCATGCTTCTGTACAGTGAAGTCTCAAGGATATATGTCAAGAAAACAACATTCTAGAAAATATACATGCCATGTTGCTTATTAGAATGTTCATATATTTATAATTATGTACTTAAAAGTCTGGAAGGGTGAAATCAATAATAATAATAATCACTTCAAGGTCAGAGAACTCTGGGAGAGGAGAATAGATAAAAGGGACTTGAGCATTTTAGTGCCTCTGAACTACCACAAGGAAGTATTTGCATCTCATTGTATAATTGCAAGCAAATACATACAAAGTTTAATTAAAGAGCCCTGAACTTGCTCCGTTTCCCATATCATTTCTTTATTCCAAAACACCTTTCAAAATGGTAGATACTCTTTTGCAAATACAATATAGGAAGGGTTTGGCTTAGTTCTTTTCATGTACCAGTCTTTTAGAAAACTTGTTTTTAAAAAGTGTGCTGCCTTTTATTTTCAACTTTGCAAGCAGTCACAGAATTAAATTTGGTTCCTAAGTTTCATGGGAGTGAGTTAATGTTCTCCCACACATCTCTGGCATTCACATATGTCCCAAATAAAAATGAGCTGCATAGAAATATAAATAACATTGTGTGAGATGGACAGTCTTGCTCAGCTTGGTTTCCAAAATGGGCATGGAAATGCCCATTTAAAATTTACATTTAGACAAGAAAATCACCATTATCTCAACAGTACAAGGAAACATAACAATGCCAGAGGTCGAAGCGTTCAAGTGCACAGCATGCAAACAGGTTAAGTAAGCTCTCACATGAAGACCGAAGCTGTCAGCCCAACATTTGCTCATTTTTACCTACCTAGATGATGGGCAGACTTTTTACAAAGTCATCCGTTGGCTCTTGAAATAGATAGAGATGCATCACATCTAAATTATAATCATAATAAAGCCATAGACTTGATATGTTTTCAAACTATGCTTTTATATTCCTTCATTCCAGAGCTTCATGGCAACTCAGTTATTTAGAGTATATATTTATGCCATTTTATAATGCCATTTATTACATTGAATTTTAGACATATTTAGTGGTGTTCCGCAGGATGGCATGGACAGTAATTACAGCCACATTTTCCCTCATTGCACTGATCAAGTTTGTCTATAACTTTGGATATTTCTCTTCTGTATTCTGGTCTGCCATCCTAATTAGAATGGAAACTTTTTAAAAGATATGGCATCACTTGTTCTTTCATTGCTTTAAAGAATATCTACCACACAGAAAGTGCTCTCCAGCTCTTGAAAGAATGAAGTTATCAATGAATGGAAAGGACTAAGGCATCAGTTATCACCCAAAATCTTATAAAGTGATGGAGGTGGATCTGTAACTTAAGAAAACTGTGATCATAGACTGTCCTGGCTAATTTTTTCTTATCATCTTGACATAAGTGAGGCTTATCTTGGAAGATGATACCTTAGATGGGGAAATGCCCCCACCTGACTGTAGGGAATACTCTTAATTAATGATTGATGTAAGAGTGTCCAACTCACTATGGGTGGTGCCTATGGTGGCTATGGAGGATATAAGAAAGCAGACTGAGAAAGCCATGAGATGCAAGCTAGTAAGTAGAACTCCTCCATGATTTCTGCATTAGTTCCTGCCTTCATGTTCCTACTTTGAGTCCCTACACCGACTTCCTGCCTTAATTTCCCTGGATGGAAACTATTAACTGTAGATGAAATAAACCCTTCCATTGCAAGTTTCTTTTGCATGTGGTGTTTTAATACAGCAATAGAAAATCTAAGACAGACTGTCTGCTGAAACAAGGAGGGATAGATCAAAGTAAAAATCATAAGGACATACTGAGAGAACAGCCACTTATTGGTGAGGCACTGGCTACTATACTGTATTAATATAAATACTTATGAAAAGAGGAAGTGGGGCTACCAACCATGTTTGGGGTTCCTAAAATTAGTGGCATCTCAGCTGAAATCTCATAGAAGACTGAGTTGTAACAAAGCAGAAAAAAATGACATGGCCAGAGATCTGTGAGCAGAAGCTAAGGGGCAAGAGAAACTGTGACATAGATGTGGTTGTTCAGCCTAGGTAAAGACTATGGTGGGAAGCCATGACAGGTAGGGGAAGCCATAGGTCTAAGGGAATAAGCAAGGGCCAGATTATGAAAGGACTTGCTGACCACAAAGACACACCTCAACTTCATCCTGAGAGTATAGGAAGCTGCTATAACCATATGGGGGCACGTAGGAAAAGCCTCTCTCAACGAAAAAGCTTAAGTCATGCATGAGTGAGTTCCACAAGGTGAAGACTTTTTCAAACAAGCAGCGTATAAAGGGCATTACAAAGTAAACAGCATCTGCAAAGAGTTAGAGCCGTAAGGATAGAGGGCAGTGGGTTCTGCCAAGTCAACACAGCTGTGTGCATTGTATGAGCAATAGGAGAGCTCCATAGGCAGACAGTCATTGAGGGTTTTGGTCAGAAATTCCCACACACACCAAAGATCAGGTCAAAATATTCTTCCCATGCTGTCTTTTTCTTAAATGTACAGCCTGCGTCACAATTCACCTTTTCACATTAGAAGCCCTTCGATAGATTTTTTTTTGACATATCCAAATTGCCAGCTTCACCCCTCTTCCACTTTAGGGCCATTGTTAATTAAAGTAAGAGTTATTTGAATGTGACCTCTGTGATAACACAGTAATCAGTCCAATAACTGAGGCAGCTAAGCGATTAGTGGGTAGGTTGTACACACAGTCGGGACCACTGGACAGAGAGATGATTCATGTCCCAGATGGGATGGAGTGGGATGGTGTGAGATTCCATTATGTTACCCAGAAAGACATGGAATTTAAAAATTAGAGATTTCTTTTTTGTAGAAGTTTTCTGCTTCATATTTTCAGACTGTGGTTGACGACAGACTATTGGAACCATAGAAAGTAACATCATGGATAAAGGAGTATTACATGCTAATGAATTACAGTTATATTCCATAATACAAAAAGATATAGGAATCTGGTTTCCTCTACTCCTTCCTATATGACCTATATCACTTCTTATATTGGGCTTTAAGCAGATATATGTTATATACTAGACCAAGGGCTTTGGAAATATAAGAGTATTTTGTATATTTATAAGGCTAGCGAGAAATAACTCACTTTGGAGAAAGGGTATCAATTTCTGAATCCTATATCTATCACTTCTATAGCCCTCCGTGTTTTTTTTATTTCTATAATGAAACAAATGACTATTGTTGCCGTTCTGTTAGGACCAGCTTTAAAATGTGTAGGAAATTACCCAGGCTGAATCCTATTGTAAGTGTGAAGAAGGTGCGATAGAGATGGGGGTAAACATAGGACTAAGGGTAGCCTGGAGTGTTAGTGTGGCAGATGTACAAGACAGAACACAAGAGCGAAAGTAGAGACTGTGGTTAGAATCAGACAGTGTGTGCAGCAAGAGACTGGAAAGTTTATGTAGGTCAACTGCAGGAAGAATCTGTGCAACAGATCACTGTTGTGACTGTCAGTGGGCACGAATGAACAAATGAGGGGTTCCACGACGTCTCTGAATGATTTTTTTCTTGACAAGATGCCTTTCCCAGGAAAAATCCTAAGGCTCTCTTCCTATAGAAGACCTACATCTGTCCTAAGGGCACACTTCTTTAATCTGATGGTCTTTATAGTGAATTCACTTGCTAAAATGCTGGTAAGGAACTTACTCGCTCATCCATGTATTCAATTAGTACTTGCTGAATCTACCCTAGGGCTCCTACTGGTTGTGTGTGTGTGTAGCGCGGAGGGGGGGGGGGTCCATGGATTGCTCTGCACCTGAAGAACTTCAGAATGTCAGGAACTGCAAAAAATTTTAGTAGGTAACTAATTTTAATATATTTTTTCAAGCTTCAGTCCACGTCTTTTGACCACTGAGCCCACTTCCCGTGACCTTTCTATTCATAGATACCATTCTTTGTATCATTCTTCTCTCAGAGCACATTGAGTTTTCAACAAAGCATCAAATCCTGCAGTGTCCAGATGACACTGTTCCTTCTAATCACCTGACACCTCTGGCTCTTCCAATA
The DNA here is from genome assembly GCF_037038515.1 of Microtus pennsylvanicus. Lineage (NCBI taxonomy): Eukaryota > Metazoa > Chordata > Mammalia > Rodentia > Cricetidae > Microtus > Microtus pennsylvanicus. Next base: position 28,955,388 of record NC_134589.1, on the reverse strand, counting down.
TCCACGCCCTTCCTCAATGATTCATGAGCCTTTGAAGGAGGAAGGATTGTAATATGCTTCATTTAGGGCTGAGCATTCTCTACTCTCTCATATTCTTAGCCAGCTGTGGATTTCTGTGTTAACTACCATCTACAGCAGATAGAAGCATCACTGATGAGGGCTGAGAGATGCAATGATATATGGGTATAATGACAAATCCCTAGAAGTCATTTTAATACTGTATCTATTTAGCAGAATGACAAGAATAGAATCACCCCTAGGATCTATAATCTGTCTATCCATAGGTTCTTGGCCTAATAATGGTACCAGATACCAAGATAAGGATGCCTTCAGGAAAACAATGAACATGATAACCAGGTTTTGTTAAGGAAGCTCTTTTGCAGGTGTGTCAGGCTGCACATAATATATTCAGTTTCAACCACAGACTCATTCGGTCTGACTATGCATCACCCCATTCTCCTCATTGACTCAGTTCAGGGAACCTCCCAGTCCTCTCTGACACAGGTCATGGTACCACCCCCATTCTCCTCATTGACACGGGTCATGGCTCCATCCCATCCTCCTCATTGACACAAGTCAGGGAACCACCCCATCCTCACTGACGCAGTTGAGAACACCACCCCATTCTCCTCATTGGCACAGGTCAGGATCCCATCCCATACCCCACCACACCCCCCTGTATTGGCAATAGGATCATGTCATCTCAAGGTTTTTCCATAACATATGTCTTGATGTTCATCTGAACATATTCATATAGTGTACACATTTTCTTTAAAGACATTATAACTGATATTGTCAGGAAACAGTCTCCAATGGCTGATTAGCACACATTGTGCGCCTGGAAAGCTCATTCATTAATGCTCATCTTAAACTAAAACACTTTAAATGACTCATTTGAAATATAAATACATATTTAGCCTTAATGTTTTTATTCTTCCTGTAGTAAGAGGAAGAGGGTTATTTTCTTGTGTTTTGCTCAACAAATTCATGTGCCGTGTGGATCTTATTCTTCTCTAAATTGTCTATAATGCTAACTATCTGAAGATAACATTTAGCAACTAATTATTCACTACATGCAGATTTTTCCCATTGTTGTCTTGTATTGTCCTTGAACTTATAAATTATTATTTAACTCTTCACAGACTTGCTGTCCTTCCAAGAGTATTATTAACTAGCTAGGGTAGGAATTTTACATAATTGATTTTCTCTATGGCCCCATGGCAGTGCCCAGCACACTCTAGTGTAAGTACTATACTCTTGTTCATATTTGAGCACACATGGACACACACACACATGCACACACACACATAAATGCATGCAAACACATACACAGAGTAAGAGACAGCAAAAAGTATAGTCCATTCATCCACTTGTATTTTTCAAGGAGATGAATCATTTTATTGCCTCTCCTAATTTTACATCCCTACCTCAGAGCATGGACCTCTAACCTGAGCAAAGCATCCATGCAAACAAATACACAGTTTCCAAGGGATTCAGAGCTGGTAATGTAAACTACAGTCTCTGGATCATCTTCAGAGCCCCTAATTGATTTAAGGGTGAGAAAACAAACTCATTGATCTATTAAGGTTGTTAGGCTGGCCTTTAAATTTTTTGGCTGGAACCAAAGGAAAAAAAATGTTTTTCATCTCTGTTTGAGGTTTAGACTGAAGCTACCTTCTGGGACTGGAGTAGGGAGAAGAGAAAATGACTACTTTGAGATATTAGGAAAAAAGTCAGTCTGCACTCACAGTAAGTATGTGGAGAAGATGTGTGGAGAAGGCTTTCCTGCAGGGAAAGAGGGGAGCGTCTAGCTGTTTCTGTTGGAACAAGAGCCAGTGACTGATTGGAAGAGGATGGTCTGTTCTTGGGGTTTATGATAATGCTAGAGAATGGATATGAACTGTGAATTAGTGATAGACACTAGTTTTGGTACTTGGTATATTGTAACTCATCCATTATTTATGACAGGAAAGTAGGAGATAATGTGAGTTTCTTCATGGTGACAGCACTAATTTTTTAAAGAAAGAATATAACTGATCAGTACTGGAGTCAGTATTTAATCCCAGAGAGCAAGCCAACATCACAAATATTTCTCCTCCCTTCTCTCCTTTCTCCCACTGCCTCCTTTTAATTCTTTTTCCTTCTTCTTTCCTCTCCTTTTCTTTCTTCTTTTTCTCCACTTCCTCTGTTTTTTTCTACCTCTCTATAACTTGTTCAGTCTGCCTACTGTTAACTTGTATTTCTGTTTTCTGGGCTGATGGTTTGGTACTGGGTAATCAATTGGTGTGCTCTTCCCTGGGGAAGACTATTTCTCCTGCTCTCGCTGCTGATCCTCTAGCCTCAACATTTCAAGTTTAGGGTGAAAGTCATAGATCACGATGGCCAGCAGCAAACATCTTATGTAAGGTGCCAGATGGTGACTGTGGTTGACTTTGTGAGCCAGGGTTATCTTGGTCTTCATAACCCAACACTGCTGCTGCATTATACAAGTAACAACTGACAATGAGAAAATGATTGTGCCTGCTTATGTTCCATTATGATCTTGTAGAAACAGATGGAAGAACAAAATTGATCAGTTTTCCAGCCCTTATTCTAGAGCCAAACTACATTCTATTCCAAAGTTGTCTTTTCGTTTAGCCATTATTATAGATTTGGATATAACATTTTAATAACCTTATAATTATCATATGAAATGGTAACTTTGACTTTTGATTTTTCTTAGTTTTTCAAATGCTTTATAATCTCCACTGTTCTAAAATGAAATTTGATTCCTGGAAGCAGTAAGTCTACTTGTTACATTGAATTGTCTTAAACTAAGCAGCTAGGTGCTACACATCCATTTCTATAACCTCTTGAAGGTTATGACAACGTTCGGGATCCTGGTTCCTTTCTCGTATAGATCTTGTTTCCTCACTAGGAGAGTTACCCTCATACCTACTAACACTTGTTTTATGAATATAGACTTGGGAGACAACTCGATGAAACTACAGGATCTCCTCTTCTCACGATGGGGCTTAAACCATTATACGTTAAAAAGATTATCAGTCAAAGGCACATTTAATAAGCCTAAACTATTGGCCATCACTGCTAAGCAACTCAATACAGTGTAGAACATCAGCCTCTAACATCGTTATCAGTTGGCTTGCTGAGAACTGCAGCTGCTTGCCTTTATCCAGAAACACTAGATAGTATTGTACCATATATTGCTAGCCAAAATTTAAAGTCTTACATGAGATTTTATTCAACATACAATGTCTTCGTACTATGATAAGGTCAGAAACTCTTAAGTCACGTCCACCAGTACAAAACAGACCTAGACCCTTAATTAAATTGGCTTTGCTTATGTTGGTCCACAGTGATAAAGAACAGAAATTAAATCTCTGGAAAAGGCTGATTAACTCAAAGGAAGGTAATATGGAATCAGGACTATTGAACTTAAAGTTGATGTGAGAAGAATTAATACAAATCACTAACCTTTATAAAGTCTCTTATGATTTTCAAAATACTTTCCCTAATCCTATTAAAGGCTAACCCAGGTCTCCACTTGCTCTATGGATGCCTGGGGATTGGTCCTAACGTTATTTCAGAGTGTTAAGCCTGCTGATACAATCTCCTCAAGCAAGTACTAAAATGAGCTCACTGTTTATTCATGCATTTGCTGTTGGAGATGGAGGCCCAAGTTTGACCTCAGTAGATCCAAAAGGTGATACTTTCACATCTCCCGTCTCTTCAAATCTGGGTGCCTGCAAGTCAGAGAGAAGAAAAAGGGCAGCATTTAAAAGTGCATCTGTCACTTACGTGCTTGGAAACATGTCACAGTGAGTGGTGAAACATTATTAATTCCTTTAGCCTTCGAAGAATAATTCATGCACTTACAAGTACAATCTGCATCACAATGAAATATTTGGATGTAAGCGTAGGTGTAATTAATGCTGGAAAATCTCCGAAACAAGGGAAGCAAGGAAATTAACAGTTAAGTCAGCTTCAGACATAATCAGCATGCCAGGGAATTTAGGGATGTGCTACAACCTTGTGTAGTCTTGGTAATTACAAGGACCAGTGAAGGGGAGAAAACTGAAAGCCACTGCCAAAGCTTTTGGACTTTTGGATAAGGCATGAGCGGCTCATGCTGGTTTTACAAGCTTCCATACTCTAGTCCTTGAATTTAGTTTGATGTGACACCTTTTCATCAGTCTCAGAAGGCATATGACAATGCAGATACAATAGTATTACAGTGGTGGATGATGCTGGTGTCATGCCCAAGTCTTTCTTACATGTTTGATATATGCCAGCTACCAGCTCTCTTTAGGGAATTATCCGTAGCGAAAGGGTGTTGAAGGAGCGGCAAGCTGCATTCCTGCCACCCGGCTCCTGGTCACCTGGCTAGCTTATGCCCCGAAATAACAACACACAAATTGTATTCCTTTAAACACTGCTTGGCCCATTCGCTCTAGCCCTTAGAGGCTAATTCTCATATCCCAATCAACCCATCTCTAATAATCTCTGTAGCACCAGTTTTACCAGGAAAGATTCAGCATGTTTGACCTGGTGGCTTGCTTCATCCTGTCTGCCTGGGAGAGGGGAGCATGGCATCTGAGCTCACTTCCTCTTCCTCCCAGCATTCTGTTCTGTTTACTCCACCCACCTATGTTCTAACCTATCAGGGCCAAGCAGTTTCTTTATTAATTAACCAATGACCTTCCTCCATCAAAAGGGGAACTGTCTGGCCACGGAGCATATGTCCTTCTCTTCTTCCAACCAACTTGGCATGTTGGGAAGGTGGGAAGACAGGAAGGGATGTACCCTTCCCCAGACAAAACTAACTCTGATATAATTTATCTTCCAATACTCTCCACTAGCGCCTATTGTCATAATTAGCTTCAGTTGTCAGCCTGATACATCTCGGGAAAGAGACCCTCAATTGAGGAGCTGCCTACATCAAATTGGTCTGTGGGACATTTTCTAAATTACTGATTCATGTAGGAGGGTCCCACCCTCTGTGAGTGGCACCATCCCTAGTCAAGTGGTCCTGGGTTATATAAGGAGGATAACTGAGTAAGCCAAGGGAAGCTACCAGTGATCAGCATTTCTCCATGGTCTCTGCTTCAGTTCTTGCCTCTGAGCTGCATATCCTGGCTTCCTTTGATGACAGACTGTAACCCGTAAGCCAAATAAGCCCATTCCTCCCCAAAGTTGGTTTTGCTCACTGTTTATCACATGAGAGCAGAGAAGCCATATAGAACACCCATTAAAGCTGGATTCAGTTCAGCTCCTCCCTCTGCTCTATCTGGCCTCCTCAATTTTATTTCCTTTCTCACTCGAACTCCCTCCCTTAGTTTTATCTCAGACACTTAAATCCCAGTCTCGGATTTTACCTCCCAACAGCCCAACTGAAGACAGAGACCTATTGTGTCAATTACTAGGGGCAAGGCAGTGGCTAAGCAATTTCCATGCATTAGCTCGCTGGAGCCTTACAATTACTGTTTCACTGTTGAAACAGGCTCAGAGAGGTTAAGTGGTACAAGTCTAGCAGACAGAAGGGCCAGCTTTCTGAGCTCTTAGACTCCAGAGGCTTCATTCCCTCTTTCTGCCAGAGGTGAGCAAGATGCGTAATCACGCACACTCTACCCACAGGATCGGATAGCTTAATCAGCAGAGAAAACACATGGAAAACCATTATCCCAGAGATGCAAGAAAGGTGATGAGCATTCAGAGAAAAGAGCGCTGGCATCTGTTTGAAAAACAGGACTATTGGTGAAGATTTTTCTCAAATGCTTACACAAGGACCATACACATCTTTCCGTTTTACCAGATGGACTTCTTTGTATCTAGACTGGTGCATTTCATGGCTTATACTTACAAAATAGTCATATAGATGAGACTGTGGAGGGGGTCTAAGCACACACCATGACTTCAGCTGAGCTCCTTCTGCACCTGTTGCAGATGTGATTATAGGCATGGTACCAAAGACAGCACAAGGTGTACTTCCTCCTGTTGTTGAGAAGAAGAAAAGGCTCTCATATCCTTTCATAGCCATAAAGGAAGAGGAACCTTCTTGGGAACTTCTGCACATGAAGCTGGCCACCTGGAAGTCATAAACACATCTGAGATGGCTCTGATCCTATCTTTTGGGTGATTAATATAGGATAGTAGTAACAGAGACCGGATGATGGAATTGGAAGCATATTTTTGAATTAATGCTGATAGATATTTTTTCTTTAAGAATTTGATCATGGGATTGGATGTGGCCTGCCTTAAACCCTTCCCATTGTTTTGGCACCACAAAGAATTAATATCCTTCATTTTGTCAGCAGTCACCATCTAAAATGGAGACTAATCTGCTGTAGTTTATCTCCTGGGTAGGCAATTAACTGGCAGGGATCGAGGTCACCTAAGATGTGGTGTTCTTTCACATAGTACTTTTGGGGGCTGGTATATAATCTCTTCAGCCTCATCGGCAAATGGGCTCTATAATGCGCCTATCATCCCCCTTTCCAGTGTCACCTTAAGAGAGAAATGAAATTGTGCCTTTGAAAGTGCCTGGTAGACTCGGTGCTTAATTAAATGTAGAAGAAGTTATTAGTTTCTTTTCATTCATGAAACTCTCTGACTTTTCACTAAGCCGGATCATTACTAGGTCAATCAATTTGACGTTGATTTATGTGGCATTTTCGGTTTTCCCTCACGGCAGGAAAAGATGTCCTGACTCCGAGTTTCTTAAATGTTCTTAGCATTTGTTTCAAGGATGGAGAATTATTCTGCAGTCACTGTGTCTGAGAAAATGTCTCCTTTGAACTGTGCCCGGGATGAAGAAGTAGAACACCAACTAATGGAAGTTAAAAGGTTGCTGGTCACACAGCAGGTCACCTTTGCAAAACTGTTTTTCATAAGAAACTCACAGGCGGCTCTTCTTCCTTGGGCATCAAGGGTCCCATCATTTCGTTGTTTTCAAATTATAAGGACCTGCAGAAAAGTTTGCATTTGGAATCTCCTGGTGCATTTTTCCCTCCTTGTTCTAAACAGAAAAAAAAAATACATCTTTAATGAAATGTTAGTTTTAGGTGAGTTTAGAGAAGTCAGACCCCCTTGTGTCTCCCAGGCAGTTCCCTGGGCAGAGTAAACTGAAGGATATGAATGCAAACCTTACTTCTGAATATATCTCCGTGTTCTTTCTGTGTATTCAGGCTTAGTATGACATAAGCCGGAAATCAACATGTCAAAACTAAAAGAACTTCAAGAACAAAAGGGAATCAGGGGTAGTCCTTGGTGTTCTTAATGTCTCATTGAGGTATAATTCATACAACACATCATCTTGAGGATCTGAAAAGTCACCCGTTCTTGTGTCCTTCTGATCTCATAAATCCATGTGAAAATCTGTCTCCTCGCCATGTTCTTCAACAATCACAAACTTCTGAATTCAGATCTCCTTTTGAGAATCATAGCATGCTGAAATAAAGCAAACGGTTTTGGGTTTAATATATATGCGTCTCTCTACAGTGTTCAATATTCAACAATTTTCAATAACTTTGAGAAAAATGTGTTTGAGTTTCAAAGCCTAGGATGTTCTATATAAAAAGAAAAAAAAATCCCCCGTTTTTATTACAGGACCTGGTCAAAAACAGTGTTGTACTCCAGTTCTGGCCAGTAGAGGGCGAACAAGTTAATATAATCTTTTTGAGCGTTTAGGCTCTCAATTACTACATGGATGTGAATAAATAAAACAAGCAACCAAGTTTGCCTAAATGCTTTGAAATAAACTGTTTAATCGATATCCATTAAATGAGGGAAGCATGCGTTGCTTTGTGTACTATGGTCTTTAATGAAGGGGGATTGCAGTTATAGTGTAATCTGTAAGATTTCATTAAGCCCCCAAAATGGAGGCAGCTGGCTACTCCATCACTGTCACGGCCCAGGGCTGTGAGTAGAAAGCCTGCATGGAACTTGCTTGTGTTTTCAGAACAGTTGTTGAAATTTCATACCAGCAACAACAAAATGTGGTCCTCTGCCAGAGTGAAAGGACCTCATATCACGTGTGATGGGGAGTACTTTCAGTCCATTTCTCGTACCCTCTTCCTCCCTATTCAATTTTCAAGGACTCAGCAATAAACTAATCAGCATTACAGGGTTCTGTTTCCCTGGATCCCTCCACAAGCAGCATAAATCAGACCTGCTGTTGATTAAAGCCACCCGCAGCAGGTTTGCAGCATCTGCCAGAAGAATGGATAGGCCCATGGTCCAAAGATTGTTACAGTCTTGAGACTTGGGTAAGATTGGTGTGCAGTATAGAGGTGGATATAAATTCCTTGGAAATTCTCTCATTTGTGCATTTGGGAATCATCTCTGAATGCCTGATGCCTGCCAGCTCACTGCACCCAAAACTGGTGAGATTCGAATATCTTGCTCAAAATAATAAAGTAGCAAGGTTAAGAGTATGCATTTGAATCTGAATTTCATTCCAGAGCTGGGGGTAAGGGTTAATTGGGAGGGAGTAGATTTGTTTTAACTTTTGTGTTTAAGAATTGCGTAGGAGAGCTATTGGTTACTGCCAAGATGTGTGTGTCACCGCTGTACCCTTAGGGTTATAATGTCATGCTTGTCACTTGGAGACAGGAAAAGGAAAGGCAGTAAATGAAACAATTTTGTTATAATCTCAAAGATAAACATGCAATTTTAAAGAAAAGTTATCTAAGAGCTTGAATGAAGATCCTTTGACCCTGCTCTAGCAGTTTTGTCCCCATTTCATAGAAAACTGAGAGGGTGATCTGATAAGGTATATGCGCTTATTCCAATTTTTTTGTATCTGTTGAGGTTTGCTTTGTTACCTAGTATGTGGTCAACTTTTGAGAAGATTCCACAAAGTGCTGAGAAGAAGGTATATTCTTTTATGTTTAGATGGAATGTTCTGTAGATGTCTGTTATGTCCATTTGAGTCATAACATCTGTTAGTTCCCTTATTTCTCTGTTAAATTTCCGTCTGACAGACCTGTTCAGTGGTGAAAGTGGGGTGCTGAAGTCTCCCACAATTAGTGTGTGGAGGTTTAAGCTTTAAAAGTGTTTCTTTTATATGGTAATTTACACAATGGAGTACTACACAGCAGAAAAAAAATAATGACATCTTGAAATTGGCAAGCAAATGGATGGATCTAGAAAACATCTTATTGAGTGAGGTAACCCAGACCCAGAAAGACAAATATCATATGTACTTATTCATAAGTGGCTTTTAGACATAAAGAAAAGAAAAACAGCCTAAAATTCACTATTCCAAAGGACCTAGACAACAACGAGGACCCTAAGAGAGACATACATGGATCTAATCTACATTGGAAGTAGAAAAAGACAAGATCTCCTGAGTAGACTGGGAGCATGGGGACCATGGGAAAGGGTAGAAGGGGAAAGGAGAGGAAAGGAGGGGAGCAGAGAAAAATGTATAGCTCAATAAAATCAATAAAAAATAAAAAGAAAGAAGCTGAGAGGGAGCTTTATAAAATTACCCATTGATCCCACCCATGTGAACTGAGTGAGAAGGTCTGGAGGTAGGGTCTAGGCTTTAATGCAGTCAGGGTAGTAAACCAATTTTCTTAGATTGGAACTCTTTTGGGGGGTAATATTTTAAAGCTTATTGTCATCATAGACAGTAATTCATGCATGTTCATCATACATTTGGTCACATTCACATCCCCCCCCTTGACCCTCTTTTGTCCCTGCTATCATTTTTCTGTTAGTCTACTTTTATGTCTCTCAAATGCACTTTAAAAAAATTAATTAGAATCACCATGCAAGAGAAAACGTGTATTTACCTGTCTGAGTACGTTTTACTTCACTTAACATGATGATCTCCACTTTCATTCACTTTTCAAAAAATAGCATATTTGTTTCTTCCTTGTGGCCAAATAAAATTCCATTATGTGTGTATACCTCATTTTCTTTTCTCTGTTCAGATGTTGATGGATGTCTAGGGTAATTCAGCGTGTTAGCCATTTTGAATAGTGTAGTGATAGCCAGGAATGTGCAAGTATCTCAGCTATAGGCAGAGTATCTTTTTCAAACACTCCAATAAGGAAAGTTGCCTAAAGGTCTCTTCTTTTAATTAATCTCGACTCTTATCACTGTATCTTAGCTACTGAGAGAAAGGAGCTTGTTTGTGTGGCAGATGGAGAACTGGTGGAATGAAAAACATAGCAAGGGTTCTGGGAAACATGACTCAGTGGTAGAAGAGTTGTCTGATGTGTGCAAGGACTTGGGTTCAATCCTTAACATTGTAAGAAAGGAGAGAGCTAGCAAGAGAGGGGGAGCAGAGAGATGTGGATAGTGCAAAAGAAAGAAAACGAGAAGGGGGAGAAAAAGAACACACAAGGCTAGCTAAATCAAGGCACTAAGGTGCCCAAAGCCAGTCCCAGTAAGTATCATGTGTTCCCTTGTTAAAGTAAGATACAGAGAAAGCAGGGTGTGTGCTGTCGACCTTTCCCTTCTTTGCAGTGGAAGAAAATGAAGACCAAAGTTGAGCTAACTGCGTAAGGCACCCACTACCTTTTGTGTTATTGAGTTCCATTTGACTCATAGGGCAAATATTACTGTTTTATCATTGTTCCCATTTTATGGTTAACAAATGGAATCTTAGTTAAGTGTGCTCATAGGTTCAAGGCCTTAGAACTTCCAAAGGAAAAAATAATCAAGTTTGAACTCAGATCGGCATGGCCCCAAACCCTGAGTTTATCTAACCCCAGGATAGATCCCTGTGCATATGGAAACATTTGAGGCATGATGTGGCAAGCACCCACACCAGAAAGCAGGCAGGTCACCGGATTAACCCAACACATGCTGAGTCATCCTCCATGTTATGTAGGGTAAATTGGTCTATGTGCATAGAGCAAACAAGGCAGCCTTGGAAGATGATGCTAGCAATGAACCTAATAGGGCTGTGTCAACAGAAGCTAAAGGGGAAGGAAGGGCTTTCTCTAGCTGACACAGAAGAAAAGCAAGGAAGATAACTCATTCCATGCTGCTATGGATTGGACACTTGGCTCATTCCACTAGGACTGAGCTGATCATTCAGCTCTGTGGCAGTTTTTGACTAGTTAAGCTTCTGTTTGAGTTTTAACATGGGCGTGTGCAAAAAATAGCTGAGTGAAAATGTGTTTATGTTTGCAAATCAGGCGATGTTAAGGTCACCCTCAAAGACCTAATTAGGTCTAGTTACCCAAGAGTTTGTTTATGCTTGTTGTCCATTTGGCTTTATTTTAACAGTATGATATTTGTTGAGGGAAACATGGAACAAATTTACTTAGTAAGTAGAGCAAGGCAGGGAACAGAGATATTGAGGGCTTGTGGGGGCAACAAAGGTGTTCCAGGAGCAGCCTTTCTTCTGAGGAGGCAACACCCTGTCCCTGGAAAAGACTATTTCCTTGAGAATCTTGGTTTGGATTTTTAAGTTGGGAGATGAGAAATTGCTGATTCAGGATGCAAAAAGAAAGCCCTTTGAAATTCCACAAATGAGGGCATGGTTTCCAGAAAGAACTGCATGGCCCTGGGTTAGCAGGATGAGCTGGGGCTTGGCTTCAGTGCAATCCCTGAGTGCCAGCCTCTTCAGTCAGACCATCCAGAGAGGAAAGAGAGCAGGAGAAAGAATGTAGAAAAGCAAGGGAAGGAGGAGGAGGAGGAAAGAGAAGAAACAGGAGGAGAAATGAGTAAACAGGAAAGAGGAAAGGAAAAGGGGACATAAGGAAGTTGTTCATTTGCATGTCGCCAATTTACCTTGGGTATTCCTGTTTTCCTTTACTTTTTATTTATTCTTTAAAAAATTATTTTAAACTAAAAAATTAATTATGTTTTAAATTTTATATAATAGTGTTATGAGATGTTTTCTTTCCTCCGCCCAAACCCTCCCATATAATCTTTCTTGCTCTTTTTCAAATTAATGGCCTCCTTTTTCATTAATTGTTGTTTCATACATAAAATCTCACACAGTGTAACTTGATGATAAACACCTTCATTAATGGGAGAGAGAGACAAAAAGAGAGGGAGGGAAAAAGGGAGAGAGAGAGAGAAAGAGAGAGAAAATCCCATAAGTTTTACAGGTACTTCTGAATGATCCATTTTGTCTGGCTCAATCAAATAATTAATAAATATATGGGTTTCCAGTAAAAAAATAATTATATTTTCAGAAGTTGAAAAACCTAGAGAAAGTAGAGAAACCCTTAGGTATGTATGATCTGCTAAAATTGAATAAAATGGGCTATAAACATCTCCAACATACCCAGGAGCACCAAAGAGACTGCAACAGTATTAGACTGTCTCAAAAAAAGCAAAACAAACAACAAATAAACCTGGACCGAAGGAGTTGAAGTTAATTCCAGCAAACCTTCCAAAGAGAACTCTCCTAACAGGGATCCTCAAACTGTTCAATTACAAAGTATCCTTTATACTCTAATAAACCCCGCTGGACAAAAGAGCAGAAAAAGTATGATGCTACCATTAAAAGTCATATTGCCACTGATTACATATAAAAGCTGCCATGTGCTAAAACAGAACATGAAATTTTGGGGATATTTTCTTTAAATTTTTTTTTTGGCCAGAGAATATGTTATCTCTAAGAAGACTAAGAGGCAAATATTTTAGTCTGTTTTATTAAAGTTTTATTCAAGTAAAAAAAAGAAAGCATTTAATTTGGGGATTGTTTACACTTTTAGAGGTTTAGTCCTTGATCATCATGGCGTGGTGCTGAAGCAGTTGAGAGATTTACATCCTAATCTGCAGGCAGCAGAGAAAGAGATGGAGCAGGGGAGATGGCTGGTCTAGCTTGGGCTTTTGAATCCTCAAATTCCACTCCCACTGACACACCTCCTCCAAGAAGCCTACACCTCCTAATCTTTTCCAAGCAGTTCAACTGAGAACCAATTACTCCAACATATGAGCCCATATGGCCATTCTCATTCAAACGACCAAAATACAGGAAGAAGACTGTCGCTTCATTAAGTGCCAGAAATGGTAGTAGGGAAGTGGGGGCCAGGGCATGGGATGTGATTCAGGAATTGTAACTGGCTTCTATGGGGTTAGAAGTTGCTTTACCGTGTTCATGTAGAATTCTGACATTTTTTTCATTAGTAACTAGTGAATTGCACCAGTCACAAATTTGTTTTTCTTGGGGATTAGTTTTGCCTTTTTAACTGGAAACAGAGACAAACTCGAGGCAGATGGGAATTTTTATATCTCCTCATGGCCAGAACAACCTTTCTGCATCTTTATTCTTTCTCTTTGCTTCATTCTGTTTATGCGGGGATAGTGTGGCTGCAGCTACGAAATCCCAGACCTAAAGCTTTGAGGGCAAGTCCCAGTCGCTTTCAGTTTTTCAAGGTCTCTCCTTCTGAATCCTCATGTTTTCTTTTCTACTAGTTCATCTCTGTTAGTGTATAGATTTGCTCTTAGACCGGCCATGAAAAATTGCTTTCTTTACTCCCTTCATGAAACATCTTGAACGTCCTATCCACAGTGACTCTGTCCCCACATGCATTCTTCTCTTCACCTGTCGAGTTAGGCTCGCCTCCCTATCTTATCACTGGGGTCACTGTCATCAGTGCTTTGTAATGTCAAGTGGATGTTGCTTCTGCTTTTACCATTAGCTTAGCGTAATGATTTCTGTCCATGCAAGTACTCAAACATGTCTTGTTTAAGGGAAAGACGGTACATTGTACAGTCTGTGACTCCTTTACGATGTAACCTGTATCATTCATGACTTGAGTGAGGAATAAATCAGTCAACACATAGATGTTCAAAATAGTCGTTAAAAAGAGAGGTCAGTTGTCCTGCCGTCCTATTAAGGCACAACCAGTGTACTGGCAGAAAACATCACCAATGTACATTTGGGTTCAACTTAAATAGGATACCTCTTGAAACAAAAGATAGAGGCAATGAGTATTGCTAGGAAAGGTCCAATTCTCTGGAACCAGATCAATCCACTTAATACACAATTTAGTGGACTTTCATCAAAACTGAAGATGAAGAAATTCTAACAGCCATAAATACATGAATAACTTGCTCAGTCTCACTGGGATTCTACAGAAATTAAAACTGCAGCGGCATCACATTTTAAACCCATCCTATTAGCACACATTTTAAAACCAATTGTACCAAAGGAAGTGGGCAAAAGATGTGGTGGTTTAAAATGTTGCAACCACTTTAGAAATATCTGGTTTATTTTAGGATAGGGATACCTTATAATTCAAAAAGTCGACTTCTCATTCTTAATTCTAAATTTCTTCAATATGAGATAGGCTAGCACATAAACAATGAGGCCAAAACATAGACATCTAATGTAGCACAACATAAAATAGCTCAAATGAAGAGAATGTAACTGAGGAGAGCAATGGACAAATCAGTGGTCCTTTACCCAGTGGATGCTCCACAACAGTTGAAATGTATGACCTGAACTAGTGAGCAAGAAAAGCAAGTTATAAAAAAGGGCTAGTATGTGCGTTGTGTAACTTTAAGAGTACCCCAAACATCAGTCTGAGGATGTGGACAGAAAAATAAGGCATGAATGTAAACCATTTGCATGGAATTTGGAAATGAGGTACCTCGTCAGAAGGGAGACGTTATGAAAAAGGATGGAGAGGCAAACATCAGTCTAACCTTTAAAAGCATTGTTTAAAGGTGGAACGCTCACCATACTTAGCAAAATGTTAGCTCTAAGCAGGTGTTGGTGACATTAGTTTCTATTTTGTTATTGCCTGAATGTTTAGAGTCTTACGTAATATTTTTTTTTCGAGATGGGTTTTTCTGTGCAACAGAGTCCTGGCTGTCCTGGACTCACTTTGTAGACCAGGCGCCTAGAAACTCACAAAGATATATCTGCCTAGCTCTATCTACCTCCTGAGTGCTGAAATTAAAGGCATGGGCTTCCAAGCTCAGCAACAATTTTAAAAATTGTAAGATGGCTGGGAACATAGTGGTTCAGTGCTTGTGCAGCAAGTATAAGACCCTATGTTGGGTCACCTGCTTTGAAAAAAAATAAGTCGAGAAAACTGATTCCCGTGGTAGTTGTAGGGTAGGTAATAGAAGATTGCTCACTCTGTCCTCTGAGTCAGTTCCCATCTGTTTCATCTGTGGCCAAACATGCAAGAGTAATCAAGAACTTTGTATCTCTATAGATTGATAGAAGCTGAGCTGGGGATCTGAGCCCTCTGGTCATTCTCCGGGCAAGCCTCTAAGACAGGTTCACAGGTTCTTGTTAAGCTCACCTTCCTGACAGCAGAAGGCCTTGGTTCCTTAACAGGAACACCTACCATGCTCCAGAAAGGAAAAGTAGGTCAGGGGAAAAGTGGCAGATGGAGAGCCGTAAGGTCCTGGGGCTGTAGCAGAGACTCAGGTTTGCTTCTTTACCCCTGCAATAGCAACAAGGAGAGTTCCTCTGCCATGTTCTAACTCAGAGGATGCCCATGTGTATTATCTCATGAGATACCCACAACACCCAAGACATTAGCAAAGGTGTCCTGGATTTCAGAAGCAATGGGGCAAGGACTTAACAAATGAAGGGATTTGGGCTTTTAGGTAATAAAAGACATGAACCTGTTCTCTCTCTCTCTCTCTCTCTCTCTCTCTCTCTCTCTCTCTCTCTCTCTCTCTCTCTCTCCCTCTCTCCCTCCTTCTCTCTCCCTCTCTCCTTCCCCCTATCTCCCCTTCTCTCCCCCGTCCCCATCTTCCTTTCTCTCCATCCCTCCTCCTTCCCCTTCCCCTTCCCCCTCCCCATCTCCCTCTTTTTCCTTTCCTTCTCCCTCTCTGTCTTACTATGTAGCCAAATTCTAGTCTAGAAATTGTAATCCTCCTGCCTCAACTACATGATTACTGGGTATGCTGGTGGCTACTAATATGTCAACTTGACACAAGCTAGATTTATTTGAAGAGAGGGAATCTCAATTTAGAAAATGCCTCCATACGATTCAGCTGTAATGTTTTTTATTAGCAATTGATGGGGGAGGACCCTAACACATTGTGGGTGAGACCATCCTTGGCTGTGGTTCTTGGTTCTATAAGAAAGCAGGCTAAGCAAGCCATTTTAAGCAAGTCAGTAATCCTCCATGCAGTGGGTCCTCCATGGCTTCTGCATTGGCTCCTGTCTCTAGGTTCCTGCTCTACTTGAGTTCCTGTCCTGATTTCCTCCCATAGCAGTGATGTGGAAGTGTAAGTCAAATAAACCCTTTCTTCTTCAATTTGCTTTTAGTTATGGTATTTCATCACAGCAATAGTAACCCTAAATAAGACACCAGGACTATCAGACATGCCTGGCCCTAGTCTGCTGATTGTATCTGAACAGCAGATGTTACCGTTTTTATACTACCTTTCAGTTAATACCCTGAGTACTTTGCTCATCTATGACCATGTTGTATTGTGCTTGTACATATATCCAACATGGTTATAAAATGATAACAAGAATAGTTATAAGAATGGAAATGGAGTTATAGTATAAGGAATACAAAGAAGCAAATATACCAAGCCCAGGGCCAGGAGAGAGACCAGTATTAAATTAGTGTGAAATATGACAGGATACATATTTTAATTGTCTGATCAAACAAGCTTACCAGAGTCTCTAATGAGGAAAAGTAGCATATCCTTGGACCTAATTGTACAAAGGAGAGATCATATTAACTTGTATCACCACGTGGAATAGTTATAATTATTATTTTTTTTTACCATGCTGTCCTCATAGGTACAACAATTTCTCTGACTGGTTGATTTTCATCAACCTTAACATTTAAAATGTACACATCATAATCATACGAGTGTATATATATATATATATATGTATATATGAGAGAGAGAAAGAGAGAGAGAGAGAAAGAGAGAGAATATAAACATTACTGTAGAGAATTTGCTTTTTTAGGAACTGGACTGGAAGTGTAACTCATTTGGTAGAGTGCACAAAATTCTGAAATTGGTCCCTAACATTGCATAATTAAGGCTCAGAAGAGCACCCCAGTAATGCTAAACCTTGAGGTTGGAGATTCAGAAGTTCGAGTTGACCTTGAGTACATAATGACTTCTAGGCAAACCTCAACCACATGATACTTTGTCTCAAACAAACGGAAAACAGTCACTGATGAATATGCTCTTTCAACAATCTGTGAGATTCGCTTACATGCTTAGAGATCATCGTTAGTCCTTATTTTTAATCAATACATACCAGAGATGTTTAAAAATGTTTATGTTTCAAACAGGTAAACCAAGAGTTAAATCTCTGTTTCTTCTTCTCTACTTGCCAAAAAAATAAATCTGAAGTAGTTTTGAAGTTCAGTTTGTTCGTGTGTACGTAAGAGGAAGCACACCTAGTGAATTTGTAATTCGTGTGTAAAGGAGGCACATATATTAGTCAGGGGTCTCTTGAGGAAGAGAACTGGTAGGATGAATATATACATATATTGAAATAATTTATTAAATCAGCTTATGTTAAAATAGTCACAGCAGTTGTCTCCTGTTGGAAAGGCTGAGAGTCCAAGACCGGTTAGTCTAGGAGGTTGAACGCCTCTGCAGCCCCACTCTGGCACCACAAACCTAGCGGTTCCCTGGAGTGCCGCTGGTCCTCAGTCAATGCTGGCAACCTGGAAACAGTTCTGATATCTGTGAAGGAATAAGCAACAGCAAAGAAAGTGTGGATCAACTCAGAGGCAAGAGGGACGGCCAAGCAGACAAAAGGCAAATAATCTTTTTCCTGCATTGCCCATTTTAGTATGGTCTGCTACCAAAAGGAGCCTCCCACACAAAAGGTGGCTCTTCCCACATCAGGTAAGGCAATCAGGATAGTTTTTCAGGTGAGGTTTTCTGTTCAGCCGATACTAATTTGTGGGAAGTTGATGGTATAACCAGGCACCACAGCATACAGGTAAAGCATGGAGTGTGTAGAGGATATTTAGAAAAGTAGTTAACTCTCTCTCTTTTCCACTCTGTCAATAAAAGTTAAGCCACAATTAGAAGCACTCATCTCTTGCACTCAAAATATTAATAAATTAAACATCTACAGTTAGAAAGATTCCCACATGACACAAAGCTTTTCATGACTCAGTAGCCATTGGCAAAAAGGGAGAATAAAGTAACAAAAAGAAAATTAAGTTATAATCAAAACACCAATTACAAAGTATTCACAGACAAGTTAAGGATGAACTGACAGATGAAGTCTTTCAGAGAGAGAGAGAGAGAGAGAGAGAGAGGGAGGGACGGAGGGAGGGAGGGAGGGACGGAGGGAGAGGGAGAGGGAGGAGAGGGAGAGGGAGAGGGAGAGGGAGAGAGAGAGGGAGAGGGAGAGGGTCCCAGACCATAGTAGTAAGAGAGGGTTTTCCTGGACTGGTGATGGTTGCAGACAGGAAGTAAATAACATTTGTGAAGGAGAAACTATCCAGATAATATCAGCCGACAGTAGCAGTTAACAAATGGCATGGACAGGAAGCACTCTATTCTAGGTGGCTGCTCTGAAAGATTTGTTACCTTGAAGATGTGGAGATAGTATTGTGAGTGGGTTAACTTATTGATTCAGAAACATATCTTTAACACCTATTGCTATAAAAACAACTATCTCTCCACTCTTTGTAATAAGAGTCTCACTTCATAACTCAGGTTGGCCTGGAACTCAGTAGTTTGTGAAGCTTACTCTGAACCGCAGTATTGCCTCGGCCTCCTGATTTCTGTGATTACAAGCATGAGCCATATTTTCCAGCTTGGTCTTTCTTTTCTCTAGTATGTTCTATCATTGGAAGGATGCACACATATGCATCAAAACACACACACACATGACACCTTTAGCATTACTTAATTCAAAATTTATTTCTAAATACATTTGGTTACTTTAAATGTAATAAATGGAAAGAATTTGAATGTAATACTTTACGCAAGCTAAGGAAAACAAAACAAACGAATGAAAAATCAAATTAAGAACTCTCATTGCTGTGCTGCTTAGTTCTCAGAGAGAAGGTAAAGGAAGAACTAAGATAGTGGACAATGGATTCTGTGCGGTGGAAGCAAAGTTCATATTGTTTGGTGAATTAAAATAAGCTTGGAAGAAGTGAAGATGAGAATAATAGGAAGGGTGTGGAGGTAGAAATGACAGGAAGCTGGTTACTCCTGATACTAGTCGGCCAGCTCATGCTTAAGATTACCAGCTATGGATTGGGAAGACCAGCCCTTGAATCTTGAATCACAGAAAACATACCTTCTTCCAGCGTGTCCACATTATAAAGAAAGGAGTTAGTATTCCCTCCCAAACAGCTCTCATCTGTCTTTAGTGAATAGACAACCCTTAGATTACTTTTATGGGCCTCAGTTTCCTTCTCTGAAGACTGCTGAGTGTCATGAATTAAATAATGTATAATAGCACAAATAGTGTCGTGAAATACAACCTCTGTAGCAGAATTTTCCCTTTTCAAATATTCCATGAAAAACAACAAAAAAGAAATATTAGAGAGAGATCTGGAAACTCAAAGTATGACAGGAAAACCCAGAGGAGAATCAAGAGACACTCTGAGAAAGTGATCTCAATTAGTATTATACATTCTAAGTCCATCCACTTTCCTGTAAGCTTCTGATAACATTTTTCTTTAGAGCTGAATAGTATTCTACTTTATAATATATCAAATTTTTATTATTCATCTGTTGATGGACAACTAAATTAATGGACAACTAAATTAAATCTAATTATTTACTGTACCTCCATTTCCTTACTTTTAAATATGTAGTTTACATTTAACATTTTAATTCATCTATAGTTATATTTTGGCAAAGATAGCTAACAGTTTCCCTGTATTATTCTTAGCCAATCCTCTTAGTAATTACTAAATATCTCATTTCTTTGTCATTATTTTAGTATTTTAACTATGTCTAGATAACAAATAAGGCATGTTTCAATGCTGTCCATGCTGTCATATTGGTCTACCTGCTCATTACCAATCAATAATTGATCTTTTTTTTTTTTTTGGTTTTTCGAGACAGGGTTTCTCTGTGGTTTTGGAGCGTGTCCTGGAACTAGCTCTTGTAGACCAGGCTGGCCTCGAACTCACAGAGATCCGCCTGCCTCTGCCTCCCGAGTGCTGGGATTAAAGGCGTGCGCCACCACCGCTCGGCGATCAATTATTTTTTATAGCTTAATAAAGATTTTTCATATGTGTAAAGGAAAAAGCCAAACAATGTTCCTTTTTTTTCAGACTAACAAAGCATATCTTATTAATGTATAACTAGATACATGGTTTTAATGTTTTTTCTTTAATTCATCATTTTTATTGATATTTGATAATTACCCATATTATTGAAGTAGAGCATAATATTTACCTACACATAAACTTGGTTCTGTATTTCTTAACTATGGGGAATTGTCCGTATAAATTTTGGAAATAATTCAAATTACTAAAGAATGTCTTGATGATACTGAATTCTAGTTTCTTTGAAACCATATTCATTAGGGAGGGTGGCAATCATTCTGTCTCACCTTTCTGAAACATGAGGAACCTTTTGATCACCATCATACTGAGTTTTCTGTCTTTCTAATCTCCTCTAAGATTGTTTTATCCCCCAGCTGATTTTTATGTGCATTGCCAGTCATCCTATAACACATGCACATACAACCAAACTGAGTATTTCTACATATTTTATGTTGTCAGGATCATTTTGCATTGCTCTGGCACCCAATTTCTTTTCGTCTACTTATCTAGTTCTTGTTCTGTTTGAACTACTATATAGCATTGTTATAATGTATGATTGTAACAGTTCATTGTGCTATTCTTACACACATTAGTATTCGATTGTCTCCACCATTGACTTATCATCTTCTGTGCCATTTGTTCTTTGGCATAGCTATCCAAAATAGAGTATTTATTTAACCACCCAGTAGATTCTGCATATACTGATGCTGATCATTTGTGTTTTACTGATAACCAATAAAGATCTTTATCTTCCTTCTCACCTTATTTTATTTCATATCTGTATTATTTGTATCTTTGTTACTTCTCATGAATGAGTTTTCAAATAGTTCTGGCCTTAGTTGTGACAGCATGGGAAATATGATTGCTTTAACTTATTTCCCACATTTGGCTGAGTTACTTCCGTAATGTGTTCCTAGGAATTACCACAGATTCATGAAGCTTTGTTCATAAGGACATCTCTGTAGTTCTCTAAATATATATGATAAGATGGTCCAGAGAGTGAAGGATTTATGTCTAAGAAAGAATAGTTTAGACTTGTCTCTGAGTGTTCACCTGGGTCTATTCTATCATGCCGAAGCTAATTTCCACACTTTTCCAGCTTCTAGCTGTACCCCATTTTAAACTTTGTGTCTGGTCTTGGTGACCTCTTAACTCAATTGCTAGTTTGGGTCTGATTTTATTTCCTAGGACTTTAATTTTCAAAAGAAAACTGTGAATTTTCCCTCTTCATCTTTTAAAAATATATTTTATGTGTATGTGCCTGAGTATATGTATATGCACCACATGCAGAAGGAGCCCTCAGAAATCAGAAGAGAACCTTTAATTTCTTGGAATTGAAGTGTTACAAGTGTTACAAGCCATCACGCAGGTGCTGGAAACCAGCACCAGATCTTCTGCAAGAAAACTAAATGTTCTTAATTTCTAGATCATCTCTCTGATCCCCCCTTTTTTAATTTTTGGGAGACAGTAAATATGCATATTACTCAAAGACAAGCTGCCTGATCACAAATCTCACCAACTTACTATGAGAAAGATCTTGACATTGACCCAGTTATCAAACATCTTCAGTTTCCTCACATGTAAAACAACACATGAAGAAGAGTTGATGTGAGTTAAATGAGTTCTGATCTCTACGTGTCTTCACTGTGAGAAATCATTGTTACTTTTTCTCTTGACTGCTAAGAATATCCTTAAACTTCAGCTCAAGCCCCGAATAATGTCAGCTGTGCTTGGCCACAATATTGACACCTCCAGTGTCATACACTCACCAATCAGCATCTGGTATTGTAGTTTCCTGGTGTCACAAAAAGTTAGATATGCTCCATGTTCATATATTCCAATTTTCCTGTATTTATGGTCTTGAAAACTAGAGCACCGAATATGCTTCAGTAAATGCAAAACTTTCTGTTTCTGGTTCTGTCTATCCTTTGAAATTCATGATTAGATGAACCTGGATGTTTCAAAAGAAGCTGATTTGTAGTATTATGGGATATTAACCTAATGATGAAAGAGCATTTGCTTACTTTCCAAACAAAATATGGTCTACAGAAATCTGTCTTGGAGATGAAAGCATTATTTTGACTAAGTTCTGTCCAATCCTTGATGGATTTTATAGTAAAGTATTGTGCTTGGAATTTTTTTCTTTTTTATTATGTTTTTATTACTTAAACAATTTTTAAATTTAAATATTTTTGATCATATTCTTCTTTCCCAAGTCCTTACAGATCCTCTCCCTCTCCCTACCCAGACAAATTTTAAGTTCAAAAAATCAAACAATATCTTTTTATTAAAACTAAAGTACCAGTGGCCCTCCAGAGTGATATATACTCCACTTGTGAAATAAAATTATATTGTTGTAAAAAATGTTTTTCCTTTTATTTCTTGGTTTTATAATCATATGTATGTGTGAAAAATTTATGACAGAAATAGGGTGTTCTACATTCTCAGGAAACCATGTGCTTGGAGGAAACTGACATTTAAAATACCTTTGTTTTGTTCCCTTAGAGATTAATTTTTAGATGAAGTCTCAGAAAGTGAGATCACATTCTTTAATAATTATTTGTATTTATTTTTTTCTTGTGTATCTGTTATATAACTTTTCCCAGGAATATGAACTTCTATCTCCCTTCCTGTTTTTCCCCTTGCCACTTGGCAATTGAGAAATCAATAATCTCTTGAAAATTTGGGCACTACTGTAGAAACGATGCAATTACCAAACTCGAGATCATTGAATTCTGGAGTCAGATGATGGAAAAGCAAAAGGCAAGCCCTATGCCTTAAGAGTCTGCAACTTTCCAAACTCTCCTTTTCCACTGTGTTTTCCTAGACAGGCAAGACACATTGTGGTTGAAGATCCCATTCACATTAGCCAAACATACAAAAATCTAGTTGTTATTAACTTCTTGTTTGTAGTTAATGCTTGTGTTATTAGAGCATTTTGGACATTGTGGACTAGTATTAGTCATAATATGTAAAGCTGAGTATGCTGGTTAACTGAAGATCTTTCCACTCACAACTTCTATTCTAAAAGTCTCTTACCTACAGTTCAAAGAACAGAAGATGAATCACATTGGAACTCTGAGCCACATTGCTTCCTCCTGGTCTCAGTTTCCTCATCAGATAATGAGAGAAAACAGAATATCAAAGCTTCATTTCTCATGGATAGTGTTATATTTTCATTTAACTGAATACACTGGCTCAAATTATAATTTAAAATAGAATTAAATAATTTATTTATAAGATGATTATATTTTAATTTTTAGTATCTTATAGTGCAACTCATGCCTGCAGCAATCTCTGTGTAGAATATGAGCTGAAGGGAACATCAGAACTCACGTTGAGTGCTCATTGATGGAGTCAGTACTCTAAGAACTTATTTCCAGTCACCCAATCCAACCCTGGCCTCCGATACCTTCAATAAGCCCATTCCCTTGCCATTTACATCTTTTTGTCTGATTTTTAAATAACAAGGAAGTGTATCTGGATCATCAAGTCTTTAGTAATTGCCCTATTTCTACTGCTAACTAAATTGGTATTATCGACATATTAGCTGTCAAGAGATAATCATGAAAGCAGGAACAGAGGGAGCAGTTTACATCCCTGGAGCAACTTAGACAATAGATACACAAAACAAGGTAAAGGCCAGTATTAGATATGAATGTAATTACCCTGCACAGATTTTTCAAAATGGATAAAACTTTTGTGACAATGGATGCTATTACGTAGAGAAGCCAGGAAAATGTGTCATCTAACTTGGAATTCATTTGGTCATTTTAAAATTAATTGGGCAGCAATTGTAAACCTGTTATCACTGGTAATAAGCAAATTAGAAGTTGTATTTATTATCCAAAATATATTTGCACCTCTCCTGTGCTCATCTCAAAGAATCAATGGCAAGTCTCCAAATGCTATCAAGCATGGCACGGGCTGTGGGTCTGACAAGTGTTACATTTGTTTTTGTTTTGTTTACAGTAGGTGTATTTGTGAATGTAAGATCTAGTTCTTACAAAGGAAAGTAGTAATGGGCAAGACTTATATGATTATGCCAGAAAAATAATTAATGAGAGACCTTCCTGCTCTTGTTTGTTCTGACTTGATGGTAGATTTAATGTCAAATGTTGCTGGTATCATGAGGTGAAAGGAATCAAGACCCTGGCAAAAAAAAAAAAAACTTTTTACCAACCTAAGCTCCACTTTGGTATTTTACCTGTATAAGACATGCAATTTTCCTATGTTTAAGAATTTAGAGTTTACTAAACTAGGGTTCTCAGCACAACTTTGTTTTAAATTGCATTTATGTAAATATTCACTTTAAATATGTTTTAAAAAACATGTAATTCTCATTGAATCATGAACTTCAGAACTGCAACTCACAGTGTGTCTTCCAATGACATAGTAATATTCGAAATATTCTCTAGATTTGGTTGAATCAAACTGAATTGGCTTGAGATGAAATAAACTGTGTAAAATAGAAAGAAACTTCAAAGAAGATAAGTCAACCTTCTAGCTGCAGAGTTCACAAGAGCTTTAAGGAAGGTGGTATTTGAGCCGATACTTAAAGGACTGGCTTTATTTGGATATATATTGAGTGAGATGCTATTTTTGGAGAAGCAGACAATATGAGTACCTGGAGTTTGGTGTGAGCAGACTGTGGGAGAACGGTGAGAATCAGTGACATATTAATTATGCACCTGTTGTGGTAAGAGAAAAACCCATGATGAGGTGATTAAGAATGTGATAAAGCAGAAATGTTGGTTTAAAAAAAAATTACAAGAGCATGGAAAGATGATGTTCCCTGACAGACTAGGTCGAGATTTTGATCTTGTTTTGTCTTTGTAGAGCTGGGGCTCACACACAATAGGTCAACACCTGCTACTGAACTGTACCTTCAGCTCTAAGAGTGGGTTTTGAAAAACAGGCAAAATAAGCACTCTCTCTATAGGTGGTCAAAACCCTCTTCCAGGAACTTCCATGGTATTGCATGATTAACAAGGAGTCATTGATGGAATGTTGTGGATAGACTTAAAATGGCAAATAAGTTTAAAAATTGTGCTGCACATAGTTGGAGATCATTGGGCATTTTTGAAAAGACAATGAATGACATGAGCAGAATTTTGCTTTCAACAAAGACTTCTACGTGGGGTAGGTGTAAAAGTGATATAGGAGATCATAGAAGAAGCAAAGAGCCCAGTTACTAGGTAGTTATAATTTCTAATTGTCATAATTATTCAATAACTAAGAGTCTATATTTAAGAGCTGTTATGAGGACAGTGTAAATGCATGTGACAGGAAAATTTCTGAATATAGCAGTGGAATCATCTTAAGTTCGTGGACACTGAGGTAAGTAAATAGAGAAGAGAGATCCTGGCTCCTCCCAACTTATTCCTGGAATTAAGGCTGTTGTTTCATGGTTGGAGATGGCTACTTGATGTCCAGGTGTTCTAGATTTCAATTTGTTAAAAGGCAGAAGAGAGGCATTTTAACATTTGCTAGAACTTTAATACATGTCTCTATTATTTCATTTGTCTCTAACAAACTTCAGTGGGAAAAAAAGACATTCTTTATTCTGAGAAGTCAAGCGACTTATTAAAAGTCTAGAGAAGGCAGAAATTGATATCGAGGGGTGTAACACAGACCCAAAATACAATTCTGTAGGGTAATATTCTAATTAGTGAGTTGCTGGTAAGATTGAAGAGAACTGGAACAAAACAACACAGGTGAGGAATAGAAATGTGAGTCATGCTCATGAAAACAGTAGAACATTCAAGTCACTAGGTTCAGCTCTGTAGATAACTCATTCTTTCTTTTCTTAAAATATTGCTTATTTATGCTTTGGAATCCTAGTTTGCCATGTCCAGATATTCTCCCAATTCACTGCATTTACTGTGTAGACGAGTGTGATGGCACCTGCTAGGCAATGCAGACACAGCATGTCCAAGTGGATCATAACCTGGACAAATGCCAAAGAAGTGTTGAGCAGGCAGAACATGTAATGATAAAACATTGATATTTAATAATAATAATAATAAAAACTACATAAAGCTTATGAAAAACCTTATGTCTCAATGGGCTGACTGATTCCCTGAAGTCATTATGTCTGCTTTTCCATTTGGCACTGGGTCTTTTCAGACTTTGTTCCAGAAATGGCACAGCCCTGTTGCATGAGTTTCATGAACTCAGCTATGTTCTTATTTCTAGGCTTACGTGTTATTCCTGAAGTTTCCTTAGCAACTCTATGTGGATCCATAAATGCCACAAATGTCCTCTGAGGTTCCTAAACTCTTCTTTGGTCAATCAGGGTTATACCTGTCCTTGCACAAGATCGTTGACTCAGATTTTAGGTGATAGAAACCTATGTCCCCAGCCCTTATGTGGGCCCCAATATTTTGAAGGAAGATTCTGAAACAAGAAGAACAAGGGAAATGAATCCTGAGTTTGATGAAGTCAGCTGTGTAACTAGAGCATTGTAATGACCAATAAGAAAAGAAAATTGGCCAATGACAGAAGAGCTATTATGACACATTAAAAATAAGAATAGTTTCACTACTGAAGAAGAGATGTTTGTAAAGAATATGGAAAAGACAATTATATCCCTCCTCCTACAATTAAATTGATTATAGATAATCACTTTGTACATTTTCATTTTTGTTCTGCTAATGTTATTGTTTGAATTATGCTGGTATTAACTTATAAGGATAGTCTATCATGAAAATTAACTCAGAAAATGGGGGAGTGGAGAAAGGCTAAAGTGTGGGTGTTTCTCTAAATACTGTAGAACATTGCGAAGTGCTTTTCCTCTGTGTTTTTCTCTTTCTTTCTTGAGTTTCCTAAACAATTTTTATTTGACATCAGTATGCCTATTATACCTATTATTGTGGTAAACAAGGCATAACATTTACTCTTGAAAAGGCTTTAATTCAGTTACAGGCAAGTAATACAAATTTAAAATACTTAAAGTAATTAGATTGTTGCAGCCATTAGACAGCTTAAAAGATATGCCAGATAATACAATAGGGAATCCTGGAGTAAAAGAAAGGACAGTAGGTTACAAACTTGTGGGTTACAAAGAAAATATGTATCTTGGCTAGTAAAAAATGAATTAATACTAGTTCATTGATGCAGAAAGCATACCATACTAACACAAGATAGAAAAAAAGTAGGGGAAGATTATTTTTTGAAATATATTACATATGTACTACAATTATAATTTTCTATAAATATAAAACTGTTGTAGAAAAAAGTGTGAATATACATACATAGAGAGACAGAGACTAAGAGAGAAAGACAAAGAAGAAGATAGATTCAAAAATAGAGAGATGGAAGAGAGACAGAGAGAGAAAGAGAGAGAGAAAAATAGTCACAAGAAGTGAAACACTGCAATGACTTTTTCCTCACATTTACTTTTTTCCTCATATTACTGGCGTCTTTCTCTTTCTCATTTTGTAGATTTTTTCCCCTCTGCACAACCTCTAAATCTTGGACATCTCAGAGCTCCAGTCTGAGTGCCCTTTTGGACCCTGAACAGATTTTCACATCTTTCTAGGTGACCTTATTGAGACTTGTGGCATTAAATACCATCTGCGAGTCAAAGAAGTATGGCTGAGTCTCAACTTTTATGAGAGCTCATCTCACTCCACAGCTGACTTGGTATCTTCTTGTGAGTGTTCCCTGCCTTCTTGAATGGATCACTCACAATGGAACTCACTTCAGTCTGTGACCCCTGTCTCCTTGGTCACTGTAACAACTATCAACATATACTCACCCAGACCAAAAATAAAAAAGTTGAGTAACAGCTGTCTTTGAGGAGTGCCCTTATTTTCCTTCATTTATCTTATGAGGAGGTCATAGCCACTATTTTCACCATCACCCATGTGGAAGTTGCCATCACCATTTTGCTAGCTCTGCTCCCTATCTTCAGTTCTCAAATTGAATCTCTCTTTTCATTTTTATGACCTACTCATACTTTAAACGTTTATTTTTATTCAAACCAAACAAATACATTTTAGAAGTCAAAATAATAATCAGCCATGTTAGAGATTTCCACGTTGGTTTTCAACTCTAGCTACCTTTGGACCTGCTAACCGTGATCTCAGGCAGGCTCTTCTACACTGAGTCCTTTCTTCCTTATTCACCCGACACAAATATAATTTTGACATCACCTGGCTTGAGACTTACCCAGCATGGAAGGTGATTCTAGGTCATGCCTTTTCTCTCTGCTTGGAGCAGTTGCATTGTCCCTCCCCGGAGTAACCTTTGATACCCCAAGTGTTCTCTCTCATTTTTGTGGTCAGAGGCGAGGTCTCTGAATGTGAAGAGAAAAAAAAAATAACTTTTATACTTGTCCTTCAAATTCAAGAAAAATAAGGAAGGGTAAAAATGTAAACAGTTCAGATATGGCATGTCTTCCTTCACTTTTAAATGAAACGTGCAGGGTAAAATAAAAGTGGGTTTGCCCTGGCTTTCATTTCCCCAGGCAGGGTGTCAGCTCCTGGTGCTTTTCCATCTGTCAAGAGGGTGTGGGCCTGTCAACCAATTTGAAAACACTTTTGTCTACATCTCCTCTGGTACAAATATAGGCATCACACCAACAAGTCTTTGGAGAGACTAAAATCACCCAGGGACCATGCAGGTTGGACTCTAAGCTTGTATAATACACAATTTTGCTCTAGTATTTAATATGAATTCACCTAACTTTTATGTGTAATGTGCCAAGCTTTGTATTCCTAACTGGACTCTATAATCAGGTATATTGGTGTGTTTAAGGAAGTTATAATTTAATATCAAAGACTGACACGGAAGTAGATGAAATATGGAGTAAGGTAGTAATACTGAGTGTAAAGCATCATATAATACTGGACATACGTAAAGAAGAGTGAGACCAGCTGCGCAGTATAGAGATGAAGCTCTAGAGTAGCGGTTCTCAACCTTCCGAATGCTGTGACCCTTTAGTACAGATCCTCCTGCTGTTGTGACCCCGGCCATACAATTATTTTCATTGACATTCCAAAGCTGTAATTTTGCCACTGTTAGGGATCACACTATAAATATCTGATATGCAAGATACCTAATACGTGACACAAAGGTATCACAACCCACAGGTTGAGAATCACTGTTCTAGAGAAAGAAAATTATCCCTGCTAGTCCAAAGGGAACTCTGAAGTGTGCTCGGATAGCCAACTGTTTCCTGTAGTGAGCTATGCCTTTCTCAGTATCCCTGATTCCCACATAAAAGGCAGAATGCCCATTAAAGAGAAAGCAGTGATGTGCTGGAAAATGGAACTTTGTACCATGCATACAATGTTAGAATGATTTTTTTATTTCCAACACTAAGTGTTGTTCTAGTCAACAGATACCATGATTCCTTGAGTAAGCTCCTAGGATGAAGAAGTTTCTCAGACAAATAAGTACTCGTGGTTCATGCTATTATTAAAACCAAATAGTCATGGTAGCATGTGTTCTAATGTCTTCCCCCATATGTTCAGTTCCACCCATTTTCAACATGGACCATCCAGGGCAATGTGCTCTACTGATTTTCAGAGTGTGCATGCATAGTGTGTGTGGGGTATGTTTTGACTGATGTTTTTTGTTTTGTTTTTTAGCATCTCCCTTCCCATGCTAAGAACATTGTTCCTATTCTATTCTCTTGTGCACCACATTGCCTGTCCAGTATCTGATGTTGCCCTTTGGGTCTTGAATATCACCAAGAGTGCACTTTAATTTTTACATGAAAGTATTTTCCATTTTTCTTTTATTTTTAAATCCTGAATTTAAGCCAACTAAGATGTTTGTGTTATTATACAGGTAACAAAGGAGAGGGATTGCAAGAGTTATCTCAAAAGATGATACAAAAACTTTGACATGTGAAAATGGAATTACTTTTTCCTTGGGTGTAGTGATAGGAGCGGCGGGGCTGCGTCCCCAGCATCTGGCTAGCTTATGCCCCGAAATAACAACACACAAATTGTATTCATTTAAACACTGCTTGGCCCTTTAGCTCTAGCCCTTACTGGCTAACTCTGATATCCCGATCAACCCATCTCTAATAATCTGTGAGCACCAGTCTTACCGGGAAGATTCTAGCCTACATCCATCCTGGGTCGGAGCTTCATCGCGTGTGTCTGTCCGGGAGCAGGGCATGGCGTCTCTTCTGAGGCCTGAGGCGTCTGCTCCTGAGAGGAGAGCTGTCGAGTCTCTGAGCTCACTTCCTCTTCCTCCCAGCATTCTGTTCTGTTTACTCCACCCACCTATGTTCTAAGATATGAGGCCAAGCAGTTTGTTTATTAACCAATGAAATCAACAGATTGATATATGACACTCCCACATCACTTGGGGACATGTGAGATTCCCTAGAATCATCCAGAAACATGCTCTGTACATTTGTGGAAGGAATAAAAAGGGTGAAGAAGGAGTTCCAGGTTCCTCTTGACCTGTGTCAAAAACACCGTGTGGGATGATTCAGCCACACGTATGAATCATTTCCAATGTGGTTGTTTTATCCCAGCAGAAATATAGTGGGACAATGACATACTGAATCTGGTACAAATCAGGTGACAAATTTCAAAAGTCTGGAAAATATTTAACTTTGTACAGAAAGCCTTCAGTACATGGTAATCAAATACCATATGCCTTGGTTATAAACCCATAGTAATTCTGTCTTTCTTTTTTAAAGTGACTTCTAAATTATTTGAGTAAGGAGTAAAAGCACATAACAAAAACAAACAAAAACAAAAACAAGAAAATATCTAAGTTTAAAGCAAGTGGGGGAAACTATAGCCTGTGGTTTTTGTTATTGGAACAGGGCTATGAGCCTGTATTTACATATTACCTGCCCTGCTCTTGTATCATAGGGGCAAATTTAGTACTCGTTTTCAAAGCCTAAGCCATCTTACAGCATCTCTTTGGTGACCTTTTATAGAAAATTTTAGTCTTTAGAAGTCTTTGTACCCCAACATCTTCAATCTGTCAAAAAAGAATAATATTAGTGATCTCCCCATCTCTCCTAAAATTCAGGCATTCTGGTTTTCTTTGAAACCCTCAAGTAAAAACTGCCACAAGGAATGAAAAAAAAAAGGTGAACAAAAACAAAATGTATTTTCCCGACTGTGAATATCTCATCTGACAGTGGCTGCAGCTTTTATTGTCAGGAGAACTTTTTCCTTTTCTTATTAGACACCTGGATGTGTCCCAGGGGCTGGTTGTGCATTAAGTGATGAGATTGCAATCCCTAGGCAAAGAGGAGCGGAGGAGCCTGGAAGAGCCCGGGTCGTTCTCCGCTCACCTGTTTGCTCTGAGGAATTCTCAATCAGCCCACACCGGCTGGAAATCAGATGCAAACAAGATGACTGCCAGCGTCTGGCAGGAGGCGTTAAATGGGAATCCTGCGCTGCTCTAGGTGTTTCATCGAAAATCAATCCTTGAGGCAGGGAGTAGAACTTTAAATGGGATGCATGTTAAATGTGCACCCCGTCTTTCTAAATAGCCAACACTCAAAATGAGTCTACACTCAACGTCCAAGAGCATTTTAAAGCATACTATAAGTATGTATAATTATATATGTTTATATAATTATATATATATAATTTATACGATAACAGAGACAGATATTGGGGTTCAAGCTAAAGATAAGAAAAGCAAAGCGGCCAGCTACTGGCTCTTCCTTCTACCTCAGACTGAAATGGACATTCCTGCCTCCATGAATCCTCAGACTGGGACTGGGACTGAGACTTGTTACTTCCTGTCTTATATTCCTCTCTAGTGCTGGGATTAAAGGCATATACCACCATCGCCTGGCCCCTATGGCTAACTAGCTTGGCTGCTGGTTTTAAAGGTCTGTGCCACCACTACCTGGTCTGAATGTTTGACTAGTGTACATTGTCCTCTGATCTTTAGGCAAGCTTTATTTATTAAAACACAAATAATAAACCTCTATACTAGACAGCTGATTTTTGAAGGGTAAATTTGGTCCTTCAAAATGCATGTCAAATAGAGCTTCAAGCTTGCATGATGACTCCGGAGATAAAAAGGTGCATGCCTCTAAGCCTGGCAATCTTTTTGATCTCTAGAACCCAAATGGTGGAAGAAGAGAAGCCACTTGTGGAAATAGTACTCTGAGCTCCATAATGCTCACATCATGCTTATTTTCCGTTACAATATTTCTCACAGGTGGGCTGATGAGATGTCTTTACGTAGTTGTGTGTGTATACGTGAATCTTCTAGGGCATGGGCCCATGCATGTATGGGTGTGGGTGTGTGCACATGTGCACCATGACTTACATGTAGAAATGAGAGGACAGTGAGAGTCAGTTCTCTTCCTCTACTATAGGGGACCCAGGAATCGAATTCAGGTCATTATGTTTGGTGGCAACCGCCGTCTTACTAGCCTACTGTATCTTTCTGTCTGTGGGGCTGTGAGCTTTAGCCTTTAATGACTGAACCATCTCCCCAGTTATACTGTATCTTCCTGGGGAATTGTTTCTTTACTCAAAAGAAAGTACACCTTCGTTATCTCTTCTGATTAATTTTTGTTTGAAGTCTACTTTCTCAAGTATTAGGATAGCTATACCCACTTGCTTTCAAACTCCATTTACTTGGTGTGTTTCATTTTCCATCCTTTCCCCTGAAGGTTGTATTTGTCTTGTATTTGTCATGTGCTCTTAACATGTGACAGACAGATGGCGCATGTATCTCACTGCAATCTGCTTGTCTGTCGTTTAATCAGAGAATTTAGGCCATTGATGTTCAAACTTACTGCTGAAAGGCTTGTGTTAATCCCATCATTTTGTTTTTTGTAATATTTAATTCCTTCCTAATCTTCTGTAGTTGACTGTCTTAGTTTACTTTTCCCATGCCCTGGTAGAAGTGTTTATCTATTTCAACAGTATGTCTGATTCTTTTCAGTTAACTAAAGAAATCCATGATTCTTTATCTTTTGAGACAGAATCTCTATGTTAGTCAGCAAGCCCCAACTATTCTATCTCTGCCCCATACAGCACAGAGGGTATAGGTGTATGTGTGCCCATGCCCTGCTTTTTATGTGATTTCTGGGATCTGAACTCAGTTCCTCACGCTTGCCTACTGAGGCATAACTTCAATCCCTTACTAAGAGTTTCAGTTTCAAAACTTCAGTTTGATCCTTTTTTTTTGTTTACAATATTTCTCTCTCTTTACTAAATTTGCCTTTTGCATTCTATGAGTTCATTCAATTTTTTTTATGTTCTCACTGATTATTTTCAAAATTGTTAGAAATATTTTTCTGAATGCAATTTTTCTGATATCCCATCTAATTCATTCACAGATATTACTGTGGAATAGATTGATTGAGTGTGTGTGTGTGTGTGTGTGTGTGTGTGTGTGTGTGTGTGTGTGTTTTCAAAACAGGATTTCTATGTAGCCTTGGATATTCTGGAACTTCCTCTGTAGACTGAACTCAAACTTAGAGATTCACCTATCTGTGAATATAAATAGTTAATAGTCACAATCAAGGTCTTTTCAAAGAAAAAATAGGGGGATACGATATAGAGATGAATACTTTGCATTAGCAAGGATGTTGGTCTATTGATACAAATTTAAGGTCAATTATATTGTATGTGTATTTCTACTCTTGTTTAAAGTATTGTGTTTGTGCTGATCATTTAAAAAATATAATGCATAATTAAAAGTTACAGATTAATAGATAGTCATTTGTAATAGTGAAACTTGTAGTCATGCTAATTAGGTGTTCTAGATATACAGAGATATATTCCAGTTAGATAGATAATCTTCAACACTTAGAAATTAGACTTTTCTTGACATGTTTGCTTCTGGCAGCACCAAATACTTCAGAGAGGTTGATGGGCATTGAAAACAACTCATTTTGAAATTTGCCTTCAATGTGACAAGGCTAGCCATTTGGGCTCTTGCCTGGACTGCTTGATGGTGTGCTGTATGAACTGGACATGCAGGACCCACAGAAAAGTAACTCTTCATTTTCCAAAAGACTGCAAATACTTCATA
This sequence comes from Microtus pennsylvanicus, assembly GCF_037038515.1. Lineage (NCBI taxonomy): Eukaryota > Metazoa > Chordata > Mammalia > Rodentia > Cricetidae > Microtus > Microtus pennsylvanicus. The sequence goes on along the minus strand of NC_134589.1, from coordinate 28,921,225 downwards.
CACAACCACTGCCCAGCCATGTTTCTTGTATGTCTACATGTAATGTTTCTTGTAAATTTATTTATTGATTGAAAATAGATTTCTTTTCTCATACAATACATCCCAACCAGTTTCCCCTCCCTCCACTTCTCCCAACTCCCCACCATCTCCCTTCTCCCCCAGATCCACCTCACCTTCATTTCTTCTCAGAAAAGAGTAGGTCTTCAAGAGATGACAGCCAAACAGGACAAAACAGGATATGAAAAGACAAAAGCACTCCTATTAAGGCTGGACAAGGCAACCCAATAGGAAGAGAAGAGTCCTGAGGGCATTGGGTCATTGATTAGATTTTGTTTTACCTCACTGTGTTCTTTCAATGGGAGTATTTACGATGCTCTAGTAGAACTAAGTTGGGGTAGGGATGATATATAGTTTTTCTCCACTCATGTAGCTCCGTGAGATTTACTGTGACTCAGATCAGACTTCTACTTCATGGGACATTCAGTGATTCTGGCGCAATCACTCTCCCTTGTAGCCAGAGAGATTCTGCAAATCAGACCTCAGAATATAGTTCCCTGACACCTGCTTTTGGTTGGCCAAGGTGGGATATGCAGGAAAGGGCCTTTATCTCTAAAGTTGCTTAGCCACTCACTCAGTGCGTTTTTCATCTGATTTATTGACGCTGCTTTAGTTGAGTGCCAAGAAGAGAAGAGGTCCTTCCTGGCACCTATGGGTATGTGGTTTTCAAGATTCATTTCTGGTTACACTGAAATTCTGTGCAGTGATGAGTCCATTATCAACTATGATCCCCCCACCTCTTTTTTGTTCTCTGCCATATGCACCACTCCCCCCCTCTTCAATTTTCTTGCTAGATTGTATAATGCTCAAAATATAATCCATATAGGCCCTCTCTCTTTCTTTAGCTATCATCTCAGGCCACTGCCTGGCATTCTGTGTTGCAGCAAGGCCCTCCACTTTGTGCTGAATTTCTGGACTCTGTTTTGCTTTCTACTTTCTTTATCTGTGCATGTGCTTTGTTTTCTCTTCTGCTCAAAGTTTAGTTCCTCTCTCGAGCTACCCACCTCGGGGAATGACTACTCTTCCACTATCCTCATGCTACTTCTTAAAATTTCCAGCCTGAGTAAGGATGTACGTTGGTATTGACTGCCATCCTCTCCCTCTGTAAGATGTGTCTCCTTCAGCTACTGAAATAAAGCATCGTCCCCTGCTTAGCATTCAATATAATCCTTCACTCGAGCTCATTTAGAAGACACAAATAATGTTATAAATAGTCCCATAGGTCAGAGACTGTCAACAGGGTGTCACCATTCCTAGAGAAATATTTTGGAAATTAATGAGGGCTCTTGAGAGTGTTATAATGAAAAAGGTGCAATTAACTCCAACAAAGGGGGGGGTGGCATAGACACTATGTGTTCTCTAGTACATTAGACAGTTCCAAACAATGATAAATGATCCCATGTCCCAGCAGATACTCAAGGGAGTGGAAAATGTTTTATTTTTCTGAACCAACAAGCTCCGCTTTGCATGTGAACACAAAGTATCTCTTACAGATTTTTATTAACCCCTGTTCTTTAACAAAATAAATGCTCATAAAGAGGTGTGTTTTTCCTTATTTTGGAAAATCACCTCTGTCAGCGAGGCCATAATTCAGAAACCTCCTACACAACACATGGAGATTATTTGTACATGTTTCCATCCAGCATCCAATTTCTTCACTCCGTGTTCAGGCGTGCCGTGCCCCACTCTGTACGTGTTGAAACATACAATGTTTTATTATAAATCACGTTCCTTGTAATTCTCTTATGGAATTACAATTGCAACTAAACTGTTACATTCTTTACATTGATTTTCTTTTTTTGAATTTTATGTGTATGAATTAGCTGCCACCCCTTTCTTTTTTAGTAAAGACTAACAGGAATCATTTCAGGGTTTGCAAGCCAAATGACTTCTAGCTCTTTAGACATCGTTCTTCCAAAGAAAGGAATTGGTTGGTAATGTGTAAGCAATTAAGCATAGTGAGCCAAAATGATTTGTGAACACTGAAGTTTAAATTTTATATAATTTTCATATCATAAGTTATTGCTATTGTTTGACTTTTTTTTCAAGCATTTAAAAGTGCAAAACCATTCTTGGCTCTTGAGCCCTGCACATGTCTTCACAGTAAGAGCTAGTTTGCTAATTGATTCTTCATAGTGTATTACATGCAAGTTTTGTGTACAGAAACAATATTATGAGAAATTGTATTTTTTTAATTTCTTGATTATGATATAATTAAAGCTTTATGTCGAACTTTTTAAATATATGCAAATTCTCTAATAAAATGTTGGGTTACTACACTAGGGTGGGACTACCCCAGTCAACCCTTCTCAAAGAAGATTCTTCTTGCAATAGATGGGAATTACAACAGAGACAAACTGCCATATAGTATGAAAAGAGTGAGAGACTTCAGAGAACTTGGTCCTAAATAAGATTCTTTAACAAATTCCTACCCCAAAGCTCTATGAGAAAGAGGAGGTAGAAATATGTAAAAGCCAGAAGTTACGGGTGACTCCATAGAAAGAGTGCCTTCTGCATACAACAGTACTGTTGTACATATGAACTGACAGAGACTGTCACAGCATGCACAAGACTGCACAGGTTTAAGGCAGATGGGGTCGCAGCACTGAGGAGAGGAAGTGGACACAGGGTTCCACCCCTAAAAGAAGCTATTTGCAATTGATACCTGTTGGCAAAGGGAAAAATCAGTTTTCTCAAATGGAGTGTCACTGGAGATATCAAACACAGTACATTGCAGACCCCATGATCAGTAACTGGCCAACACAAAATTAACTCCATGTTTTTGCTCTTGTTTATTGGGAAGCATTTTGTGGTGGTTGTTGTTATTGTTTGTTTATTTGTACATGCATCAGTCCTATTGTATTCCAAAGACACTGTTTTCTTGAAGTCATTGGTAATTTCTGGCTCTTACAGACTTTTCCCACCTTCTCTTTATCATAGATCCCTGAACCTTGAGGGGAGGGATTTAATAAAGACATCTCATTGAGGACTGAGTGCTCCAAAGTCTCTCTACACATTGTCCAGTTCTCTCTCCCTCTCTTTTCCTCTCTCTCTCTCTCTCTCTCTCTCTCTCTCTCTCTCTCTCTCTCTCTGTGTGTGTGTGTGTGTGTGTGTGTGTGTGTGTGTGTGTGTGTGTGTGTGTTTGGTCTTACTTGTTTTTATTTGTTTTGCTTTTGTTTTTAACATTTTTATGTTTGTTTATGAGAGATAGAAGACATAAAGTTGGGTGGGTAAGGTGGTGGAAATGATCTCAGAGGATCTGAGAGACAAGGATGTGATCAAAATATATCATTTAAAACATTTTTTGTTGATATATCATATATATATATATTTCAGCTAAAGGCTGGAGAGATGACTTGGTGCTTAAGAGTGTTTTTCCAAAGTATATGAGTTCCGTTCTCAGTACACACATCAGGTTGCTCACAGCCACCTATGACTCCAACTCCATGGACTCTGGTGCCTTCTTTTGGCCTCTATGGTCAAACACACAGGTGTTACGCATTCATACAGATAAATATAAATTAAAAATAAATTTGTAAAGTGGCTTGGTAAAAAGCTGTATAAAAAACAGATTGTTGAGTCCACCCCATAGATCCTCATTTAAATGATAAAACATAACCAAGACAATCCCCAACAACTGGCAGTCATAGTAAATAAAGAAGGCTATGGTTTTTACTTACATTCTCAACAGTCTTGATATGATAACACACACATGAGTCTTGATAAGGCTGAAAGGTTCCTGTCTGAGATAATAAAAACTTTCCTGAATTATCTCTAATGTATTCACTGGTAGATGAAGTTCAAGACCAATGTTTTCAAGGTTGCAGAAATACAACTCTTTTCTAAACTACCTAGAGAACCAGAAGGGTTCAGATCGAGTTTCATTTTAAACTGTTAAGGTTTAGTTTTGATCTGTTTTGAAAAGTTGTATTATCTTTGAATTACATTTAATCTGCACCCAGCTAAGTGTTACGCAGTGTTTCCACAAAGGGGGAGTGGGGCTATTAGGCTTGACTGCATTATGTGACATCTATATTCATGTCATGAATTTCTAAGCCTTTGGAATCTCCCCTTGTTCCTGTGGCAGTGGCCCATCAATGTATTGAGGACGAGAATGAAGCAGTATCTATCACGCAATGCCAATGCTCAGAGAAAAAAACTATCAAAATGCTTTCTGAATCCTAACCCTTTTTCTCTGGCACGGAGGGATGGTCTTTGTCCATCCACTTAGAGATTTCTCCATCTGTTTTCTGGAGCCGGTCATGCCTTCAGGAACTTCAAGTGCAATGCAAACATCTGGACTCTACAACACATGGGAATCCAGAGTGCCCGGAAATCTGGTGCATGTTGCTGCATCTACTCCCTAGACTCGGGCTGAGCCACTTGTAGCTGATGATATTCCAGACCTTCTAAGCAGTTCTTTGTCACCCTTCTGTATGTCTCCAAAGTCCCAAGCTCCACTGTCAGTTTCAGGTTGGACTTCTCTCTTGTTTGTCTTCTGTCAACAGCTACCCTTCAACCATGGTGTCACCAGCTGCAAGGTTCCAGTCTCATAGGCACAGAAAAACATTACAGGTGCATCTGGAATGCAGAGGGATTTAGCAAGTCCCTTGTCTACACAAAGCCTTGTTTTTAAGCCTGACATCCTGTGCCTATCCTCTAGAACACAAAATGATGCATCTCAAAGCTAGGATTTAGAAAAAGGGAGGTTGAATAAAACTAACATAATAAATAAAGGTTTCATGTTTGGTTTAGTCAATACAGGTTGCAAGTTTGGTTGCATCTCCTGAGTCTTCTTCACCATAGCTGAGAACTAAAATACAAATACAGTTTAAACAAACAAGCACACAGTTTTTACACACTCTTTGAGATTTGTACGCACGTGAGTCCAACAAGTGGTGTGTTTCTGTGCGTCTCTGTGTGTGTCTGTGTGTAGAAGTCAAGAAGATAGCAGGCAAATAAGCCAAAACATAATCACCGTGTCTTTACTGCCATAAAAATATCTAAATACCTTAAAGAGCTTGTCTGGAGGTTCTATCAGAAAAACAGTTTCTCCTATATCCTTGACCTAAAAAGACAAGTCCTCCTGTGTTTTGGGGAGGTCATCCTCTTTAACTGAGTGTGATGCTTTAGGAACCATGCTGTGTTCGGAGGATTTTTGTTGCTGTTATTATTTTTCTTGTTGATTTTTTTTTATTTTTTTTTTATTTTGAGAGAGAGAGAGAGAGAGAGAGAGAAGAGAGAGAGAGAGAGAGAGAGAGAGAGAGAGAGAGAGAGAGAGAGAACATCTAATTGGATGCTTAGGGAGATGTAGGGATCTGGGAGGAGTTGGGGAAGAGGAAAGAATATCATCAAAATGTATTGTATGGAAAATTCTTTTAAATAAAAATTTCAAAATATCCAAATAGCTATAAAAATCTATGACAAGAAATTTACATGCTAATGGTATATTTGAAGAAAAAAAAGGAGAAGATTGTTAAGGATACTGGCTTTGGAGTAGTAAAAGGTGATCTTACGCTTATTTACTATTTTTACTTAGCAGTCAGAATGTGGCTTTTGTGCTATATCTTAATCTACCTTCTTGTTTGTTTCTCCTCTAGCTCAACAGAATTCACCAAAAATCCATGAAGGCTGGTGGGCATACAAGGAGGTGGTCCAGGGAAGCTTTGTTCCAGGTAAATGCACTTTTATTTTTATCTATTATTTCAACTCATTTTGTTCCTTAAACATTTTTAAGGAGATAGAAATACTCAGCACCCCATTTATCAGTTTACTAGTCACACCTCATACTCCTATGTACTCGCAAAGTAATTATAAAACAGAATTTGATGAATGTCAGTGTTATTTCTACAATGTCACATTGGCTACATGGCCTGAAATATACCGTGAAAGTCAGGAGAGTCTATAAAGTGCTGGAAGAGTATTGCATACATTAAGGGAAGGTTTATTTTGTGAGCCCTAACTTATATGTAACACATTATTTTTCTGTGTAAGCCTGTAAGCCTCAGGTTATTCCATCCATAGGAGCCTCCTCTAGAGAGAAGGAGGATAGAAGGCTGAGAGCAGAGGCTCTCTGCCCGCACTTGGTCAAGAGAGAAAGGTCTGTTCTTAACACTAATGAAACCGGAAACTTGAACAGACTGACCACGGCAGTGAAGCTTGCTGGGATACATGCTGCCACTGATGTCACTGCATCAGAATCCATGCTCAAGACTCAGCAGATCAAGCCAAGCGCCATCTAAAAATAACAGGTCATGTGTGGATACTGTCAGCATGTGGGCAGTGAACTGAGCACCAAAGGCAGGCGCCAGCCAGAAGCATACTGTGACTTCAGTTGAAAAGGAAAGCAGAGGGTCCTTTCTCTGCCACGTCCCTTACTCATAATGATCCTATTCTTTACATAATAGGTGGAATTAACAACTTGGCATTAACCATAAAATCCATAGACCATCCCACCAGATATCAGAAAGGGAGGGAAGCAAAGGAAGGAATGAGAGTTTAAAGGGAAAAAGACATGGAAGGGCAGCATATATCCTGGTATTTTTAGCTTGCTAGATGCGAGAGAGACAGAAAGGCAGCTCCCAAGAGCTTCAATGTATGGTCCGCACTCACCCGTGGTGCTCAGAACAGAAGATCAAAAGAACTGGCTGAGGGTTCCAAACTTGGTCACAGGTAAAATGTGCACTGTCCCAGGTCATCTGTTCATTCTTGACTGCTCTGTCCTTTTACCTATTTCTTCTGTAGAGCTTTTCACATTAGCTGGGCAAAGAGAAGGAGCTTGCAAATTTTTTTTGCCATTTCTGTCATGGGACAACAATAAGTATTGCTGGGGTTGTTTCTTTGGAGGAAGACATGCATGGTAAAGGAGAGTGGGTGACTCAGGAAAAAGCCAGCTGGCTGCTGGAGAGCCTCAGCGCTCTATAGTCCTAACTTCACAAACATGCCACGGCACATGGCACATTGTTCTTCAGCCCAGTGTGCACAGAGACTGAATTTAATTCACCCACCAGTGGCCAGGTTGCTAATAGCAATTGTGTAAGTTGTATACACTATGTCTTCTTAAATGGGTATAGATACCTGTCACTTTATATTTATAGTTGGCAGAATCCCTATATATGATATAAAAGACTTAAAGACGTGTATTTTTGTCAAGAGAAACCGTTTTTATATGCATGATAGTACAGAAATGATATTACCCATTATATTTTGTGTACCTGAGAATATGGGATTAGAGCAACTGAGGAGAGTTCCTCATTTCTAAATTACTTCTGCCTCTGCAGAGAGCACCTTCAGTGATTGTCTTAGGTAGCATGTGGATCTGTAGCATTTTGCCTGACTTATACTATTTGTTTTGGTTTTTATATCCTCTTTATATGTGTCCAAAACCCTAGTGTGACTTGTTTTATGCTTTCGAGACAACCTTGGGTATCAATTATCTTTCCTTTGATGCTGACTCAAGAGTTTTACTTTTCTTCATTTCCAGCCTGGTATGCATACAAGTTGTGGCTATAGAACTTGTGTTGGAGAGAAACCCATAAAGGCCACAGCAGTGGCAAGAGAAAGGTTAACTTGGTGCCAAAATACCCGACTTTGGTCATTTTGGTGGTGTTCATGCAATACTTCCATGATGCAGAGCCCCTTGTTTGGGGATAATGAAGAGGAACTAGAACATAGCTCTTACTCAAACTGAATTCACCCATCTAAAGGGCTAGATAGACCATAAAGGCATAGCTCCAGAGAACCAGTTCTGTCACAAGGCTGATAATGGTGTAGAATAGCATGATTCAGCCTGTGTGGTATGTATCAGAATTTCTTGCTGAGCAGCTTAGAATAGGCCTTCCACTAGCCTCCCCCTCAGCAGGCTCTGCTATTTTGTTGGACTATTCACCCTACACACAACTAATATCCACAACAGTAGGGATTTCCTTCTTCTTCCTCTTCTTAATTTTCCTACATATATTATTCTCCCTTCTTCTTCCTCTTCCTTTTCTTCTTTTTGCCAGCAACACTGTAATGACTAATTTATGTAATGACTAGAGCATAGAGCATGCTACCAGACATTTAGTAAGAAATGCTCTGGTGTCTGTTTGTCTTCCTGCCTCTCCCCTACCCTGCCCCTGTGTGTGTGTATGTGCGCGTGCACGTGTGTGATTGCGTCCTTCCACATCCTTCCTTCCCATATTCCATTAGTTCTCTTTCTCTGGACAACTGACCAACACACACAACTGATTACTGGTTCTGTCCGTGCGGTAGTGTGAAAGGAAGTCTGCCAAATAAACTTGAGTACTAAAGCCACAAGCCACACTGAAGACAGCAGAGTGGAAATATAGGAAGGTCACTCTTATTATTTAAACCATTTTCTTATTATACTGTGTGCAGTGTGTGTGTGAGAGAGAGATGGTGGAGAATATATATATATATTATATATATGTGTGTATACATATATATACAGACACACACATACATATATGTCACTGGGCTCCAACTATAGTAAAGGTGTTGTGGGACGGGGATGCCACTTTCTTCAGTGGAGTAGCCACAGATAAGTTGCACAGCTCCAGTCAGTAACCTCCCACCCACCCTCAACGAGCCACACACAAAAAGAGAATCAAAAAGTTGAGTGCTCAAGGGACTTACTGAAAAGAAGGACTCCAGTGAGAGGGAGAGTGGCGAGGAGAGGAGGTGGGGGATGAAATGACTAGATTTCATCGCAGAAATGTGTGAAACTGTTAACTAACAAGAGCAAAATAACTAGCATATATATGTTCACACAAAAAACAATATTAGGCTAATTATGCTGTTGAGGAGTTAGCAGAAAGTTTGTTTGGTACCATTTAAATTCTATTTATTAAATAATAAAAATGTGTGTTATAAATATATCACATATATATAACACATTTTTTAATTTAGTGTAAATACACACATGTCTTTAACACACTTCTGGAATATGTGCCAAACACTGTCTATCCATGTTCTACTTGTTACAAAATGAGCGTCTTCCCTTAGGAGACATTATGCTGTGGGATGTTATGGCATACGGTGTTGATGTTTCACTTCTGGGGCTTGCAGTATAATAAGGGAGCCACTTGTTAGAAATAATACGCAACCATTGGACACCCCAATATCTGCTTTGTGTGGTAAGGTTCGCAAGGAAAGTCTCTTTTTCATCCTAAAACAAAATGACCTGTGCTTGCTTCCCTTCTAACACTGTGAATCACACCCATGGATTATGTATTTTCTCAATCTTATGAAGCTCTGGAGAAGGTAAAAACCCCTCTTAGATTCTGTCAGCTGCTAAGGCTCACCAAGCCCCTGAGCACAGTGACCCAGGATGCTCTCCTTTGACCTCCCTAGAAAAAGTTATTTTTGGCCCCAAGACACAATTCTAAAGAGCTTACCCTGGCCTCAATCTCAGGAGGCAAGGGGAGAAAGACAGATAAATGGCTCCTATCTTACAATATTTGCAGGACTCCTCTCAGAAATGTTTGGGAGTTATTAACCCTCAGAAGGGGAGGCACAGCCCTGAGGATCAGTAGCACTCTACAGGAGAGGAAGAGAAATGGAATTTCAGAAAGAAAAGCAAGCTAGGCAAAGGCTTGGAAACCTTGAAAGGTACATGGCCCAGTAGAGCAAGAGGAGCTCTGGGCATTAACACTAGAGAGCAACAGGGGTCTGATCATGAAGTGATGTACTAGTTGATATTCTAGAAGCCAAAGATCCTGAAGAAACAAGGAAGAGATTGACAACATTGCAAAGTTCAAGTAAAAAGAGATTATTTGAACTAAGACAGAAACAGTGAAGGTTTCAAGGACAGGGGTCCTCCTCTTCTCTTATCTCCTGAACCATCAGGATATAGCACAGGTCTTCCCTACAATAGTCCCTGCACATCTACTTAATTGACTTGGGTTAGAACAAGCACATAAGAAAGAATAAGGTGAAAAAAAAAAAGCCTGACTCTACAGACATGATCCTCAGCCCTTCAAGTAATGATGATGATGATGATGGTAATGATAACAGTATGAACTCCATTGCAGGCAAAGGGAAATCACTGTTTTTCTCCATTTTATTTTGTGTCTAAGAAGCATGTATACAGGCATGTGTGTGTTACTAGACTTGTGTTAAAGTCAACAAACAATTTTGTGGAGTTAGTTCTTGCCTTGCATTTTTTGTGGGCTGTGGGTATCAAATGGGGATCAATAGGCTTGCAGAATAAGCACTTTACCTGAGGAGCTCTCTTGCTGGCCCAAACCCTGCATGCTTTAAGGACGTGATTCTCAACCTGTGGGGCACAACCCTTTTGGCGGTCACATATCAGATATCCTGCGTATCAGAAATTTACATGACAAGCAATAAGAGTAGCAAAAATTACAGTTATGAAGTAGCAACAAATAATTTTATGGTTGGGGGTCACCACAACACAAAGAACGGTATTAGTAGGTTACAGCATTAGGACGGTTGAGAACTACTGTTTGAAAGTCTAGGAGAAATAGTCTAAAATTCAGGGAGTCCCTACCTATAAAGCCACAGCAAGTTAGAACCAGAGATTAGCCAGGATACTACCTACTAGTCTAATAAATGGACTCAGAGAAGGGTTCCAGGTTGTAAGGTCTATATGGTGGCAAGCATGGGCAAGCTATGCATGAGAAACAGAGCAAAGGTCATTCCGGTGAGTGCAAAGAAACAGAGGCCAGGTGCTTTGATAGTGAGTGTGGTCAGAGACTGATGCATGGATAGGCTCACAGACCATACTTGGTATTTTAATAGAGGTTCTGGGAGTAACAGGAGGACAAAGAAACAGCTATGAGCCATTACTTCTCCCTGAAGATACGGAAATCATCACAAGGTCCTGAAACTGAGTCCGTGGCCATCAGAATGATCAACAGAAGAACTTGCCACAACTGCTAATATTTATGATCAGGACTGGAACTAAGGAGTTTCATTAGCTCACCATGGTATCCGATGCTGCTCTCTCTAAAATCAAGTACAAGTGGCTCATCTTGGACAGTAAACTCTCCCTAAACACTCTTTCCCAGCATTTTCTTGCTGGGTAGTCTTTAAATCTCAAGACTATTAGATGAATGTAATTATCTCCAACCACCTGTGGTGGCATACTGAAGTCTAATTAGCTGTGTTTTGCCAAAGGCCTATTCCCTTTGTTTAAAAAAAAAAAGTCTCAGGCTTGACACCAGTGATACAAATAGCTCTTCTCTCCCCAGCAATCCTAGGCAAGAAAACAAACAAGAAGACAAGGTTCTTGCTGATCTAGGATGCCTCCAAAGTCATACATACCCAGCACCCCTCCTGTAGTAAACAGTACCTGCAGTGGTTTCTGTTGCTGTGTTAACTGCCACCACTTATGTAATCAACACATATTTACTGTCTCCCAGATTCCCTGAGTCGGAATCTGAGTACGACATAGCTGGGTCCTCTATGATAACTCTGTCAAAAGCATCATTTTAACTCATGCTTGTCTAACGCTGTGCTCCTAATGGACTTGGAAGAGTTTGCTTCCTCTCTAGGGCTGAGAGCTTAGGCTCAGGAGGGTTTCTTCTTCATATTGGCTATTGCTTCAAAGATAACAAGAAGGTAGCTCTCTCACCTTAAATCTCTGCCTGGGAACTTTGGGAAGTTCTATGTTCTCTTTGGTTGAAGATCAGACCCATTCAGAGTAATGGTCTTTTGGATAACTCACAGTCAGTTGGTGGACAATGTTATTCATGTCTGCAAAATTTCTTCATTTTTGCCCTAGACAGTAAAGAGAAAGGGTGAAATTCCATCAGATCAAAAGATACCTTTCATTCTAAAGCTGCTTACTATTGAAATTCAGAATTCTGAGGCCATCCTAAAATTTGACCAAACACAGTAGTTCTCACTGATTTGTGCAGAGGCACAAAATCTTAATCTAATCATACCCTGAAGTCTCTTTTGCCATCTAAGGTAATCCATAAGAAGACAACATAAGACAAGTGACATTACTTACTAAGTTTGCAGTGGTAGAAGCAGGGCTAGAGAGTGGTTCTTTGGAGGTGTGTTCCTCCCACTTAGACTGTATGAATGTGACTAAGAAACTCCTTCTTGGGTGGAATACAGTTTGTTTTCCTCTGTTTTATATGTAAGGAGCAAACTGAACAACAGACTAAATAAATAAATACCATGCCTCTATAATTATCATCTTAAAAATTTTTTATTTGGGAAATTTTTTGATTCACAAAATGTTACAAAGATAATGCTGGAACTTTCCAGGAACCCTTTATGTCTTACATTACTGTATGTTATGCCTTTGTCACAAGATAAACACCAACTGTAGTATATAACTCTCAACTGATTTATAGGTTGTTTTAGATTTCCCAATATTTCAACAAAATGTCTTTTCTATCCAATTTGGAGTACACCTTTGTATAGCCATAATGTTTCCTTAGTCCCATCTGGGCAATGAAAGTCTCTCACTGTTTCTTCGGTGTTCCTTACTGTTAGTTTTGCCATGTCTTGCATAGTTACTTGATAGAACATCCTTCAATATGAGTTTGATGGTTTTCTCATGAATAAACTGGAATTGTAGTTCTGGGTGGAAAGTTTCAATACAGGTAGACTGCCATTTCCATTACATTTCTTAGTGGTACACTGTCATTTCATGGTTGTGCCTCATCCACACATCCTCATTAATGTGCAGAAAAGAAAGATTCAACAAATGAGAGGTTTAATCATGGTGATAGAGTAGGTAAGCGGTGGCACTGGGCTCTTTGAGTTGGTCTATAGTGTCTCTCCAACCACACTACTCTAAAGTCCCTGCTGACACAGGGCTTCAGGAAATCATTCTTTGCTTCAAAACTATTTGTGGTGTTTACTGTTTAAGAGGAAAATTGTGTTGTAATTTCTTTCCAGGATAGTATCTGGAATTAACAAAAAGAAAGAACAATCTAGGGTGTAGTGTCTGGTCAAAGGCATGACACATCTATGCAAGTGATCGGTGCAATAAAGAACTGAACTCTTGTTTTATCCACTGTATGTTCTTGAGCATGGGCTGGGTGAGTAGGTATATAAGTACACTCTCCCCAAGGTGATTCCTGTGTTTGTTCTTCTATCTGCCCCCTTTAGATCATAGGAAGGCCAAAGGCTGTTAGAAAGTCCTCACCACTTTGGCTTTCCCACTGAACAAACATGAAAACCCAAGTGAGATTATCTCTAGGGATCTTGATTTTCTCACATATAAAACAGGCTGTTAAGCAACATGACTTTCACAGATTCATTCTATCGTTAATATTTTCTGTTTGTTGATATGACATATGATTAGCTTGGAAGGTATTAGCAACACTAAGAAATAGAATATCGATTTCATTACATGGTAATTTTGTGTTTTGCATATATTGGCGTTTGGAAGCAGAGTCAGTGATGTAATTGTCTCAGTTTCTGATCTCTCATCTCTAAGAGGAAGCAAGAACTGATGGTCACAGCCTTCCCTGTCTGGAAAGGGGATGCTGCCTTGACTGGTTCTCAATTACAAATACTTTCAGTCTTATTTTTTCCCCAGAAATTGGATGCCTATTGTTCAAGATGTACTGTGAGTCTGCTACGTGCCACACACCTTTCTAGACAGCAGGAATACAAATTGGAAAAGCTTCAGCTTCTGGTCTCAGGAGTTCACAGTCGGATTTAGAGATATATGATTTAGCCTGATAAGGTATGGGAAGCAGGCAGTATGTGTGATGAGATCCACTGGGCACATAAAGGAAAAAACAACTAATTCTGTCTTTGAGAAGGTTTCATAGATAAACAATTCTCCCGGGACAGGATTTTTCAAATGTGAAGGCATCTGCCAGGTAGACAAGGTGAAAATGAGCAAGACTGGTGTATGAAACATAATGGGATCTGAACTACTACTGAATAACAGATGAAACCTCCCTGCAAGTCGTAAGCACTTCTGTTCATCACCCCATCTAAGCCCGGCCCTGTTATTCCCTCACTTCAGAACTGAATCACAGAAAGTGCCCTGGATTCTTAAATTGAGCTCCAAGTCCCAGTATATCTCCATAATGTTTGGAAACCACCAAACCATTCTTAGCCTCACTTCACTCATTTATAAAATAAAGACAGTGGGAGCTGTATTTTGGATTTTTTTGTAAAATGCAAAGTGAAATGTTGGAGCTAATTATTCCTTGTAACTATCAATATGTGATTTTAATCAGCTGTCGTTGTTGTGACAAAACACAGAAACAATTTTGAAAAGATCTATGTTGAGTCCTGGTTTAGAAGGTTATGCTTCATGGTCTTTTGAACTGGCAGCAGGTCTGCGGCTGGGCAGAGCTTTATGGTACTAAGAACATGTAGCAAAGGAGGCTGTTGTTCACCTCATGGTGATCAGAGGAAAGAAAGAGGAGGGAGGGCAAGAAGAGAAAAGAGAGGGAAAGAGGAAGAGAATGTAGAGGAATGAAAAAGAGAAAGAGAGGGGAACAGAAAGGAGATAAAGATAGAGGGAGAGGGGAGAAGGAGAGAGCTGTTCATCTCACGGTGGGCAGAAATTAGAGAAAGAAAGAGGGAGGGGGAAGAAGGGAGAGAGGAAGAGAGGGAGAGATAAAAGAACCAGGGACCCATATACCTTTCTAAGGTACATTTAAATTGACCTAGTTCTTACAAAAGAGCTTACTGGTCACCATCCTATTTATCAATGAATTAATCTATTGATGAACTTAGTGTTTTTATAATCCAATCACCCCTCTATGCCACTGTTGGCTTGGGGATCAATGTTTTCATGCATGAGCCTTTGTAGACATAGTTCAAAGCTAAGTCATAGCAGCGTACACACAAATGGAAAAGTTTTGCTCAGTTTTACCACCATATTGCCTTTCTAATACATCTCCCTACTCAGGAGAGCTTCTAAAATACACACTCTAAAGACAGCACATTGCATATAGAGATACAACTTCAGTGGACAACTCCATACTTACATCAGTACAAGTTTGTTTAAGTCCATTAAATGTGTACTCCCATGCATGGTTCTGTTGGTTAATATTAATTGTCATCTTGACAAAATCAAGAATCACCTGGGAGTCAAACCTTTGATCATGTTTGTGAGATAGTTTCTAGGCTGAGTTCAGAGAGGTTCAAAGACCCTCTTCAAATGTGGACACTACAACCCATGGTCTTGGGTCCTAGACCAAATAAAAAGAAGAAAGCCAGCTGAACAACAGTGTTCATTGCTCTCTGCTTTCTGACTGTAGATGCAATGAGACCACTTGCTTCATGCATTTAGGTACTATGCCTTTCCTGCTGTGACGGCTATGTCCTTAAATGATAAGCCCTTGCTTCCATTGCTTTGGACCGGTGTTTTGTCACAGCAGTGACAAAAGCAGCCAGTACAGTGACTTTTACACCTGTTCTTCTGAGACACACAGCTTTTCTGATGTCACAAGGCAATGTCTGGCCAATCGATACAAGTGGTTGTCACTACACAACTCCTTGAGATGTACTTCTGGAGCTTTGGGACCTAGAGCTCTAGCTCGCCAAGATAGGCACAGAAAGAGTGGTACATGCTGGGTACAGGCAGTAGGGCTGTTCACTGTATGTACAAAATTGAGTAAAAATAATGAAGATTGATTAAACTTTGACTGCAATTTAGGTATCCTTAGGTGCTGGAGATTCTAAACCCTCCAGTAATAAAAATCTCCTCTTCAAAGTCTTTTGTGAGTCTAAACTCGAAGTAGTTGCTGTATGCCCTGCTGAGTTCAAGTAATATGCGTATAGTCTTCGAATTAGTGCATGTTTTGTTACTTATTCCTTAAGTGGTCCTGTTTCCTTTTTGGAAGCTAATTGGAGGAACCCTCAGTCACCAGTCTTCAACACATAGAGACTCAGATACCCGTGTTTGCTCCAAGAGCATGTTCTAAAGGTTCCACTTTGGTGGCTGGCTGAAGAGAAGCTTCCATTTCTACACCCCTAGTCTTCTATCTTCCAGAATTTTAATGGTTTGATTCAAACTAAACAAAAATACTATGATAGCTATAAACACAGAAAGTGAGAATTTTTTTATTATTTCAGGGTGTCATTCCATATGACTAGTTGGATTCTTTATTGCACTTCTCTCTTAACACACAAAGCAATGTATATTTTTCTTTGGTAATTTTCCACTCATATCCAGAATATCTTATTGTGAACTAATACCTTAACTATCAGTGTTTTTAAATTGCTCTGAAACTAAGGAATCAAGAGCATTGATTATTTTGTTGCGACTGTTGATTGTATGGTTACTACAGAACATAATTGTGTTGCTTAGTGGGAGTATATTTGAAGTATCTATTCTGAGATCAAATATTTTAGGTGATGCATTATATACAGTCATGGGCTCCGCACCTTTCCTCTCTCTAAATCCCCAAAAGTAGAGCTGTGGTAGTTTAATGACCATTGAATAAATGTGACTACTTTCTGCAAATCAAATTTAATGGGTTCATAACCATGGTGTGGCCCCAAAACCCTGGCTTCCCAGCTACATGAAAATCCATCAGCCTTCTTTTTGCAAAGCCCATTTGAAAGACATGCCCTAGTTGCCTCCACAAGCCACGGGCATAGCTTCACTGAGCTGCACTGTGGTGCCCTGATAGTAAATAGTGCCCACTGAGTCGTGGTGTGATAATGTGATTGTTTACAGAGCACTCAGCAGGATGCTTTAACCTCAGGTTTGCTTTTATGTCAGGCGAAAGATAATCAAAGTCAGAAAGACTATAACCTCCAGCCAGGAATCTTACTTCTTTTACAAAAGCATGGCTGGACAATGTTTTGTATTCTGTAATCTAGCATTCTAGAACATTCTCAAAGAGACAAATTGTGCAACGCTAGATTCTATGCATCAAGCATTTAATGTGGTACATCCTGACTTGGACATTCGACAATATGAGTAAGCCAACTTCGCTTTCTCCATCTAGCTAGACTAGCTTTTGTGATAATGGCTGGGACTGGAGGCCTTCTTTCTCCTCAGCAATCTACTGTAAGGCTTGTGGTGACTGATGAGTTTTATATACCATATTCAAATTATTCTGCCAGTACTCTTCTTCCTCACTAGACAGAAATGGGTCTCTAGTTCTTGCCAAGTGTCAGATCTTTTCCCTTCTCTGCAGTTTTTAAAGATTAGCTCACAAAGAATTATCTTTCCATATGCGGTTTTAGTACCTTTCTGTTGCCGTCATTGGTTTCCCTACCTTAAATTCCCTCTCATCCCCTAGCTCCCTTCCCATACTGGACCCCTTTCACTCTCGTACTTCCCCTTCCTACTTCATTCTATTGTCCTTATCACTTCCCATGCTCCCACTGAAGTCCTCTTTATGTTCAGTTCCGTGGACCCTTTTCTAGTTTCCTGGGATTTAGCCAAGTTACTCTCACCTGGACTTTTATAGTGAACAGTTTAGAGGCTAGGATCCAGTGTGAAAGAGAACAAAAGCTTGTGTTTTTCTGAGCCTGAGTTACTTTGCTTCATATGTTTTGCAATCAAATCCATTTTAGGGAAAATTTCATTTTTCCTTGAGTATATGTACTATGCTTTTATCAGCCATTCTTCTGCACTAAAAGCCATCTACAGAATCAATGCAATCACCATAAAAATCCCAATGACGATCTTCATGGAACTATACAAAACAACTCTAAATTTCATGTGGAAACACAAAGGATCCTGGATAGGCGAAGCCATTTGAAGCAGAAAGAGCAAGCCTGTGGCAGGCATTACATCACTTTCCCTCAAACCCTACTGCAGATCCCCACCATAAAGACAGCATGATACCAGAAGCAAAACAGAGGCATAGAACTGTGGGTTGTAATAAGATGTCTAGAGATAAATAAAAACAGCTATGTACACCTAATTTTTGACAGAATTGTCAAAAACATGTACTAGAAAAAAGGACTACGTTTTTAACAAACAATTGTTGACAAAACTGAATATTCTATAAAAAATAATAGTTGCAAAATTTCTCACCTTGAACAAGAGTTAATTCTACCTGCACAGTATGAAGTTAGTTTTAACTGCAGCATGGTCAGGAGAAGGACTCTCTAGGCTCAGGAGCCACCCAGCCTTGAGGGTTGGTTGAGGGAAGAGTCATGTTTCCCTGGGGGTGTGGCCACTGGTAGGTTCCCGATTCCCCAGTGGTTGGCCCCACAACCAGGCTTAGAGGGTTAATACTATCTGGACTCATTACTAGTTAGTTATATGGAGAAAAAAAAAAGAATAAAAGGAAAACACTTGAAGTTTGGATGCAGATGTGTTGGGGGGACCTAGGGGAACTGGGATGGGGAAGAGTGAGTACTTGATATGATGGATATGATCAAGCTATTTTGAATACATCTATGACATGTTCAAAGAATAAGCAAAATATGTGTGAAAATAAATAAGCAATTCAAACTGGATCAAAGCCTTTGAATTAAAACCAAAAATACTGAAACTTCTCAAGGTAGACATAGAGAAAATACTCTTGGATGTAAGTCTAGGCACTGAATTTCTGAGCTGAACCCCGGTAGTATGGCAATCAGACCCAAGAATTGACAAATAAGAGCACATGAAATTTAAAAGTTCCCTCGCAGCAAAATAAACCGTCAACAGAAAGGAAAGACAACCTCTAGGTTTGAGAATATCCTTATCATACCTAACTTAGATACAGAGTTCACTTCTACAATATTTGAGGGACTGTAGTAATAAAAATCCACCCACTCTCCCCAAAACTGCCATTCTATAAATAGGTTAATGATCTAAGCAAATGGTCCTCAAAAGAAGAAATGCAACTGGACAATAAATCATTTTAAAACTATTCATCATCTCTAGCTGTAAAATAAATTCAAATTAAAAGTGCCTTGTGGTTCCATCAGAACAACTACCATCAACAAATGCTATCAATGGTGTGGGGAAAGGGAGTTTTTCTCCTCTGTTGTTGGGATTGCAAAACTAGTTCAGTCACTATGGAAATCAGTGCAGAGACTTCACAGAAACCTGAAAACTGACCTAAGCTATGACCCAGCTCTGCCTACTGGACAAAGAACCAGCGGATCGGACAGCCTGCTATAAAGACCCTCCCACATTTGTGTTGGCCTTGCTCTTTTCATCCTACCTAGGAACTGGTATCAGCCTCTGGTCCTTCCTCAGTCCCAACTTGCGTCCCTTGAGATTCTTTTCTGGACTCTTTTTTTCCCTTTCTAAAATAGTGCAGATTTCTAGGCCTACCGTTTCTATAGTGGAGGGGCCCTTTAGCACCTGCAGTGTCTGTGTTTCCTCATCTCTTCTCATTTTAAATAAAAAAAAAAAAATTGGTTTTCCAGCACTTCTTCCTGTGACCACAAGCAGACCCAGGCTCACTCGGTTTACATGACTGGAAAATGTCCCACACTCGTTGTGGGAGCTTTCCAATTACAGCTTTGTATTTCAGACCTGCGGACTGTTCGGCTTCCCACCTGAACACCTCAATTTCACAGAATAGCCAAGCCACTTACAAACACTGTTGACATGCATCTGAGGCGGTCTGCCTTACTCTTGAAGACTCTGCTTTTCCCTCCCAGAATCCTCTCCCACCACATCAATGGCCTAGAAGCAGGCTCCCTTTAAATCATTTTATAATTAGGACATGTATTTCTTATGTTTGTTTTCCTGGAGGAAAATATTATTTCTATGGTTAATTCAGGAGAAAATGTGCCTTCACCTCATCAGTATAAAACTATGTCTATAACGTCTTATTATATTAACGTATTTTTCAAATACGTTGCTCTGTGAAATATCAGTAATCAGCAGTGCAGACATTTATACTCTATTTTTAATGCTGTTCTTATAGCAGCTGTGTTTTCTTGGAGGCATGCTTAAACGTCTCTTGCCCTGTGCAGACGAATGAGTTTCTAAGTTGTTACCAATTGATCACATTGCCTGTTATATTTTGTGTTGTTTCTTGGATTGCTATTCTTCTGACTTATTGTAGTAAATTTTTGAACCTACTTTAAAATTTAAAGTCCATAGTTAATTTTGTTGTTTTTGTTTTTTTTGTGGTGTTGTTGGTTTGGTTTTGTTGTTTTATTTTGTTTTTACAGAAAGGGTATATGTGTGGGAGATCAAATCTCTGGGACGTAGAAATACTGAGTAAGAACTTGATATGACACTTCAATGACAGTTTGTCTGGTAGCAAAATTCTAACTTCAAAATTACCCATCTTAAAAAATTTTTCTGTCAGTGTTCTACAGTCAACTCAAAAAAGCATCCAGAATAAGAAATATGATGCCTTTGAAAATAAATATTAATGCAAAAAATAATTTTTTTTCTTTTCTAACAGAAACATGTTTTTTTCTTTTTATTGAGAAAAGGAAAAAAAAAACAAGTTTCCACCTCCTCCCAGCCTCCCATTTCCCTCCCCCTCCTCCCACCCTTCTCCCTGTCCTCCCACCCTTCTCCCCCTCCCCCAACTCCTCTCCCCCTCCCTCTCCAGTCCAAAGAGCAGTCAGGGTTCCCTGCCCTGTGGTAAGTCCTAGGTCCTCCCCCCTCCGTCCATATCTAGGAAGGTGAACATCCAAACTGGCTAGGCTCCCACAAAGACAGCACATTACGTAGGATCAAAACCCCTTGCCATTGTCCTTAGCTTCTCATCAGCCCTCATTGTTAGCCATGTTCAGAGTCCGGCCCTATCCCAAGCTTTTTCAGTCACAGTCCAGCTGGCCTTGGTGAGCTCCCAATAGATCAGCTCTGCTGTCTCAGTGGGTGGGTGCACCCCTCGTGGTCCCGACTTCTTTGCTCATGTTCTCACTCCTTCTGCTCCTCATTGGGACCTTGGGAGCTCAGTCCAGTGCTCCAGTGTGGGTCTCTGTCTCTATCTCCATCCATCACCAGATGAAGGTTCTATGGTGATATGCAAGATATTCGTCAGTATTGCTACAGGATAGGGTCATTTCAGTTTCCCTATCCTCAGCTGCCCAAGGAATAATTTTTAAGATGATATTTTATTTTTTTAAATTAGCTGACTTAAGATATTACCTCTACCCTGAGAGTTTAGAAATACCCCCGGGATGTGCCTAAATGTATAACTATTTTGCTATTATTATTTGTGTTTAGAATATTTAGATCCCAGGTTTTAACAGTACTGATTTTTTTTCCTAATTGATCCACAGGTCTATAATGGTAAGAAATAAATGGCCAGAAAAAAATAGGCGCCATATCTTACATATTTAGCCTAGGAAAACTTTCTTCTATTATTTCTTTGTTTTCTGTGTCCTTTGACCCTGTCATTCACACATAGAGATGCTGTATACACACACACACATGCACAAATCCACAGGCTTAACTAATGGAATTAATTCTTTTTCTTTTGTCCTTGCTAAACTTTTCTGTAACCTTTTCCCTCATATGTTTGGTTATCCTTAACTGTTTGTTCCTATTTCAAACAAAAGACCCCATTACCTGACAAGGGGAACTGGCAAGGTCTCTCCTACAATTGTGCCTATTCCTTTAATAGGCTTTTACCTTTACGAAAAGTTTAGAAGTGGAGAGTAGTAAAAGAAATGAAACTGGAATCAAGTGTATATAAGCAGTCATGTTGCGAAGCTCTGGATAAATAAGAGCAAAGATGCCAGTAAGTAACTGAGGCTGAATTTAAGTTGGTGTTTCATCTGGAAACACCATTATGGAAGATTAGAGTTAGGTGTGAGGTGAGTCAACCTTCTGTTTTAACTTTGCTAATCTTGCCACTGTGGTTATTCAAGAGCAACCATCACATTGGCAGGACAAGTCTGAGAAGATGTGGACATTTACCTTCTACCCACGTATTGTTGATAGACTAAGCCACAGAGTGAATGGGATTACATGCAAAAGGCAACATTTAGGGCATAGTAGGACATGAGGAGACTCAATGCGACCATTTATGTTAATACAGGCTTGGGTCAGCATGAGGAGGGTTTGGTTAACAAACATGTATGAACCTTTATGCCAGATGTGACCCTAAACTGTTAATGTATTCCTCTCAGCCATCCCACAAATTATTAATGATTATTAGGTCCATTTTTCTATTGAGGTATGTGGAGTAGTAGGTTACCCAAGGTCAGTAAGTGGCAGAGTTGGAACTCAAACCCAGCAGCAGAGCCCTAGAATTCACAGTGAAGGATGTCAGCATGATACCGCCGTGTGCACTCTGGCCTCTCTAGGGTTCAGCGGGACTCAGTGATGAGTGGCTGTGGGAAGAAGGGATGGAATTCTGTCTACACCTTGACTCTTTCTACCTCCAGACACACTCCGCTCTGCTGACCCCTGCAGGTTTCAACCCCAGAATGCATCTTTCCACTGTCCTGTCACTTCACCATCCTCATTTCCAACTTAGAGACGGTTAGGATATGTCCTGCCTGGTTTTTATGGTTCTCCTTTTTTTTAATCTCATTTTCTCTATTACACCCAACTTTCAAATCACGACAGCATCCTATTACTTTCTTGATTAAAACCCTTCAGTGGCTTCGCATTCCTTATACAGTGCTCCCCTCCTGGTATCCAAAGCAGTCCGGAATTTGGGTTCAGCTTCCAAGCTCGTAAGTCTTAATTCCCCTTTTCGGAGCTCCTACCTCCAACCCAGGCTAATTAACTATTTTCCAATGTGTTCTCAGCATCGTCAGATTAGAAACTTTGTTAGACCTCTCAGCATATTTGGATTTTTTCCTACATGACCTGACCCTTAAGGCTCCTTTCTCTGCTAGATTCTGACTAATCCCCCAAAGAACAACACTATGAGTCCAGACTCCACTCACTTTCATGATTCCTTGATTTATTTTCACTGAAACCAACAGCATTCGTCTGAAATCACGCCTGGTGCAGTCTTCACATTAGCTGTCATGATTCAGCAATGTGAGTTCAGACTGCCAAGCTCTAGTGGAAAAGCCACCTATATCGTTTTACTCCCTCTAAGATGAACTAACAGTTGATGCTTCAATTGTTTACACACCCCAGATACAGATGAAGGCTTTTCTCTCAACTCATTTCTGAACTCATCACTACCTGCAGGGCACTGCTCTGCCTCTCATCTTTGCAATGGAGGGATTCTGTGTCCCAGATGCATTCCCATGGTGGAGAGGTTGATTACATATGTTGCCAAAACATAGACTAAAAGCAAGGATGCCCAGGAACTGGCTGCATGGCTAAATCTTCTGCAGATAGGATGGTCTTGGAACCAGACATTCCTCCTGGAGTGGTTCTCAGTGGACTCTTTCAGATGCTTCAGGACAATTAATGCACCACCCTCTAATTTTTATGTTGTGTGATAACTGGGAGGAGTTATCAGCTTATACGTGAGACTCATGATCTGAAAATTGACTTGCTTTTATATACATAGAAATTAATAGAACCTTTTCAGTCTTTTATTTTACTGTTGTTTTTATTCACCATAAAACATATTTTCTGGGCTAGGGAGATGGTTTAGCATGTAAAAAGCTTGCTACTCAAGTATGATGGTTGGAGTAGAAATGCAAGTACCCATAGATGTAGCTTGGCACAGGGCTACACACATAAGTAGTTTTGCACAGCTCGGGGGGTAGGGACGGTATGGTACATATACCATGCAGACTGATTTGGTGAGATCTAGGGTCAGGGAGAGAATCTGTCTCAAAAGATAAGGTAGAGACGGACAGCAAGATGGCTCACAGGGAAAGGCACATGTGGTCCCCACGCATGCCAACACTCAACCGCAAACACCAAATAAATGAATAAGTATGTAAATAAGGTGGAAAGAAATGAAGACACCAGATGTCAACCTATGTCCTCCATACATACCTGCACGGATGTGAGCATGCATGCACTATTAGACCCTTACACATGCATTTTACCCTTTCTACACACAACACATATTTTACAACTGAAACTTGTTAAGTTGGAAAGAGAATTACCAACTAGAGGGTGACAATACTTATAAACCAAGATAGTTTGAGTTCTTTGACCAGAAAAATAAACATTGTATATTTTAACTTTATAGTTTTAGTAATAAAAGCAAGATATTAAATCAAATGTACAGTATGATTCAATTTTCTTTTATATGTTCTCATAACTATATGAGCAAAGCCCTAGGAGGAAAACTGCAAAATATGAAGTGTGTTTATCTCGGGATGATGGGATAATTTTCCTTTTCTGTATATTTCTGAATATTTTAATAGTTATGATGCCTTGAAAGTATTATTAAAATATGGAATTTATTTTAAAATAAGAATTTTTTAAAAAGATATTGCTGGGTGTTTATATTGGACCTATGTAAAATGTAGCATGTAAAAAAATCTCAATCTTGTAAACTCTTTTTTATTTTTATATAATTTTCATAAAGTAAAATTCCCTAGTTTATCTGGACTGAGTTGTAGTTGATGAAATAGCCACACCCCTTGACTTCTTAAAATCACTGGTCTGCTTTCTGTCAACACGATTTGCATTTTCTACAGATTTATATCTGTAAGACCAGATGTATATAGCATTTGGGGGCATTTTCCCCTTCGGACGATGGTGTCTTCAAGGCTCATTCATACCATGTTGCTGACTGTATCAACAATTAATTTCTTTATATAGCCATACAGTGACTATATCTATACCATAGTTAATTACGGATGGATGTTTGAGCTGCCGATCTATTTTGAGTTGATTTTTGCCCATCTGAAATGAAGTTACTGTGAACAACTATATAAAAAGTTTCCATTGTAGTGTGCATTTGTTTCTGTTGATAATTACTAAGAAATGAACTGTTACATCTATTAAGAGAATTTCAAAGTAATGTTTTGAGTCTATTATTGTGATAAGTTTTTTAAATCGATTTATTTATTTAAAAAAATCTTTTCTCATTTTACATACCAATCCAAGTTCTCACTCCCCTCCTTGTACTCCCTTCACCTTCCTCCCCAACCCCCACCCACTGCTCAGAGAAGGTAAGGCTTCCCATGGGGAATCAACAAAGTCTACCACATTGATCTGAGGCAGGACCAAAGCCCTCCCCACTATATATCGAGACTGAACAAGGTATTCGTCCAAAGGGAATGGGTTCCGAAAAGCCAGTTCAAGCAGTGGGGATAAATCCTGGTCCCACTGCCAGTGGCCCTACAGACTGCCCCAGCCATACAACTGTCACCCGCATTCAGAGGGCCTAGTTTGGTTCAATGCAGGTTTTCCCACCACTGTCAGTCAGGAGTCAGTGAGCTCCCACTAGCTCAGGTCAGCTGTTTCAGTGGGTATCCCCATCATGGACTTGACTCCTTTGCTCATCTATCACTCCTCCCTCTCTTCGACTGGACCTTGGAAGCTCAGCCCAGTGCTTCGCTGTGAATCTCTGCATCTGCTTCCATCAGTTGCTGGATGAAGATTCTCTGATGGTCATTAAGGTAGTCATCAATCTGATTACATGGGAAGGTCAGTTCAGGCGTCCTCTCCACAATTGCTTAGGGTCTTAGCTGGGGTAATCCCTGTGGATTCCTAGAAATTTCCCTAGTGCCCGGTTTCTTGCTAGCTCCATAATGACTTTCTCAATCAAGATAACTCTTTCTTTGCTCTCCCTCTCTGTCCTTTCCACATCTCTACCCTCTCATCCCCTCATGTTCTCCTCCCCCTGCCCTTCTGCCCTTCCTTCTTCTCAAACCCCTATGCTCCCAATTTCTTAGGAGATCTTGTCTATTTCCCCTTCCCAGGCAGATCCATGTATGTTTCTCTTAGGGTTTTCCTTGTTACCCAGCTTCTCTGGGGTCATGGACTATAGGCTCGTCATCCTTTGCATCACTTCTAATAGCCTCTTATGAGTGAGTCCACACCATGCTCATCTTTCTGGGTCTGGGTTACCTCATTCAGGATGATTTTTTTTCTAGTTCTAATGGTTGAATTTTAGATGTTGATCTACCTTATACTTCTGGAATAAACTCCTCTTGATTGGGAAATATGATTCTTAAGATATTGTGTGTTGGATCTGTTGATACTTTTGTTAAGAATTAATTATGTTTTAGAGGTATATTGTTTTATATATAATGTGTTTGTCTGGTTTTGCTATCAGGTAATGTTGAGTTTAGACTCATAAACTGAAGAGAGGAATTCTCTGCTATTTTTATGGGAAAGTAAATAGATAATCATTAATGACTCCAGACAAGCTGTATTAGTTACTATTCTGATGCTATGATGAAACACCCTGACAAAAAGCAACTTGGAGGAGAAAAAAATTATTTTGTCTTACAGTTCCAGAAGTATAGAGTCCAACAGGCAGAGAAGACTTGGCACCAGGAACACGAGGCAAGCCTGGCAGTCTAGAGAATAGTCTCATACTATAAATCCTCAAGACCTGGCTCCATTGACAATGCTCCAACTCCTAAATGTTCCACAATTTTCCAAACTAAAGCATGTGGCCAGTGTTCAAGCACAGAATTTAAAAGCAACATTTCACATTTAAACCACAACATAAACCTAGATACTTTCCTTAGCAAGACTTTTGACAACTAATTTCAGTAGCTGATTAACAAGCTCATTTGCTTCTGTAGCAAACTTTGGTACAGTGCATTTCCATGGAGTTGCCTCTGCCAACCAAGTTGTTAAATGTATGTACATCAAGAAAAGTCATTCATTTTCCCACAAGCATAAAACGAAAAGAAAATTTAAGGAATTGTCATTCACTGTATTTCCTTATATAGTATCTACAGACTCAACTTCTTTTTGTACAATTGATAATTAATGCAAATTCTCTCTCTCTTCTGTCTGTCTGTCATTGCACTCCTGCTAGAGGTTCACCAATTTTACTTCTTTCTCACAGAACCAATTCTTAGAGTTATTGTTTTTTTTTTTCTAATCTTCTGTTTTCTATTTCATTAGTTCCTCTTCTGGATTTCTTTGGAGCTGGTTCTGGGTTAAAAATCAGGATCTCATATGAACAAATCATGCTCCATCACTGAGCTATATCTTAGCACTTCCTATCTTTATTATAGTCTATCTTCTCTTTCCTTTGGGATAAACTTATGTTGAATAAGAGCTAGAAACATTTTTTATAGTCTTTTTAAAAAAATATAAGAACCAAAAGACACACATTTTCCTCTGCGTACTAACTTAGCAGTTCACCTATTTTAATGCGTTGACATTTAATTTTCACTCAAACGGTCTAGTTGTCAATTTATTTATTAGCCCCCCTTTAACCTGTGGGTTATCAGAAGAATGCTGTTAAAGTTCGAAATATTTTGAAACTGTTCTGGGTATATTTCTGTTACTGATTTCTAGTGCACTTCTGACAGATAAAAGTCACCACTGTGAGTTTTTAATCTACTGGAACATTTTGCGGCTTGTTTTGGTCTCCGAATGCTATACTTAGAAAGTGTGCCTAGTGTGTTTGAAGAATGTGTGTTCTGCTCTTTTTCAATGCAATCATTTTTTTCAAACATCATTTTATATCCCATTAGTTGCAAGTGCTACTGAAATATTCCATATATTAATAGATTTTTCTCATTAATTACATGTCACTCATAGGAAGACACATGTTGAAACCTCTTCCAATTAAAATTCTGGATTCCTGTCCATTGTCTTTCAATTTTCTTTGTTTTTCTTGATGTAATTTCAAGGCTGTGTAGCTAGTGAGAACTCAGAAAGCATGATTTCATCTCCCTCCTCCTGGCTGTGGGATATTGATGGCAAATTTCTTGCTCCTCTTCACAGTAACTTGCCAGTGGTCTTTCAGGGAAATTAAAAATGAATGAGCCAGGCTTGGTGGCTCAAGACTTTAATCCCAGCACCACATAGGAAGTTTCAGGCCAGTCTCATCTACATGAGGAAATTTTGTTTTTAAAAAAAAAATGAGAGGGGATAAACTCTTTAAAATAAGAAAAACCATCTCTCGTATTTACCTACATATTTAACATTTCTTCTGTTCTTCCCTCTGTGTTGAGGTAAATTTCCCTAGCTAATCTCTTCCACCTGGCTGAAGAGGATCCTTAAATGCCTTCAATGGCCATGAATATTTCAGCCTTGGCCTTTCTACAGAAGATTCTCCTTAGCCAATCTTTATCCATAAACTATATTTTTACTTGATAGTAAAATGTAGATTGAATGGCTGGGGTTTTTTTCTCTTTAGTATTTAATGTTCTTTTTACATGGAATTTTAGCTTATATCATCTTGTTAGTACTAAACCTATTTGTTCTAATTTTCTTAGCACATGCTAACTGGATCAAGGAAGAGTTTTGTTATAATGTTGCCAAACACGGATACAATGTATTTTGATCACATTCACTTCCTTTGCACCCTTTCTCACTGCCCCTCCATCTTCCCCGACTCTGGCATTCCTCATAGTTCCCTGTTTTAGTTTCATGGACTTCCCTACTGTATTTGAGAGCAACCATACAATATTTATTTATTTACATATTCATTTATTTATCTATTTATTTGGAACTGTCCTATCCCTCAGCATGGTGGTCTTTCAGTTCTTGAAAATCACATAATCTCATTCTCCTTCAAGACTGAATAAAACTCCACTGTGTGTGTACATCACGATTTCTTTAACCCACTCAGCTACTGAGCCCCTTAGGGCTGTTTCTGTAACATAGCTGTGGAGAGTGTTGTAGTATGGCAATGTCCCGGTCTCTGTGGTGCTGGTTTTCGTAGACTTAAGAAAAATGTCTTCCATTCTTTGTAGATTTCATATGTTCTTCTTTCTCCCTTTGGCCACTTGTAAGACTTTCTTCCTTATCTCTGTTTTTCATCAGTTTGGTGGTAATGGGCCTTCTTATAGATGTATAATAAATAGATCTTCTGTACTTGCTTTTCCATACTTTACCTGCTCACCTGTGTGAGCGCCCTAGAATTTCTTGTGACATATGTCATAGGCTACTTTCTAATGTGACCTAAGTGTTCAAAGCTCTTTTCCATTTTTAACCTCCTTTGTTTCCCCTGTGTGGTTAAATTGTGATGGTTTCTTCTGAAATTTCTTTAAGTTCTTGTTTTTTTTTTTCCCTCTGAAATCACCTCTTTGAGATAGGGTCTTTCTATTAAGCCCAACCTTTCCTAAACTTTTGATTCACCTTCCTCCATCTCCTAAATCCTGAGAGTACTAGTTTGTGCATCGTGCCCGTCTCTGAGGCAATTTTTCCATATCAGACATTTTTTCCGTTATCTAGATCTTTTCATAAAGTTTTTCCATTTCCACTTTTCAGAATAAATTCCAAGAGATATAGAAGATGCCATGGACAAATGATGAAAATGTGTGTACCTATGTATGTGTGTAATGTACGAATGTATGTATATTATGTGTGCCTACAGTGAGATGCTGTTCAGGAATAAACAACAAAATGCTGGCATTTGCAATGAATAAAACCGGAAGTCATTTTGCTAAGAGAATAGAACAGGTACAGACAGACAAATTCTCTATTATATTTACTTTTATGTGAAATCTAAAAAAAGCCAAGCACATAGAAGCAGAGAGTAAATGGTGACTGTAAGGGAAACAGGGGAAACAGCAGCATGCTGGTCAAAGCAAATAAATGTTCAGCTATAAAGCGAATGAGTTCTGCATGTGTAACCCCCAGCACAGTGAGTGTAGTGACTGTGTAGTCTCACTCACGGGGGTTCACTAAGAGTATACTGCAGACATTGAGGTGGTAGAGGTATTACTTAGCTGAGCTGTGGCAGTTACTTCACAGCCTGCAATCTATGCATATCAAATCAGTGTGCCCTTTAACATATACAGATTTTTGTCACTGTACCTTTGACAAGCTGTGGGAGAATGCATCCATTTTTCTTAGTTTCCTGCCTGTAGCCCCTCCCCTTCTTTGAACTTGTAGGAAATAGTTACCATCCTGGTTTTAGAGTCTGTTCATTCAATCTGTTTCTTTGTTTCCATTGGTTGAGTTGTCTCCCCCCCCCACACACACACACACTTAGGTTTTTTTTTTTTCTCTTTTGGTATGCCTTGTCGCTTTTAAGTATTTAATTATTGCCGATGGTCGTACACACCTTTAATCCCAGCCCTCAGGAGGCAGAGACAGGTGGATCTCTGAGTTCGAGGTCAGCCTGGTCTACAGAGTGAGTTCCAGGACAGACAAGGCTGTTACACAGAAAAACCCTTTCTCAAAAAAAAAAAACCAAAACCAAAAACAAAAAAAGGATTTAAGTATTATCAGATATTAGGAATTTTTGTTTTGATTGATGGATTATGTTATATGCCCGTGTAAGACTAGATCTTATTCTAATTGTTCAATATGGCTTTATGGTTTGAAGTCTTTCTTCATTAACATAGACCAAAAGAAGTCTCAATGCTGAGGCTAAGGTAGCTTGACTCTTGAGCTCACTCTCCTCCTAGGATTCTACCTGATGCTCTGTGTTTTGTGCCATTGTCATTTCTAATGAGCCTGCTGGGCATCCAAACTGTTCCCAGCCATTGGCTAGCCTGGGGAATTGTAAATGTCACTTTCCACCATTTTCTCCTGGCTTTGAAATGGTCTCTAGTTTAGGTTCCCTTGTTTGTCCCTGACCTGGAAACATTGCTCAGGCAGTAGTCAGGGTTACTGGCTTGGCCCTTTGGTTAGTTGTCCTTCTTTCAGAGCTCCTTGCCCTGTACAGCTGCTGTCCCACGTCTAGAAGCACTGTTTGTTTTCTACAACTGTTCTATCTAACTGCTTAAAGCAGAAGGGTAATCTTGACCCAGTAATTCTGTGTTGGTGAATGTTTCTTCAATCATTCCCTGGGTTTGAGAAGTAGCATGCAAATTTTTCAATAGAAGACAGAAAGAAAGTAAATCTCTATTATATGAAAGGAACCAGGGTCTAAGAACCTATTAAGGAAAAGTTCTCAATAGCGTTAAAAAAACAAAAAACAAAAAAAAAGTCCAGAGCAAGTACTAGCCATTAGAGAAGGACTTGTTTGAGTTTGGCATTAGTTACAGATAAGAGCTGAAAGCCTTGAAAGCCATATTTCCTGCAGTGGAGGCAGTGATTTTCTATATTACAAATTCCAGGAATGATTCCAACAATTTTCAACACTTGAATCTAATACAATAAAGACCCTTACTAGTCGCCTAGCCATATCATCTCTGAATGGTGGCCACCTACTCTCTCCTCCCACATACTAGACCCACTCCGCACTGTTTCCAGTCCAAGAGCACTTCACCATTTGAAATTATCCCGGAACCATTCAACCAAGTATACCTCCCTCCTCATACACACACACAGACACACACACACAGACACACACACACACACACACACACACATCCACATTCATCCTCCTGAAAACAGATAATTTATTTCACTAAATAAATGACAACCACTTAAGTCATTTTTATCTGGATTAAAATCCTCACAGAGCACACGACTTCCAGGCTCCCTCACCAAGTAAGCCATTATTCTTCTGATAAACTATTGTGTTGCTTTTACACTTAGTATGCCATTGCCAGAGACGAATACTCTAATTGAAATACAAACTGAATGAGTCAATTATTTTCCATGACAGAAAACTAGGTTTATTCTATTAATGTAACTCATGGTTGCATTAAGTTTTTTTTCCCCCCAATGTGGAGAGATTTAATTTCTAGGTAATTTAAAACACATTTGTTTCCCACTTCAATTATACAGGGGTAGCAGACACAAGCATTGGCTCACCTAGCTGTCTGGGTAATGGGGAAGGATTCTTGTTGATTTCAGATGAATTTTTTTAACAGATCTATGTATGCTTCATTTTCCAAAATTAAAGCAAATACTTGTTGTTAAGATGGTCATTTCCCACCTGAAATTCCCCATCAGCTTCCAGCTGATAAAAAGGTGCTATGGCCAAAGGAAGTGCTTTTCGAAATAATCCCTGTCCACAGGGGGAGAGCGGAGGCTCTCAACACACTGAGGAGAGTAACTCATTGTGGACTTCATGACTTTGGCAGGAATGCTTATCCACAGAGGACCTGGTCTAACACTGTTTTCTTTCCAAGAATCAACCCTGGAACAAGAAAATAAAGACACATCCAGATTCTTACAAAACAAATTGAAAGAAAGCAAAATAACTAAGGTATAGTTCCTCCTTCATGACAACTTCTAAATAGTAAATAATTACTAAAGGCATGAATTGCAAAAGATGTAAAAATCATTTAATTTCATTCTCTTATCTTTTAATTTAAAAAATCTGAGACTAAGAAAAGAACTGTTATTTAACATGATCACAGAGTTGATTTATGGTAAAACAAGCCATTTAGTCCTTTTGCCAAAAAAAAATCCATTACTACATTATTTAATATTTCCGTTGTTATTTATTTATTTGTATGTTATTTATATGGGGAAAGGGGTATAATGTATGCTGTGTTTTTGGTGTGGAAGTCAAAAGACAGTTTTCTCCTTCCACATTGTCTCAGGGATTGAACTCATATCATCAGGTTAGATGGTAAGCTCCCTACCCACGGAATCATCTTGCTGGCCCTCCACTATTTGGTACATCATGAAGGAGACGAACTCATTCAAATTAAGTCTCTCTATGGCTTGAAAGAATACCATGGACTTAATTGCAGTTGCATTACTACGATTAAGGCAGAAAGAAAATTAGAAGCAACAGTTTTGTGAGAAAACTTATTTCAGAGTATAGAAAGGAAGAATTTCAAGGGCCTGAAACTGAGGTAATACATAATTTGTTTTGTTTTGCAAAATACTTAAAAATTGGTGTTGTTTTACTTCTCTTCGCAATTCTGTGGAAAGACAAGACATGTCTGGTTTTTTCTCCTTCATGAATGATCCTTCTTGGAGGCTCAAAGTGTGTGAGTGACTTGTACAAGATGATCTGTCATGGTCAACACCTGGGCTATTAAACCTAGAGCAGGATCATATTATACCCGCCTATCTACACAGTAATGGATTCTGATGCACCGTATTAACGACTGTGTGTTTGCCTCTTGTTCCTAAATCAATGGAAGGATACAGAGTATTTGTTCTCATTCTCACTTCAAAGTCCTCCTTGGCCTAACGATTTCACTTTATACATGAAGGTCAGTGTGGTTGCACGGAGTAGCTGGGTATGACAAAAATCCAATTCATTTCAACCCTGGCTCATACATGCTGTCTGATTTGCACAACAAATTAGTTGTCTCTCAAAGCTGCTGAGCCCTCATTCATGAAAAAGAAGCAACACTCTTTCAGCAGCTCAGTAATGATAACATTACCGATGCCAAGTGTGTTGAAGAGGGTCCCATGACTGCCTGCCCCCACTGCCTGTTCACCTCACATTTCAGTCTGTCTCATGGGACTCTTGAGTCTATATGCATTACCTCATCATGAGCCTTCTTATACTTTCCCTAAGTGACTTTAGAATATCATTGGTCTTATACTTTTCTCCCCACCCTTCTTCCAGTAACTCTATTAGACTTTCATGTGCCGGGCACTTGGATACAACAATACTGATAGAACCCCGACCAAACGAGACACATATACACCTTCAGCGATTGAAGAGGTAAATAAGCTGATAAGCATAGGTTCCAAGCGGAGCTGTGAGGGGTCCTGGGTAGAGGGGAGTGGAGGGTGTGCAAGGTAAGAGTGTCTGGCTTGACTAAAGAATCAAACTGTAGAGTGTGAGTAGAATGTTCCTATTAATATATCATCACTTTAAGGGAGGAATAGCTAGTCCAAAAGGGAGAAAATGGCCACAATCAATAAAACGACCGTGTGTGTTGGGGAAAAACAACAGTGCACATGGTCGTTGCAGTCTTCGCTGAAGAATGCCCAGGGCAGACCGCAGGGCACCAGTGATAATATTCAAGCCCTGGAAGG
The DNA here is from genome assembly GCF_037038515.1 of Microtus pennsylvanicus. NCBI lineage: Eukaryota > Metazoa > Chordata > Mammalia > Rodentia > Cricetidae > Microtus > Microtus pennsylvanicus. Next base: position 28,887,474 of record NC_134589.1, on the reverse strand, counting down.
AGGTTAGGATAGAACCTGGAAAACTCTATTGCTGTTGGGGCTTTCAAGAGAGGAGTTTTGTATTTGATTATGGGGGTGGGGATAGGGGACAATTGCTCCTTGTCCTAACTCCTATTTCCTATTACCTCCTTATATGAAAATCTCAGTTTCGGTGTGAAATAGATGGAATGCATGGCACCAAATCAAAAGCAGTTTGTCCTTGAATCTCCTGGTTACAAACACGTCATTCTGTGTTTCTTAACCCACGTGATCTCTGGAGTATTCGGTATTGTTGATCTCATCTGCTTACTGGAGTTCTCTTTCAGCTATTGGGACAGTTTCTCATGTCTCCTTCCTCCCCTATCCCTCAGAGATCTGCTATCTCCATGAGATATCACTGGGTCATTTATTTTGTTCCTTTAGATTCAACTTCCTACTAGAGGATTCCAAATTTGCACAGACAAATTTTTGTTTATGGAATGGATGCATCACCTATTTTCAAAATTAACATAATCATTTTTCTCTTTTGATGCCAGCCCTTCCCCTGATCAGCTTTTCTATCTTCCTTCATTGCAATGCACACTGGAATAGTATTCTTCTGTCTAAAATTTTTATTGAAAGGTACCATTGGGGCTGCTCACTGGATGTGGCTCAGTTGCATGTGCTTGCCAACCACGAAGGGAAAAGTCCCGAGTTGGAGCTTCAGCACCCCATAAAGTGAAGCCTGTAGATAATCTCAGCACTTCAGTTACAGGAACAGGAAGGTCAGAAGTTCAAGGTCATTTTCCTTTGGCCACATAGTGAGCCTGCCTCACAAAACAAAGAAAGAGAGAGAGAGAGAGAGAGAGAGAGAGAGAGAGAGAGAAGGGAGGAAGGAAGGAAGAGAAGGAGAGAGGATAGAGGGAGGAAGGGAGGTAGGGAGGATGCAAGGGAGGAATGAAGGAAGAAAGGAACTAAGAGAAAAGAAAATAGAAGGGAAGGGAGGGGAGAGGAGGGGAGGGGGAAGGGGAGAAGAGAAGAGGAGAGGAGATGCAGGGGAGGAATGAAGAGAGAAGGAAGTGAAGGAGAGGAGAGGAAGGAAGGGGAGGGGAGGGGAGGGGAGGGGAAGGGAGGGGACACCTGTAGCTCACACTCCAGTTCACTAATGACTGAGTTATCCTGCTCTGATGAGCCACTCTGCTATGATAACATCAGTAACAATAAACAATGCCAATGTGTATTAGGGGCAAATTGTGTTTCTGGCACTATAGAAAATCTCTGTACCTTCTTTATTTCATACAATCCCTATATTAGTCATATGCTTTTCAATTCCCTTCTCTTTGGAAGAAAACAACAAGGTTTGGCAGTGACTTGATTGCTCAGGCTTCAAGCTAGGGACACAAGCAGGAATCCCACCAGCTCGTCATGATGCTGTCTATATTGCTTTGCTCATGTTCCTCACAAGCTGTTCCCTTGCCTTGAATCCCCCCACACACACTGTTTGCTTTCCTTACTGATGATGGGTTCACTTTTAAGACATATTAGATTGCCTCAGTCAAGAAGCCAGGTACTTTTCAGTGTTCACGTAGCTCCCCATCCCCTCAGGCATCCTGCACACTATATTATCTGTTTTGCTCACCAGGTTACAATCTCCTGGAAGGCGAGGACCATGTCACATTCATCTTTTCATGCCCAATGCCTAACCAAAAAGCCAGGGTACAATAGAAACTCCATATGCAGTTGTAGAATAAATAGGATTTTGAATGAAACTCCAATTCTCTCACCTGCTACGTGACCTCACATTGCAAAACTGAAATATCTCTGTCTTCATTCTCTTGGAGCATAAAATATGAAAATTGGATTACAGCAAAGGTTTCTCCAAACTCAGTCCCTTCCCAGCACCGGGGAACTTGTTGGAAATGCAAATCCAGAGCTCCTAAATCAGGAACTCCTGGGGAGAGACACAGAAGCCTGTGTGGGCAAGGACTCCCCACACTGGTCTGATGCAAGGCAGCATTTGAGAAACCCAGAACAATGAATTTACAAACGAGCCTGGGGGACCACTGACCCAAGTCTACTTAAGTCCTGGTTTTATACAGAAATTTTTTTAACCTCCCACTAAATGACAAACATGTGCAACCCCCTCTGATATGAAGACCCCCACATGAGTGTCCCGACTGACAACAGTGTTTTGTCAGTCAGGTGGACATGGATTTGTCACAATCATGTGTCCAGACTGACAGTGCCTTTCCAATCAGGTGGACATGGATTTGTCACAATCATGTGTCCAGACTGACAGTGTCTTTCCAATCAGGTGGACATGGATTTGTCACAATCATGTGTCCCGACTGACAGTGTCTTTCCAATCAGGTGGACATGGATTTGTCACAATCTGCTTGTACCCTGTAGTGCACATCAGTTCTACCCCTGAAACTTCGGTTTCCTGAGACTAAAAGCTTCTCTGTGTTTCTCAGTTCTCTCCCTTTTCTACCTAGAACAAATCACTATGGGATATTGTCTATTCGGAATACCTATGATTTTCTTTTTTCTTTTTTTCTTTATTCTTTTCCTATATATTACATTCCATAGTTTCCCTTCCTTTCTTTCCTTCAAGTCCCTCCCCTGAACATTTCCCTCCTCCAAATCTGTTCCTCCTCCTCCCCTTCATTTTCCCTTCAGAAAAGAGCAGGCCTCCGGGGTATCAACCAAACATGACATAACAAGGTACAATAAGACTAGGCACCTCCACTTATATTAAAAGATGAGACAGCCAGGTAAGAGGAAAAGGGTCCCAAAAGCAAGCAAAAGAGTCAGAGACAGCCCCTTCTCCCACTTTTAGGGGCCCTACAAGATCACCAAGCAATATAACTGTAACATATTATGCAGAGGACCTAGGACAGACCCATGCAGGCTCCCTAATTGTTGGTTCAGTCTCTGTGAGCCCCTATGAGCTTAGGTTAGTTGATTCTGGGGGGTTTCATGTGTTATCCTTGACCCTTCTGGCTGCTACAATCCTTCCCTCCCATCTTCTACAGTATTACCTGAGTTCAACCTAATGTTTGGCTGTGGGTATCTGCTCCACTCAGATGCTGTATTAAGCCTCTCTGATGACAATCATGCTAGGCTCTGGTCTATGAGAATAGCAGAGTATCATCAGGAATCATTTCATTGACACCTCCCCTCCCCCCTCCCACTGCCAGCATGTTTGATTCTATCCTAGGTCTCTAGAGTTCAGTTCCCAGTACCCATGTAGCCTGTAAATCTAGCTCTAGTTGGTAAATCTAGACCCAACACCAACACCCTCTTCTGACCTACACACATGTTCACATACCCACAAATACACATGAATATAATTTAAAGATGTTTATTAATATGAGATACACATCAGTGCCACCCACCACCACAATCTATGATGCCGCTTAACCACCACATTCAAAGTTTCTCCCTGCTTTGTTTCTTATTGTGATGGATTTTGTGTGTAGAATAAGAACACAACACCAGCTCTATCTTCTGAATGACTAATTCATAGTCATAGTACTATGTAAAATACTATACCCGATTGTTACACTATGCAGTAGATCTCTGGGAGCTGCTCATCCTGATGAAAGTCAGATGTGTATCTTCAATAAACATCTTCCCTTTAATCTCCAGCCCTAGCCCCCAACAACCATCATTTCACCCTGTGATTCTGCAGCTTTAGTTACTTTCTTTAAAAAGCATTGCAGTTTTGTTTTCTGAGGTTAGGTCTCACACATTGTCTAGGATGGCTCCAACTGCTGGAGTCAAACAATGTTCCTGCCTCAGTCTCTCAAGAGCCAAAACAACAGCATGGGACCTCAATTGACTTGGACCCAAACCTTCCATGGCAAAGAAAAATTAAAAGAACCCTTCCTCTGCAGCAACAGTCTATTCCATTTCGTTATGAGCACTCTGCCTAGAGGACAGCAGCATGAAATAGTAGCTGAAGTAAAAGAAGGAAGTTGATTACTATTTTCACTTCAAGTTTTAGTTGCGAGTTGAATTTCATGAGATAATTACAATAAACCATTGTGTTTCCATCTTGAGAATATGGTGCACAGCCTTGTGGATTCGAAGTGTTCACGGAGCTATCAAGTATACCCATGCATAAAAGGAATTGCTCTTCAAGAAAGGTGCCTTGTAGAATGAAAATAATAATAACAAAGTTATAGTGATAGTCTTTGGTTGCCATGGAAATATGAACTCACCTTTCCTGACAAGTATTGTGGTTCTTTTGATGGTGTTAGGCTTAATAGAAAAATCACATACCCTGTGATAATTTTTCAGCTATGTCTGCATTTTAAAGCATACAGTGAGCTGCAGTGGTCCTGGGTCATCATAGAATTGTACATCTCAGTTTGAGCATGGGTAGGACCGGCCATGAGCCTTAGAAGGCAGAACACTCAATGTTTTTAAATTAACCCATTTAATTTGTGTGAAAGATTATATATGTTTGCTGTGCATGTAGTAGCTCCTGCATTTTTCCAGAGTGATTCCAGTTTCAATTCTGGTTCCTCAGTTATGTTAAAAATGTGAACTGGGATTTCTGTCCGGTGCTCCAATGTGGGTAGGTGGGCGGTCCTTGGGCTTCCCACAGATCAGGGAACCCTGATTGCTCTTCGAGCAGATGAGGGAGGGTGACTTGATCGGGGGAGGGGGAGGGAAATGGGAGGCGGTGGCGGGGAGGAGGCGGAAATCCTTAATAAATAAATAAATTTAAAAAAAAAGATACAGCGCACAAAACACCAATATACATCAAAAAAAAGAAAAAAGAAAATGTGAACTGGGGTACTATATCCCAAAAACCAAAAGGATCTAGACATCCTCTATTTTCATTGTTTTTCTTTGTTCTGTTAATGCATTCTACCATTTGACTGACATATGAATTGCACAAGTTAGTAGAAAAGAAAAGGTTGGGACAATGACAAGGGTGAGGGAGGCAGATACTACAGTGCAGTGGGCAAATGATAAGGCCAGGATATTGTCTGTGTCATGTTACAATGATGTCTGTCGTTAATCTTTAAGACATAAGAAACATTTCAAATGTTATGTAGTGGAGGAAACTTCAGTAAAGTACAGAGAATCTCACTGTGAGTTATTCATATGATTCATAACAGACTATACTACCATTCTCAGTATATGGCAATACATGGCAATTGAGGATATATGTTTTATAAAGTATAGAACTTACATTATTGGGTATAATTAGGTAAATGTACTAACAAGTTGACAGGTCTGAGAGTTAGAGTCATTATTGCTCAGAATCAAAATATTTATTTCTCCCTCTTGACCCATGCCTTAATGTGCACCCACATAGTGGGATCACAGAGATGGGGTTGAATCTGTAGTTCCTTTGCTTCCTTTTGCCTGCAGTTCCTCAATTCCCATAGGAGTAAAGCGGGTATCCTTTATCAATGGAAGACCCTTTAATGCTCTTGCCTCTCCTCTCTAACGGCTGCTTCTCTGTCTGCTCTCTTTCTCATTTCATTCCATTAATGTTATCCAACTGTTTTGCAACACATCGTTAAGAGCTAAAGGTCAGCAGGGCCCACTGCATGATCTTTAAAAGGTTGGTAATGTCAAGAAGAATGCAGCCTCTTAAATCTGTTTTTAAAGGCCAGAATCATCCATGCATTTTTGGAGGCAGATAATGACATCAAAATTATTACCAAAACCCTGTCCCTGTGATCACTGGGGTGACCAGGATTTCCTGATCAGTTGACAAAAACTTCTTCGACCCAGAACCCTGGGACCCTCAATTCTAGGGTGTAAAGAGCACCTCTGTTCTCTAACAAAACTGAATGCACTCCACACAAATGAGTAGGCACCTTCACTTGACATGAAATATCTAGACTTATCAAGAAGTCTTTTTCTGTAAAAGTATAGATATGTAGTGTGAGATACATACACATTATTTATGATCTAATGAATTATAGAATAGATCTGCTTTTGAGTTCAGTCACATGGCTTTTTATACTTGGATTTGAAATGGTTGTAAAGTTACAGGTTTCTTAGAATATTTGTGATTGGGGTCAAGTTTACTTTCCTTCGAAGACTGGGGTTCATGGTGACTGACATTTTATGCAGGCCATATGAATACTGTTCCGTACTGATCTCCCAAAGCAATAATGTGGGAGGGTTAGGTCTCTGGTATTTCACAGATGATAAATAGCCCTGATATGTTAAGCAACTTGGACAATGACTGTAGGGATAAGTCCCGCCCCTAAGGGGGCATGTTGCCTTGGGCTAATGTTTGCCTATAAATTTGGTGAGCATGCTCCCAGCCGCTGCTTCTGCTTTCCTGGTCTCCGCAGGAACGGGTGGTTCTGTAAGTCTATTTCTCCATTAAAGCTATATATATTTTTTTACAATCTGTCTGCATTCGTTTACATCGTTACAAAGCACAGTCTCTCCCATTTACTAGGTAAGCACTCTACCACTGAGCTACAACACTAGCTGGTTTGGGATTTTGAATTCTGAATCCTATGTCCATGACAGTACTATGTGTCAGTCTTAGCAGGATTACTGTCAAGGTCAGGTGGTGTTTGAAAATTAAGAATAGCACTAAAAAGCTGTCTGGAATGTGGTTGGATTTGTTGATCCAAAATGCTTCAAAGCATGACATCATGGAGATAATCCCCCGAGCAAAAGGGAACAATGGTAGATGCCATAGGGCAGAAAGTGGCAGGATTGGTGTGGAATATGATTTCCCACGTCAGGAGAAACAACAGGGTTTAGAGGTGACTCGAAGACCAATGTCATTTGCCCTAAGTGTGTGCTGGAATACCTTATGGTGGAGCAGAATCCTCATTGGCATTTGATTTTCTAACCTCCATTTCTCTGCTCCACCCAGCCAAAAACCACTTTTGGATTTCTAAGACATTCCTCAGCTTTCCCTGGGACAAGTTCACTTATGAAGAGGGTGAACCTATACTGGAGCCCACACCTTCCAGATTCATAACCTCAGTCAGCACAAGAAAACGAAACAAATCAAAAATGGTTACCGTTCCCTCAATTTAAAATATAGTTTTCTGTACAATACATGCATACCTACTTCTATAACCATGCATTTTCTTTCTGCATGAAGCAGCATAAAACATGGATGCTCTAGGCAGGTTTGTGGTCTCCCTGCCTTTACTTATTGTCAACCCTCATGGTATGGAGTCCACCTCTTCTCTATTAGCATCACCTGCCTCTTTACCCACAGCTCAAAAGCACCCCTTGAACCCATTGTTTGGAAACAGTTTTCTTCGTATGCTGCAGAGGCTAGTAGTTTATGTGGGTTTCACTTCCCTACAATCAAAGTTATTTCAAAATAAACAAGGAAAAGAAAAGTGTACGTGAACAGAATAGGCAGCCTTCTGATTAAAGCTATTTCCACCAAGGTGCCTTATCCACTTGGTTTAAGTTCTCACTGGATTTTTTTAAAAATTATACTCTTAAAAATGAAGTGCATTTGAAGCAAAAGAGAAAAGTTCAATTCCAGCGAATGAGCCTCTGGAAAATTGTTTTCTGTTATCAATATTTTCTACCACAAGCCACAATGAGAAATATGTCCCTCCTGAAGCATGCTGTTTCTCTTTGGAGACACTGTTTATTAATCATCCCAACATTCTGAGCCATAAACACAAACATGAAGTCCTTCTTCAAGTTCTATGACAATGAGTGACTTACTTATAGTCTCCCCCTGACGCTGTTAGTTGTAAGGGACAATGGCTCAAAACTATAGCAAAAATCCTGTCTGGAATTCTGGCTCCTTGGTGTAGAATTTATCCAGTGTAATCGAAGGAAGCCCAAGAGCTTAATCACTTTAAACTGTAAAAAATATTTTAAAAGTGATGAATATTGGGGCGGGAGAGATTGCTCAGTGGTTAAAACCTTGGGCTAAAGCTGTAGAGGACCTAAATCAGATTTCTAGCACACGTGGCAGTACATGACCTCCTGTAACTCCAGTGTCAGGGAACCCTCCACCTTCTCCTGGCCTCTGAGGGCACTGAATGCATGTGGTGCAAAAACAAGTAGGCAAAACACCCATACACATAAAAATAAATTTTAGAAAAGCAACGGATATAGAGTTTTCCTTTATATGCCCCCCCCTGCACACAGTAGAGGTACAGATACAGAGAGAGATACAGGGGAGAGGGGTGAAGGAAGGGATAGTGAGCCCTGTGGCATGCTAAGCCTGACATCCTTTTGTCTTCCTTCTAATAATAATGAACATTATTTTCTTTCGTGATCATCATTCTGATCATCAGTGTCTCTACCACAGTCATCATCATTATCACCATCACCATTACCACAGCTCTGACTTATTAAGCAATTGCTATGAGCTTGATGCTATTCTAAGCACTTTGCATATTTATAGTTTCCAATCACTCCCTCCTGTAGATAATTGTTCATGATTATTGTCATTTTAAGAAAGCTGGAGACAGGAAGTCATCTGTTTCAGCAGGAAGTCTGAGAGTCCTCTGTGGGCGAGGAAGTGGCTGTATATGTTTTGATGCTCCTTTTGATTCTTAGTGACCCAGGCTCCTTCCTTTGCTTCTCTTTGTCTTGTTTCTTTGCCTTCTCTGACCCCAGTTTATGATATTCTAGATAGCTCCTTTAACACTCACGAGTTTCCAGTAAACTCCAGTATTCCATTGGCCTGTTGCTCTTTCTTAAGAAACTTAGGCACTAGGACATAAAGAGTTCTTAATTTTATTGAATAGACTTGCTGTTTCCTTTGGGAGATCTCAGGTTAAACCCAGGGCGTGGGGATGTAGTTGGAAGGCTCTTACCACTGATCCTTGAGCTATACCATCAGACCTGAGATTATTTCTTCCTTATATAAATTATACTCTACATATATGACTACAAATAAGTAAAAATATAAACATTGTGTTTTCAGTCCCTGACTGAGGATGGTAGAATGTTAATAATTATCAGCTCTGAAGTGCTGTTCTCCTCCTGCCTGTGGGGGAAGAGCTCTTATGAGGATGATCCCTTTGCTGAAAATAGCATGCATGAAAGAGTCTCCGACTAGCTGGGAAAGGATCATAGAAGAGTAAGCTCGCAAAGCCCTAAGCAGCCATGAGCCCAGGCAGAAAAGCTATGCACACTGTAGACATAATGGTGAGTGAGACAAAGGCCAAGAATTTTCTAAAACTAGAAAGTTTATAACCCGCAGATCCAAGAAATGCAGAAGCCCCAATTAGAATAAGAATGTGGAAAACCCCACCTATAGCCATCACAGCCAAACTGAACAAATACAAAGTAAAAAAAATGCCAATTCAACAGAGCATAAAAGAGCCAGGGATCTCAAAGGAAAATAAAATAATACGGAAATTATGGAAGAGAAAATAAATGAAATGATATTTTAAAATATATTTTGCTTATTTCTTGAAATAATGAATTTTCACATTCTGTGAAATGATGAATTTTGATCATATCCAGCCCCCATGTCTGCCTCCAGCTTCTCCTGGACCCTCTCATGTCCCCCCAACATCATGTCCTCTTTTTTTTGTTTTGTATTTTTAAATGTTCCATGTGGGAATAGGTGAAGGGCCAACAACAAAGATATAGTTATATTACTATGGCCACATTTCTGAAGAAAACAGAGTCTTACATCCCTAGTAGCCTAACTCTGTCACTAGGGTTGTATCTTGTGAGCCCCTTCCCCAATCCATGATGGAAAGATAACTGGCAAGACTTCATATAAGTATTATGTAGGTAACCATAATTGCTATAAGTTTAGAATTACAGAAATTTTGGTATTCTGTGCCAAGTGAAAATACTAGTTATGACAAAGTAAAGATAATTTTAAATAACAAACTGAACAAATGCTTTGTGTGTGTGTGTGTGTGCGCGCGCGCGCGTGTGTGTGATGTATGCATGCAGGTGTGTATTCATGTTCCCATGTGTTTCCCCTGTCCAAGTGTTTGGAAGCCACACATCGAGACTGAGTGTCATCCTGGATCACTTTACACCTTATATTTTTCAGCAGGGACTCTCATTTGAATCCAGAATTCAAAAATTCAACTAGTCTAGCTAAGCAGCTTGTTCCAGGAATTTTAGATTAAAGTACATGCAAAATTAGAAATACCTTCATATCTTCAATGATGTAAAATGGGAGAAGGACATTGTTGGAAATGAAGCATATTCAGAGTCTAATACATTCAGGAAGTGACAAGAAAAAGCTACATTGGATAAAGCTTTAAGAAACCAAGTATTGCCATTATGCAGCGAACAACTAAAAGAAGAACGATGCTCAACTTTTATTCAAAAAGTTAAGAAGACTGAGCACAAAATGGTGTAACATATACCACCAAAGTAGTTTAATACCCAATAACTAGGTATTAAGGCAGCAATTGTTAGTAAAGATAAAATGATAACTTCATAAAATGGTAGTTCTGCTGGGAGGTTACATCAGTTTTAGAGCTGTGCTTGTCCAAGGACATAGGCTCACAGTTAATACAGAAAGCCTGGCAAAACTAAAACTAGAGAAGGCTATAGTTACAGTGGAGATGGGAGACCACAGTCGTAAACAATGCAAAAGCAAATGGTTTAGAAAATGGAACATCTATTCTCCCCATAGTGATATTACATTGCTAATACGCAACAGAAACACTATGGGAGAACCTTCCAGTGTTGGAAAATCAAACCATACTTTTATAATGATGAAATACCTCTAGTATATCCTGCTTCAACTTGGGACTTCTGGGTGCTGGTGGTGAGCTACGTTTTGATTTAGGACCTAGACTTTCTGCTTGCCATCTGTCCCGTCCCCTGTATGCATGCTACATCAATTTAAGCAGAGTATACTATGATATATGTGCTTCATGTTTTCCTAGTAAAAAAATCCTCAAATTCCTTTCATTTGCTCATAGTTGTTTATAGAAATTGACTTCTTAAGATAAAACAAATATCTTTCGGTATACAGGATGGCTAATGCAGGGAAAAGGAAACTTTTGACTTGAGAGTCATTTCAGAAATACATAAAAAATTATTTACCAATTAACATTAAATAGCTATACTGAATTCTTAGGCAAGGGTGATAATTTTTTAAAGATTACTTTCATTATTAAAGAGAATAAATACAATGAGAAAATTGACCCTCATTTTCAAATTCACTGAAATACCTGAATCTGGAGGTGGGAGCTATTTTTAATTGATGTACTGTTTATGATGACTATAATATTATGCCTTGTGAGGCATTTATAAAATGGAATTTAAAAATGGTAGATGGTTCTTCTCCAGATTGTTGGCCTTCTTCTATAATGGTAAACTTTTCTTTTTGACTCCTAATTATGGCAAGTGTTGGAACCCCAGTTATTGAGTTCCTCTGCTGATGAAATAAGCTAAATAGGACCAAATTAATAAATCCAGATTTAATAAACAGAACAAAGCAGAATGAAGCAATTCCCAGGTGATACTCAGGAGGCTGGTCTGGTAACCATATGTTAAATGCCCTGTAGGCATGCCAGAAGGAGTTTCTGTGTTTTGAGAAGGCTTAATCAGGGGATGTTCTGCATAGATACTCTCTGAACACCTTTGTGTCTTGATATCTGAAAGCCCCAGTCTGCTGTATTGCTCAGTCTGGACCATGGTAATGAGTGCGTCAATGTTTCTCTCAGTAAATGCTTCCTCCTTCTGCTTTCCTCCAAATTCTTACTTGCGTGTCTATCCAAGGTCTGTCCCATTTATCTATTGTACACTACCTCTGAGATACTTCCATGCTAAACCTCTCCCTCTTCATGTCAAAGGTCATTGCTCTGTTCTAACAAAAAGTTAATATTTCATGTTGTGTCATGATCCAATCACAAGTAGCTGGGACTGTGTGGGTCATCATAGGTTCAGTGAACAAAAGATGTCTCATGTTTCAGGTTCTGGGCTTTATACAATATGTAAAAATTTTTCACATATATGCCATGTCTAGGAGAAGATCTGATTAGTAGCCTTTAGATTTTCAAAAATATTCTGACTCTAATAGCTTTAATTCCATGGCTGAGAAGACATACCTGGTGAGGTGTGGATTTTAAAAATCTTATCTCTGATTAGTTATCCAAAGTAGTGAGATGAAACTAGCTTAGTCATGTTGTATAATTTAATCTGTTTATGAATTTGGGTTACAAGTATATCTTACCAGAAATGTTTGTGTCTGTATTTATTATTGAAATTAGTCAAGATGTTTTTGGTTATTTTCTTTTCTGGCTTTGTCATTAATGTAATTTTGACTTCATACAATGAGATTATTAATACTGCTCGCATTCTATCTTATGAAACAGTTTGAAGAGCATTGCTGTTATTTTGTCTTTAAGGAGTTGGTAGAACGTGACAGTGACTTGGTCTAGTCCTGTACTTTTCTTTCGTTTGAGATGATGACTGCTTCTATCATGTTGCTTGCTATGGATCTGTTTAATTTGTTTCATCTCCTTGATGCTGTATTGGCAGATCATATATATCTGGAAATTGCTTATAGATTTTTTAATAGATCTTCCATATTTGGGAAATACAGGTTCTCAAAATATATAATAGTTATCCTTTGTATTTCACTAGAATTTCTTTTTTGTCCAATTTTGGAAATCTGGGTCTCTTTCTTTTGCTTAGTTTGATTAATGGTTTGTTAATCTCACTTGATTTTTTTTTATCAAAACCAATTCTTTGGTTCACTAATTTTTACATTTAGTTTCTGTTTCATTATTTCTAATGTGACTGAATCTTTTTTTCCCCATTTGTTGCTTTGGGGTTTGGCTCATTTTTGTTTGCTAAGACCTTGAAATATATTGTTAGACTCTCAATTTGACATCTCCATGATGTTTTTAATGTCAGCCTTCAAAGCTGTAAACCTCTTTAGACAACCTCTATCCCCATACTTTAACAAGTAATTACCAAACTGTTGAATTTAGTGCAATTTTGAATGATATACTCCTTCTGGAGTACTTGTCCCATATGTACCATAGGTCAATTGGAATAAAGGACATGCAAAGGGTTGTTGTTGATGTTGTTTCTAAAGTTGAATCAAATGTTGGACTTCACACATGGCTAATTGATCTAGAGACAATCCTCACCATTTTGGAGCTTTTTGCATAGTAGGAGGCAGTGTGGTTTTCCAAGTACACCCCCACACCCCCACACACATGTATGCAGCACACACACATACACACACACATGTACAGACATATACAAATGTACATACACACACATACATACACACACGCACACACACATACATGCACAAACATGTACACACATACACACACTCACACATGTACACACACATAAACACGTACATACACACACACTTACACATACACACAACTGCTTCTGTGCTTGACAACTCTGGATTCATAAACATATATATTTAAATTTTGGGTTTTCTACCTATTATCCATGTGGTGACTGTTAAATCATTTCTTTACAAATTTCAGTTCCATTACCTGAAAATAAATCCCATTGAACTTGTGACAACTAGAAGGTTTATGGGAAAGGATACAAGCGCTTGATTTTCTGTTTTTCGGTTTTTCTTATCTATAAATATGAGATAGAATCCTAATTTTTACTAGAGGAACTGCAATGAATGAAGATATCCTTACTTTAGTATGAAATGATTGCACTTTGTCATGTTATGTCAAGGCTGGAGGACAAAATGACTACCTGGCCAGGTGTTTTTCTCAACCTGGTGCAGTCTCTTCCTCTCCATGGCTGTATGTTCACCTTCTGTACTGAGTGTTCTCAAGGTGGTTCTGCCTCCTTGTCCATGGAAACCATTACACTGAAGTAGAATGTGGTAAGGGGGCCTCTGGGGGAAAGGTATCCACTGCCTTTTGAGGCTCTGGTCTTTTCTCCAGGATACTGCAGTTGGTCCTCCATTACTGTGTTCTCTATTCTCTAGGTGGTTTCTCTTCTTCACAAAGGAACAGACACTACTCGTGGTATCCTGTAGGTCGTCAAGGGTCATGCCACTTAAAACACAGGCCCTGTGGTTCATTCATATTGCATATCACTCTTTTTCCATTATAAAGTTGAAAAACAGCTATTTCATATTACAGATCATTGATATATGGTGAAGTCAAAAAGGAGGGGAAATGTACTTTTGGCAAATTAAATATATTTTTCTCATTTGCTTTAATAAAGAATCTCATGTTTTATATATTGGTTAATATAACTGCATAGAATTATTTAGCATTATCTTCTTTTTATGATGGAATAGTCCACTTTATCATGATTATCTATAAAAGATTAATGTCTAAGCCATTGAGAATGTAATTTTTGAAATTGCCCAAAGTATTTGCAACAGAGAATACTGCCATGCTTGTGGACCTGAGGACAAACTGCAGAAGCTCAAGTTCTTATGCTCGTGGCTGGTTCTGGAGCCTTTGATACCAGGAGATATTGCTCATATTTTAAAAACATATCATCATCACAACTAATTCCATGATGAATAGTTGTGATAGCTGGCCATAGATATACCATAAATGACAGCTGTAGAATATGTTGTTAGGAGTCATGTATGTAGTCTCTATAACTCTCGCCACTACTCACCAAGGTCAGAATGACCATGTTCATTCACATTTGCATCAAACACAGCACAGCCTAGATGGTTTAGTGATATCTGGAGGTTAGTAGTTGGTCAGACAGCTGAGAATGGGAAATTTGGTCCCTATGGCCCTGTTACCAGAAGGAGGTGTACCATGGAAGGCTGTCCAGGTTCTTTGTGTCTTGAACAATGAGTTGGACAAGGCACAGTCTAGGAGTAGTGAAGGTATAGATTTATTTTTAAGAGAGGGTAAATGAATAAAATACACTCCACAGATAGGGAACAGGCTGAGCAAGCATGTGATGTAAGAGCCCTTACTTCTTTTTTGAGTTTAGGCAGAGAGAGGAGACACACTCGGGGTGGGAATGGGGAACAGGTCTTCCCCTTTTGACAGGTTGACTGTTAGGTAGTTTTGGACATTCTATCCGTGCAGGATTGTGCATTTAATATTATTAGGCACATATATACTCGTCACACATATGTCTGTTTCCCTGGAGATGATTTCAAGGACAAGTTAACCCTCACTGTGCTTCTGCCACTTAGAGATTTTAGTTGCTTTGTTTATTTCACCCTCTACCAAGAGGTTGTTGATCTCTAAATGTTGAGATACTGGGTGCTGCCTATGCAGAATGGGAAAAATCCACTCACTCTAGGCTCAGTCAGCCATTGTTCCTCCAGCAAATTCTCTGAAACTTGTTGTGATGCTTTGACCATTAGACTTAAGTATTAATGACATATCATATGACAGAATGGATTTTGGATTTTGCATGTAGGACACTGTTTCAGCTTTAACTAATCTAATTGAAACTGTAATTGCTTGCCTTTTTTCTAAAATTAAAATATATTAATAAGTATGACATAAGCAACAAAAACTTTCCAGATATGTTAACATTAATTTAAATATGTATTTGGGTCATAATTTTTCTTATCTCCCTAAACTTTGGGATCTTAAAATTATAAATGCAGAAGAGAAATACTCTCAGAACTTATAATCAACCATTGCTTTAGAGAATTTCAGAAGCTTGAGCACTACTCACAATATGTTACAAAATTCACCATCAAGGGTTGTCTATCACTAGAAAAAATATATTCATGTCTATTGAATATCTATGCATGTGATTTTATCTTTGTTTTGTTTTTCAAGACAGGATTTCTTTGAGTAGCCCTGGCTGTCCTAGAACTCACCTCAGACCAGGCTGGCCTCAAACTCAAATCCACTTACCCATGCCTCTCAAGTACTGGAATTAAAGACATGTGCCACCATGCCTGACCTATGCGTGTGAATTTCTTCATAATATCCTGGTAGACATAACGAACAATGAAGTAGTGAATAACCATTGGCTACTGATAAATTCTAAGTAGGAACAATAATTATTTTCAGTTGTATACCCACTGAGGAGCCCAAGAGGCTCTAATGAGTGCTTCCAAACCCATAGTAACACAAATGATCCAAGTTAAATTCAACAAGTCTCAAAAGGAAAAGGTTGGGAATATAAAAAGGAAACTAGAGGGGAGATGGTAAAAATGGGAAAAAGGTTAGAGAGAGTGAGGTTTATAGTAATCTGAATGTATGCAATACATATCTTACTTTAATTTGTCAAAAATAGCCAATAAAACTCATTCAAAAGTAAAAGTCATTCAATAAAAGTCATTTACCCTAAATTAGTAGACATCTATAATCTGATTCACACTGTATACCACAAAACTAAATTGCTTCTGATGTAAGAGATCTTATACTCCTCCTATAAAAGAAAATAGCTTGAAATAACTGTCAAACATTTTTTAAAAACATAAAAAGAGGTGACACATGGCTTTAACCACATCACTTTAGAGGCAGAAGCAGGCAGATTTCTGAGTTCAAGGTCTTCCTGATCTACAGAGTGAGATTCGGGGCAGCCAAGGCTACACAGAGAACGTTTATCTCAATTAAAAATAAATAAATAATGTTTGTTTGTTTATTGGCACTGTAATAGGGACATAAATATTTCTCATTGTCTCTAGCTCATCGCATAGTGTTCAAGTAAGGATTCCAGGAGAGTGCAGGGGGAGGAAAGAATGAACAAAACCACAATAAAGTAGAAGCATGCTGAGTATTCAGGAAGACACTTGCTTAGGGGAAGGCAAGGAATTCTAGGAAACAGCATCAAGAAATTAGCTCATCTTGGAAAGCCATTGAATTCACATTTGAATGTAGCTGCGTCATTGCTGTAGTTCAGCAAGTTCAAAGAGCTATTGTGCATCTGTAAGGTCTACTTGGCACTTGAGACTGAAATTATCATTCCAAATTTCATTAAGTGCAAAGGAGATACTTAAGGGTAAGACCCTCAGTAAGTCTGCTACAGAATTCTAGGCAGGATGACACTGTAAGTTCATATTTTAAGCCCATCTTCTGCCTCAGACACATTGCAATAGCAGGAAAAAAATATAAAAAGTGAAATTAGAAAGACTCACACAGAGCACTCCTCTGAATTATTAACACACTTACTTAACCAATGTGTAAATTATTTAGTGTCTTACCCTGTTCCCACCAAAGACAAGTATGCATTAGATACTTCTTGTGCCCTGACTCCCTCGGAATTATTGTCCAAAGCCTTATCTCCTCAATAAAAAATAATTCTTATAATATTTTTATCTACTTATGGATTCAGAACATTCTCATTTTAAATTTATTTTGAGTTTCCTCTGTGTTTTTGGTCCCATCCACAGTATATTCAGTTTTAACCATTGATTTTATTGACGTCCTTTGAAACCTTCTAGAAAGAAACAGTAGTGAAAATAGGAAACAAACATAAAGGAGATTGCCAATAAAATCAAAAGCAGTCATGTGCAAATTAAATCAGATTGAGTTTTTGAAAATCACAAGCTGGAGTGATGAAGGAAAAAGAGGTTGCACAAACTATGTCACAGAATAGCTGTAGTCACTATAGAGATTAAATTAAATGATCTTGTTTTGACATATTAATTAAGCCAAAAATCTAAACTTTGGGATGTGAATGACTTCCAAAAAAAATAGAAGAAATGATTCAATTTTCTTAAAATACTGATAATAAAAAATGAATCAATAACTGTTATGGAAATATTTTATATAAAATATGTATTTATGTTGAGTTATATTTAATAGTCTTTATGAATTATTATTAAACTATTATGAATATTGCTCAACTGACTTATTGGGGTACATATAATCATGACACCAGGTAAGATTAAAACAAGAGAAAGAAGAGTAAGCAATGATGTAAACTATGTATGTAAATCTTAAATAAAATATCAATAAATTAAGTGCAAAAAATAGTAAAAATAAAATGTATTATTTTTAGAAGAGATTTTACCCCAGGAAAAATGGACCATTCAACATAAAAATACCACAGCAGATTTCTCTATATTGGTTATAAAAGAATAAATGCCTTGGTAATTTCAATAGAAGAATAAAAATATTAAAATTCTAGCATTACTCTGTTCATAATGAAATTCTTATGAATGTAGCTACTACATAAAATAATCTTAATTGATTGAATAGTTTTTACCAGAAATGTTGTTAATGGATGAAATATATGAAACATGTCCATTAAAGACATTTGATAAAATGTTCAGTGGCACAGTTACGATGTGAGTGTTTAATTAGTGATTCCAGCTGTGGACAAGCAAGAAAAAGAAATAAAATTGTAGAATGATTAGAAAATGAGAATAGTTTGTCACTGTTTGAATATGTTATCACTCTCTATAGAAAAATTTGAGGGATCATCTCCAGTCAACTGTTAGAAGAATGCTCAATATGCTTATTGCATATAAAATCGATAGGAAGACTTGACAATGTTTTTCAATGCCAAACCTAAAGAATCTGGAAATGAATTGCAATAATTTTAGTAACAATACCGCAGAGAACCTATGACTATGGGATATGTGTAAAAGGCCCTTAGCAACAATGTCTACCAAATTTACATGGAATTGGCTGTTTAAAAGGATATGACAAGGTGCTCTTCAGAGGTCCTCTCCTTCTTTTACAGGTGAATGAAAGGTCTGATATCAGTTCTAAGACCCAAGATATTCTGCATAGCATGAAAAATCTGCCCATTGTGGAATTTTAACTTGTATCTTTCTTCTACTTGACCATTTAAATTTATTTGCTCTTACCTTTTTCTACCTCTTTGGCTAACCATCTCCCATGTTGTGATGTAAAAGTCAAAGTCAGTCTGGTTTGTTTTTATTTTTGTTTTTGAGACAGGGTTTTACTGTGTAACCCTGTTGTTCTGGAACTCACTCTGTAGACTAGGCTGGCCTCGAACTCACAGAGATCTGTCTGTCTCTGCAGTGGGGGGATAAAGGCATGAGCTACCACCATATGTCTCAATCTGGTTTATAATATTTCTTTTCCTAGCTGGTGATTCTCTCTCATGTGTCTAGCGAGCATGCCAAAGTAGAGTTAAGAGATCAATGTGTTTTAGAATGATTTCTCTTAAACCAAGGGTTTGCAGGTATATAAGGGAATCTTTCTGGAAAGTTAATCATTGTCTTGACAGCAGAATAAATCAGCAGCCTATGCTTTACCTACTCTGTATTAGAAAATCTGATGCAGAATTGTTCATCAGTGAAGTGTCCTTGACAGCTACCGTCTCAACCAGTCAAATACTTCAGTGTAGTCCAGATTAAACAAGCAAGCAGTATGTATGCTGTTAGCAAACTTTCCTCAAGAGTCACAATGCTTGATGACTGAGCTGACCCTAATGTATAGCCTGGAAACTCATAGTGAACTGGCTGGGAAGCAAATCCCTTGGTGTTTCTAATGGTCATTCTGTCTTTTTTTTTTTTTTTAATCTCAGTGATCCTTGAAAATTGTCCATCTACTCATTGTTTAGAGACTTTTTTCCATAGTTCAATACCTAATATAGGTTAAAAAAAATCAAGGTTCCAGTAAATTCACAGCCACTGCTCTAAACGTAGTGTATAGTCGTAACAAAGAGTGGCGTTTATTTTGGACATATAATATAGTTTTATGAGTTTGATATACAATCCTCTTAGAGTATTTGTAGAATCATTAGGATTCTGACAGACCAAATACATATTGTTTTTATGCTTTACGACATCTTATGGGATAGATGACATGTTGCTAGAGGCAACACAATATGGGGTTATTATAGTCCAGGTCCTAATGATTCTTAGTTACTTGTCTTAGAATAACTGACTAACATGTCATGAAGATAAAACACATTTAATAATGTAAAAGTGCTGGGCTTTTTAAGCCTTTGTTTGCTTTGCCAGACTGAGTATTTAAATGAGAGAAGTAAAAATCTTGTCTTGACCTGACTTTGAAATATCTAAGGAGAGTTAACAAATTTCTTCAGAGACTAAATTGAAAGGAAAAAGTATCATAGAGCCGCATCCCTTGACAGAGAACTACAGACAACTAAGAAATGCTGAGAGAAAAAGAAATAGTCTTCCATAGCGATAAGCCAAACTAAGCAGAGTGATCAGTTTGTATTCATATATTTAGAGTGTATGTGTGTGTGTTAAATAATAACAACAAAAGAATTACAATGCATAATTTTGGAGAGAACCAAGGGAAGTACCTAGGAGGAGTTGGAGGGAGGTAAGAGAAGAGGGGAAATGATATATATGTTATTTTACTTCTTTAATTAAAATATACATTTATATATCTTTTAAAGTAAATTTAAAATAAAACTAATTTATCTGCCTAGGGAGGAGAAAAAGACAAGATCTCCTTAGTAACGTGGGAGCGTGGGGGACAGGAGATGAGGGCAAAAAGTGAGAGGGAAAAAGAAAGGGGACTGGGGAAAATATATAGCTCAATTAAAGCAATATAATATAAAATAAAACTAATTTATTATTTTGATAATTTTATACTAAAAGAATGTTTCTGTTATAAACTGTGATGTGTCTATTATACTGTTGGACAACAAAATAGGCTTGCTGATGTAAAAGTTATGTGACCCCGTGAATAGAAGTGCTACAACAGTAATATAAGCTAGTAGTGTATTGCTTAATATAAAATCTGTACATTTATTCCAGATATTGAATGTCATGTTATTTTATAAGTCTGTGGCTGTTCAGAATAGCTGGGCTGAGAATCTATATTGCTAACCTCCAAGAAATATGTGCACACATCTCCTGCACAGTGTTGGTTATAAATTATGGTTTGGGTGGGATCAGCAAGATGCTGCATTTACTCCAGAAATAAACAACAAGCTTTCTTATTAGCTAAGAAATTCTGGTGTTTCGATTCCTAAATAGATTATGTTGTTTTTCTCTTATCTTTTGGTTTGAGTTACAGTTAAGAAATGATGCTATGAGAAATTTGTTTCATTAACTCTTAAATATATGTGTGCATATAAGTATATCAATTGCATTATTTGTGATTGACTGCTAAAGGATAACATAGGGAAATTATATACTTATCAGGGGGATTTATTCTGGTGCTGAAAAACAAGATATTAAATTACACCATGAGAACAAGTATAATTCAATGAATTTTTATGATCTGTAGAGATGGGCAAATTGCATTGCAAATGATAAATGAGCTTTCAACATCAAGATCTACAAATAAATCATCATAAGTAGATATTTTGATTTATTAATATAACTTAGAAGCAGCCTCTTGGGATGTGCCTGTTATTTTCAGTGGTTGTCCTAGTAGAAGAGAGATAACTTATTTATGTGTAGTGTTATGTTGTATTTTTATCCCATACAAGCAGCTACTCTGAATATTTTTAGGGAAAGTTTCATCTCCTTAGAAAGAAGCTTCCTTGACATAAAAGTAAAAATAGAAGCTAATTTGATTTGCTCAGTACCAAAACACAGTTAAAAGTTGATAAAACTCACCAGGGCAGTTGGGAGGTCTGTCTATGCCTTTTGCCTAAATAACAGCATTGAAACCATCTGTACTCATATCCCTTAAAGTAAACTCTCGGTACTTTTTTTTTTTGTCCACTCAAGTTGCAAAATTTCTTCTTTAATCCATCTGTGTGGTGGTTTGAACAGGAATGATACATATAGATCCATGTATTTGAATGCTTGGCCCATAAGGAATGACACTTCTAGGAGATGTGGTCATGTTGGAAAAGGTGTGTCACTGCTGGAGGTGGGCTTTGAGGTCTCATATGCTCAAGCTATACCCAGTGTGGCACACAGTTTTCTGCTGCCTGAAGGTCAAGATGTAGAACTCTCAGGTCCTTCTCCAGCACCATGTCTGCCTGCATGATGCCGAGTTTCCCTCAATGATGATAATGGACTGAACCTCCAAACTGTAAGCCAGCTCCAGTTAAATATTTTCCATTGTAAGAACTGATGTGAACTGGGCATGGTGGCACATGCCTTTAATCCCAAAATGCACTTGGGAGGCACAACCAGGCAGATTGGTCAGTTCAAGGCCAGTCTTGTCTACAAAACAAGTTCCAGAATAGCCAGGACTATTTCACAGAGAAATCCTGTCTCAGAAATAAAAATAGATGATAGATACATGGAAGATAGATAGATAGATAGATAGATAGATAGATAGATAGATAGATAGATAGATAGATATAGAGAGATAGATAGAGAGAGGGATGGATGAATGGATAGATAGATAGATAGATAGATAGATAGATGATAGATAGATAGATAGATGATAGATAGATAGATAGATAGATAGATAGATAGATAGATAGATGATAGATAGATAGATAGATAGATAGATAGATGATAGATAGATAGATAGATAATAGATAGATAGATAGATAGATAGATAGATAGATAGATAGATAGATAGATAGAAATATAAAAATTATCATGACATGATGTATCGACACAGCAATAAAACCCTAATTTAGAAGTTGCTATCAGGGACTAGGGTATTGCTGTGAGAGCTCTGAGCATGCTTTTGTTTGGAAGAATGTGGACTTTGCCACTTTCGATTATACAAACAGTTTAAGTTGAACTTAAAGACTTAAAGTGGGGAATTAATGGGTCATACTAGTAGAAGCATGAAAGACAATGGTGCTGAAGGTGATTTGAATTGTGTAGGCCTGGATCAGGTGGTTTTAGAGCAAAAGATTATTAATATGTGGCCTAGCAATCATTCTTGTAATATTTTGGTGAAGAATGTGTCTGCTTTCTGCCCTTGTCTGGAAAGCTCTTGTCTTTTTTTTTTTTTTTTTTTGAGGCTAACGTAAAGAGTTTTGAATTAATTCTGTTGGCCCAAGAAATCTCAAAACAGCCTAGTATAGACTCTGTAGTGTGGTTATTAGCTTTCACTCTTATGAAGATCAATAATGAAAAGGAGCTGAGCAAAGAAAAATATGAACTATACAGATTGTGGAGAAAAGGGAAAACAGGAAGTAGAATAAATCCTATATTCAAGGAGATAAACAGATTAAGAGATGGAATGAAGGGGGTGGTGACCTCGGGCAATATTCCACCCTCCTAGATTTCCAACATGTAAAAAGGAATTAAAGAACATCTTAGGTCCAGGATTGGTGGTACTTGCCCTTAATTCCAGTACTCAGGAGACAGAGGCAGGAAGATCTCTGAGTTCACTGCCAGCCTAGTCAACAGAGCAAGTTCTAGGACAGTCAAGATTAAGCAGTGAAGCAAATCATTGAAAACAGAAAGCTGGCGAAAATGTAACAAGGGGGCCATGTTCAAGCCTCAACAAGCATTAAAACTTAGCAGCTTTGACCATGTGTTTCTGGCTCCAGAGTCAAAAACAGAAGAAAGGGATTATTGGAATGTCCCTCCAAGACTAGGGAAAGATGCTGAGATCAAGTGTGGAGCAGGGGTATCCTTGCACTGAGGCCCAGTCAGGCTATTGTGTGAAGCTGTGAAGGTGAGCCTGGATTGCTTTGGAGACCCCCAAATTTTGGAGATGTCAGAGTCATGGGATACCTGCTAGGAAATGCTGCTAAAAGGGAGTGGAACAGCTCAAAAGAAAAAAGTTTGTTGTAGTCAACAAAGATGAAAGGAATTGAAGAGCTCTTTGACATCAGACATGAATATGCAGTATATGGAGTTTGCTCAGCTGGTTTTGTCTTACTTTGGTCCAACATTTCTTTACTAATCCCACTCCTCTCCGTTTTGGAATGGTGATGTATATCCTATATATATGTTGGCAGTATGTGATCTGCATTTTGATTTTGATTTCACAGGGAAATAGAGTTAAGAGATTGCATGAGTCTCAGAAGAGACATTGCACTTTGAACTTTTAAACAAGTTTGATACTGTTATAGACCATGGGGACTTTTGAAGCTGAGCTGAATTCATTTCTGCATTATGTTATGCTTATGATCCTAAGGGGCCAGGAAGTGAAATGTTGTGGCTTGAGTAGAAATGATCCCATAGACTAATGTGTTTGAATGCTTGGCCTGTAGGTAGTGGCACTGTTAGAAGAAGTGACCATGTTGAAGGAAGTATGTCACTGTGGAGTGGGCTTTGAGGTCTTCCATGCTATGCTTAAGTTATGCCCAGTGTGACACCCAGTCTCCTTCTGCTGTCTGTGGGTCAAGATGTAGAATTCTCAGCTCCTTCCCCAGCATCATGTCTTCCTGCATGTTGTTGTGTTTCCCACCATGATAATAGCAAAATACATCTCTAAACTGTAAAACAGCTCCAATTAAGTATTTTCCTTTTCAGGAATTGCTGTAGTCATGGTGTCTCTTTAAAGCAGTAAAACTCTAAGTAAGTCACACTGTCTTAAGCATCTTCTACACTGATACTATTGAAAGGATATAGAATAATGAATAGTCATGTGTTTTCTTCATCAGCTTATATATAAATCTACAATCTATAAATTGAGCTTCTGGACAGACTGAACAAGGCACAGTCATTGCATTTTAAGGTCCCATTGAAGAGCACCTAATAAATATGCAGACTGGCTACCACATGTTGTATGGTACATTCTTGATTGAGAATATAAGAGCCATGCATAGCCATAGTACAGATATCTATGCTAAAGAGACTCCTTGGAGGACCAGGGTTCTACACATGGTGAAAAAGACAGCAAGGAAGACTTCCAGGAGGATTTGGTGCTTAAGTTCCACTTGAGAGATGTTAAGTGCACAATGTCCTTAGTTGAAAGGCAATGTATTTAGAGATGGATGAGAACATCAGTCTGATGGAAGGTATGGAATGTGTCCTGAAGAGTACCATAGGAGCAGCTTGGTTTCAAGAAAGAATAAGAACCCATCTCCAGCTGACAACTACTCACAAGAAAAATAGTTTTCTCCAATGGGGTCTTCCTGGATATACACATGACACTTAAAGACAGGTCCTCTGTCTGTTGTAGACAGCTGACACAATATGAACTCAGTGGTATTTGTGTGTTGGGGGGTTATCTTTGACATTTTATTTTTAAACTTACAGGTCTTTTACTAATATATTATGGTTTCCATTTTTGATTTTATGGGATTTCTGTGTGAATCTCTGAGCCTTTATGCGGTTCTTGTACTTTTTCTTTGACTCTTTTTTTCCTACTTGCTTGTTTTCTCCTTTCCTGGCTTGTTTAGTTTCCTGTTTATTCTCTCATGAGAAATAAATAGAAAATACGTGGATTTGGGTGGTTGGAGAAGGTAGGGAAGAATCTGGGAGGAGTTGGAGAGGGGATATTGCAATCAGACTAGATCCTCTGAAAAAATATTTTCAACAAAAGTAAAATTACAAAAAAAAAGAATAACAAGAAGAAAATGCACACATAAAGAAAGAAAGAAAGAAAGAAAGAAAGAAAGAAAGAAAGAAAGAAAGAAAGAGCAGGAGACTGATATCTGTGCCAAACTGTCTCCTTATTTCTGAAGGAATAATAATCTTATACAGATAATTTGTAATTTCTTAACCTTTAGGCATCAGTTTAAAATTCTGTAAAAAGAATTTTGCATGAAATTTTCAGTTTTTCTGAGAGTTTAATAACTAATATGCATGGGTCATAATCTATGCTCCATGCATACTGGCTTTATCAATATAATTTCAAAAGATTAGATTCTCAATCCTTGTTTACCACTTCCCAATGACTTAAGTTAAGTCATTCACATAATCCATGCTCATTTCTTGTTAAGTAGAATACATATTAATAGCATTTCAAGGTTACTTTGAAGATCTACTAAAGACAGCAAAAAAAAAAAACACAAATAGAAGAAATAATCACCAAAATATATATAGTTTTCTCATTACTTTCACTACAGAGAGTCAGCGAGACATATTTCTGAATAATAAATGATGGTCCAGAGAGAAGGAAAATTTCCTAGGATTTCTCTATGTCTATATTCAATCGCAACACAATCACAATGCCTGATAGGAGCTCCAAAAAGAATAGAGCTATCACAAGGAAAAGTTTAGAGAATGACATTTGTAGACACTGGGTAGAGAGTCTGTATGAGGCAAATTCTTGGACATCTGTCCCTACAGCATGAAGTCCCCATGTGAGGTAGTAGAGAACAGAAGGATATGAACAAAGGGAAGCAAAAACAAAATAATTGGGCTAAAACTAAGCACGGTCTACGTCCAGATGAGCCTTTCACCACCCCTAAGCCCAACTTAACAATGGAGCGTTCTTCAAAGAAAGCAGATACCTTTCATTAAGGAGTTAAACACATACCAGATACCCAGATCCTGCATATGGTGATGTGAAGAACACTCCCAAAGAGTCAACACTCTTGCAAACTCAGATATAACCCCACATTTAAATGAGAGCTAGCCAAAACCCAGCAATATGTGAGTTATAACAGTGTAATGTATTTTGTCTTTATCTTGACCATATGAAAAAACCAGGATTCCAGCTCGCTTCTTGCCTTCCAAATTCTATGCAAAATGTTCTTCATATCCCACACTGCCATTGAACCCTTCAATGAAACAAATGTCTAAAAACTATCTCTAGCTTAGCTTAATCAATATTATAGATAGATGATAGATAGATAGATAGATAGATAGATAGATAGATAGATAGATAGATAGATAGATAGATATCCTCAATTTTTAGTAAGTAGGTAATGATCCAAACTTGAACACTCTCTAACTCAGCACAGAATTATATTTTCCCACAATGCTCTATTACCTATAATTTTCCTACTTTGTCAACTAAAGTGATGTGTTTCTGTGGAATGATGGCACATAGGTGTGTATTAAGGATCCCAAAGAAAGCATTATATTTAAAATTATGTTAATCTTCTCTGTCTGTCTTCCTCTTTCTTTCTTGCTTTCTTTTTTTTGTTTCTTTCTTTCTCTCTGTCTATCTCTCAATGTCCATTAATGAGATACAGAAAACACAATTTAAAAGAAAGGTAAAGCTTCAGGAGACTAGAAACATAGATTGTCATTCTATCAAGTATCACTGATTTGGGACCATCCATTATTTTGGATTATCCACTACATCGATTCGCATTACTTGTAGGGAGACTAAAGAGTCAGTTATAGTTTTACCGGAACAATTTAGAACTTGGCTTCAGTTTCAGCCTATGTGGAGTGGAAGAAATGTGCTATTCCATATGGCAGGGAGAGGGAAACGGTTGCGAGCCTCATTTGATTACCTTTAGCTTATGGCTTGTCTGATACCAGTGGATGACTGCTGAGAATTATTCTGTGACTAAAATAAGTTGATTAACTCCAGAGCCATGCCACGGAAGTGAAATTAAATCACACGGTGCGATTTTAATGCCAGCTTCTCTCCCTGTAGTATGTTGCACAATAGAAAATAGTTAATGTATATATTAATATATAGTATTGCTTAATATGATATATATTAGGGCAAATAAATATTAATAAATTTATATGATATGCAGAGAGAAAGTCCAGGGGAATGTTCAGTGAAAAGACATACTGTCAGCATTGAGAATTATATCTTTTAATTGATAAAAAAGTAAAATAAAATTGAGACAACATATGAGAGCAAGGCAAGCTAGTGCTATAATTTTATGAAGTTGGTGCTTTATGGGATGAAGAATTCTCAGAGACAGGGTTAAATGAGAGAAATGTTAAATTTATCCTTGGCCAACTCACACAATGAGGAATTGCAGGAGAGCAGATACTGTGGCCCATGCTTTTCTGATTGTTCTTTCTCTCATCTCAAAGTAACTATAGCACCTGCAGTTGGAACATGTAATTGAGCACAAATTATTTCCCCATGTTTATTGTTTCTTCATTTTCTCCGATGACATGACTTTTTAATCTCGTTCACCAAGATATAGTAGTCTATGGTTTGTGCATAAGGGGCACAGGCAGCCACAGCCTGTTAACTGCTTTTTCTATACTTTCCTGGCATCTAATGCGATGCAGAAACAAATTGCATCATTCAGTGCATAGGTAGTTATGAAGTCTCACTCTGTGTTAGCAAACACTAGGCAAATACATCTGAAAGACTGATTGATGATTAATTAACCGATATATAAATAAGATTTATGAGTTGGGAGGTGATGGTGCATGCCTTTAATTCCAGCACTTGGGAGGCAGAGGCAGGCATCTCTAAACAAAAAAGAAAAGGAAAGAAAAAGAAAAGAAAAGATTTTGAGACTTTGACTTGGAGATGCTACAGGACAATTGAGCCTCCAACACATTCCCATTGGGCTTGGTCTAGGACCACCTATTTTCTACATTGGCAAATAAGGTAATAATTAACTAAAGTCCATATTGCTACTTGATGATCATAATTCCTATATACTAATGTGGTTTTCTGTAATGCTATTTGTCTGTTACAAAGAGATTTTTTCCACTAGGAAAATCACCTTGAGATTGGCATTAGAGGCTTTCATTGTCAAATCAGTTTATTTAATGTCCTTCTATTACTATAACTGATCCACTACACCCCACCTCCACCAGTCAGAGAATGTCCTTGGAGAGAATTATGGAACTTATCCTCTTTCTTGTATTTTTTTTTACCTGAAATGAGACACAAATATTTGCCCCAATATTGCCCTTCCCATTATGGTGTGCTTCTTTCCCCAGGATCAAAAGCAATGGTCCAACTGATCATGGACCGAAACCTCTGAAAACACGAACCAAATAAACTTTTTCTCTCTGAAGTTGATTATTTTGATCTTGTTACAGTAAGAAAAATAGACTGAGGTAGCTACCCTGAATGGGATCTTTATCAATAATTGATTTATAAGTTCTAGACTAAAACCCTTAGAAACAAACCATCTACCACCTACACTTCTCCCGTTCCCTCCCCCAACATCCCATCTGCTTCACGTCTGACTCCCTTCAGAAAGTGGCTGCTTTCCATGGGAGTCAACAAAGCACAACACACCAGTTTATGGCAGGACCATGCTCTTCCTCCCACATCAAGACTGGACAGAGGTAGTCTCTACCATTATCAGGGTTCCAAACTTGGACAGAAAAGATGGTAAAAAAAATATCAGCAAAACCATAATAATTAATTAGGAAAGGCAAAATGCTGGAAAGGAAGCAGATTCTGAAAGGAAAATGAAAAATATCTCGGTTAACAACTAAGAAACATAGATTTTTAGGGAAAGCTAGGAAACACAATAGAATGATTGGAAATGTGGAACAAGTAATACAGTTTCTGTCCCTTGGAAACTTTGTCTACACAAAAGCTACATATTTTGATATTTGGATAACTAGTTGGTGTGCTCTTCCCTGGGGAAGACTATAGCTCCTACTCTCAATGTTCCTTAATTACCTGTAAAAAATAGAGATCTCCATGGGCTTTTCTTCCTCCACATTGGTGTATCATCATAATTGTTCAAGTCATATTAAGCAACCGTGTTGACAAGACTTTCTGGGTGTAGGTTCTGAGATTTCCAGGAAACACAATCTCACAGCAAACTCACTGTTTTTCTGGAACAATATTTCCACTTCCTCTTCTACAGTGATCTTTGAGACTTAGGTTTATATACATTCAGTTTGTACTAGTTGGTACTAGGCTCCACAACTCTGCTCTGTAACTCAAAATATTAGTTGTGGTTTTCTGTAATGGTCTTTGTCTGTTGTAAAGAGATGTTGAATTGTGTGCATTATTATACACACTAATCAGATTGTATTGACACATACACATGTAAGTAACAAAAATTAAAGAAAAAAGAGGCCATGAATTTAGAAGAAAGAGTGATTGCAAGAGAGTGTTTGGAAGGAGAAAATGTAAACAGAAAATGATGTAGTTACGTAATAGTTCTTTAAAATATCTGAGTGTATTTTTGGAAGTTCTCATGTTGTTTTTTGATGGAGGAAGGTCATTGGTTAAATAAAGAAACTGCCTTGGCCCTGATAGGACAGAAAATTAGGTAGGCGGAGTAAACAGAACAGAATGCTGGGAGGAAGAGGAAGTGAGCTCAGACTCAATAGCTCTCCTCTCTGGGGCAGACGCGATGAAGCTCCGACCCAGCATGGACATAGGCTAGAATCTTCCTGGTAAGTGCACCTTGGGATGCTACACACATTAATAGAAATGGGTAATCAAGATGTAAGAACTAGCCAGTAAGAAGCTAGAGCTAATGGGCCAGGCAGTGTTTAAATGAATACAGTTTGTGTGTTGTTTCCAGGCATAAGCCAGGAGCCAGGCTGTGGGAAGAGGCCCGCAGCCCCTACTACAGCTTTTATCATGTGTGATTGCTATGCACTTAATACTAATGTGGTCTTCAACTATTATTTAAAACTCAAAGTTGTGTCTTCTTTTTAAATTATTTTTGATTATGTGTATGTCTGTGTGTCCACGTGTGAGTCTGTGAATAAGTGCGGTGATACAGAGGCTAGGAGAGGACACTGGATGCCCTTGATTTCAACTTACAGGCAGTTATGTGGGTGCTTAAAATTGAACTCAACAGGAGTCCATGGAACACAATTCGTGGTCCTAGCCGCCTAGCCATCTCTCTAGATTCAAGTTTAGTCTCTTTTTTATGGAGTTTCCTGCATTATTGAGTAGACATTCTGAGTAGACGTCTGGTTGCCCTTTGAGAATGGAATGCTAAAAAAAACCCAAATGGTATAATTTGTTCTTTTATTGACTTGATGATAATATTGGCAAGAAAAATAAATTCAGAAAGAAAGTCAATTTATCCTTGATAGAGAAAGGAATTGCTTTAAACTTTAGGCAGTTTAAAGAACATGCCATGCACAGGGAAACAAAGAAGGTCAGTGGCCCTGTGGACATGTCTATTCCAATGCCATCTTTTTAAAGCAGTATGGGTCAGAACAGTAATGATTTGGGGATGAACAGCTGTACTGACTAAAAGCTTCTTATAGTTATCTATATCGGAGATGTTAACAACGTAATTCACTAGGTGTTAGAAGAGATAGCAGAGATGTGTCTAAAGGGGAGATCACCATTGGGTGTGGAAAGGCGCAAGTCCGTAGAGAAATGACTTTGAAGTGTTGAGAACTAGATGGTGTTGACACCATGAATAGAGAAAGTGGGAGACCCACTTCACTTCCTGGAGTGAGGTGTTCTCCCTTTAAGCTCCAATAACACACAGCTCTCCCTGTAATAAAGACACTCGCTTGCCTCTACTGATTGACTGGGAGCTTCTCAAGGGCAAAAGAATGCTTTGTTTACCACTGAATTCCCAGCATGACTGGCAAGGCATATTTGAGGAGTTCAGCAAATAGTAACCACTATTATTATTATTAGGCTTTCAATGGTTGTGTTTTAGTGAATGCATGGATGACACACTTTTGACAGTGTAATGGTGAGTGCTGAAGACTCCAGAGAGAATGATGAGAAATTGATTGAGACAAATGGCTTTGACTCTTTAGGTGAATTTATTTCAAGAAGAAGAAAAGTGACAGCTCCTAAGGGAACACTAAATGCAATATGTGAGGGGACACAATAGCTGACCCAGTTTGGCTCCACGGCTAAAAGGCAGCCATGGGAAAGGTATGAAAGCAAGAATAACACAGGAAATTAGTTCTGAAAATCTAGCCATCTTGGTTGAGTCATCCTTAGGCCCAAGGAGACAGAGAACCTCTGCACAAAGAACACATCACTGTCTCAGATATAAGAAAAGTTCTGGCATTAACCCCAGCTCCACTTCCCTCCATTTACATTCTCTTTGGCAGATCCAATTCATTCTATTTAGAAAATGAGTTTGAATGCAAGTTTTATGAAAATTTTTATTTGCCCTGTTGAGTAATAAAAACTTTGTGATGGCTGAACAATATTTTCTCCTATTTACCAAATTTCAATTACCTGGTTAAATCATTATTTGCATACATTTTTTTTTTAAAAAAAAAGACAATCCCCAGGCATTCCATTGGAATTCTTAGCTGAGAAGTCAGCATTTGTGTTTCAAGCATTTTACTTCCTGAGCATTTTTTTACTTATTTCTAATAAGTGAAGCACAGCATAAAAGCAATTAACAATTTAATTAAAGAACAAAGTTTTCCTAATAATCCAAGTACTAAATGTTAGACTTTATTTTCCTCTCCTCATTATTCCCTATATATTAAACATTTTACAAGATTAAGAGCTGAGAAATAAAATTTGTTGCAAGGTTTCATTCCTCTCTGATAAGTTAGTGCCTCAGTCATGACCTTGGACTTTTATCAACCTTATTCTGTTTCTTTTTAACTGATTTGCTTATGTGTTCATGTCTAGGTTTTCATTCCATTCAACTTAAAGCATCTTTTGTAGGCTTTATATCTGGCAAATCATGAGAAAATAATTTGCTGTCTTAAAATCCGAGAATAGAAAGATATATAATTGAGCCAGTAGTGGCAAGAAGTTCTTAAGAAGTAACATTTTTCTATCCAAATGGAATTATCAGATCAATTCATGGATCAGTAGAAAAATAGACAACCATCTTAGAAATGCTTCTTAAGTTAGTAAAGAGCTAGTGATAGATCATAATTTAAAAACAATACATTTAACATGGTATAGAGGCACATACCTTTAATCCCAATACTTAGGAGGCAGAGGCAGGTAGGTCTCTGTGAGCTCAAAGCCATCCTTGTCGACAAAGTGAGTTCCAGGATATCCAGGGCTTTGTTACACAGAGAAACCCTATCTCAAAAAAAAAAAGTGTCCCTAAAATAACAACTCATATTTACTATAGAAATTGAGAGGGAAGAAAAAGTTCTATTGACAAGAACTTATAGGAAAATGAAGTGACCATTTAACACTATTTTTAGAAAAGAAAACCTGTTAAAGAAACATACTCCACAGATTATGTTCCTACCTTAGAGATGAATACATTGAGGACTTGATGTCATAAAACATTTAAGACTCTCAAGTTCCTTTGCTCTGAGTCTATGCCTACGTAGAAATTGACTAAAATATAATTTCCTGACCATTTTTCTATAAGAAAAAATTCCAAACAAACTAGGATTTTATAAACCACAGAATCAAGCTATATGCTTTAGTGCAGTGGTTTTCAACCTTTTTAATGCTGTGACTCTTTAATATAGTTCCTATTGTTGTGGTAAACTCCAATTATAAAAATTGCTACTTCATAACTGTAATTTGCTACTGTTAGGAATTGTAATGTAAATATCTATGGTTTTTGATGGTCTTAGATGACCCCTGTGAGACTCATTCAACCCTCAAGGGGACCACAACCTATGGTTGAGAACCACTGCTTTACAGTCATAACTCTAGTCTACATAACTCAAGTACTCAAGTCCAGTTCTTAGTGGCAGTAAGAAGGCAGAATATCTGGCCTTGCTCAATTATAAACCAGAAGCTGAATCATAAGAAATACACCAAAAAGAGGAGTTATGGGCTTTGGTAATTCTCTGTCAGGGCTTCTAAAAATCCACTGCAAAGTTATTCTGACCAAAGTCCTTACATTACTATTGAAGAAACAAAAGTTTAATATGGCTCAACTATGGTCACATGGAAATTTGGCCCCTTGTTAGATCTATGTTTTTTCTATTATACTATTTTTAGGCTATCATCTTTGGAAAACTTTGGAGAACATTTAACAAATTTTAAACAAATCATATGGGTACAAAAATGTTCATGGATTGTTTTGGGGTCCAAACCCCTTTGTGGCTACATTTGCATGTAATTAAATCTCTCTATTCTTTTCCTCTTTCTGAAGGATCAGGAAAACTCTTATATGCCTTTTGAGATTCACTCCATTTTAACTTCCAATTTCAAAGCTTTCCTAATTCCTCCAAGCATCACCAATTGCTTCCCTTTCTGTTCATTCGCATCTCTATCATATAGTTATCATGCAGCATTAGATATCTGTGTACTTATTTATTGCCTATTTGTCTATCCCTGCCTATGAGAAACCATCAATGTATGAGACACACAAGACTGATGTGTTGATGGTTCAGCAGGTCCAGTGATTGCTTTGTGCAGGAAGATATTGTTTGAATGCCTAGAACTCACAGAAAGGGAAAAGGAGAAAACCAATTCTACAATCTTGTCCTCTGACCTCCATATATACAATGGCACACTTGTAACTATATGAAGATGAAGAAGAAGAAGGAGGAGGAGGAGGAGGAGGAGGAGGAGGAGGAGGAGGAGGAGGAGGAGGAGGAGAAGAAGAAGAAGAAGAAGAAGAAGAAGAAGAAGAAGAAGAAGAAGAAGAAGAAGAAGAAGAAGAAGAAGAAGAAGAAGAAGAAGAAGAAGAACAAGAAGAAGAACAAGAACAAGAAGAACAAGAACAAGAACAAGAAGAACAAGAACAAGAAGAACAAGAACAAGAAGAACAAGAACAAGAAGAAGAACAAGAACAAGAAGAACAAGAACAAGAAGAACAAGAAGAACAAGAAGAACAAGAACAAGAAGAACAAGAAGAACAAGAAGAGACAGAAATGGTAACACAGGCCTATAATCCCAGCATTTAGGAAACTAAACTGAGCCACAAAGATAGACACAAATTCAAGGTCAATCTAGTCTATACAACAAGTTCCAGGCTATCCAGGGCTGTATAGCAAATTTCTATTTTTTAAAAAAATGGCAAAACAAAAAGCCAAAAAGAAAAAAGACAAAGAATGAGAGGATATGAGGGAGATACGAGAAAGTAAAGAAGAAACTTGATGTATCTTCCATGGAGAAAGATTTCTGCTTTTTTAATATCTGGTTTTGCATGAAAAGAAAAGAAGTGCGAATCATCTATGCAGGACCAAAAGTGCAGCTTGGAAATTCTTTAATTTTCAAGGCATATTTGGGAGCCTGGAGATATCTTTCTTTCTAATCGCCTTAAGCAGAATACAATTACAAATTATTAGAAGTTTTTCACAGTCCTTGGTAGATTTAAATAGCCATACCCTTAGGCAGCGGGGAGGATTCTTGCACGTGGTTACCCAGATGCTAATAAATAATCATGTATATTGGTTCTCCAAAGTGACCTCGTGTCAGAGCTGAAGGATATTTGGTTCCAGTGGTAACAGAGAAGCTACATCCCCTGAACAGATGGGGAAGCATCAAAGTCTGTGCTTGCAAAGAGGTCCTGATGACATTCAGTGTCAGAAACAACAGTGCATGTTCATCCAGCAGGGCTAATTCTATAGTGAGGAGTGAAATATTATTTAATCAGCACAGCTTCATACATAATTCAATTAACGGCCTTCACTCATCAGTATTAACGAGAACAGGAGCCTGGATTAACGTGCAGAAGCCTCATAAAGGAGCTCCCAGTCTACCTAAGTGCTGCCAAAACTTAATAAAGTCCTGCCAATCAAACTCCAGTATCTGGACCCAGTGCATCAGTGCCCTGATATTACAAATTATCCCTAGCACTTCTCATTGTTTCCCAATTCTTTAATTATGCTGATATCTGCACTAAAATGTTTAATTAGTGTATGGGGGGAAAGTGAGTAAGATTGCCTGCCGCTTCCTTGACTATCAGTATTTAACATCAAGTAAACAAAATTGAATTTTATTGCGAATAGTTGTAAATGGCAAATTCAGCTTCTTTTGAAATTCTATGAATCTCTGATGGAACAAGAGGCAGCAAGTTGGCCTGTGCTAGTCTAAAAGGCTGCTCTAATCTTAGAAAGATATTAAGGAGGAAAAAAAATATGTTCACAGTTTTGACTTCCTTTCAGTTCTGCTTATGAATGAGGGACCTTAATTTTTGTCCTGTTCTCCCCTAAAGGTAAATACTGAACAAGAAAACAGGTGATGAGGGGGATCTTTGCCCCAGATTTATTAAGATTAAAAACTAAGTGTATATTCTGGTCGAGTTCTTATTTAGGTAGCTGGACAAGAATGATGCCCAGTGCTGGGATGGAGCAATGACATGGTGGGTAAAGCACTTATTTCACAAACAAGACAGCCTTACTTTGGGTCACCAGCATCCACCCAAAAACCTGGCTCGATAAGATGAATTAGTAACTCTAAAGGAACAGAGATAGGAAGAGTCCCCCAGACCTGACGAGCCATAACAGTGATCTCCAGATTCAACGAAATGTTCTTTCTCAAAATACTTGGTGGAGAAGCAATTGAGAAAGACACCCAACATCAATCTCTGGCTTGCGTGCACACACACACACACACACACACACACACACACACACACACACTGCCTAGGCGGACAAACAGAGGTACATCTGCACACAAAAATGCATCCACAACTATATAAGATACCCAGTGTTTTGTAACTGAGCTAAACCATGAGTATATACAGGATTTCGGTAGATTAATATGTTAGAAAAATAATAGTGACAATATTGATGAGGTTGAGAAGATTGATGATGAATATGGGAGACCCCATTACTACTCCGTTAATGTTTTACCAGCACAGTATATATTTTATTTCACTTGTAATCCTATAAAAGAGAGAAATTTGAACTCCATTCCCATAGACGGTGAAGTGAAACATACTGATGTAACAGGACAGTGGTTGTTTTGCAGGAGGGGGTGGCGATAACAGGATGGGAAATTTGCACAACTGTCTGAACAAATCTCTTTAAAAACTGGAGTGTGAATCACATGTCAACACTCCTGGAATGTGAGCAGCAGAGACGCAGATATTTTACTTCTGTGTACGACTGTAGCGCTTTATGGTAAAACTAAAGAGCACCCTGTTTTCAAGACTTGAGGTGTGGTTTGTGAAGTCAGGGTAAAAAGAGAATTGAACAATAAGGAAGAGTAGGAACCTGTGGAGCGTTTCTAGAGACACTGAGACCATCTGTCAGCAGAATAAAGCCTTAATTAAGCGCTGTTTGTTCTTGGCATCGTCTTAGATGACAAAGAAAGAAATTTAACAGGTGCAGAACTTGTCCTGGCGATGTTCATTATATAGTTTTGGATAAGGGAATAGAGGGGCATTTTATACATGTTTTAGCATACAGTGTATTTGCAAGGAAATTACATCTTAAAGTGAGGTGACATATCCAAGTTTGTGACTAGACACTGGAAAGCCTACGAACTGATAATATAATGTTAAGGCCTCAAAACACCTCATTAAGTGAGAAAATAACTGCAAGAGAATGCCAATGTGATATGTGCCAAGATCTGCATTGGTTTTTCCCCATATATTCTATTATTTCACTTTCTTGCCTAATTAATATGACACCAGAACCTGGGGTAAGTGTGAGTAAAACATATTTAAAAAAAAAAAACAGGTCTCATGTATCCAGGATACAGCCACAAAACTAACACCTAGAACATGTTTTGGTTAAAGCCTACAACACAACAGCATATGTCTATCAGGCTCATAAGTTACAGAAATTTGCATTACACTTCAGGCTACTGGGTCCTAGAAGGGAAGGTCTAGAAGAAGAGACAGGAAGCCTACCTTACTCTCCTTCCAAAAGTATTTACTTTACTAAATAGGTGTGGAGAACACAGATATATAAACTATAATGTATATTCTTGAAAAGCAGAATATACCTCAGATACAAAAAGGTAGAATACTTGTGATATAGAACCCAGGGAAATCTAGCTGGTATTCAACTGAAGCTTCATCCCGACTGGATAGCCCTTGGAGTGCTAGAAGGTGCTATTTCCACTACAAGAGGAGGTAAATAATCATTGATTTCACCTGGTTACAAATCCTGTGACCTACAGTAGCAACCTGGTTGCAAGATATACTACTACAACAGTGTCACAAATGTTATAAAAATAAGCTACAACTTTTTGACTGGATTTAAGGCCTGTTCCATGATATGAGACCTATAGCAGATACTGTTAAATCCACCATGAACCTGGAACTAGATAGGTCACAGGCACTAGGGAAAAGGGAAAAGCCTACTACTGTCATTTGGCTAAATGAATACAGCAATAAAATGACTCGTAGTATTATATTGCTATATTCATAGATAAGTGTATCTCTCAACTCTCATTAGAAAAGCTTTTTCTTTTTTTTTTCTTCTTTTGGTTTTTCGAGACAAGGTTTCTCTGTAGCTTTGGATCCTGTCATGGAACTAGCTCTTGTAGACCAGGCTGGCCTCGAACTCACAAAGATCCACCTACCTCTGCCTCCCGAGGGCTGGGATTAAAGGCATGCACCAACACTGCCCAGTCTAGAAAAGCTTCTTGCAACAGACAGTAAGTAACAGAACACAATATTCAGAGAGTGGAAGGCTTTGGAGTATTCAGCCCTAATTGGAATACCTTTATCACATAACTCCCAAGGCTCAAGGATCTCTGAAAAATAGGGCACAAAGATTGTAAGAGGCAGAAATGATTAGATAATTGCAAGAGAACTGCATTTCCTAGTTGCAACAGAATAGATACAAATATGAATTCACAGAGATTGTGATAGCATACAAAACCTGCACAAGCTCAAGCCAGACAAAAATCCCAGTATGGAGGATGGGAGGTAAGCACACAGTCCGTAGCCAGGAGCCTATTCACAACTGATAGCTGCTAGGAGACAGATAACCATTTTCTTCAATGGAATGGCACGGAGCATGACAACCACATGCCCAGACAGGACCACGCTCAGACACAGCTTATCAACACAAATTAATGTGTGTAAGTTTTTGTTGTACGTATATTTTATTGTTGTTTTGTTTGATTTGGTTTGGGGTACACTTTTTTTAAGAGAGAGAAGGAGCATGAATTTGAATGGGTGGGTAGGGGAATCTGGGTGAAGTTAGGGATGAGAATAATATGATCAAAATATAATAAATCAAATTCTCAGAGAATTAATAAAAAAGAAGCAGTCGTAAAAAGTGATTTTTCTGTTTATTAAAATTTTATCGCACTATGGAAACAGAGACTTTGATTTCAGAAATTAGTTCTATTGATGACTAGCCTGGTGTCCTTGTGAAGCCGCATACTCTCTTCATATCTCTCTTTATGTCCTGTAACCCAGGGATGACAGAACTCTGTAAGCAGTGATGCACAGTGACAACCACACAATGGTGCTGTTAGGAGAAAAGATACACATGAAGAAAGAGCAGTGTCAGGAAGCAGGCTAGGGAAACGTGGAACATCTTGAGGAAGATTGAGTTGAACATGCGCAGATGCTGCTGGGACTGTTTCAAAAACCCACTGTAGACTGAAAATCTCTTACATCACAAATGATTATAGGAGCCATGTGTGTTGGCAAACATCTACAATCCTCGTCTTGGGAGTAGAATTGAGGATCAGGAGTTCAAGGTTATTCTCCATACCTAGCAAGTTTGAGGCTAGGGTGGGCTATATGACACTAAATCAAACAAATAAAGAAACAAAATGCCACCAGCACACGTCTCCCACATACACCGGACGTCATAGCTCAGACTCAGAGGGTCTGTGGTCCATTGTCATGATCTTAAGACTGCAGTCCGGGGCCTCCCAGTATTGCCTAACATTAAGACTAATATATTACTGACCTGGGGGAAGATCCTAATTCAGAATTTGAGGTACTGTCTCCTGATTA
Source organism: Microtus pennsylvanicus (assembly GCF_037038515.1). Taxonomy (NCBI): domain Eukaryota; kingdom Metazoa; phylum Chordata; class Mammalia; order Rodentia; family Cricetidae; genus Microtus; species Microtus pennsylvanicus. The sequence goes on along the minus strand of NC_134589.1, from coordinate 28,848,291 downwards.
TAAGATGAACCATTAGATATTTGTCCAGTCTTGTCTCACCACTCCAAACCAGACTGAGGGCTAGCAGCATGGTCACCATCTGTCTGCTTGTTGGAAACATTTGATTGAGTAGACACAACATGGGCAGTGAGACTGGACATTTCTTACAAGTTCTAATGCTGGTGATCTATGGACCACATGAAGATAGTGGTGATCCAGATCCCCACTGCTCCACAGCGGTGGCCACCAGCCACGTGTGGCCAAGGATCACTTAAAATAAGTAAGAATTGAATGTACTGTGGGAACTGACAGGGTGGCTCAAAAGTTCAAAGTGCTTGCCTTGCAAGTCTGACAGCATGAGATTGATCCCTGAAGCCCATGTAAGAAACCAAGTGTGTTGGACATACCTGAAATCCCAGTATTCATGTAGGAAATAGGAGGCAGAGAAAGGAGAATACAGAAGCTAGCAATACAGCTATCCTGGAGTACACAGTATACAGAAACAAGAGAAATCGTGTGCCCACATTCATTCTCTCTCTCTGTCTCTCTGTCTGTCTGTCTGTCTGTCTGTCTGTCTGTCTCTCTCTCTCTCTCTCTCTCTGTCCTCTCTCTCTCTCTCTCTCTGCCTCTCTCTCTCTCTGTCTCTCTCTCTGTCTCTCTGTATCTCTGTCTCTGTCTCTCTGTCTCTCTCCGTCTCTCTCTGTCTCTCTGTCTCTGTCTCTCTCTGTCTCTCTGTCTCTGTCTCTCTGTCTCTCTCTGCCTCTCTCTCTCTGTCTCTCTGTCTCTCTCTCTGTCTCTCTGTATCTCTGTCTCTGTCTCTCTGTCTCTCTGTCTCTGTCTCTCTCTCTCTTACACAAACACATACACACGTACAATTAATTTACTTAAAGTGTGCTATTTTTGGACTTCAAACACTATAAAAAGAGGAAATACCTAATTAATGTTGTTCATACTGGCTATATGTTGAAATTGGAATACTTTGGATATGCTATGTAAAATATTATAATTTTAATATTACTGCTAAGAGGAATGAATTGTTAAAAATATTTTAACCTGATCCTTTTCACTTCTCTTCAATATACTTAGAATATTAATTTAAATTAGAAAAATTTAAATTACACACATATAGCTCTAATTGTGCTTCTAGTAGACAGTATTGCACAAAGGTAGGTTTTCCCGGAACACAGTTCTCTTAAAAGACTCACTCAGGGGTAGGCTCCTGCAGAAAAGTAGGGATGGAGAAACTTGAGGAAGAGTAAGGGTCCTACTATCTTTCAAACAATTTCCTTTCCATTTCTTATTTCAGCAGTGCTGTATGCATAAGCTGCAAAAATAGATCTGGAAGGTAGGAAGAGAGCACGGGGATGAAATCACCCATGAAATGACTCTACTGTAACAGCCGCTATTCACATTCTGGTTTGTATTTAACCACTGGAGTCAGTGCTGGTGTTTGCTTGCTGGCACTACGGGAGATGAGCCACCAAGCTTTGCCCAGCCTAGGCCAGCACTTCACTGTCGAGCTATGCTTCCAGCCACTAATACAGTTTTAAATCCATCTCTTCAATATGTCGACTATAACTATATAGTTAAGTTTTGTCAGAACAGGAGTGGGATGCATTTTCAGGATAGAGTATCATATGTACATACAAACACACGTAATAGGTCGACTCCACTATTTTATATGTGTAAATATAATTCACATATCATAAATATAAATGCATAATATTAATGTATTGTGTATTTGTGATTTTGAGTGAGCACATATGCCACAGCATGCATGTGGAAGTTAAAGGGCCCATGCAGGGATCAATTCTGTTTTCTCACTGTGGCTTCTGGGGATTGTACTCAGGATGTCCATCAGACTTGGTGGCAAACAAATTCACCCTCAATCCATGTTGCTGTCCAAATCCAATAATGATATTGTTAATTTGCTTCATTTCCTTCTTTTGTTTTTTTATTCAAAAACTAAGAAAAGCTATGAAAATTTTGAAATTTTATTTCTTATTTTATCCCTAAAATTCACATGAGTCTGTCATTTTGCTGTAGGTATTTTAGTATTGTATGATTTGGTATAAAAATGTTGAAAGTCATCGTAATTCCAGTCTTGCTTTTACCCATGTAATTATCTTCCTCTTGAGATTTGGGGGCGTTTTATTCTGTTCATATTTACCTTGTTTTTCTCTTTATATTATGATATTCACATTCCTTTTACTTGGTTTTGTTTTGTTTTGTATGTTTGCCATTCATATTGTTCCATGAAAAGTTATGTAGAACTGTAGACAGGCAGACGTACAGCAGATGCACAGTGATTTCATAAATCTGGTAGTATCACAGAGTCACAATCAATTAAGAGTTAGAGTTGGGGGGGGGCAGAGAGATGACTACGAGGGCAAAGGTGCCAAGCATGACAATCTGAGCTCAATTTCCAGAACCCACATGGTGGAAAGGAAGAACTAACTCCACAGTCCTATTGCTGACCACTACATGGGCTCCAAGCACGCATGCACACACACAATAAATGTAAACAAAAGGTTAAGACTAGCAGAATAAGAATAATTCTGGGGAAGCTCATTGAAATGCAACAGAAATGTTATTCATACTAATTAAGATACGTCTGGAAATTTGAAAGAGAGTGGCACTATTAGGAAGTGTGACTTTGTTGGATTGATGTGGTCTTGTCAGAGGAAATGTGTCACTGTGGAGGCGGGCTTTGAGGTCTCATATACACTCAGGATACCACCCAGTGTCTCAAACCACTTTCTGTTGCCTGCAAGATATAGGCCTCTCAGGTACATCTCCAGCACCATGTCTGCCTGCAAGCCTTCATGTCCCACCATGATGGTAATGGACTGAACCTCTGAACTGTAAGCAAGCCACGGCAATTAAATGTTTTCCTTTATAAGAATTATCGTGATCGTGGTGCATCTTCGCAGCAAGAGAAACCTTAACTAAGACAGTCAGCTATCATCTAGAGTCTAGAGTTGGAAATATTTGCCAAGCAGAATCTATTCAGAAGATTAGAGAGTCAGGACACTCTCACCAAGACAGTGGAAGGAACCTATGCACAACATTGTCTGGCAAACTTCCTATCCGCTGGCAATGGCACAGCTATTCAGTTCTCTTGATTTGTTGGCAGAGCACCTTGTAAAAGTTGTATCTTCTGTCATGAAAGTATGAGTAGCAAAGACCTTGACTGCTTCCGCTGCACTGCTCAGTAGCTAAACCATCCTGTGGCTGGCTTTTGTTTGTTGGAATTTTATGTAAGTGTAGTATTCTTCTCATGTTTGATGTACAGCCACAGGCAGTGTCTTATTTTATCTTTCTTTTGCATAAGATTTTAAATCTATAAAAAGCAAACACATAAAAGGTGAAATATATGTGCAGTCACCTGGCAGAAAACTAGTGTAGCTGGGAACCATAAAAACAAGTAAGTTCTGTCTCCACTGTCAGACTTCTTTAAGTGAAGTATATCGTTGCATTCCAGGAACAAGAAAGAGGCATTTTCACTACAGATAATTTATTGTGATTTCCATGGTGCTTTTGATATTGCACAGCATTGTGGAAGAAATCAATCAAACCAATCAGAAAGATTGATGTGAAAGAGATTGTGTACATTAATCCCCAATTTGTTTTTAAAAGAGAAACAAACAGTATCTATGAAGGCAGAGACCACACTCTGTTACGGATATCCCAGAATGGAATATAGATGGAGAAGTATACAGCTTTCCCTGTACCTCAGGGGCTGATAGGGAACATCAAACAATGAGTGATATCGACAGTTGCAGTGTGGATAAATGGCACACTCTACTAAGGGTGACCAAAAATAAAATACAAAAGATGTTGGAATGGAAGAAATAGAAAAACAGCCTTCTATCATTGCCTATTGCAAAATTGAAAGTGCATTCAAAGGTGGGAAGGCACATTAGACCAGAGTTAGAGGCAATGTTACTATGGAGGACAACTCAGGTGGCAAACAAAACTGAGAATGTTTTTTATATTTAATGTTAAATTTACTGAAAAATTAATACAATATATTTATATATTATATGTCCCTTTCTTAATTCTTCCCAGACTCCCAATCTCCCAATCCCCATCTCCCAATCTCAGCATCCACCCAACACTCTGTTCTTTCACACTCTCTGTTTCAAAACATACATACACACATAAATAAAACAATCACAAGAGATTAAAAAACACAAAAATTAAAATCAAAACCAACAAGCAAAAGACTAATAAGACAAAAACTCCCCCCAAAAAGCAAAATGAAATAGAAGCCTACCCCACCTCCCGAAAATGGAGTTCATTTTGGGTTGTATAACTACTCCTGCCCTGATGTGTGGTTACTAGAGGAGGTAACGCTCCACTGGAGGAAACTGACTTTCCCTTACCAGTGGGTAACAACTGTAGATAGCCTCTTGGTTATGGGTGGGCATTTGTGTTCACTACCCTTTCTCTATGGAAGCAGTACCAGATAATGTTGAAAGCATGTTGAAGTAGTTATTAGTTCAGATTTTTGGCTTTCCCTTTTTCATATATATATGAAAAATTAAAACTGATATAAAAAAACTACTCCTTTTAATTCCTGGAGAGGCCCCCTGTTTCCTTAAGGAAAAGCCTTTTGGGGTAATCCACTCTGATTTTGATATGTATTTTAAATCCACACTCCCATAAGATTAAGTTGAAGAATAAGACTTTGTAGATATCATAAAAGGATATTTGAGAAGATTGCTCTTTGATGAAATTTAAATGAAGTAAAGACTTAGCCTGGGTAAGTTGGAATTGGACAAGTTTTCTCCCGGCCTTGTATAGTCTCCTTTTTAATTAAAGAGGCTATGAACTTTCTATTTGTAGAACAAGATCTCCGTTGGCCTGAAGTGTGCCTTCCATCTCTCTCCTTTCCCCCTGACAGCTAGCCATTTGTGAATTCCTATTACTCTACAAATGGCCCACAACTTCTGCTTTGCTGCTCCTCTGAGGTCAGGGCTCCCAGTCCCCCCATTACCTCTCCGCAGTGGGAGGCCAGGAAAAAGAAGGAAGAGAAAGGGCAGTTTGTCAGAGCAGAGCCTTCTCAGTCAAGGCCCTTGCTTTCTCCCTTCCCCTTCTCCTTCCCTCCCCTCCTTATTCTTTGTATTTATCTTGCTGTTGCTGCTGTTGAGACAAGGTCTCAGGCACCCCAGATTTGAACTCCTCAGTAAGTAACCAAGGATGACCTTGAATTCATAATCCTTCTACCTCTACCTCTCAGGCACTTGGAGCTGGATGTGTACTGTCACACCAGGTTTAAGCAGGGCTAAGAATTTAATCCTGCAAGATATGCAAGCATTCTACCTACTGAGCTCCTTCCCAGCCATTTTCCTGTTCATACTATTTTCCTCTGTCCAGAATAGACATTTATTTCATTTCTTAACTCATATTACATGCACACACATATGCACACATACATACACATACACTCACATGCACAATACACACACACATACACCTCTATAGTTTCCCTTATTTCTTCACTTATTAAGTATTGCTATATTAAACAATAAAGATTAGATTGTCTCCTGGGATACAGGAGGTATTCAATAAATATCCACATGGATGGGAAAATGCATTTTGAATTCAAACAAGAAGAATGGAGCTGTTTCTTAGAGTTCTCCTATATTGCTTCATTCTATATGATCTTTCAGTCTAGGAAAGACATTTTATAGGGCAGCATTCTCTTCTAAGAATTGTAAATACTGACACTTTTTCAAATTTAAAAAAAGGACATCAAATTACAACTAAAATGCAAAGCTGATTGTGTGGAATAGTGTAAAGCAGTCTCCAAATCACACTCTGAAATTCTACCTCTCCACTCACACAGTACTGCACCTTGGGAATACTCCTGTATAGAGGTGAATAGCAATTTACAGTAGGAATAAATACATTTTATGAGATACTATGACATATGTATTAAAAATGATATCTCTCACACAGAAACTGAGTGGTAGCCAAAGATTTGGATGTATGACTCATGAGCACTTGGTCCCATCTGGGCAGGTTAGGAAGGCTACAAAAGCTTTAGAGGTAGAGTCTTTCTGGGGGAAATGGGGTCTTATCTTGCCACGAGATCTGTCTCATATGTGATTTTAACATGTCACACTCTGCCAGACGATCCCCAACCAGAGCAGAGTCAATGCTTTAATTGTGAACCAAATAAACTTCTTTTCTTCATAAGTTACCTGGTCTCAGTTACTTCTTTATAGTAAAAGAAAATGGGTTCCTAGGATAGTGCTTATTTCTGTCAGTCAATTTTGAGACTCTATAGTCATAAAACTACCACCAAGACTAGGGTATAGAACAATGCACACACAACCTCCAGATCCCCTAATACACTCCTTTGTGTTCATAATTAGCATCTAACTGCTAACATTTGACAACTGCCTGTCTACGTCTGAGTGTTACATATTCCACAGAGTCATAAAGACGAAACTACATAATATAAACCCTTTTATTCTGTCATTCCTCAGATGCATAATTTATCTGCAATTTATTCATTGTGCTTCATGTGACAATTTAATCCTGTCACTGCAAACAAACAACAGGTGCCTGTTTATCACAGCTCAGGTGCCAGAGCACTGAGTCTCCTTCCTGTGTAATTCTGATGCAAGCTCAGCTCAGTTATAACTTCCAGACACACAATGAGAAGTTCTTCTCTACCCACAATATCTCTCCATCCAGTCCCCAAGGACTCCCTTCCCTGTTCTGTTTTTTTATGATTTGATTCACTTTGAGGGAAAACTGAGAGGAAAAAGAAAATAATGCAAATGGAGATATTCACATATATGCTCTACTATCCTAAGGACCCTGCTTTCTGGTCTCTCTATTAAGACTAGGCACATTTCCAACTTTTTAGACTGCTTCTGCTAGGATTTGCTAGAGGCCGGGGATGCAGAGGGTGGGATTTCCCTCCAGTCTCCGTCTCAAAGACTCTTTCTTCCTGGTCCTCTGAAGAGAAAACAAAGTATGTTTCTCTTAAGGTTTTCTTCTGCCTGTTCTTGGCATGCCTGGGATTTTGGATGTCCAGGAGTCTATGTTGAAAACTTAAAAAAAAAATAGAAAAGAAAAGAAAGAAAATATCAATACACCCAGAACATCCTGCTTGCATATTCTGTTTATTACTTTTCCAGATTCACCCATTATTATTTACTCTTTTGAGTGGTCAATTGACCCTTCCCATTTCACCTGTAATCTCTAGGAGGTAAATGGTGGTTATACTTTTTAATAACTAAAACTGGAACCAAACTAAAGGACATGGAACCTTCCTTTTGATTGACACTCTCACTTCTTTCTCTGATTCTCTTTAGTATGCTTATGTGCTTGTATGCTTCCTTGGTCTTCGTATCATACTTCATATATTGTTCTAATAAGTTTGAGATTTAAATGAACTCTTCTCAAGTTTCCCTCAATCAGCTATATTTGTCTTTTCATATAAATGACATAGAAAGTGGAGTGGAGGCGCGGAATTGTTACCTAAAAATGCCACTTATAATAAAGTCAAGAATATCATAATGCCAATTTACATCCTATGTCTAGGAATCTTCTTTTTCTTTTAAAGCTTCCTCTCCTGGGCACACGTTTTTTGTTATTGGTTCACTTTAATAAAAGCAAACATGTGGCCTGATTTTATGTGGATAAAATTTTATGTGGATGAGGTGAGAATCTGGCAAGGAACCACATGCTTTCAACACAACTAGTGAAAGAGATTAATTTTCACACACTCACTCAAATGGACAAGATTTATGTCTTGCTCAATGAATGAAACCTAAGACCTCTCATTAGAGCCATGCAAGTTAATGCCAATGATGGACTGATGGACGGGGGTGGGGGAGATGAAGAAGAAGGAGAAAAGAAATGGAAAGGGTGAGGAGAGAGGGAGAAAGGAGAAGAAAATGGCTGAGAACCAGGAGGGGGGTGAAAAGGGAAAAGAAATGGGGGTTGGAGAAGAGAGGAGAAAGGAAAATGGAGGTGGGAGGGAGGAAAATGGGAGTAGGGAAAGTAAAGGGAGGAGGAGGGAGAGAGAAGCATTATTTTCAATGGACTCAAGCTTATATCCATTTTGAGGCAATTGTCCTCCCAGGATATGTTGATTACTGCAGTTCCTAATGCTACATTTCCTTTGCAACAAGGCATGTCAGTTAAGGAACTCATGAGTCCGCACTGAATACTTACTGTATAGTAGGATTCTGCAGGTACTGAGGGGTCTCCAAAGATGGATTAGAGGAGTCCCTGTCTTCTAAGTGGAAAGGTCACAATTTACAGGGTTCTTTGTCAGATCATGCTGAACGTTGTGTTTTATGCAAGCACCAACAGCTTTCTCTGGGAACTGGCGTGATTCGCCCTTGGAGGATCGTGAGGGAATGCTTTTGGACAGCTTGTGTTTCAGGAGAAGTTTAAGGATTCATTAGTTTGAAGACAAGAGGAGAAGGCAAGGGAGAAGTGTCATTCAAAGAAGTTTCCTGAGCAAAACCGGGAGCTTGAACATGTGTGGTAAGCTTGGGGAGTTGAAAATATCCTGAAGTAGTGCATGTGCGTGTGGTGAAAAAAAAACACCCATTTTTGCTTTCATTGTCTCGAACTGAATGTTATTATTTTGGGACATTGCGTGAGGGGCAATGATAGGATCAATGAAGCTATAGAAACTTGTTTCTAGGCCAATGTGCTATTGCTGGTGTGCCTTGAAAACAGTGAGCTTGCTACCTCTTGATGCCTCAGTTCTCATGCCTCTTCTGTACAAGTGCACTTACTGTTTTATGTTTCTGCACTCACCCTAATATCCTCCCTCAAGAAAGAGTCCTTCCCCCCACCATGCCCCAGATATTGAGAGAATAGCAAGTAGTTTCTTAAGAGAAGGCACTGTTTTCTTCTCTCTGTGTTGTACCATCATGCCTATGAGAATACGTACTTCCATGACATGCAGAAAGAAGAGGGTGTTAATTGGAAATGTGCCACTGAAAACTGAGGGAACTCAGTTGATACAAGGCATCTAGTATCCGGTATGAACCCTTATAATAACATTCGCACATGCTTTTCAATTTGTATAAAATCATTAAGAAATAAAAATCTAGGTTCTACTTTAATTAGCTTACAAAAGAGTCAAGCTGGGCTATTTTCATCTATTCTGCAGAAATCTTTATAGACACAGTTAAAAACTGCTTGGGGGGAAAATAATCATGTCTTGTGCAATGTGGATTTGTTTATTTAAGAGTTTATTACTTCAAGGACAGATTAAAGCAACCTGGACCATGGTTGAATACAGAAAACAGGGATTTGGAGAGATAAAGTTCCCTTTAGACTTAATTCTACCTCTTAATATAACAGTGTGAGCAGTTTCCCCTACCTCCATTCTTGAGATCTGAAAGAGTTCAGCAGAGGTTTAGGGGGCCCCTGTGACATGTGTGTTTCCCTAAAAGCTGCTGGTTTGCTTTCCTCTGCTTTTGGTGCAGATCTTAAAAAGAAAAACATCCTCTGCTTTTTTACAGGTCTAATTTTTTTTCAAGGTTTTTGCTGATCCAGAAGAAACTAAACATCTCCCATCACAACTGAAAATATTATTTTGATGTCTCCTTAATTGTTTCCCTGAGGGCCCGTACGGTGCTGATGTGGCAAAGCTTAACATTTAGTGCACCCACTTCTACTTCCTGATTTTATTGATAGGAGCAGTGATGCCATGTGTATGATTGTACGGTTCTCTTTGGCAACATGAGAATAAAAAGCAGAAATATTTGGCAACTAAAATATGTATTCACTCAACCAAACACTACACACAAGAGCTAAGGAATGAACTTGATAATGAGAACACAAGTACAATGTTGAATGAAATGCCAGAATGTGCACAGCTGACTTGTATGTGCCATATGCATGGACTGTGCCAATGTGTAGAACAGCCACAAATAACGCCTAGGATAGACACCTACCTTGTGAATATATGAAGACATTGACAGCTAACCATAAACACCAAATGCAGAATAATTCATTCTGAGGAAGTAGAAAAATAAGGACCAAGGAAATATAGACAAAGAACTTTAAAAACAATGGTGAAGTTTCATATATCTATAAAAACTATGAGAAATAGTCAAAAATATTAAAATTTGATGAAAGTAGGAAATGAGTGTATAGATAATTATAATAGTCTTTGTAATCTTCTATAAAATATTTCTTGATTCTAAAAGTTATTAGGTGGGAAGTCTCATAAATATCTCTACAGCTTTGTTTGTAAATATAAATTAGTCCAAAAAAGGGAGCATTTAGTGATTTAGGTCTGGCATCAGGTTAGAATTAGACCTTATAGGAAATGACCTCAAGCCCAGAAAAAGAGGCTCAGTAGAAAATGATTCATTCAGATCAGATTGCGTCTCACGGAAGAGGCTTCTAATTTGCAGCCAGATTTGAGAGAAGGACTTTAGCAAAGGAAAGAGAAGAAGGTGTAAACCGCTTTTGGTGGGTTACTTAGTCTAGGGGTTGTAACCCACCCTGCAGTCAGTTATTCCAGGGTCCCGGAGAGGCACTATCTGTAAGATATGGGCTGAGAGAGAGGAAGAAGGCCATGCTAGGTTTGTTAGAGCCTCTGTTTATTAGAGATGGGGTACAGCTTATATAGGATAAGTAGTTGGGGGGTGGGCAAAGGAGCCTGGGCTCTTGCCGCATGATTCACGGTCATGTAGGCCAGGAAGTCACAACTAGGAGTTGACACACCTAGTTCTCTAGATAGTTTAGAATGTGGGGCATGTTCCGCTAACAGCTCTCCATTAACAGCCAATTTGGGTGTGGGGTAGGCTCTGTCAATAGAACGATTCCTAACACAATTAGGGGTGTGGGGTTCTCTGCAGACTCCCCAGGGTGATGGTTCCTGCAATAATCCTAGGAGGAAACGGCTCCTGACAAGAAGGCATGCCTAAGGAGTGCAGCACGTGCCACCGTGTTTGAGGAGCAGGAAGTATGAATAACACAACTGTGATCTGACCTGAGGGAATAGGAAAAGAACTGTGTTGGAACCTGGTTTTCCTAGAAGTATCTAGAAGCCATGCTAGTGAGTTCACACCCTCAGGGTGGAAATTACAAGGGTCTCCATGAGGGATGAGCATCAAACCTTTTCAGCAGTGTAGAGAATGTTTGTGGGGAGGGATGCCCATGAAAGAACCAGCTTGGCGGTGAGGAGGTACCAAAGTTCAAAGCAAAAAATGACTCTGAGGACAGCAAGATTTACGAGGCATAAGACAAACTTCTTTTTTCAACACTTTTCTTTTCTTGCTTCCCTTACCTTCTTTCTTTCTCTTTATTCTTTTCAAGAACAAGACCCCCCCCCCACCTAAAGCTTTCAGTTCCCTTATGAGACCCATCAAATACTTCACCCAAGAGCTAGGCTATTTTTAAAAATGACATGCAGTGTATTCTATAGAGAGGTCATCAGTAATAGGGCCTCCGACTTCTTATCTCTTTTGTTAATCTTGACGGACAGGAATGAAGCATACATTATCTTTTACACAGACTCCCTGGAAGGTACGGACACTCTTTCCTGTAGCGTTGTAATGGGGTCTCTATAGAAAGAAACCTCGTTCGGCAACCCGCAACCTCTTTTCATCCCTTCTCACAGGAGCGGCTCGTGCTTGCCACAGGCACCGGGGCTTCTAATGTAATGATTTTGAATAACGCTGTGGCACAGTATTGTACTCCTCTTCTGTAGTCTCTCTTCTGCAATTTTAATGACCTTCCTAGCCCTCAGAGAAGGGGGATGAACGTGTCTAATCAGGACATTTTTCCAGCTGGTCATTCTCTGATTGAACCAGTGCCAGATCCTGCAAGCCATCTGAATGCTGGATTGGAGTCAGGCTATCTGGGATTTTTTTTTTTTTAACTCTCTCTGGGACCTAAAGCCTTAGATTCTTATCTGTGAAGCAAGGGGCATTATCTGGAAATCCTCTAAGCCCATTCAAATCCTCCGCTTTTGTGACTCTGTGACTCCCTGGGGTCTGAAGATGAACCGTCATCATTTGTCCATATTTTATGACCATCTGTTGAGTGCACAGAAGCGGATGCCTCAAGTACTTGGAGATGACGCTTAGAGAAAAATGGTTGGCCTGAGATAGTCTCCCAAGAGAGACACAGAGGAAAGAAAAATCTCTGAACTTCAACTTGTTTTATTCGATTTTACTAGAAGGCGTAAGAATGCAGGAAAGGGCACTGGAACTTGAACCCAAACTCGAGATAACCCACCAGCTTTATCAGCAGAGCTGGGACATGTTAGTTCAACATCGCTCATCTTGGAGCCTGAGTCTTTCTCTGTCCAGTGGAATCAATGTTGTCACTCAGAGTTTAAAGGGGGCAGGTAAGACTGGATCTGTAAACAAATAGGATGGCGGTTCTAAGCCCAGGTAATCCCTACTGCTATTAAAATCAGTTGAGGGGCTGGAGAGATGACTCAGTGGTTAAATTGCTCTTCCAGAGGTCCTAAATTCAATTCCCAGCAACCACATGGTGGCTCACAACCATCTGTAATCTGATGCCCTCTTCTGGTCTGCAAGGATACATGCAGGCAGAACACTGTAAAAGATTTAAATAAATAAATAAATCTTTTTTTAAAAAAATTAGATGAGCTTCTTAATTCAAATGCTTTTAGAGTGTAGACCAGGTGCCAGGTACCATGGCCAACACTTGGGTTTCAGGGGGGCTGTAGTCTGGAATACTCAGATGAAATTTCTTTTAGATGATTCCCCCAGAACTAGTTGATATAGACATGCTCCATCAACCTTGAGTTAAGATCCCATACCAGATGAGTCCCAGTTTCTGCTTTTCTGCAAATTTATGTCCATCTTTGTTTAGGGGTAGAAGAAAGCCAAAAATGGCGAGAGTCCCAGAGCACAGCCATGCATCTTCACATTCTGGGTCTGTTGTTATTCTCACTCTGCCAACAAGCCCTGCATGAGTCGCTTTGACATTTTATTTCTCTCTAAAAGTAAAGGAAGGTCTGTAGTAGATACATTCCTAGCATCTTCTTGAGATGAACTTGTAAGCGTTTACCATGTGTTATATATTGAATTGTGCCCCTCTCCCAAATTTTAAGTAATTTTAAGTAATTCACATGTGGAAATCCCAACTCTCTAAGACTTTAAAGAAAATGGTCTTAATTGGAAATAGTGTGGTTGCAGATATAAGTAGGTATGCTGAAATGAAGTTATTCAAGAGTCAGAAGGATTTCTAATCCAATGCCTATTGACTTTATAAAAGAGAAATTTTGCATTGAGAAATGCATACAGGAAGAGTACCATGTGGGTGAGAGCAGAGTGGGGAGGGGAAGGTGGATGGAGAGAATATAAGGAATATCAGCAATTGCAGGCAAACCACCAGAAGCTGAGAAATAGAGTGGAACAGGTTCTCCTTCTTCATCCCTAGAGAAAACCAATCTAGTTTGGTACCTTGTTTTCAGCCAGCTTCTGGGACAGTGGAGAGTAAATTATATTTGTTTTAGTTTCCTGTTCTGTGGTAGTTGTTCTAGCAGTCCAAAAACAAAAGAAAAAAAAAGCAACACTAGGATATGGACCATCACTATTAGAGGGAAAAGAAAAATGTAGCTCAAGTAATAAAATAAAAAAAAACAATCTTTTGTTTCTCTATTTGTGCAAGTAATCCATTATGATTTCAACAGAAAGCAGAGCTCCATTTTAATGGCATTAGCAATTAATTCCTTCTTCTTCCAAAAGACTGTCTGAATAGCACAATGTTTTGACTTACAGCTTGCGAAACTTAACACTTCATGAAAAACTTCTTACTCATGCGCTATATATAGCCAGAGATGAGCACAGCCTTTGCAAAAGGAGCCACTTGCACGTGGAAGTCACTGTGTTTACAGACTCCCTCCTGGATTCAAGAGTCAGCACTTTCTTACCACGTATGTCTCCTGCATTCTGAGGCTGCCTCAGCAGGTTTCCAGAAGCTGCCTTGAAGACCAGGTTCTATGTAGAACAGCAGTGACTCTGAGGACTCAGACTCTGTGTATATCACTTATTACAGAGAAAGAAACCCCAGGCAGGAGAAAAGCAATCTGGGTTATCTGAAAGTTAAGTACAGGGCATGTTTAATTGGTGACAGACAATTCATTGAGAGGCCATCATCCAAATTTTTAAAATGAAAGGCAGACAAATAAATATAAAAATAATTCACATGTGTTTCTGATTTAAACAAATAATTTTGCTTTCAATTAGTGATTCTGCGATAAGAGATATTGTTACTAAAGAAACGACAATTATTATTATCTGATCTGGGCAGCTAAGCCCTAGAAGTTATACGTTAATTAGCTAATAGGAAAAACCTATGCAAATTACCAAGTCAAGAAACGGGGGTTTGGTTGGTTTTCTCATGTTCTGAGCAGAGACAAAGGGAATGAGCCAAATCTTTGCTACGTTGGGCAGTTTTTTTATTTTCTTTTTTGGGAAAAGGAGGTGGGGAAGCCCTTAAGGAGAAATTAGATGGGGAAAAAAAATCTCTAAACTCAAAGTTAGAACACAAAGGTGAACTAATGAGGTCTTTCCTATGCCTGTCTCCACTTCTGAGAAGGCTGTTATTACAGGAATCTTAGGAGAGGCAAAATATGATCATCTAAGAGGGTCTGGCGCTAACATACTCCTTGTGATGTGAAAATGATCAGAACTCTATATTGGATAAGATCCATCTAAATTAGCCTCAGACTCAGTAAAATCAGATGAAAGATGATAGAGCTTGCCCCCTAAGCGAGTGCTCTAGTTTGCTTTCATTTGGTGTGAAAAGCAGAATGACCAAAAGCAATTCGGCGAGGAAAGGGTCTATTTTACCCTATAGCTTATAGTCCATCACAGAGGGGAATCAGGAAAGAAGCTCAAAGCAGGAACCAAAGTGACGGGGCTATGAAGGAATGCTGCTGTTTCCACGTGGCTTGTTGTTTCCTTTCTTATACACCTTGCAACTTCTTGCCCAGAGATGGCACTGCCCACAGTGAGCTGTGCCCTCTCACATCAATTATCAATCAAGAAAATGTTCCACAGACTTGCCTGAAGTCAACCTGGTGGAGGGAAGGCAATTCCTTAACTGAGGCTCCATTTTCCTGGGTTACTGAAGTCTGTGTCAAGTTGACTAACAAACCAGTAAGAACAGAAAGTGACTTTAAGGTGAAATAGGCAAGGCTATGCATGGGGGCCCAGAAGGAAACTATTATTTATCTAGCTATCTGGCATCTTCTTGAGTGCCTATGGGTGCTATATACTATGCTGAGACATGAGGATATCATTGTGTGATCAGCAGATGATAAGTGTCTGCCATCAGGGGTTTTGTAGTCAAAAGGAACAGATGGCCAGCTCAAAGTATCTGAGGACAGCTTATGAAGAGTTATGTGTAGAAAGGTCGACAGAGCTCAAGAGAAAAAAACAGGAACCGGGGAGGCTCCTGAACCTCCCTAAAGTAGACAGCTACCTTCTTCATGCAAGAAACAGATCCCCCCCAAACAAGAAGAGTAACCACTGGACTGAGTTAGAAGGATTCTCTACAGGAAGTGTGGCCAGGGAAGAGGAAGGAAGCCATCCACTATCCCTAGCTCTGTACACTTGGTGGATAGTTGCTGGTAGTATTAACGCACAGGAATCTCTCTCCTCTCACTGTCCAATACTCTGCTGATGCCTCTCTGTGACCAGAAGACAGAATTTGGGATGCCAATGGATGTATTTGATTCTGTCAGCCTCCTAGAGAACAGAGTAGAGATGGTTTAAACAGTGATTCCAAATATGTGCAGTCTACAGAATGGAGAGGGAAGACCAGGAGTATCATCCACAATCAAGGAAGGTTGTCAGAGAACGTATTATTTAAGCAAAATCCTCACATATGTGAGGCTGTGAACTAAGTTGTCAGCCAATAGAGAAGTATTCAGCCTGGTACTTGGCCAGTAAAGGACCAGTAAAGAAGTCAATGTGGCTAAAACTGAACAGTCTAAGGTATTGGTTAGTATTTTGTATCTTTCAAAAGGTAGCAACATGTGTATGTAGTTTCTGAATGAACGTTCATACAGGGGAACTAAAAACCATCATTTCTCCTTCACTGATTGCATCACACTGCCCAGATTTTTGCAGCCACTGCCTTTAAGAAATCCATTATTACATGACAGATGGCACAGCGGCAACAAAGCTCTCTTAGTCCAGTGACCAACTTCATAGACCAAGATCAACCCAAAGCCACTACACAGAACATCAGCCTGAGTTCACGTCTCCAGAGACCCTACCCAGTGCCTGCTTCCCAAATTATCCTCCCCTCTTGCTTTATAATGTGCTGGAGACCAAGGGCCTTAATGAGGAGTTCAGTTTTAGCACCCACACCAAGGGAACGTTCGCTGGATACAGACTCGTGAGCACATTCAAATGCAGACAGCCCATCTTAGAATCTCACCCTCAGAGATCCACGTGGAACCACTAACAAAGGACTCCAAAGTGTAGCAATTGCAAGCATATGGGCAGATATTCAAACCCTATCTTTTTCTGGCAGGTATCCACAGCCTGATTGAAGGCAGGGACAGTGTTAAAATTAATTCATGAATGGGCTTGAAAATAGGAGAGGAGATGAGACCATAATTAAAGGTTTTGTTAATTCTTCACAGCTGTGGACTTCAGTGTGAGTTGGTTTTAGGTATATTTAGCTGGAAAGACGTATTTTTAGACACAATGCCATGCATGCCTTTGAATCACACAAGTTACATAAGGGTTTAAGGATGAGGGAAAAAAAAACATCCAAAGTGTGTCTTAATTGGAAAACAACTAAGAAATGCTATTAAATTGAATATTTAATATGAATTAATTAAGCAATAATTTTATTAAAAAATAAACTATAGCAGTTACAATAATCCTAGCTAAATATGGGCAGAAGAAGAAGCATTCTGCCCTGGTTATGTATATTAAGATATAAGAGCTACTTTCACAGGTTGATGAAGTTCCGTGGTAGAATAACGGTATTGGTTTTTTTTTCATGTATACTAACAATTTAGTTTCTTTTTTGCCAATTATAAAGCATCTGCTACTTATGTATTTTTAAAAACTCCTATTTTTATCTCTCAATGTATCCTGGAAATCTTTCAGAACTGTGATACTGATCTTTCTCTTTTTTAACAAATTCAGATTAACCATACATTTTCCATGTTTTCCAAAATAAACATAATATCAACAATGTAGGCAAATCCCCTGGCTCTATCGTAAGTAATAAATTACATCGGTTGGGGCCTAGTCAGGAAAGTAGAAACAATGCAATTACTTCAACTGAGATAATTTAATATAAAATAATTGTTTAACCAGACTCAGAAAGGCAATGGATAAAAATAAAACAACTCTCCCAATACAAAGCAGAAAATTACACCGGTGTGACATGAGAGTAGCAATGAGCACAAACAGACAGCTCCCCAAAGAAAGGAAAAGCAACACCGAGGGCTCCAGCTTGGACAAGACGCTGGAGGGTGCCTGGTTCTGGTGTCTCCACATGGGGCTGGTTTGGGGAGCGTGGGCAGGAGCATTTGCAAACTGGAACCAAGAGCTGCTCCTGCTAGCCAGGGTTCGGGTGATACCCACAGAAGCAGGAAGCAGATGGGCAGGAGCTGGTCCTTCACCAGAGCATCAGCTCCTGGAATGCTTTTATATTTTCCTGTAGGCAAAGTGTGTGGCTGGAGCCCAAGGAGGCAAGCTGGCAAATCAGCGATGCTGGTGTCAAAGCCCCGTGCCAGCATCTGAGGCAGGGTGCCGAGTTGCAAACTGAAACAGAGAACTCCACTGTGGGGGTAGTTTCCTTGCTAAGTTCACACAGTAAAAGAAATTCCCACATGCAGGGGTAGCTCAGCTTCAGGGATCCTTTTTCCTTGAAGATCTAAAGGACAATTACCTGTGGCAACAAACATTGGCTTGAAGGTGACCCTGCTTATGCTCAACCAGGGTCGCCAGTAGTGAGTGAATCGAGGTGTATGTGAAGGTCTAAGGCCTTCCATCCCTGCCCTCTACCCTAATTTCCTAAGCACTCGTAAGGAAGACCTCTGGAATGTTTCACCTTCCCCTAGGAACAGAACCAACCTTAGAAGTGGTCATGGTCTCAAGTGATTGGCAAACATTTTAAAGTTCTCAGAGAGGCGTATGCTACAGTACTGCTTGCTGAAGCCCCCTGGGACTACCAAATGTGCCCAGTACACTGAGGTCCTCAGCAAATGGCATTGCTGAGAGAGGCCTGAGCAAAAGTACAAGAAGTCTCCAGTGCCAAAGAGCTGATGCCTTCATCTATGCGCTGCAAAGAAAGCCCTGCACTGTTTAAAGCTTGTCGCACGCAATTGTACCCTCCTTCCAAAAGGACTCCTGCCTCACATTAAGAATTCAGACTATAATGTCATATTAAGTGAAGTTAAACATCTGCCTGTTTGCTGGGAGAATAATTTCCCTGAGTATAATGTGCCTTTACAATTGAGTAGGAATATTTACACAGCACTAATCTAGTCTGCAAAGAGACCCACAAGGTCATGTCTACACTGGCGGGGAGCATATGCTCTGTTTGCAGACGACAGGTAGGTGAGCTTCAGTCGGATTTTATGAGACTCTCCCACTCATTGTTTGGAAACAGTTTGGGCTGTTTTCAGTCTTTTACCAGTATGCAAAGAAATGTGGCTCAAACAGTCTAGGTAAAAGTCTTTGTTTATTTTTCCCCCACATAAAGATGTATCTCAAAGTTAAGATTTTTTTTTATTATAAAATAAGCCTAGAGGCCTCTATGAAACGAGGTGAAGGCTATATACAAAATGCTTAACTACATTCTAAAGGAAAAATAAAGAAATGTCATTTTGGCACAATAAAACCATTAATCATTGTCACTTTCATACTGTTTTTATTTCAGCTTATCAATCTTTTACTTCCTTTTCTCTTTCATTTTCTTGTGTATATGTGTGAAGTACCCATGCGTTGTATATGCATATCGGCCTATATGTTGGTAGATATTTGAACACATGTGGTGGTGGGGGCGGTCCAAATTTGGTGTCGGGAATCTTCCTTGGTTGCTATTCCACTTCGTTATTGGGGAAGGGCGTCTCGATGAAACCCAGATCTCACCACTTCAACAGCTAGTCTACACAGTCAGCTTGCTCTGTCTTCCAGTCTGGAATTACCAGGTTGAATACCACACCCATTTAGCATTTTATGGAGATTCTGGAGATTTGAAATCAGGTCTCCTTGCTTGCCTGACAAGCACTTTAAACAAATGAGCTATCTCCCCAGCTCTCAATTGGTTTTCCTTTCAGCAAACATAGCTCAATTGTTTTTGATGGGAAGGAAGTATAGGAGAGCAATTGTAAGTAAACAGGAATGATGGAGGCCATCTGCGCTGTAGTGCTGTTCACTCGGTTTTGTTTCAAGGCACTTGGAAATTATGGGTTCCTCATTCATTCATCAGACAATTGATGTGCCGCCTTTGTCAAACTGAGTTATGAAGAATACTAAGACGTCAAAAACATGATTAGTGCAAGACATATCCCAATTCACGGCATATGGCAGACACTGGGCACAGCAATGAAGGTACCGTATACTAAGAAGGTAGCATAATAAGGCAGAAAGGGACATTGAGGAAAATTCTCGAAGTAAGCAGTACAGGTTTGTGGCCTTGAGAATGGCTGAGACTCCAGTGAGCAGACACACTAGGCAAAGAGCATGGGTGTGGACAAGAGGAAGTTTCAGAACATTCTGGACATAGCTGGCCCCTCCTTTATCTAGAAACCAAGTATATGAAGAGTAGTAGGAGAGACGCCCCAGGAGTAGACCGCTGCTAGACAGGGGCAGGGCCTGGAGAGCCAAACCAATGGCAGTGAGGAGCCACTGGAAGGTCTCAGTCCCTAGAGATGCTGAAAGTATCAGATCCAGTAGGAGGGCGCAGTTGGAACTGATGTCAGGAAAGGGAAGTGGAAACCATGGGCTGTAAGAACTCTGAGTGGATGATTTCTTTAGACTCAACAGAAGGTTAAAAGGTGCACTTACGGAATGGGAAGCCTGAAGAGACTGCACTCTGGAGCTGTCAGCCCTGAATGCTGTCTCTCCTGTCCTCTGGGCACTTGCGTCAAGATGTATGTCTTTGTCTGGAGTTCTGTGTCAGCTGGCCTCGAGATCAGAGTTGGTGATCTGTTAGTTTGTCTCACCATATACTATTCATGTGTTTATTTATTTACTCTACTCTGGTATGTTACATCCCAACCACAATTTCACCTTCTTTCTCTCCTCCCAGTCCATCCCCACCAGATTCTCTCCACCTCCATTTCCCTTCAGAAAAGGGCATGCCTCACAAGGATATCAACCAAATATGGCATATCAAATTGCAATAAGACTAGGCACTTCCCCTCATATTAAGGATGGATGAGCCCGCTCAGTAGGAGGAAAAAGGTCCTAGAAGCAGGCAAAAGTGTCAGAAGCGGTCACACTTTCACTGTTAGGAGTCCCTCAAGAACACCAAGCTACATAACCATAATGTATATGCAGAGGGTCTTTGTCTTTTAATTCTCTAGATTTTGTCAATTTATTTAGTTCATTTATTTTCTACCTTCTCTGCTATCAATTTTTTAATCTATCCACCAAAAGTATATTCATTCATGGTATATAATAGGATGTTTTGGTAAGGTTATACTAATATATTCTTATTTTATATGCTAATATCCTTATATACGAATATATGCTCATTTTTATATGTGGAAAACACAAAACCTACTCTCAGCAATTGCCAAACATACAACTTCTATCTTCACATTGCACAGTAGATCTCCAGCTCCTCCCTCTCTCTGAAATTTGATATCCTTTGACCATTGAATCCCGCCCCCCTCCCCCCCCCACACACACTCCCATCCCAGCTCATGGGAACCATCTCTCTCCTCTCTGTTATTATGAGTTCAACATATTGGTCAGATAATGTAATACTCATCTGTCTTTCTGTGCTCGGGCAACTTCACTGAATAGAACATCCCCCTAGGGTTATCATTTTAGGATGGTTTGGGAATGGTGTTCATCTCCCTTTAATCTCTGGTCTAACACATGTTTCAAGCATGTTACTATCCATCCTGTGAATGTGTGTGTGTGCTTGTGTGTGTGTGCATATGTCTGACCACAGAGGCCCATGAATAGTATAGACATGTAAGGTATGTAATCCCTCTATAAGGAAGCTTGGCCCTTATGGGAAGGAAAGAGAGGGAGGAAAAGGAGACTTACCTAGAAGGCAAGGGAAAGCTGTGAAAAACCAATTTAGCCTCGCTCAACATTTTGCAGAGTGCTAGCTGCACTAAGTAGTTTTTTCCCCAATCTTTTGATGACAGTTTCAATAAATGAGATTGCTAATCCCTGTGTTAAACAGCAGAACTAATTGGTGAGAGGAAAGGTGGAGCAAACTCAGTTTAGAGAAGCTTAACTCCCCCTTCCAAGGCCCCAGCAGCCACTTGGTTCAAGGCCCTGGGCTCCACTCACTGTCTTCTCTCTCAGTCCAGGAAGAATCCACATTGGCTTATGTGGAATCTAGTACTAGAGAACACAGCCAGACGCATGTCATTGCTTCCTACTTTCCTTCAAAGTGATAGGAAGGCCTAAGGTGTCTCAGCGGGGACAGCACCCCTTCTTTCATGGAGTCCCCAGGGAAGCTAATAGTCTGAGCCTCAAGACTCAAGACTTCCTGATGCATAAAATGTAGCTTCTTTCAACATCAGGCACCCTCTAAGCCTTTCTGTTGTTTGTTTCCTCCTCTTTGGTTTCTCATTGAGATTAGAGTAGATTCCTTAGCCAATTAGGATGAAAATCAGCCAATTACCTAAATCCCTATTAACTTCTCATGTCCAAGGGCAAGGATGAAAGAGAAGAATCCTTCTCAGTGTAGAAAGATATCCCCTGTCCCTCTTTGCCAATTGCTGACTATAACCACTGCTGGTTCTCTCCTTTCTTACAAAGGGAAAAACTATTCACATGCATTTTATTTTATACACACCTAGATCGTTCCAATTAGTCCAGAAATTAGAGACATGGTACATGGTACATGATAGATATCATTTACCCATTCCTTTCCAGTGAAAAGAGAAATGATAAAAAAAACCCAGCAATTTAACATAATATAATAACTGTAAGATGCATTTTGTTTCAAATAATTTTTTCATTGTGAAATTGCTCACTTGCTTATTGTCAAAATCTTGGAGTGCCCAAGCTCACTTGGATGTTCACTGATGTTAAATCTATAATGTTAATCACTATCTAGGGAATAAGATCTGATGAGACTGGACACAGTGTTATCATTCATGACTTCATGACATGGGTGACTTGTCACTAAGGGGTGGGAGACAGATATGCCATGTGAAGAGAGCTTGGGTAGAGTGTTTATTTAGTGGGGGAGGGGGGTAGAGAAGAAGAAAGAGGGAAAGAGAAGAAAGAAAGGGGAAAGAGGAGAAAGGGAGGAAGATGGGAGTGAGGCAGAAGCTGCCTCTCCAGAAGAAGGGTGGGCAGAGAGAGAGAGAGAGCTCAGTGGTTAGAAAGGAGGCAGGAGATCCCCTTGTCTCCCTGAGAAAAGGGTCAGGGAGATTGGGAATGGGCATGGGCATGGCTTATCTCTTAAAGGGACAGGGTACCTAGGTGGCAGGCCAGGACAGCAGATTTACTTTTACAACACACAGTCACAGTGGTATGGCCTTAGACTAGACAGTTTCTACCCAAATATTGACTGTTTTTATTACCTACACTGCACATGGTTTCATATATTTGAGACAATATTCTACATTAACAATGGTTATGTAGCTAAAATTTATGCTAATGACTGCACAAATGTTCTTAATGTGGGTGTATCTAATTTATTAAACCACTCTCCTGGTATTGTTGTACATTTCTATTAAATTCAGTTCTTCATTTTTATAAATTACATTCTGGTGAACGTCTGTGCATGAATCATTTTTGGTTTTCAAATACTGTTTATTGTTTCTACATAATGATGAATGTAGACGCTGTTCTGCTAATGTGGAAGTGGCTACCTCAAAAGTGGCCATTGAAAAGTAGGGTCCGGTGGCTGGCAGTGTTTGCTTGGGGGCCACACACTGGGCCCAGTGTCTGATGATATCAGTGAATTCAAGTCAAGAATATTCTTGGTATGTCTGCTGGTGAGCCACCCTGGGAGTTGACTAGTAGTGTGAAATAACACAGGATGGTGAGTAGCCAACACCCTTCAGGACAGTTTCTTTTACAGTGGGAGGAGTAGGAAATGCCTCCCATCTAAAGATAACCTTTTACTTCTCAGAATGAGAATGCTTGAGAAACCTTAGCCAAGGGATGTTTGGTGTTCCAGTTTCATGACATTGCTTTCATAAAAATACTCTGACTGAAACAACTCGAGGGGGGAGAGGATTTGTTTTGAACCTCCAAGTGACAGTGCATAATAGAGAGAAGTGGAGGCAAGAACTCAAAGCGGAAATTATGAAGTAATGCTGCTTGCAGGCATATTCTCTGGCTCACTTTCTGGCCTTTGTTAGCCAGGTTTTTATATATATATATATACAACCTAGGAACACCTGCCTGAGGAGTGGTGCTGCCCCCAGTGGGCTAGGGCCTCTGACATCAATTAAATCAATTAATAATCAAGATTATCCCCCACAGGCATGCCCACAGACCAACCCCATCTAGGCAATTCCTCAACTGAGACTTCTCTAAGAACTCTCTAGGCTGCATCAAGCGATAATTAAGGCAAACCAGGACACTCGGTGAGATGGGATTAGAGCAGAACTGAGGTAAGATCGAGAACTATGACAAGTCCCAGTGAAGTACTTCAGTGCCTACCAACAGGCTCTTCTCTCATGCCGCAGTATGGGAAGCAAAACCCGGGTATCTGTTTCTCCATTCCATAGCCATCAATTCTTAAGGGGTGTGGATTTCTCTTCAGCTGTTAGTGGTGAGAACACATTACTGACCTGGTAAAGCTGGCATACCTTTTTCCTTCCAATAGATGTTAATTTCATCCACTGCTTTTGTAATAATTTCATTCACTCCTGTTGTTTTGGTCCATAAACCATCTTTCTCAGAAGCACCTGGGCTTCCTACTGAATAGTGTAAATGGCTGAATCAAACCCACCTATGATTTCTGTAAGCAATATCTGTGGTGTGAGCCCAGCTGTCTCTTGTGATAAATGTCCCATATGATTCTTTTGTATACTATAAATTGAAATGATATGGGATCACCTAGTGGTGAAAGGCACAGTATGTAGATTCTGGTGCCAAAGTGCCTAGCTTTGGACTCCTCTTAGCTGCTTTTTAGCTATATTCTTAATGCAATTTATACCAACTCCCGGTTACTAACAATACCCGCACCTTAGTGTTATGAGGATTAGATGAGCTAATATATACTTACAAAAACTTACAAAGCAGCCTAGAATGGGCTTAGTGTTTACTAAATGTTAAATCACTGAAGCACAATATCACACCAAGTTGCTGCTGAGGGCAACAACTTGAGATTCAAAAGACAAGACCTTTAACTTTTTAAGCATCTTTCCTAGATATTTCTTCATTTTAAATAACCTCCTTCATTATCTCCTCCCTTAATTAATGATTCCATTGTTTCTAGCTCTTTGTTGTGTCCTAAAATGAAAGTTTCATCACTACACAGACGGCTTAGTTGGCACACTTTGGAGCTATCAGTAATTCATCAGCTCTGCTTGCTTTGGGAGGAGGGGAGGATTTTTGCTTCCTGATTCCTAGATCAGAGAAATGTGAAGAGCTGATTGTTAGGAGTGAAAGTGAGCAACCTCATGCTGGGGTCTCAAATACTACATAATGTGCTACAGGTTGAGCATCCTTAGTCTGAAAATCCAAAATCCAAATTGCTCTGAAATCCAAAGCTTTGGAAGCATCAACATGGCATTCAAAGGGTTTTAGATCAAGAACACTTTTCACTGGAGATTTTCAGATCAGAGATGTTCAACTGCTAACATCTATGTAGATTTTTTTAAAGTCCCAATGGCTTGGATTCTCAAGCATTTTTGATATGGAGTTTTTGCCTGTGCTAAATCCAGGAATAGTGTAACCTGCATGCTTTGTGAATGGCCTCTATCAGCCACTGCAAAAATCAGGGCCCCTCTGATTCACAAAGATCTCCCAATGCAAAACCATGAGTAAATACAAGAGCAGATGCAGGTCACTGGCTGAGGGGAGCAGTCCTTGTGGTTAACAGGTTGTGGAGGCACAGGCCACTTTCAAAGACAACTTTTCAGAATGTGGTCACTGCTGATTAAATTACAGATCAGCCCCTGCCGAGTCCCCTAAGCATCTTGGCCTTTCAAACTCAAATGCTCTTTTAATCTCTTGTCACCATGAACTGGTGTTTCCTCCAGGCAGTTTGAGTTCTTCTCAGTGAGAACCAGGGAGCTGCCAGCTGTAATGAGAAAGCTTCAGCTTCCCAGTATTTCAAAATGGCAATGGTGGGCTTTAATGTCTGGAGCCATTGATTTGAGAAAATCTTCTAAGCAGGATCAGTCGCTAAAAGAAGGGTTATCTTAGATCAGCATGAATAACCTTTGAGAAGTTTTTGGGGTCTTGGAGGGAGGCTGCAAGTTGAAGTGCGGTCTGTTAAGCACCTGACTTTCTGTTTAGAAAACGACAATAAAGAGAAAGGACAGCATTCCTGCTATCTGCGTGAGCAAGCATTACAACAAAGATGTACTCCTTTTTTTCAGAACATGAACTTAAGTTGTTCTCTTGCCTGAGGAGCAAAATTATACAAAAATTCAGAGACCCTACTGGGAGATCATTGGTCACTGATAAGCATATTGCTATGTAAACATGAATAATTAAAATGCCCAGAATGACAGTGCTTTACAAAGCACTTCCACATTCATTTGTCACGGATTCTTTGTATGTAAATGAGAAATAGCTCTGAAAGTGTGAACATAACTGGAGTATGTTGGCAGTTTTTAATTATTTCTTTTATCTTTAAAATTATAATTACATCATTTTCCCATTCTCTTTCTTCCCTCCAAACCTTCTCATAGACACCTTCTTGCTCCCAAATTCATGGTCTCTTTTTTTTTCATTAATTGTTGTATATACATATATATTTCTAAATGCATAAATGCAACCTGCTCAAACTGTATAATGTTATTTGTAGGTATATCTTCAAGACTGACCATTTGGTACTGGATTACCAATTGGTGTGTTATTCCCTGGCAAAGAGTGTTTCTCCCTCTGTCTTTTTGAAGTGGTACCATTAATCTTCATTCTCCCCTGATCTGGTCATTTAGTGCAGGTTTAATCCTGTTTTCTGTGTTTAGTACAAGGATGTATCAGTTGACCTCCTCAGGGATATGCAGTTGTCCTCAGGATCTGTAGAAGATTGGTTCCAGGATCCCTATTACATACTGAAAGCTTCATGTACTCAATTCCTTATATAAACTATTCTCATATAATGTACTCATACATTTGAATACATTTTACGTTGTCATGCCTAACAAAATATATAAATGTCATATGAATCATTGTGCTACTGTTTTGTTAGAGGTTATACAAGAAGGCTTTAGATATGATTATAGATAGAGATATTCAGTATGACTGAATTACCATTGGGCTAACTACATGGTGAGTGTCAACAATTATGTATTTTTTCTAACATTTTCACTCCACAGTAGTTTGAATCTGTGGGCAAAAAAAAATCTGATTTAAATAAAAGTTACATTGTAGTAATAAGGAGCGGCGGCGGCGGGGCTGCGTCCCCAACACCCCAAGCCGCCTGCCCAGCTAGCTTCACCCCAAAATAATTACACAGACACTGTATTCATTTAAACACTGCTCTGGCCCATTTCTACCTAGCCTCTTCTAGGCTAACTCTCGCATATTAATTTAGCCCATTTCTAATCATCTGTGTAGCGCCCCTAGGTGCGCTTACCGGGAAGATTCTAGCCTAAGTCCATCCTGGGTCGGAGCTTCATAGCGTGCGTCTTCCCTGGAGCAGGTAGCATGGCGTCTCTCCTGCGTCTGCTCCGGAGAGGAAAGCTGTCGAGTCTGACCTCACTTCCTCTTCCTCCCAGCGTTCTGTTCTGTTTACTCCACCCACCTAAGGGTGGGCCTATCCAATGGGCCTAGCAGTTTCTTTATTGCTTAGCCAATGAAATCAACAGATTGATATGACACTCCCACATCATTACATAGATTTAAATAAAGGACTGAGTTCGGCCTGACAGTGGTGGTGTATACCTATTTGTGCTCCAAGACTCCATAATGGCATGAAGATTGTGTCTCCTGATGCCTCATGAAGATGAGTTAGCTCAGTTATCTTTGCTAGAGATAAAGAAAATGGCCTAGTATGTGTTAAACTCAAGACAGATTAGAACAGCTGTAGACATCTATAGGGCTACACAAATGTGAACGCAGTAGCAAATTACAAAAACTGAAATAAGTCATTGCTGGGATTGACTGTAAGGCTGGACTCAGCAGATCCGCAGATACATCTAGGCAGTAAGGCTTGCATTATTATTTTAACCTTTCATAATTTGCCCAATTTTGACATTTATGTGAAAGTTTAATTTACATGCATATTCAGAGAGTGTCAGAGTTGAGAGAGTAGGAAAATGAAATGTTTACTGATACAAATAGATTGAGGACGATGTATTCTAAGACACCCATGTTCTTGGCAAGATTTTTTAAACTTACCAGATGTCTGGATTTGTAGAAACTCATTCCCTGATGTTCCCTCACCCTCAACTTTTAGAACTCCCAGTGGCTGAAAATCACCCATTTTCAGAAGCTCTGCTATTTTTATCTGATAGTTATTTCTCACACTCCAGATGGCCTCAGAGTTACTAGTATGATCTCCTAGAGGCCAAGGGGCTTCAGCTCTTGGAGAAACTTCAAGTGTGGCCTGTAGTTATCCAGAGCATTGGCCTACTCATTGTCTTCAGGTTGAGTAGGTGGAGATAACAAACTAATGGCTTAGTATACGAACACACTTTGAAATACTATTCTCTTTGTGGTTATGACTCTCAGCTTCAACAAACTAATTTCAGATTTTATCTGGAGCACCAGTAATCACACAGGACAAGAGAAATTACAAAATGTAATCTGATAAGGCTTAACACAATTATTAGGCTAAACTTTAAGCCAGAGACAGAATCACAAGGACTTAATGCCTACTCACTCTTGCTAAATTCTCAAAAACAAATCATCTGATTTACTATTGTTTATTTATTTATTTGTTAATTATTTTTGTGACAGTCTCACTCTATAGCCCTGGCACAAATGTGAGCATTAAAATTTAGATGCTCAGCACTCGCACAATTGCCAGGCAACCATGGTGGCTTTCCCAGCACCAACATATAGGAGGTTGAGACAAGATATCCTCAGAGCAAGATAACTAGGTAGATAAGCCAAATCAGTGAAGCAAGAGACCCTGGCTCAACATATAAGGCAGAGAATGATAGACAAAACAGCCAGCATCCAACTCTGGCTTCCTCATGGATGTGCACATATATTCATATGCACCCCACCCAAGTGCACACACATATTAATATTGATATATATATGAATGTACATGCTAAATAAATAAATATTTCTAACATTGTTTAGCTACTTTATATCACTGTGATAAGGTATCATGACCAAAAGCAACTTAGGGAAGAAAGGGTTTCTTTCCTATTACAGTTCCACATCACAGTTCATCATCAAGGAAGTCATGGCAGGAACTTAAGGCAGGAACTGCAGCCAAGACCAGGGAGGAGCACTTTCTTACACAAACCTGTACTACGTACCAGAGGTATCATTACCCACACTAGCCTGGGCCCCCACACATCAATCACTGTTCAAGAAAATGCCTCAGAGTTATCTATAGAGCAGCCCAAAGGGAGCATTTCATCAGGCAAGGTTCCCTCTTCCCAGATCATCCTGACTTGTGTAGAGTTGACAAAAACAAACAAACACACACACACACACACACACACACACAAATCTGGCCAACATGGGCATTAGACATCTATTACATGGGATATCAATGGCACTGGCCTCTGGTATATTTTAACAATCAAATTGTAGAAAACATACTAATGAAAGTAATTTAGAAAACATTAAAGAAAGTTTATAATGTAATCTGTTAGAGATAAAACCCAAATCAATAAAGCTAATCATATAAAAATTTACCAATGTAACAAAATACCAAAAGAATATAAAATAGCCAAATTACAGAATGGAAAAAATATTTCTAGTATATGACAAGAGTTCATAGCTCTACAAGGCAAACGACAGCTAAAAACTGATATCAAAACTAAATGACCTAGAAAAAAATGTGGAGGACAGGATCAGAAGAGAATTGGAAATAGCCACTAAAAGTATGAGAACATAGTTATCTTCAGTAGTAGTTAGAGCATGCAAATTAAATCAGAAGTAAAGCATAGTCTAGTACTAGGAAAAGAGTTTGAGCTGGTTTTCTCCCCTCTCTGTATCTTTAGAAAACAATAATTTTATTGATTTTTTGAGAATTCCATACACTGTGTCTTGAACACATACATTCTCCACCAGCTCCTCTAATAACCACCTTCTCCATCCTTGCCTCACTTTACACTGAACTTTGTTTTTTATTTTAAATTTTTATGAATTTTACATACCAACCATAGTTCCCTCTCCATCCCCCTCCTCCCACTATCCCCCACCTCCCCCCACCCCACCCCACACCTACCCCTCAGGAAGAATAAGGCCTCCCATGAGGAGGAGTCAACAAAGCCTGGCTCATTAATTTGAGTCAGGACTAAGCCCCTCCTCGCTGCATCAAGGCTGAGCAAGACATTCAACCATAGGAATTGGCTCTCAAAACCCAACTCATGCATGTTGGTCCTGGTCCCGTTGTCAGGGGCCCCTCAAACAGACCCAGCTATGCAACTATCGCTCTGATACATGGGTACATTAATAACATAATAACACATTAGGAGTCATTTTAATACTATATCTATTTCACAGAATAATAGAATTGAGTTCTTCCATATGACCTATAACCAACCAATCACAGGTCCTTTGCCTCTATAATAGTGCCGGGTATGGGGTCCATCTCATGGAGCAGGCCTTAGATCCAATTAGAAAGTGGTGCCAGCTCTCATAACATCCGTGCCACACTGCACCAGTGGATATACTGTGTCAGGCAGTTTGTTGTAGTTTTCACGGCCCACAGCTGGCTGAATTGAATGATTACTTTCCTAAACAACTATAGTAATAAAAACAGCATGGTACTAGCCTTAAAAAGCAGACACATTGATCAGTGCGATAGAATAAAAATGGATGTCCACCCATCTATAGCCACGTAATATTTGACAAAGAAACCGAGAATACGCAGCAGAGAAAAGGCAGCATCTTCAATGAATAGTTCTGGTGAAACTGGATAGCTACATGTAGAAGAAAGAAATCACTAGAGCTTTGACTCTCACCCTACGCAAAACTCAACTTCAAACGGATCAAAGACCTCTACATAAGACCTGATACACTGAATCTGATGGAGGAGAAAGAAGAAAATAGGCTTGAACTTAAAGACAAAGGAAAAGTTTTTCTCACAATGTAGCTTAGGCATTAAGACCAACAAATGGCAGATGTGACCTAGTGAGACAAAAAGTATTCTGTACAAGCAAGGACACTATCATTCTAGTGAAGAGGCAGTCTTCAGAATGGGGAATATATATATATATATCAGAAAATTCGTATCTAGACTATCCAAAGAGCACAAAAAAACTAGACACCAAGAAAAAATTTAAAATGCAACAGAGAATTTTCAAAGATGAAACACAAATGACTGAGAAATATTTTGTGTTCAGCATCCTTAGCCATCAGGGAAATTAAGATAAAAGCACTTTGAGATTTCATTTTGCCCCAAACAGAATAACCAAAATCAAAGGAACGAATGTCAACAGATGCTGGTGTGGATGTGGTGACAGAGTAATACTTATTCACAGCTAGTGGGACTGCAAACTAGGCCAACTATTACAGAAATTTATGTGAAGGTTTGTAGTAATAAGGGCGGCGGGGCTGCGTCCCCAGCACCCTGGCTGCCTGGCTAGCTTATGCCCGAAATAATTACACACAAACTGTATTCATTTAATCACTGCTTGGCCCATTTCTATCTAGCCTCTTCTAGGCTAATTCTCACATATTAATTTAGCCCATTTCTAATCATCTGTGTAGCGCCCCTAGGTGCGCTTACTGGGAAGATTCTAGCCTATGTCCATCCTGGGTCGGAGCTTCATCGCGTGCGTCTGCCTGGGAGCTGGGAGCATGGCGTCTCTCTGAGGCGTCTGCTCCTGAGAGGAGAGCTGTGGAATCTGAGCTCACTTCATCTTCCTCCCAGTGTTCTGTTCTGTTTACTCCTCCCACCTATCTTCTAACCAATGAGGGCCAAGCAGTTTCTTTTTATTTAACCAATGACCTTCCTCCATCAAAGGTTCTTCAAAAAACTGGAAGTAGCTCTACCATATAATGCAGCCATAGTACTCTTTGAATATACCCAAAGAACTGTGTATTTAACTACAGCAGTATTTGCTCATCCATATTTATTGCTGCTCTAGTCTCAACAGCCAGAAATGAAAATAACTAGATGTCCCATCTTTTAATGAATGTATAATAAAAATATGATACATTTGTTCAAAGGAATATTATTTAGCTGTTAAGAAGAATGAAATTATTAAATCACAGGTAAATAGATATAGCTAGACACAATCATTCTGAGTGGGGTAACTCAGGCCCAGAAAGTCAAATGTCATGTGTCTCCAATCATTTCTAGATGCTCACTTTGAATCTTCAGGTATTGTGCATTCTAATTGGGATACCCATTAGAGGTCAGGAGTTTAGTAAATGGCCATGCAGTGGAGGGACTTTCTATAGAACAGGGACAGAACACAGTGGTACAAAGAGTTAAAGGAAAACAGTGGAATAGGAGTTAGATTGGGCAGTGGTGAGAGAGCATGGCGGAGGAGAGACTATAGGAAAGATAACTAATACTAAAGGCTTTGAAAAAAAGACTTATGGAAACCTAATACTATACAAGTTCCTAAAATACACGCATATATAAAAAGAGATTTAATAGAATTATGGGACATAGTAGAGTTATAGGGCTCAATACCCCAAGTAGATTCTTCCTGCTAAAAAAAAAAATAAAAACCCCAAGAGTGGGTTACATTTTTTCAAGTTGTTGGCCACTGGGGCAAGTCAGACACCTAGGCATTACAGGCTATTGCCATTACTCTTGGCTATCCTCCAGAATTTAATGGTAAGACCTTATTGCTAGACTTCACATAATTCAATCACAGAACACAGAGAAACCAAGATGGCTATATCCCATGTGCTAGAAGGTGCTGTGTGTGTTAATAGAGGAGAAAAGTCATCCTGCTTCTGTATTTAAGCTTTAATGGGCACACACCTCCATTATAATACCTACTGTGTTTTGTTGTAACTATTTACTAGCTTGTCTGTCTTTCCATCCAAGTGAGGGCACTTGATTTATGTTTCCATCCTTGGTTCATTAGAAATGGTCCATTAATTTCTTTAATGAATGCACAAATTATTGATTATGTGTTAAATAGGATATATGCAACTCCTCTGGGAGGCCCAAGTAAAAGAGTGTTGAGCTCCCATGTACCATGAATCTGGAGTCCAAACTACAGAGAAAGAAGCTAGCAGCAGAGGGATTGTTTCCAGGGCCAATTCCATCCATGAAATAAATCTGCAACCAGAAAGGGGGCAAAGGCTTGAAGCAATGGGTATTTTAACCATGCTCATTAATAACAGCTCAAAGCAGAGATTTATTAAAGTTGAAAACCACAGAAGGAAAAGAAAATCAACACTGGTGAGAGGAAGAACGGGGGAGAGATATGAGTTCTTATTTTAAAAGTATCTGTACATTTTGTAACCATGAAGTAAGGATAGCTGTTGAGGTAGAAGACTTTATTTATGGGACTGAACTCATCATAAATATGTTTTGTGCCAGTAGTACTCATTTTCCAAAATTATATTTGCTTTCCTTTGGCCAGGAAGTTAGGGGCTTAGCTTATGACTTGAAAAAAAAAAGATTGCCTCAGCTAAGTCTCTTTCTTGCTTCAAATACAAGTTGTGCTTTGTAAAGCACTGTCTTAATCCGAAGAAAATGCTATTTTATTGGCACATATGTTAAAGAGAATTGTTTATGAAGCATTCAGTTATTTCTGCCTTTGAGATAGCACTTAAATACACCCATATGATAGCATTCAATGAACAACAACGAAAACATTCTATGTCCCCAGCTGTTGCCTGTGACCTGTTTTTTTTCCTTCTCACACTGCCCTAGTGGTAATTACCCTTCTCTTGGCTTTGTCCTAGCCAAAGCAGATCTGTGCCTTTCACTCATAAATCAGTCCATGACAATTCACTCCCTAATCTAAACTCTTGGTGGTTTCCTGTCACATAAGAATAAGATGTAAACTCCTTAGTAGGACTTGAAGAGTCCCCAGACACCTGTTCTTCAAACCACACCAGCCCTGTACTGCCCCTCCTTTCTTCTTATCTGGGCAACCAAGTTCAAGTCACATGGATTTCTTTGCTCTTTGAATACATTAAGCAGTCTACAACCCTTGTTCCCATCTGCCTTGAACGCTCTCCTCTCTTAAATTCTTCTGAAACAATATCCCGGTTTTTCAAAGGTCTAGTAAATATCATTTCCAAAGAAACCATCCTTGACCATTTTGCTTATTAGAATATATCTCCCATTCCAGTTTTATTCCATATATAGCTCATTGCCACCTTAATTGATCCTTAATTTAATAACATAGATAAGCACATCAAAATTTATCATACCTTACTATACCAAAGGATTCCTGATAATAGAAGACAAACCTGCTTCACTTACTCCCAACAAGCCGCTTTGTAGCACCTCGTAGGTCTTTAGCAAATATTTGCTCAGTGAATTCTCAGTATCAAGTCTAATATCTGAAATGCCATAGAGTGGCATTCAACAGTTTTGAATTCACTTTATCTTGATCCATAAGGTTTAACAAGTACATAAAAAATGGTACTGGTCAATTCCAGATGTCTAACACTCTGCCTGTAATAGTATAACCTCTACAAATTCTGCTGGCTCAGGACAAATCAATAGGCAGGATGGCATGGATTTGGAGTATCCTCTTCAAGATGCAAATGCGATCAAGGCAAGTTTTAACTTTCTGTATCAGAGTGGATTCTGCTGATCTCATGCTCTCTGGATTGACCTCTGTTTTGAAAAGATACTCGATATGTTTTTATGGGGGTTGTCAAATGACATTAACAGATTAAGCTGGATCTTTATTGTTTCAGTGATTTGAACAGATGTAGATAGATTTTGCCTTGGTCTTGCCAAGGTTCCTGATTTAAACATTGAAATCTGAGCAACTCCACATTTTCCACAGCTCACTGCACAGCATGTCAAGAGACCATTGGGGGTTTGTAGTTCATGGAAAGAATGACAGCATTGCCAAGGGGAAAATATTTTGGCAAGATAAATGCATAGTTGTGATGCAGCAGTTAAATTCCTCTGTTTAGTCTCTGTGAAAAATAATTTGCAAAGATATTCAGATCTGTTGTGTGTTCTAGTTTATATGTAAATTAGAAAAGTGTGTGAAAGAGATGCCAAGGATGATGGAATTCCAATATTTTCAGACTAGTTGACTATTAATTAATTAAAATGGTTCTCACTCAATTTCATTTATTTTCCCCACAATAAATTCTGTTGGTCAAGCTAGAAAAAAAGCTGCATTAGCGGATAAGTCATTATCCTTTTTTTTTTTCAAGAGGAAAGGTTAAAATTCGATTTATTGAAATAGCATAGTGACTAAGTGATGCAGGATGGCCTTCTTCATATGTGTTGCTTTTATTGGCTAATGAATAAAACTTCTTTGGCCTATGGTTGGGCAGAATATAGCCAGGCTGGAAGAGATATATAGAGAGAGAAGGCAGAGTCAGGGAGACGCCATGTAGCTGACAAAGAAGGACACACCGGAAACTTACTGGTAGACCACAGCTTAGTGGTGATACACAGATGGATAGAAATGGGTTCATTTAAAATGTAAGAGCTAGCTAGAGTCACTGGCCAAACGCGGTTGTAATTAATGTAGTTTCTGTGTGATTATTTGGGTCTGGCGACTGGGAACAAAAGATTAGTCTCCTTCTACAACTAAGAGTGAAAAAAAAATTCAACAGGATTTCCAAATTGGAAAAATAGGAGCAATACCTTATATTCTACTACTCCACCTCTGCTTCTAAAGGTGACTCGGGTTGCCTGTAAGCCTGAAGGGTGCAGCTATGGAGGTTGTCTACAACCATCGTCAGAACTGAGGATTCTGCATAAATCCAAATCCTGTGTCCTAGCTCGTAGGTGTAATGTAGTTCTACACACCTAAAACAAGCCAGTTCACTCCCAAGTTTTAGTGAGCGAGCATTCCTTGTCTTCCCATCCTCCAAGACTTCACCCTAAAGTGTTTCCCTTGCATAGCTTTTGTAGATCTCTTCCTTGTCCATCTGTCACTCAAGATCCCTATGGTGGCTTCCACACTTTATTTCTTCCTCAGCATTCACACTGCTTCTAGTAGCAAGCATGAACTTTTCCCCTCTATGGGGATCAAAATCTGGTCCAAGAGTTGCCTAACTGGAGTAGCCTAAACTTTCATTTTTAGTGTGTGTGTGTGTGTGTGTGCGTGTGTGTGTGTGTGTGTGTGTGTGTGTGTGAGAGAGAGAGAGAGAGAGAGAGAGAGAGAGAGAGAGAGAGAGAGAGAGAGAGAGAGAAAGAAAGAGACACAAAGAGAGATTGTACATTTAAGTGCAGTGCCCATAGGAATGAGAAGAGGGTGATGTCCTTTGAATCCTTTCAATCTAGAATTACAGACAGTTGTAATCCCGGAAACGAAACACATATCTTCTGCACAAAAAGTGCTCTTAATCTCTGAGCCACCTCTCCAGGCTCTGGAGCAGCATTCTGCAGCAGTATCTTTCGTTGCAACTTCCCGGGGCTCTGAAGAGGGAACCCAAAATCTTGCCACCTCCCCTGACCTCAACATAATTTTCTCCTCCATCCTTTTTTCTGTGGTATCTCACAGTTGTTCGGTTGCTTTCAAATCCTGCCTTTATTTGACATTGCTGATTTTTGATGTAGTTTCATTTGGACTTTTGCCTTTGAAATTGGTTTAAACTGCCAAATAGACACTGATGTTATTCTTGATTGACCAACAGAAATGGAAGCACAAGTCTTGCAAAGGTCGGGGCAATAATGAACTCTGAGCCTCCCTGGGCATATCCCACTGCTTCCGACAGAGCCTCTGAGAGAGAAATATTTTGAGGAGTGGACCTTTTGTGGCAATTGGAGTTTTCAGAGCTGATTCTGGTCTTTTCTCTGTACTTTCTGGCCCCTGCCTGACAGTAAGTATGACGGAGGGTAGAGTATTTTACCCTCTGATGTGCGGCTCCCATGCCATGGATGCACTGAGGTAAAATGATCTCTAGGTGCCTTCTAATTCTGAAAAAAATAAAGTATGGTTGATTTAAAAACCAGTCATTCAGTTGTGAGTAAACTCGGTACCCTTTGAGGTGCTGGGCCGATGAGGGACATAATGAGCAAAGGACGCTGCTTCTTAGTTACTCTCTGGTTCCTAAGCAGGTGGTTAGAATGAGAGGCAGGGGCCTTGATGGTGAAGAGGGGATATAAAACCCTGAAACTGTCATAAAGAATTCCGTGCCCAGTAAAAGCAAAGGCAGATGTTCACATAAAGTTTTTGCTGTTTGTGTTTTTTGTGGGGGGACTTTTTGGGTTATGAAGTTTATTAGCAAGGCATGGCAGCATCTGCTCACCCATGGTGTCACACAAAGGCAGCTTACACAGTGTTTACGGGGCTAGAATTATTTTTGTTAATGATTTTCATGGGAGAAGATGAAATGCAATGTGCACCAGCTGTAACTGTGTTTATTATAGCTGCCTTACCGAGAACACACACACAGACACACACATATCCCATAGATAGATTATCTTGATTATCCAAGAGTATAGAAGCTGGAGTAACCACAGATATCAGGAAGGTGAAAAGGGAGATGATGATGGGGATCTCTAAAAAAGACAATAGCTGGATAGAGGTTTCTGAAGCAAAAAATGGAAAAAGAAGCCTTTGATTTGGAACAGAGAGAGATAAATGACACTAAGTATGTCTGAAAAAGCCATAGGGAGTCATATTGTTTTATGTTTATTTAAAATTGTATGTACAGTAGGATCTGTGTAGCGGCGTAAACGAATGCAGACAGTTTGTAAAGATATATATAGTTTTAATGTAGAAATAGACTTACAGAACCACCGTTCCCGCGGAGACCAGGAAAGTAGAAGAGACCGCTCGGAGCACGCTCGCCAAATTTATAGGCAGACATTAGCCCGAGGCGAACACGCCCCCTAAGGGGCGGGACTTATCCCTACATCTCCCCTTTTTGTCTAAATAAGACAGAACTAAACCAAATACAACTACATACAATAACAACAAATAATAAATATAACAAACAATATTGAGAACAAAAGCTTTGCTAAACATTCTATCTCAAGGAGCCTAAATAATGTAGAGAGTAACTACAATTATATAATCTTCAACTCCATCAAAGATCTCAGAAGGGAATAAATATTACTTAACAAACGAGATATATCCAAAATGTGCAACAATTGACAGAGACAACTGACTACCTGGGCAATCACCCAAAGTCTCGTTTGCAATGTTGAGTCAACCAATTTTGGCTAAGGCCTAACATAACTGACATACCATTATTAAAGGCAAGGAACTTTTCAAAACTATCTTACCCTGTCTTGGCAGGATATGACAGTCCTGTTTTGTCCATTGATGCACGTTCTGTATCTGTGTCAGTGGCTGAGGTATAGGCATTTCTTTGCCCAAAGGCCAGTTCTGCCAAATAGAAAGGCTCCAGGTGGAGTGTCTTTGGTGCTCAACATTCTCTCGGGAATGGAGTGGTATTGCCAGGAGCAATTGTGTCTCACTATCACGAAACTCTGAGTTAGATTAAAGGCCATTTTCTACAGCTCTTTGAAGAGGTTGAAGATTATCTATCTATACTGAGTATAATCTCTCTATATCTAAAGAACCTGATTAGTCTGATTATAAATGACAAACTTAGATGACTATTTATCTATATAATTCTCAATATCTATCTAACTTAAAGACTAAGACAATAAACAACTGTGTAACAAATGAGGATAATGACCTCCAAATATAAACACTGTACAAATATACATTGCAATATGGTAAATATATATCAATGCACAAACATTATATAAGTATCTTAATCAGAGGTAGAAATGTACATTGCAATATGGTAAATGTATACACTATATATATCAATACAATATATGTCAATACATAAAAATGTTTTAAACAGACATAGAAACATGCATGCATACAATAGTCAATATAATTTAACTTTGTTTCAATATACAAGAATTGATACCAATATATTTGTCTAAAAGCAGTAACTCACAATTATAAATCTATTATCCCATCATTCCCTCTTTTTTTTTTTTTTCAAAATGATCCCTGAGCTTATAAAATTCCTCCCCCAACCTCCCAACCCCTAAATGATGTCCCTAAACCCAGGGGTAAACTTTACTGGGAGAGGGGACGTCGTCCTCTAGAATTACTTCCAGCTGTCATAGGGGCGACGTTCTTTCTGGGGGATCCTGTGAAAGTAAAATGATGGTTAAATTTCAAGATCAATGTCTTTTAAAATTGCAAATAGTCTCTGAGTATTTTGTGGAGGTCTGGCCAGAATGTTGTACAAGATGTGCACCATTTCAGCTAACCAAGTTGGGATCGTCTTGTGCAGCTGGTATCCAAAACAGGTCTTGTAGTAGTGCTATCAGTATCATGACGTCATATCAACCAGGTAGAGTTGTTGTTGTGGGGCCCCATCTTCTTCCTGGAAACTTCAAATGTCACTTCGGGAAAAACTCATTGTTCATTGTGAAAAACTTAAACATTAATCATATAGACATATATATATACATACATATATATATTCAATAAAAGGCATGATACATATATTCAATGAAAAGTATGATAGATATGAAGAAAAGGACGTTTTTTAAACTCATATTTCTTTCTGTCCCATATCATGGCTCTTGACATGAGACAGAAACTCCAGAAACTCTGGGTTTTTCTCTTACTAACAGGCTTGGAATTGGAGAGGGACTGAGCCAGAGTCCAACTTCAAAACCAGCTCTATATATTTATAAAGAAATGTTTAATAAGATATATAAATAAAAATTAATACTTACAAAATGTGTCCATCCATCAGTAATTAAATATTCAGGGTCCCTCAATTTCTTTGAAGATGAGTATTTTCCTGTGGAGATAAGAAAAGAACCCTGCCTCCAAACCTATCTGTATTTCTTACCATCAGTATGTTCGCCATCCTTATGAAAGAATTGTTATTTATCTTTTCCAAGTGGCTTCTCTTCTTTAAACCGAACCTTTATTAATTTTGATGGTATCCATAATTTTTCCTCACCTGTGGAGATAAGAGCAAAACCCCTTCCCCAACGTAGCACATATCCTGGCTTCCATTGTGAGGTCAGCACATCCTTGAAATAAACTGGTTGATTTAGTTCAGTAGACTTTTCCATTATCCAATGTCTTTCTGCAGCCGTTGTTCCCTTCTCATTAGCGTTGAGAAAATTCAAGGTTAACAAAGCATTATGTAGCCTATTTCTGGGGGTGTTTTCCACCCCTTTCTGTTTGTTCAACATATCTTTTATAGTTCGATTTGATCTTTCTATGACTGCTTGACCTGTAGGATTGTATGGTATACCTGTAACATGCTTGATATTGTAATAATCAAAAAACCGTTTCATTTTCCTAGAAACATAAGCAGGACCATTGTCCGTTTTTATTTGTGTAGGTATACCCATGATAGCCATGACTTCTAATAAATGAGTGATTACTGAATCAGCTTTTTCTGAACTTAAAGCAGTTGCCCACTGAAAGCCTGAATAAGTGTCAATGGTGTGATGAACATATTTTAATTTGCCAAATTCTGCAAAGTGGAACACATCCATCTGCCAGATTTCATTCCTTTGGGTGCCCTTTGGATTAGCCCCTGCAGGCAGTGGCGTTTGGTTATAGAAAGAGCAAGTAGGGCATTTCTTTACAATCTCCTTAGCTTGTTGCCATGTAATTGAAAACTCTTTCTTCAAACCTTTGCTATTAACATGATGTTTTTTATGAAATTCAGAGGCTTGTAGCACACTACCAATCAGTAATTGATCAATTTCTGCATTACCTTGTGCTAGAGGACCTGGCAGACCCGTATGGGATCGGATGTGTGTTATGTACATAGGGCAAAGCCTGTTCCTGATCAAATCTTGAACCTGGAGAAACAATGAGGTTAGTTCAGTATCATCAGGTATAAATTCAGCAGTTTCAATATGTAAAATAACTCTTTCTGCGTATTGTGAATCTGTAACTATATTAATAGGTTCTTTAAAATCCCTTAGCACCATAAGAATGGCATATAATTCTGCCTTCTGGACAGAATTATACGGACTTTGTTCCACCTTATCCAAGTCTTCTGATTTGTAACCTGCCTTCCCTGATTTATTGGCATCAGTATAGAATGTACGGGCTCCAGTTATTGGAGCATCACGGACGATTCGAGGAAGAATCCAAGAAGTTCTCTTTATGAAGTTAAGCCGCTTGCTTTTTGGATAGTTGTTATTAATGTCTCCCAAAAAATTAGCACAAGCTCTTTGCCATGGTTCATTATCTTCCCATAATTTCTTTAGTTCATCAGCAGTGAAGGGCACTATAATTTCTGCTGGGTCTATGCCTGCTAGTTGACGAAGTCTCAGCTTGCCTTTTATGATTAACTCAGAGACTTTTTCCACATAAGTTTTCAGTTTCTTACTTGGTTTATGTGGTAAAAAGATCCATTCCAAAATAATATCATCTCTCTGCATTAAAATTCCTGTAGGAGAAATTTTTGATGGTAGTATGACAAGAATACAATCGAGCTCTGGATTCACCCTGTCCACATGTGCCTGTTGTAATTTTTCCTCAATCATTGTCAGTTCCTTTTCTGCTTCAGCTGTTAATTCTCTGGGACTGTTTAAATCTTTATCACCATCCAAGGTTTTGTTCAAATGAATTATTAGATCAGGTGTTATTCCAATAGCTGGTCGTAGACTGGAAATGTCTCCTAACAGTCTTTGAAAGTCATTAAGAGTCCGTAGGCGATCTCTCCTAATTTGTGCTTTTTGTGTCTTAATTTTTTGCAAACCTATTTTATAACCTAAATAATTAACAGAATCTCCCTTCTGAATCTTTTCAGGAGCGATTTGCAATCCCCATTTAGGTAAAAGTATCTTTATTTCTTCAAACAGTCTGTTCAAGGTATCCATGTTTGAATCGGATAACAAGATGTCGTCCATGTAATGGTATACTATAGATTTGGGAAATTTCTTGCGTATTATTTGCAATGGTTGGTTCACAAAATATTGGCACAGGGAGGGGCTATTTAACATACCCTGGGGGAGAACGGTCCAGTGGTACCTCCTCGAAGGTTGAGAATTGTTATAAGTAGGCACTGTGAAGGCAAATTTTTCTCTATCTTCTTTTTGCAAAGGTATAGTGAAAAAACAATCCTTTAAATCAATAACTATGAGAGGCCATCCTTTTGGTAATAAAGAGGGCAAAGGAATTCCAGATTGCAGAGGGCCCATAGGTTGAATAACCTTGTTGATGGCCCTGAGATCTGTCACCATTCTCCATTTACCTGATTTTTTCTTAACCACAAATACAGGAGAATTCCAAGGGCTGGTAGATTCTTCTATATGTCCAGCATCTAATTGTTCTTGTACCAGCTGTTCTAAAGCCTGTAACTTTTCCTCAGCTAAAGGCCATTGCTTTGTCCATATTGGTTTCTCAGTCAACCATTTTAGAGGCAAGGCTGTTGGTATCTCTGAAGGGACATCAATTGCTTGTTCTTGTACAGCCCGAATGGCCGGTTTTCTCCATTTGTAATATCTTTTAATATTATTCTCAGAACTATAGGCTCTAGAAGTAGCAGGAATGTTAATTTCGGTATTCCATTGTTGTAATAGGTCACGACCCCATAAATTCATTGCGATATTGGCTACATATGGCTTTAATTTTCCTATTTGTCCCTCTGGCCCTATACATTCAACCCATCTCGTGCTCTGCCTTACTCGAGATAGGGTTCCAATTCCCAGGAGCTGAACATTTACATTCTGAAGAGGCCAATACGGATGCCAAGATTCTGGGGTAATGATACTTACATCAGCACCTGTGTCCAGCAGGCCAGTAATAAAAATGCCATTTACACACACTCTCAGTTTAGGTCTTTGATCATTTATAGAAGTTTGCCAAAACACACGTAACTTATCTTTCTGATCATTATTGCTTGTAACAGTAGGCATGGGGCTTCCTAATTGTCCTGATGAGGCACGTTCTCTGCAGAAACTGGATATGACTGAACCATGTTTGCCATGGGGGCCTGTGAGGCCCCCCCTCTCACGTTTCCCGACTGTATCAGGTTGCCTTGTCTATCTCTTGTAGACCTGCATTCATTCGTCCAATGTCTGCCTTTTCCACATCTTCTACATAAACCTGAAGGCTGAGTCCTCCTATTTCTGTTATTTCTAGAAGATGCATTATTATTATTATTGTTTCTGAAAGATGCATTATTATTATTATTATTTCTGAAAATCCGTTGTCTACAATTCCTTTTCATATGACCCATTTTGCCACAATTAAAACATTTGGTATTCTGGTGTCTCCTTTTACCATTGGAAATTGCTTCTTCTACCCATGCTTCAGTGCCATAATCAAATGTATCAACATTGAGTGTATGCAAGACCCATTCTTCCAAAGGCGCTGATCTGAGCTTTAAAGGCCCCAAAATCCTTTTGCATTCCACATTTGCATTTTCATAAGCCAAAGACTCAATCATTATACGTCTTGCTTCTGGGTCAGATATCCCTATTTGTACAGCCTTAGTTAATCTTTGTAAAAAGTCACTAAAGGGTTCTCTCTGACCCTGTTTAACTCTGACAAATGATTCTATTCTCTGTCCTGGGTCTTGTACCCTGTCCCAAGCCCTTAAGGCTGCTGTAGTACACATGGAGAGTGTGTTTTCATCCAAATTAGCTTGTTCCTGAGGGTCGGAAAAGAGCCCTTCACCTATAATTTTATCTAGGGAAATGTCAATTCCCTTTGCTTTTTCCTGCTGTTCTAAGAGTTTAGCCTCTTGCCTGAATAAGCATTGCCATTTCAATTGTGGTCCACTCTCAAGTACTGCAGAGCTCAGCTGGAGCCAGTCCAAGGGGGTTGCTTTGTTTGTCGTGGC
The DNA here is from genome assembly GCF_037038515.1 of Microtus pennsylvanicus. NCBI lineage: Eukaryota > Metazoa > Chordata > Mammalia > Rodentia > Cricetidae > Microtus > Microtus pennsylvanicus. The sequence goes on along the minus strand of NC_134589.1, from coordinate 28,804,906 downwards.
CCAAGATCTTAGCATCTCTTTAACAAAAGAGGCTTGCATCCCAAAAGTCATGACAGCCTGTTTAATTTCCTTGAGGTCATTCATACGGACAGGCTCCCATGTATCCTCCTTGATGACCCTAGGGTTTCTGGAACCAACCACCTTCTCTGTTGTTATTACTGGAAAGGCAGGTAGAGCTGTCGGTAGAGCTTTGTGGAAATTGTCCCGGAGAGATTTACCCACAGATGTAGTTAAAATTTGCCCTTCTACCCTTTGCTCTTCTTCATCAGAATTTAGAAATTCCTCAATCTTTTCAATTCTATTCACTATTGCCTTCTGCAATGTCTGAATCTCCTGTCCAGAATTATGTTCCAAAGCCTTCATTGAGGATTCTAAAGTATGAAGTTTGTCTGTTAGAGATAACATCTTATCTTTGGACATAATTTTTATGGCATAAACTGTGCCTTCTTGTATTGACACTCTTTCCATCAATTTGTCATAAGCTTTAGACAAAATCCAATTGTCACATTCAGCAGTTTTGATTCTCTCAGTTAATGTTTCATTTCCTACAGAAAGGGACTGAATCTTATTGTCCAAATCAGCTGTTCCCTCTTCCATAGTAATGAATTTCTCCTTAATATCAGCCACTAATGTTTCAGTTCCTACAGAGAGGGACTGAACCTTACGATCCAGATCAGCTGTTCCCTCTTCCATAGTAATGAATTTCTCCTTAACATCAGCCTGGAGAGCCTCAAACTGATTCTTGAGAAGATTGTTATCAGCCTGGAGAACTTCAAACCGATTCTCGAGAAGATTGTTATCAGTCTGGAGAACTCCAAACTGATTCTTGAGAAGATTGTTATCAGTCTGGAGAACTTCAAACTGATTCTTGAGAAGATTGTTATCAGTCTGGAGAACTTCAAACTGATTCTTGAGAAGATTGTTATCATTCTCAATTGTTTTTAAGCGTTCTATCTCTGCCTTAAGAATCCTGGATTCGTCTCGTAAAGACTTTATCATATTTCTATTATCAAACCATTTGGTGCCAATGAAAACTACGAATCCCAGAAGGATCCATAGAGGTGGCGTGACAGACACCTCTTGTAAAATCTCCCACATGGTACAATTAAAAAAACTGTTAAATTCTTGAACAGTAATGTGTTCAGACATTTTATTTATAAAAGAAAAATTTTTTTACCTGCAATATTCGGTTCCTGCCAGTTGTTGGTCTCTGTGTTTTTGGAGCCTGTCCTAGAACTAGCTCTTGTAGACCAGGCTGGCCTCGAACTCACAGAGATCCGCCTGTCTCTGCCTCCCAAGTGCTGGGATTAAAGGCGTGCACTACCACGGCCTGGCAGGCCTCAAACTCACAGAGATCCGTCTGCCTCTGCTTCCCAAGTGCTGGGATTAAAGGCGTGTGCTACCACTGCCTGGCAGGCCTCAAACTCACAGAGATCCGTCCGCCTCTGCTTCCCAAGTGCTGGGATTAAAGGCGTGTGCTACCACTGCCTGGCCGGCCTCAAACTCACAGAGATCCGCCTGCCTCTGCTTCCCAAGTGCTGGGATTAAAGGCGTGTGCTACCACTGCCTGGCCGGCCTCAAACTCACAGAGATCCGCCTGCCCTTGCCTCCCAAGTGCTGGTATCAAAAGCGTGCGCCACCACTGCCCTGCCAAGTCACTTTGTGTCAGACCAAATCTGCCGCTGTGGCAGCTTTTGTTGCAAAACCGCAGGTACTTAAACTTCCGCTAATTCAGGCAGTGGGGTTCCGCTGTAAAACTTAGCCAAGGCAGGCAGAATGGGCCTGTGTGGCCGAGTATGTCTCGGACTCGGCACTAGGGCCGGAGTCACGAACTGAAAAACAGCACCCAGGAGGGTGCTGTGTTAGCTAGCGGGCTACCCGCTTGAGTCGAGGGCAAAATAGCCCGACGTTGGACGCCAAAATGTAGCGGCGTAAACGAATGCAGACAGTTTGTAAAGATATATATAGTTTTAATGTAGAAATAGACTTACAGAACCACCGTTCCCGCGGAGACCAGGAAAGTAGAAGAGACCGCTCGGAGCACGCTCGCCAAATTTATAGGCAGACATTAGCCCGAGGCGAACACGCCCCCTAAGGGGCGGGACTTATCCCTATAGATCTGGCTTTGTGGGAGCCTAGGCAGTTTGGATGCTCACCTTACTAGACCTGGATGGAGGTGGGTGGTCCTTGGACTTCCCACAGGGCAGGGAACCCTAATTGCTCTTTGGGCTGACGAGGGAGGAGGACTTGATTGGAGGAGGAGGAGGGAAATGGGGGGCAGTGGCAGGGAAGAGACAGAAATCTTAAATAAATAAATAAATAAATAAATATAAATAAAAATAAAATTGTATGTAATGCATATAAATGTGTGTATACACACATATGTATATTCTACATCTCTCTTTCTTCCTCTCTCTCTCTCTCTCTCTCTCTCTCTCTCTCTCTCTCTCTCTCTCTCCTGTGTGTGTATGTGTATGTGTGTGTGTGAATGAAGTTGTGCTATTCAAGGAGATTAATTCTTCACCCAAAAGCCATAGACTGTCTTGCAGAAATCGCTGCCAGCCATGAGAAAACTCTTTTCAAATTGTTAAGGAATGACAAGAGACTCCCAACACAATATAAGTTATTGCTGTTGCCCTTAGTTGCCTCCCAGAAGTTGAAGATAAGTCCCTGTTTCAGACACCATGGGCACAGGACCCAGAAAATTTGAGCTGGAAGAAATCTAGAAGCCGCTTTCCTGGGGACTCTCTCTCATAGTATGAAAAGGTGCTGTGCCTGTTTTTAGGGGAGGGAAGTAATCAATAGGCCCTAAAGGTGACACCTATGAATGTCAACAATGACCAGCAGGCAAGACATTACTAAAGGAGCAAGAGTAGCACTCATCTCTTTGCAGTAACAAGTAGCTGACTAATTGGACGTAAGGCCCATACAATGAATAATGCCCAGTAACGCAAACCTATCCAGGGCTAGTGAGATCACAGATCATAGAGAACAATGTACTACTGGCATTTTACTAAACCAAGGCAATTCCTAATTTTATTCTAAGTACTTATCCTTACACACACAGAAAAATGTTGCTTTCATACCTCAACAAAGAAACTTCTCTTTGCAGCAGATGGAGACCATTACAAAAAGCCTCAGCTGCCACAGCTGATCAACTAGTAGAAAATAACTGATGTTGGGTGCCCAGTCCCAAACAACACAACCTCCACACCTAGTGTGTAAGGTACACTAAGGATGAAAAGTACATTTTTATTGCAAAAACCTCACTAGATATCTTCGTTTTGCTAAGATGTGGCATCTTGTAAACATGTTAAGAAATTTTTGGTGAAACCATAGTTCACACAATAAGAAATGGGGGCATCAAGGAAGCACAAGTCCATGAGGAAGTTTTCTTGCTTCTATTCTTGCTCTTCTTCTTCTCTTCCTTCTTCTCCCTCTGGCCATTGCTGCCATATTGAAAATTGCTCATGTTGAGGAAGTCGACTGAAACTCATTAACCTAAAGGGAACAAAGCCACCAGAGGCTCCTTGAAATGGATTAAGTCAAATTAGATATAAATCCCACCACATACTGGTGTTGAAGTATTTGTCTGGGAATCTGCTTCTGCCCATTGTTGACTTGAGCTAATAAGGTCATCGAATGTATGGTTTTCATGGGACTAAACATCCCATCTATCACAGTTCTTCGGAGTTGTACAATTGTTTGAAAAGTGTTTCCTAGACTGCTCTGTGATTTTGGATTGTTCCCATTATGATAGGAGCAGGCATGGTGGCCGGTAAGTTAACATCTGCATTCAGCCTGAGTTTCTGAGATGGCAAGCACATAAGAAGATTATGGCATGATTGCAATGTTCATCAATAGTCACTATCTACGGCCACTCCTCTAAGGCAGAACTGGGTGCACTTCATCAATAGTCTCACCGCACCTTCCAATCAGTCTCAAGTTTTGGTTCACGTTATTCTTATCCTTTTATTCTTTCCTTGAGATTCAGCCTAACCTGGGGCAAACACTAAGGTAGGGCCTCATTCCAAATACTGTTTGTTGATCAGTGGATGAATGTCCACTCACAGGGAAAAATGGGGGATGCATGGCTTCTGCACTTCAAGGGGAATACTAATGAGACAGAAAATACTAAAGGTATAGTTTCTTCATGAGCATAAACTTTGAGCGTTAACTATTCCTATTACTCCACTAACGGTTAAATACAAGGAAACAAGACTGGAAATCCTATTTTTTAAAATTATACTAATAGGTATTTCTACTGCAAATTTCTACTGAAAGTGAGCTGACAGTTTTCCTTTGGCTATCTGCACTCAGCCCTTGATGTAATTTTTTTCCTGTCTCTCAAACAATCACGTTTTCCAGTTGCTGGAACACTAGGTTAATGACACAATGTTGAACCAAACACAGATAGAGTCAAGTTGCTAAGCTCCTGTCTAGTTTTGATTGGAGGGTCATAAAAATAAACCACTCTCTCAGTTTGGTCTTGACAACTCACAGAAAAACACCTTGTGTATGTCAAACGACACTTGCTTTGAAAAGCTTCAGATGCCTTCAAGATTGGACACCACCGATTCTCACATCATTTCCACCTAGGAGAGGAACAGAGCATCCACTCTGGAGTTGTTAAATACTTGGTGTACTTTGAACACGTTGCAAAGAGGATATGCCTTAAAAGGCAATGTTAATACCAAAGCATGAATGCAATAAATGGGCTACAGGGTGTGCGTGAAGTTAAGTAAGAAAACCTGACTTTCAGAGATGATGAAGATGATACAGGAGAATTGACCGGGATTGAGGTCTGGGAAAATACCATGGCAACACCTTGAGATGTCCTTGAGTCAGAATATTACTTGACATTCTTGATTTACCACCTTTTAACTTGGGTTTCTTTTTAATATATTACTTTTTTTTTCCCTACTTTTCCATCCGGCCTAATCCTACAATTTCACTTTACTCCTAGTTCCTTCTTTCTGGGGATTGGTGAACTCAGCTTGGAATCTTTGCTCTGTGGGGAAACGACAGTCGCCCGTCAACATAGAGACCAGTCACATGATCTTCGATCCCTTTCTGACTCCTCTGCGCATCAACACTGGAGGCAGGAAGGTAAGGCACAATGCCACAATGTTGCTTCCATGACAATGGGTGATGCTAATTGTCTAGGCTGGCCTTCTGGATCTTGGTTTCTGTGATGATAACAGACCGCAAAAGCATACCTGACAAATATAACTAAGTCCAAATAGTGCTTTTCCTCCTTCATAATCCCATGTGTCTCTCAACTCAAAACCACCAGGAATTTGTTGGTGGTCCTAACCATTGGTATCCTAAGAAGGTCGGAACTCAAGGCGGTTGACTCCCTTGCCTACCATGCTGAAAAATCCTTCCTCTGATATTTCTTCTCTTGGTCTTCATTTAATTGCACTGAAGTAGAAGGAATTTATTTTAACAAAAGTAAAATCAGACGTTTATCATCCTGGGAAGGAAAACAAACAACAATCACCTGAGATGATTTATAAGAAAATCAATAATTAATCTTCCTAGGGGCATCTTGCTGGCTAAGAATCCTCCCTTCTGCCCGGAAATGCTGAGCTATGCTTTGTGATTCCTATTCCAGACTCAGTCTTGCCCTCTCCTCGCTCCCGCCAGGAGCACATCCTTAATTTGTGAAGGGCATAGTGCCTTTGGGGGCTGCTCACAGAAAGAATCTGGTATTTCTCTTGCTTACTTGTTTCTGTTTCACTGCCTTTTACTGTTGGCTAGAATGTTGGAACTGGGGGAAATGCACACACATAGAAAATTGTGTTTGAAGGTGATTTTGTTGTGAATTCAAGAGAATGAAAAGTTACTTGTGTGCAAAAAAGCTAGGACTGAAATTATAGGTGCCTGTTATTCCTGGCAGATTCTTCTCCACAACTGGATTGTTCAAGCTCTGCCCCTCTTCCTTCTCTGCAGTCTGTACCCATCCAAACCATTCTATCTGGATGTTCATTTTTGCCCTTTCTGATATTTTAAAACATGTATTCTACCATGTCACTTTCACACACACACACACACACACACACACACACACACACACACACACAATGATGACTCACCAAAAGCTTGTTAGCAACTGTACCAGGTTTTGAGAAGCATTGCTGGGGACTGGAGTGGTACCTTTAGTATGGGACATGCTTACAGTACCTGAAACTCCAGTGAATGGTAGGTGAGGCCAGGCAGAATCCAGGCTGGCTAGCCGTCCAGTTTATCCAGAATGGCCAACTGCAGGTTCAGAGAGAGACCTTGTCTCAGAACCTAGAGTGCAGTGTGAAAGGCCTCTGGCCTCCACATTCACATATCCAGGTTAGCACATTTGTACACACACATGCACAAACACATGCATACACACATATGTTACACATATACACATGAATATGCATCATGTTTCCAAGTAGAAAAACATCAAGTCATTGCATATGAGATTGAGACTATTTAGCTGTGCAGTATTTGGATGCTCTTTTAAAAATTATTTAGATCTGGGCTGTGGTGGCACACACCTTTAATCCCAGCACTCAGAGGCAGACGCAGGCAGATCTCTATGAGTTCGAGGCCAGCTTGGTCTATAAGAGCTAGTTCCAGGACAGGCTCCAAAATTACAGAGAAACCCTGTCTTGAACAACAAAACAAAAAATGGGAATGATAGTTTGGTTTTTTGTTTTGTTTTGTTTTGTTTTGAACAAAACCATTCTAATTGTTCCAATGGCAATTATATTTTTATGAATTTTAAAATAATCTCGATACAGCTCATACATACAACTTGCTCTACAAAAACTGCTCATTTGAAGTCACAGACATGTTACTTTTCTGATCAACATTTATAAGTGAGAGTTTGAGCTTAAGTAAATATTGAATTATCTTTGTTGGAGAGGATGACAGGCAACATCCTCTCCATTCATCCCGGACAAACAGTAACAGACACAAAAACACCTAAGACATGTTTGCTGCCTGGGTTTCACGAAAATCGAGGCCAGGTGCTTGTGGGTAGAGCAGAAGATGTTGATGAAAGCAGACATCAAGTCCTGAAACTGGTGAAATGGATAATTTCCTAAGAGTTGTGGAATGCCTAGTGTTTTAATTATATAGCTCTTTCTCTTCCAGGGTTACATTCATTCAGATATTTTATCAGTTTATTTATAACAAATGGAATGGTTTTCCTGACTTTTTTCTCAGCATGTTCATTATTGGCAGACCAAAAAAAAAAAAAAAGCTTCTAATTTTTGTATCCTGACTTTGCTGAAAATGTTCATCAGATCTAAGAATTTTCTGGTGAAGTCTTTGGAGTCTTTTAAGTATAAGATGATATCATGCAAAAATAAACATACATTAGTTTTATTTGATTATTTCCATAGAATTTCCTTCACACCTTATTGCTCTAGCAAAGACTCTAATCACAATATTGAAGAAGTAAACTCCTTTGGCTCATCCTTGATATAAAACAAAGTGTTTTTAGTATTTCTACAAAGTCCAATGTTGGCTATGCATTTGTTGTATATAATGTATAAGAAGGGAAACCGTGGGGCACATCAGGGTAGGAAAGAAAACACTGTGTTTTCTCTCATGTGCAGAGTCTAGACATTGTACACACACATACACACACACACACACACACACACACACATACTAAATATCTACACACACACACACACACACACACATATATATATATAGGGATATTTAGTAAAGGAAGGGGTCCAGTGGGGTGGGTGAAAGGAGTAAGAGAGGTCAATAAAAGGATGGGCATGATCAATTGACAATGATTTACATACATGAACATGTCATAATGAAACCCATTATTTTGTATGCTAATTAAAATACTATTTTTAAAAGGAAGGACAACGTTGCAGTATATGTTCAAAGTGATTTTAGGTAAAGTATGCATTGGGAGTAGAATGGAAAAATGGCAAATTGGCACAGAATGAATGCAGATTCCTTTGGTTGTGTCATCTTAGAAGGAAGCACTGATATAAAACAAAGAAAGAGCCATTTCCTTCTAATGCATTGGGAAAAAAGAAATCTGTTTCTCATATATTAGAATATTTTTGTTGATTTGGGCCTTTTGTTTGTTTTTCAGAATTTTTTCTATCATTTTCAGTTCAGTACATTGTACCTGTTCCAAATCAATTTGCAAAGGCATCAGAGTTTGCGATTTTGGAAACATTTGCTGTGACAATGAAAATATTTATATCTGGCATTATTTGTGTTGTCAGAGGTTTGACGAGCTCAGAGCTGGCTGGTGGTGCCCTTTATATTTATGTAAGGCAGGAAATAAAATATACACGAAGGCAGGAGATGAAAAGCCCAAACTTGACAGACAATAGCTAAATCACATCTCAAGCTTTGGAAAGCTGGTGTTTAATGACTTGTTTTGGAAGTAAGAATTCAGAACACTGCTCTGATTTTAGACTTTTGCCTTAAAGAAATGTCCAGTTTAAAGGGTTTGAAAATCACCCTGTTAGACGAGATGTTTTGTAGAACTGGGAGAAGGTGCCACTTTTTCAAACCTGAGATCAGTTAGATGTCAGTGGGTTAAATGCACCCCAGTAAGTGTGTTTCATGTCACATTTTTATCTGTGAACATTATTCCTTCTGGCATTTAAATGTGTCTTTTTTGCACTGTTGGACTAGAAGTCCAATCACCAGGGAGGAGTTGCTCCAGACGCCACTCACACAGGCTCAACTGATGCAAAAGCAAGAGGATTTTTATTCTGTCATGACAGGGTCCTTCAGGTTTGGGATATGAAGGACATCGATAGCTGTTACAGCCCATCTTTTAAAGTGAAAAACCACAGACACAAGGGGGGGGGACCTGTAGGTTGTTTTCCAACTTATTGGATTGGCTTATTCAAAGGGTTACTAGTAGTGTTTGGTCTATTCCAGGGCAGGAGAATAGCTGCATGGTCAGGTGATAAGGGAGAGCATCTGTGGTCCATGCTGACCTTTGGTTCAGTGACTAAATTAACACATCAGGAACTTAGTCAACATCTGTGGGTTGTATTTGCCTCAATTCCCAAAATGGAGTTATGTTTGAAGATTATTCTCAAGGACACAGGGGGATGAGCAGTCCAGCATGTCTGTCTGTCTGTGTGTGTGTGTGTGTGTGTGTGTGTGTGTGTGCGCGCGCGACTGTCTTTTTTCCAAGATAGAGTGAGTGTAAGGTTTTAGAAAAATGTCTTAGGGTTGAGGGGGGCTTACAAATGCATTTAGAGTCTTTCAGCACAAAACCATGAAACAGTTCTGCCAAGGCCCTGGCTTGTCTTTTTATGTTTATTTTACTATATCTGATTTAACCCAGAGCTTGGATGAGGGGGATAAGGGATTTTATTAATATAGGCAAGAACCGAAACCAACCCCAAGATAAGAACAACCAGGACCGATAATGATTAGATGAGAATCAAAATGTTCTATAACTTGAATATCATAGAGAAACTCTGCTTATATATGTTAATATATGTATGTGCATGTTCATGTTTGTGCATACACATGTGTGTACATGTGTGTGTTGTGCATGTATCCACGTCCTTGTTCAGGCCAGAGGACAATCTAGGTGTGGTTTCTCCGGAGATGCCCTCCTTGTTTTATAAGACAGATTCCTACACTGGGCTGGAGCTGGCCAAGTAGGCTGGATGACTGACAGACCTCATAGATCCACTTGTGTCTATCTCCCCAGCACGGGATTACAAGCACACATCAGCACACTTGTGTTTTGTTATATAGTCCTGGGGACTGAATCCAGGCCCCTTTGTGTGTGCAATAAGCACTCTACTGACTGAGCGTACCTCAGTTCCCAAGAATACGTTTTATTAAATAATAGTCATTTCCTTCACCTTTTGAGTTGCCTATTCAATGATATTTCATAAGCAATGATTTTCTTCTCTGAGGAGGTAGTCTAAGATAATATGTAAGATTTTTAAAAATGAAACCAAAATAACTGCTGATCGTCTGCAAGTTGCAGGGAGCTGCTTGTTCCTCCTGGCCACTCAGAACCAAAATAATCACACAGAAACTGGATTAATTAAGTCACTGCTTGGCCCATTAGCTCTAGCTTCTTATTGGCTAACTCTTACATATTAATTCAACCCATTTTTATTAATTTGTGTATCACCACGTGGCTGTGGTTTACCAGCTAAAGTTTCCTCTGGCTCCTGTGGGGCTGCATGGCTTCTCTCTGACTCTGTCTTCTTCTTCCCAGCTTTTGTTTAGTTTTCCCTGCCTGGCTCTGTTTCCCTATAGCTCTGCTAAAAGCCTGAAGCAGTTCCTTTATTTGCCAATGATATTTACAGCATACAGAGGGGAATCCCACATCACCTCCCCTTTCCTGTTTAAATAATAAGGAAGGTTCTAACTTTAACATAGCAAGATTACATACAGCAAAACAAGCATCAAGCAATAATTACAGTTACAATGTTTATTTACTTTACTTTTATCATAACTAAGGAAAACTATAACTATAAATTTTTCAATTTCATCAAAGACTCCAGAAGGATATAATATTACCTAAGTAAACAGGAAGTACATTGTAAGCAACTTCCAAAACTCTAGAATTGACAGAGACATCTTGATACCTGAACAGTCACCCAAAGTTCTTCTGTACCATTGGGGCACCTATCTTCAGCCTACACACCCATAGTATCCAGCAGACTTTTCCATGAAGCAGGAAATTTCAAAGACAGTTCCGCCTATATTGGCAGTTTGTCAGTCACTTTCTTCTGTGTCCAGCAGAACATCTAGCAGACTCTTTCATGAAGCAGGAACCCCAAATGATCTTCTCACCTTTAGGCAAGTTAAGCAGTGATTTCTCTGTGAGTCCTGCATCTCCAGTTCATCAAGCAGTCCAAGAAAGAACAGTTTCTTGCCCAAACGGCTAACCAAGGCTTCCATAAGAAGTCTCTTTGAGCTGGAGAGATGGCTCAGAGGTTAAGAGCATTGCCTGCTCTTCCAAAGGTCCTGAGTTCAATTCCCAGCAGCCACATGGTGGCTCAGAACCATCTGTAATGGCGTCTGGTGCCCTCCTCTGGCCTGTGGGCATACACACAGAGAGAATATTGTATACATAATAAATAAATAAATATTTATAAAAAGAAATCTCTTTGATGCCCATCTTCTTCTTGAAAAAATTGGTGCTGCTAGGAGCAGGTATGTCTGATAGTCATGAAAAGTCCTAAGATTTTAAAACATTTTAAATGCCATATTTTGAAGGTCTCTGAAAGATTTGAAGAATGACTATCCATCTGAAATATATCCCTGTACATCTAGAAAATGTACTATGACTACAAGTTTGACTTTTATAGATGTTTCTCATTTATCTATATTTCTTAATTATACATTACATTTTTAAATGAGCTGGATAAACACAATATCTTAATCAAAATCAGAAATACATATAACAAAATTTACCTTAAATTTCTATCAATAAACAAGATCCATACCAATGCAAATCTCTAAAGCATAACCCCCTTTAAATGTAAACAAACATTTATAGACAATATTTGGGAATACCAAAATAATAACACAGAAGCTGTATTAATTAAATCACTGCTTGGCCCATTAGCTCAAGCTTCTTACTGGCTAACTCTTACATATTAATTTAACCCATTTGTATTAATTTGTGTATCACCACATGGCTGTGGCTTACTGGCTAAAGTTTCATCTGTCTCCAGCAGGGCTACATGGCTTCTCTCTGACCCTGCCTTCTTCCTTCCAGCATTTAGTTTGGTTTTCCCCTTCTAGTTCTGTTTCCCTATAGCTCTGCTATAGGCCCAAAGCAGTTCCTTTATTAATCAATGACATTCAAAGCATACAGAGGGAAATCCCATAGCATCTATGGGTACAGAAAATATCAGGTTCCAGTGCCCAGTTCAAAATCCAGGGTCACACAAATGGCTCCGACTAAATTCGGTGGATCACAAACAAAGGATAAAGACTTGAGTATGAGACAGGGTCCTATAAGGAGGAAGGGACACTGATGAGGTTGAGAGTGACTAGAACATATTATATACATGTATGAAGTTATTGAAGAAAATTAATAAAGTACTTTTAGTATGATCCCCTTAAACCAGTCTTGAACTAATAAATCTATTCTATATAAAGTTACTAAATCAACTCATGAATTTTAAAAATTACTGGCAGATTTTTTCAAGGCTTCAAGTCAATTTTGCATAAATACAGTGGTTAGTTTTGCATTGTAGTAACCACTGTACTTATACAATTTAAGGGAGGAGAGATTAATTTTGACTCACAGTCATAGGAAGTTTTCAGCCTATCATCAGAGTCTTCTTTTTAGCTGGCCTCTGTTCTTCTGGGAAAGAGTGGCTCTCAGCTTTTATTGCATACTCTGGCTGGGAGGAACCTAGTGGGTCTGGTCTGTTTCAGGTACTTCCTGAAGCTCTTTTGAATTGTTTACCTTCCTGATTAAGGAGCATTCTTGTGGGATGGAATGTTTCATTCTCCAAGGAAACTGTTACACAACAATATCACACACACACTCACACACACAATCATGCATACACACACACACACACACCAAGCAAACAACAAACATTTAAGTATGATATTTGCAGCCATTGTAATTCAGCTGCGTATCATCTTTCTAAAGACATAACCTGCATATGTTTTCTGTGTATCTCTTGTACCAAGTGAGGCTATGAGGCTATAGTACTCATTTTTTCTCTGAATGTATGTCACTGGAACCAGTGTTTTGGCAACAGTGTACCCTTCACTTGACATGACTGAGGCCTTTATACCCTGCCTCTTTAATATCCACTCCCTGTGACTTCATGTGCCACGTCCACCATGAAATTCTCTTGATCTCTGACTGATGATAAAATCCTTCTTCATTTGGCTTAACTACTTCACTAATATTTTCTTTAGGACTTGCTTTATCATCTGTAGTACTTTGCCCATGCATTAGGAGCTTCTTGGGATAAATAGGTTTTTATATTTTCATTTAGATCCCTGAGATTGATTAGTGTAATATTATCATCGATTATCAATGGGAAGATTTATGTGGACTTATTCAAGAGTTGTTATGATTCAAAGTGAGAAAAATATGGGATGCTTTCATGATGAATGGGACCAATGTCATCAACAGAATATGTTCCTAAAACTAAACTTGATGTATTGTCATGAGATGTTGGAAATCATAGGGAATGCGAATTGCATTTATAGGTGCGATCTTCCACTGTTACATTTCCCCATGAAGCTCATAGCCCAATTGAGCTGACCACGAATAATTATTGATATCTGTGGTATATATCACTGTGTCCTGAGACCTTTTTTGTGTGAGTTATTTCCAGTCCTCCAAAGATTTTTAGATTTATTTGGAGAGAAAATATACATAGACAGAAGGTAGATGGGAGTAATTAGTTTTTAAAAAACTATTTGAGATAATAGTGAAACAGATACTAAAGAAACTATGAAATTATTAATTAGCAAGTTAATCATTTGGCCATTAATTTTGAAGGGGGATAGGAAGTTGTGTTAGATGAACCATGCTTTATGGAAGTGATGGAGAAAGAGGTAGCATTAAAAGGGCAACTATAATAAAACAAAGCCTTCAGAAAAGCCTTTAAAATGTCAGATGCTCTGTAGATTACTCCATCATGATCTGACTCCCTTGCTCCTATATTTCCTCCTCCCTCTCTTTGATTGGATTCCCGGGTCTTGGCATGGTGCTTGGTTGTGGATCTCTGGATCCGGTTCCACCAGTTGCTGGATGAAGGCTCTATAATGATAGTTGGGGTATTCACCAATTTGATTATAGGGGAAGGCCAGTTTGGGTTCCCTCTCCACCATTGCTAGGAGTCTTAGCTGCAAGTGAGACAGGGAGGGGGCAGAAGGAGGGGAGAGAGAACTGTGGATGAAATGTAAAATAAAATTAAAAAAATAAATTAAAAGAAAACGTGTCAGATGCTCCGACCCCAGGTATGCAAAATTAAAACATGTAAAGACAGATCCAGGTTTTCATCTGAATGAGGTTGCTGTGGCACTGGATTTTACTGAATACTATGATGAACATCCACAGATAATGCTTTTCACCTGGTTAAAACTCATCAAGCTGCTTAGAAACACCACACACGTTTTACACAAAAACCCTGATGTGGAAACTGTATGTACATGGTTTTATGTATATTTATGATGTAGAATAGTTCTTTAGCACCAGCCCTGTTGAAAAAGTACATGCACTTCTTACTCATCCGTATTTTGTCATTTTCACATACTGATGACGTCTTTGCTCTGAAAAGAGCAATGAGGTGTCTACTTCCTGAAATCTAACTTGAAGCAACAAGGAAAAGGTGAGTGATGTGACATAGACAGCGTGGAAATATGAAGGTATGGTGGATAGTTTATCAGAGAAAGCTATGCTTGCAGTCGGATATGGATATGGAAACTTCAAAGGGCAGAATTTTAAACCATCATACTTAAAATGGAGACACGATCTCATTACTCAATAGAAGATAACACTAGGCAATTGGGCGGTCCTTAAAAAGAAATTATAGTAATATGATTGCAAATGGCGGTAGCAGAAAAAGAAACGGGTAGAAGTGAAATATGTAGACTAGACTGCATGGGGAGTTTTGACAGAAATAGCATTTCTGAATGACACGTAAGAGATGTGAGAGGAGGGCTTAGAGCCAAGAAGGAGGATGAAGGCAGAAATGATTCACAATCTTAGTGAATAATGTCTAGAATAAATGGATGCTTCCAGGAAATGAGGGAGATTTCGAAAGTTGAAGTTAGAGGAAATAGAAGCAGTGACAACACATGGGTGCCCATTGAGGGTGGGGTAGGTGGGGAAGAGACGTCCCTAGATAAATCATATTGAGACCAGGGTTTGAGTTTCATATTGCCACCTATTGGCCATGTGTGAGAGCTCAGTCTTCTCCCAGCTTCATATATCATACTGACATCTACCTTCTACAAGAAAAAATACATTTGTTAGGCAGGCTAAAGGGTAAGCTATCAGACATCAGTAATTAAAAACATCCTATACAATTGTTATCTGATATCAAAGGTACTGTCGTTGATGTTAGTAAAAAAAAAAAAACAGCTTAGCTCACATCTGAATGTCTCTGTCAAAGATGCTAATGCTCATGTTAGAATTGGTCACAGATGTGTCAAGTTCTTCAGATAATAGATGAAGAATTCAGAGACACCTTGTTAGTGGCTCCCAACCCTAGAGAATGAAACTCCATGAGCATGAAGGGTAACGCTTTCCCCTCATGATATATTTCTAAAAAGAACCACAGATCTAGATGGGCACAATAGGCTGTAAAATTGCTATGTGCGAGAAATATGGATGAAATGCATGAAAATATGCTTCTTGTGAGTAAAGATCCCGGAAAAGTTGCCAGGATAATTCAGCATGATTACTTAGGGCACGGAGCTCTACCTTTATGAGTGTGACCCTGGCTGTGAAATACCCTTCACTAAGAGATGTTCCAGGAGTGAGAACTTACAATGCTGAAGTTGATTCAGTACTGGGAAAGTCATTGAGAAAGAAGTAAAGAAGAGGAGCAAAGAGATTACAAGAAGAATGGGCATGTTGACATTTAAGTTTTTCCTGTCCTAACTTCCCTGATGTGGGATGTCATTCTGTATATGTGTTGCTTTTATTGGTTAATGAATAAAGCTTCTTTGGCCTATGGCAGGGCAGAATATAGCCAGTCTGGAAGAGATAAATAGAGAGAGTAGGCAGAGTCAAGGAGACACCATGTAGTTGCCAAAGAAGGACACACCAGAACCTTACTGGTAGACCACATCTTAGTGATACACAGATTAATAGAAATGGGTTAATTTAAGATGTAAAAGTTAGTTAATAAGAAGCCTGAGCTAATATACCAAACAGTGCTGTAATTAATATAGTTTCTGTGTGATTATTCAAGTCTAGGAGGCAAAAAAAATGAATGTCCATTTACACTTCCCATCCATTTACCCAGCCACCTATCCACCTATCTATTTACCACCTATCTGTCCATCCATCCATCCATCCATCCACCCATCCATCCATCCATCCATCCATCAGTCTGTCTGTCTGTCATCTATCTGTGTATTTTAAGTTTTATCTATTCTATCTTCCTGTCCATCAATCCATTTATTCATCCAAACCTCGATTCACTCATCTATCCATCTATCATACATCTATCTGTCTATCTATCTGTCTCTCTGTCTGTCTATCTGTATATCTGTGTTCTATGTATATATCTATCAACTTATCTGAAGGGAAACTATCTTAAGTAGTAATTTCAAATGTCTTATGACTGTTCTTTTCCTATGCATCCTCAGCTAAGCAGAACTAGCCCTGGTGTTTACAAGTGGCCTAGACAAGCTTTCAGTTCAAAACAGGAACCAGAGCTGTGTGGAAATTGAATGGCCTTCTGTTACACTGAAACCACAGAAAGTCAGAGTTCTGACAAGCACAAAGGGCCACTTGAGATTGTTGAACACATTGAATTCAGATGAGAATTTTGAGTTCATCCTTCCCACCTGGGATTCTGGCAGCTCTATAGTGGTTAGACAGGGCACAAGAAATGTATTTTCTTGAGGCTGACCCTGGAATAAAGATATAATGAGGATGTTACCCCTTCCTTAAGAAAAATTCCCTTTGAAGCACTAGTTTCAGATTGGAAAAAAATTGCATTTCTTTCTTTCTTTCTCTACCAAAATTACTTCTCAAAATTTGCAAATGCAGAACTCTCTCCTTGAGTATAATTTCCTTATGATTGGCTGGAGTGGACAATTCAGGGCAAAAGGCATGTTACCCAAGAAAATGTTTCGATTAAAGATGAATAAATGAAGCCAAGGAAATTATGTTTGTTCCTGGAGTAGTGCTTTCAGAATTGCAAGTTTTAGGTGGGTAGGAATGCGGTAATAAAAGATGTGCTAATGGGGAAGACTCAGATGCTGTGTTCTGAGTCAGAGTATAGACTCAGTTTAGAGTTGCTCTGTGATGGGTACCATTGCCATCCTTAAGTCTGGGCTGAGGGTTACTTCTCACTGTCTTGGCAGCTCCTTGTGATGTTTACCTTTTAATATCATTCAGGAAATCAATGCAGGCATTAGACAAGTCTCCCAAGAAAACACCTGGCTGTGGGCTTTCATGGTTTATAAATGCATCTAATTCTCATCCCAACCCTCTGGCGAGTAATCCTTTTTCTTGCTTCCCTCTTCTGTTTCTTGTTCCTTTCTTCCCTCTATATGTCTCATCCTTTCCCCTGTTATCACTCTATTTCTCATTCTTGTTCACATCCATTTCTCTCACATGTGATATCCTCTTCCTCTCTCTTTCATCTCTCACCATCTCTCTTAATCTTCTTCCTCCTCTTCTGATCATGAAGACACATGACCAAGAAAACAGTACGTTCTCCTTTGTGCACCACCAAGGAATGAGTTCTCATTTCACAGGACATTGTAATTAAATATATAAAGATCAATAACTGTGTGATTTTGAAGATGATATTGAATGGGGTGGGGAATTCCAGTCACCCAGAAACTGAGAATAATTTCTTTAAGAGAATATAAGAAATATTAAGTCATAATGTTTAATCACACAATGTTGAGTTTAGAGAGCATAAATAATTGAGTATCTGATAGATAATCAGACTTAATTTTTCTGATGAAAATTGAGTGTAATGTAGATAAAATTTTACTAGTGCTACATACAATATTAAGAGTAACCCACCTCTTTATGATAGATTTTAACGCCGTCCTTATGGTGTAGAATGCAGGAAACAAGACCCAAACTGCAGATGATGTCAGGAGCAGAGCCATTCAGCACATCGGCTCTTCTGTAGGTGCCCAGCTTCATCCTGTTGACGTCAGCAATCTCTACTTAGTCTGTTACATCATTTGTTGTATTGACTCAGATCTTTCTCATATGTAACATTTAGTATGACATCAGTCATTTCTGGACGCTAACCTCGCAGCTCGCATACTCTAAGGCATACACAAAACAAGTGTGATGTCATCTGATGTGGGTACATGACTTCATTTTTATTAGGAGTTGAACACATTTTACTGAGTTATACCTGATAGACACTTATAAAGCTAGCAGCATCTCTCCTACTCCAAAATATTATGTTAATGTAAAAAAATCCCATTATATCTAAGGACCAGAGTTTCCTTAATTTCTACTTTCCCAGGTAATATTCATAAAATTAAATTTTAAATGTTTTAAAAACTACTTTATGTGTATGGAGGTTTGCCTGAATGTATGTCTGTGTACCATGTGCATGCAGGGTGCCCCTGGAGGCCAGAAGAGAGCATCGGATCCTCTGCAACTGGAGTTACAAAAGGTTATGAGCCACCATGGGGATGCTGGGAACTGAACCTAGGTTCTCTTAACGAACAGCAAAATTCTTTTAGGCGCTGAACTATCTCTCAGCCTCAGTAACTAATTTTTTAAAAACCGAAACAAAGTAATTCTTTCTTTACTTATTAACTAACTAGCTATTTTCATTGTTTTTCAAGACAAGCAAGGTATGCAACTCAGGTTATCTTGAAGGAAAGAAATAAGCATTACTTGATACATGTTTTTAGTTATTGTTTGGCTGTCAGATAAGACTGAATATAAAAACCAGCTCAGTGTCTGTTGATTATCATTCTGAAATTATTAGTCTGAAATTATACACAGTGTGTAAAATGGGATACAGTAGAATTGGAAGAATTATCAATTCCAAATCAGCTCTGTCTCCACAGCCTGATGCTCTCTAAAACCAGATTTACAATGATGCTCTAAAGAAGTCCTCAGGAAAAAAGTTCCTCATGGAAACAGGGGAAGTGAGTCCTGGAGAAACTTAACCAAGACATGAGTTGAACAAGACTCCAGTCAAAGCATCAGCTCACAGCCACCTCCTGTGTGTAGCATCAGGGACCTCCTACCCCCATGCCTAGGGACTAGAGCACCAGTTTCTAGTGTATTCTACAAGGGTGCAGCACCCATAGTAATTACAAGCAGGTAATATTTATATATGGGGGAACCAGTAGTGTTAGCTTATACAATTTTTTTTTTTTTTTTTGGATTTTTGAGACAGGTTTCTCCTTAGCTTTTGGTTCCTGTCCTGGAACTAGCTCTTGTAGACCAGGCTGGCCTCGAACTCACAGAGATCCGCCTGCCTCTGCCTCCCGAGTGCTGAGATTAAAGGCTCGTGTGCCACTACCGTGCGGCCTCTTTGGCACTTTTTTAAAAGAAGGAATAGAGCATACTGTGAGCATCTTCACTGCCAATAACCATCTTCATGGCTCTCCCAGTAGTTTTGCTAAGTAACTCTTTCCTCGATTTGTCGCCCTCCTTCCTTCTTGCATATTTTTCTAATGCAAGTCTTGTGCAAGTAATCTCATCTACTGTGTACCAGTGATTGGGATGGCCTTGCTACCTCTAGAAGACAGCATCTTGTGGCATTCTTTTCCATCCTCCAGCTCTCAGTCCTTCTACCCTCTCTTCTGTGATGTTCCCTTATCCTTCGAGAAAATCATATAGACACCCTGCTTACGGCTGAGCACTTGTTATCAGCACTTGGACCAGCTGTAAGGCTACATTAACTACTTCCCTATGCAAACAGAAGCTTCTGTGACCAGGCTGACAATAGCACTGGTCTGTGGTCTCAAGACCCAGGCTAACAGCATCTCTGGTCTATGATGTTGATTGTAGCTGAAAGTGAAAAACGTTTTAGATTTATCAGAACTGTACTTAGCAGGAGTGAGTCTAGAGGCCACAGGATGGCTGGCTACAGAAAGCTGCAGGCTGAGTTGCTTACATTCGGGATCCCATATTCTCCAACTCCAGTTTCTGTGGCCTGCTCCACAAAGTCTGGAGGGTGGAGAGAGCGTAAGGTTCTGTGGGAATCTTGCTGCTCTAACCTTCATTCTAACGTCTCTCTAAAAATTTCTCTTCTTCCTTCCTTCCTTCCTACAAGCCATATTCCTCCATATCTTTATCAATGTAAGCTTTTGATACTCCATAACCTGAATGTTCCTGAACTGCTTTATAACCTCAGGTGCCCACCCCCACCCTTGCCCAAGCTTCCTTTCAGTGACACTATTCTTCCCATAGCACGGCAAGCGGCACTGGAACTGCGTGTTCTTGGCATGTTCCAAAGCACAAAGCAAGGAGGGAGGCATCTCTTAGGATTTTCTAAACAAGAGATCTTTATCCTACACACTGTCTTTTAATGATTACTTCACAGTTTCTGAGCCCCCAAAAAGTTAAGATTAAAAGCATTATGAGGAAGTGAGGGAATGGCGCTTCACTAGGCAGCTTTGAGCCCATGCCGTTCAATCAATTCAAAGCATTACTGGGCATTTTCCTCAAGAGTGAAATATACGGCAACTGCCAAGATTTCTTTTTGTGATTACAAAAAGGACAGATAGTGGAGCAAGCCATATTTCAGCACCGCAGGGATCTAAAAAAAATGAACTGCTAAAAACGGCCCAGAAGGAATGAATAGCAATAAGACATCAATGTCATCCATGTACTGATTTGTGATGGATTTCCAAAAGGCTTAGTGCTATGATGCTGTGATATATAGGGGCTTCCTGAAAGTTAATGACTGTGAGTTATCCACTTGGAAGAGCGTAATGGGGAAAAGTAAGTGGTCACAGATTATATATAAACAAGTAGCAATATTAACGTAGCCACGCTGTTCTGTGTGTCCCATGTTGTTGCCCTCTATAACTTAAAAAGAAAATTGAGCGCCTAGTGATGATGTGAGAAAGTTAGAGGTTACACAGATACTCTGGCTTACACGTCTGGGAAGGTTTTTAGTTTGCCATTTAGTAGATTGGGATCAATGAATATGCCTATGTTGATCACCTTTGCACAGTGAATTAATAACAGCCAGAGTTCTCTGATGGATGCATTCAAGAGGGAGCAGCAAAATTTGTTTAGATGAGCAAATGGTGTCTGCCGGTTAAGATGTTGTCTGGTATTTGCACATGAATTTGTGCTTTAAATAACTGATAGAAGGCATAGGGCCTGTATGAGGTTGGTTCTTTCAATCTAAAGTCTAGGTTCCTTTTGACCCAATAGTGTGTGTGTGTGTGTGTGTGTGTGTGTGTGTGTGTGTGTGTGTACATGTGTGTGCAGGTTCACATATGCATTTGCTCATAAGGCCAGAGGATACCATTAGGTGTCATTTCCTAGAAGGCTCTTTTCACCCTGGTTTTTTGAAACAAGGTTGTTCATTGGTATAGGCTAAGGTAGCTGGCCAATGAGTCCCATGGATCTGCCTGCATTAAAATCAGAACTGTGCACTGCCACACCCAGTAATTTTTATACCGCATCAGACTGTTTGTGGTTACAACAAAGTGCATGATAAACAGAAAGCCCTTACTAATGCTTATTGCATAAAATAATAAGTAGATACGTGGAAAATGTCTCAAGTTAAAGTGTTAGAAAAAGATGAGGAAAGGAAGAGAAAATGTGACTACCTCCTAAATCCACCTACATGTATGCATTTTATCATACACCTTCCTTGTAAAGGCCAGGGAACGGAAGTATAAAGATGCGCAGAATTACAAAGGGTTATAGAGCGGTCTCCAAAATTCCATTCCTTCCCAAATGTTATACTGAAGCTGAATGTGGACAAAGATAGGCCCTGTCTATCTCAAAGGTTTAGGAAGACCTGGGCTTGACGAATCCTTCTGAGAGTCCTTCCAAGACTTCTTTGGCCCAATTTTCTTCTCTTTGCCATGTTTTGAGAACATAATGGAAAGTGAGTATTCACCTGTCTTCACAACTGTGTGTGTGTGTGTGTGTGAGAGAGAGAGAGAGAGAGAGAGAGAGAGAGAGAGAGAGAGAGAGAGAGAGAGAAAGAGAGAGAGTCACTTTGCAGCTCCAGCTGGCCTGGAATTCACTATATAGACCAGGCTGGCATCTCTACCTCTGCCTCCCAAGTGCTGGGATTAAAGACATGAACCATTTTTCAAGCTGTTAATGGTGGCTCCGCCTCTTATTCTGGCCAGCATTATGCATGCTTTATCCTGGTAGATGGTGCATTAGGTTTGTTTGATTTCCTGGCTGACACTCTCCTCCCACACATGGTAGTCAAGCATTCCTTAAATGCATTGCTGAATTAGTAGTTAACTTCCCCGTGTCCTTCTTTCATCTTAAAGGTGCCACTTTAAAATGCCTGGCACAGCTATCTTCATCACTACACCAGCTCTCACAGTTCAAGCCAGAGGGAAGCGCTCAGTCTTACTATCTAGGACACAGTACATATGCTTTCTCTCTCCTTAGAGCACGGTTGCACCTTCGGCTGCCTTTTCTGTTATGATAAGGGCACATCTTGGTCTTCTGCATCTGGCCTCCCTTATGGACACAAATTACACTCTAGAAACTCTGATGGACACCTTTCCAAGTTCCACAGGGCTCAGAGCCAATCAGGAATTAACTTTTAAGATCCAAAGCCTCAAAGGACTGGCCAACATAAAGGGCCGGTCCCTGTTTCGCCTAGACAGTTATCCTTGAAGTAGTTTCATACGAGGTGCATAATTTAACAGGAGTGAGGCTGACATGTGTCTGCCATTCATTTCTAAGCCTGCCCTCAGTTCTCTCTGGATCATAATGACGGCAATGGAGAGAAATCTTGGGGTTGCTCTTTTCACAGTCAAGTATTAATCCTGAAAGGAATGCAAGAATGACCCTCCGTTCTCAAGTGTTACTAAATTAAAGCAATCAAATCAAAGGCATACTGTCCACACAAGACCTTTCCATCAACTTATCCCAACCCTCAAGGTACCTCCCTTCTGCCTGGTCCTGGGTAACACACTGTTCCTGAGAGGCTGGCCCGTGAGGGGACGTGGTCTCTCCTGCTTCTTTCATCTAGAAGTACTCTACTGTGCTCTTGCTGCATAACAGGGCACAGTCGCTCCCATCTGGGCAGTAATGATTCTGCAAGCCGAGGGAGGGCCCTCTGCCAGTTCCTGAATGCTCCAAGTGCCCTGACCATGAAATGACTTCAGTCTTCTTTTGGGTTTAACAAAAGACAGTGCAGTTTTTCCAATCTCAAAGAAGCATCTGACAAAAAAAAAAAATCCTCAGAGACTTATTTGGAAGCCATTTGAGTGACCTTGCCAGATGAGGGCTGAGAAAGGCTCAGGCGCCAACAAAAGGATGCCTCCCCTCCTCCCCTTAGTCATGCATCTATAGAATCTTCCATGCCCAGCGATCCATCTGCCTTCACCCTTTCAAGTGCCAGACATTGCTACATCTCCTCTCTCTGCTTCTCTTGGGATTTTTGCAGCCAGCTTCCAAGTCCTCTTGGCTATTTCCTAAGAGTGCTCAGAAACTTTTAGGTAAATGAGTTCTTAATGGCCAGAGCCAGTGGCCTTGTGATTCCTGAAGAAAAGCAAGGTAAGCTCTCCTCCACTCCCTGTGCCCAGAAAGGAAATAGCTCCCCATCTCCTTTCTCCTGTATAAGACTGCCTCTCCTCTGCCCCGTAGGTCCCACCTCTTATGGGTCATCAAAGCTGTTGGCTTAAGCTTTTATACCTTACCTGAGGATCCAATCATAGTACATACAGGTGGACTGCCTAAGTGGCCCTTATTTTTCATTTTTATGAATGCAGCATTTACATGAGTGCAGCCTTATTGGAATGGACTATGAGGTGTAGATGGATTATCTTATCCTTTTGTTACCAAGGCTTTTCGAGAAAGCAAAGTATGCATTGTGCTGCATGGAGCATATGAACGTTCGGCAAAATACGATAATGCGCACACTGTCCTCTTGGGTGTGATATCGGGGAAAATGTTTTCCTCTGACAGTTTTCTATAATGGATGAAAAGATTCCCTTTCGCTGCAGCGATTGAGGCATATTATTGGAGTCAGCTAATCTGCCCCTGAAATGCTGGTATTTGAAAACCAAATTTAAGGCTTAAGATGTTTTGCTTTATGATCATTGACACTGATGTTAGTAAACTCTCTCTCTAGCTATGAAGAAGAGAAATGGCAGGCAAGATTTTTTTTTTGCAGTTACCGTTTGCATTTTAGTAACTGTACCATATGGAGCACGGTAAATAAACTGTGAAGGTGACAGGATGCATCGGGGAAAGGATGTACTTGGACTCTAATGGTCCTTAAGCAAGTTACTTTACTACTTTAAGCCTGCTTCCTGGTCTGTCAGACGCAGTTAATAATAAAGAGGTCTAGTGAGGATCATAGCATATTAGATGTGCTGGCTAGTTTTATGTCAACTTGACAAGCTAAAGTCATACGAGAGGAGGGAACCTCTATTAAGAATATGCCTGCATGAGATCTGGCTGTAAGCAAGTCTGTAGATGTTCTTTTTTAATTAGTGATTGATGAGACATGGCCTAGTACATAAGTGGGTGATGCTGTCTATTGGGGTGGTGGTTCTGGGTTCTATTAGAAGTCAGGCTGAGTAAGCCATGATGAGCAAGCCAGTAAGTAGCATGCCTCCATGGCTTCTATATCAGCTCCTGCCTCCAAGTTTTGGCCCTACTTGAGTTCTTGCCCTGACTTCCTTCAGTGATGGAAACATAAGCCAAATAACCCCTTTCCTCCCCAACTTGCTTTTGGTCATGATGTTTTATCATGGCAGTAGTGATTCTAACTAAGACAGAATGGGTGGGGTCACCAGGAGTAGTTGGAGTGAGGTAGTGGTGGATGGATAAGATTAATGCACATTGTATAAATGTATAAAAGTTTCAAAGAATAAAATAGTATTAAGAAGGAAAAATCCATTATTTTGTCTACCACATACTGTTTCCACAACTTATTTTAATATTTAATTTTTGTCTTATTTTATTTTATTTGGTTTTCGCTTGTTTTATTTCATTTGGTTTTTTTGAGAAAGGGTTTCTCTGTGTAGCCCTGGCTCTCCTGGAACTCACTTTGTAGACCAGGTTGGCCTTGAACTCAGAGATTTGCCTGTCTCTGCCTCCTAAGTGTTGGATAAGTGGCATGTACCACAATGCCTGACTAAGATTTAATTATTTTAATTTTGAATTAAATTAAATGTGTCAATGTGTAGGTTGGTGCGCATGAGTGCAGTGCCCATGGAGTCCAGAAGAGGACTTCGGAACCCTGGAGCTATAGCTATAGGTGGTTGAGAGCTGCCTGTCTTGAGTGCTATGAACTTAATTTGGGCCCTAGCAAATAACCTAATACACTCTTCGTCACAGAACCATCTCCTGAGGCCCCACGGCTTATTTTTATTTTAACGGCAAAGTAGCTGACCCTGGATTATATTAAGAAGCTA
This sequence comes from Microtus pennsylvanicus, assembly GCF_037038515.1. Lineage (NCBI taxonomy): Eukaryota > Metazoa > Chordata > Mammalia > Rodentia > Cricetidae > Microtus > Microtus pennsylvanicus. Next base: position 28,779,649 of record NC_134589.1, on the reverse strand, counting down.
CCAAGAATCATTGGCTTTTAATTTGAAGGCAATATTATTTATGCCATCAGTGTTACTTTTTAATCCACACAATTGCCAAGAATACTATGTGTCTGAAGACTCTATGAGTTGCATTCTTCGTAATACTCATATATCTTTGTCTTCATGTATTACAGAAACTCATGTAAATTACTCATGTAATTGCTCATGTACTTCATAATACCACATGAAATCATGGCTAATGGATCGTGTTTCTTTTATTTGACATATGGTGATTGCCAATTAAATATGCATTAAAGTTGTTTGCAGACACATGATGAATGTTTACTATATTATTTGGAAACATTATCAAACTAGGAGTATCCAGAGCTTCAGGTTTTCAAATTACAACTTCCATAGTGTTTGATAGAAAATGACAACTAGGAAATTCAAAATTCTTACAGAATTTGCAGACTCTCCTATGGATACAATGTGTATTATCTAACTATGGATTAGTTAGACTCTTACTTGGTTTCCAGACTCCTTTTATTCATTTATTTCTACTTTCTCTCAATCTTTTGATCTTCTTCTAGATTTTTCTTATGCATTATTCCAAAATCATCATACTCAGTCTCCATCATTTCTGCCCTCATCATGGACCCAAAACATGCATTTCTGCTCCAATATAGAAGGGTTCACGTGACATGGAAAGCAAAGGTCTGCTGATGCTATACAGAGTAAGCTAACTCTATGACTCTTACTTCAAATTGCTTGAAACTCTTCGCTGGATCTGTTACCACGCCAGCAATCAGAAAGCAGGATTTCTGTAAACTCTGTAAGCCATATGTGAGAATAAACATACAAAAATGGGCAATTATAATCCGTTAATTAAGTTTGGATCTACAAATTATATTTATGATATTTCTCTGACTTTATCTTCACACTAACTTTGTTAGGTAGACAATGCAGGTTCTTAGCCAGATATTGCCACAATTAAATTCAACTACTAACTACAAAATCTTGATGGTATGAAATGTGAGCATGTTTTGTCTTATCTATGTCTTCAGGCCTGCCGGAGCAGGTCTGACTTCATTTTCAGAGCAGGTCAGATGTATTTTGAGGTTCAGAATAAAGTGACAGAAGTTACCAATAGCCTGTTCTGTTGGCTGAGATCAACAGTTTCCAGAGGAGAAAGTGGAAGAATACAATGCCATGTTAAGTATTGGTCTCTTGACCACATCCCCCTAGTCAAAATGCATAGCAAGCTGCAACTTCTATCCTCATTCTTTCTAAAGTCCAAATTGGTCTTTGAGAACTTAATATAAACTGCCTTTCTTTTCATTTTTTTTAATTCTCTTCTCATACATTGCAAACAAACCACAGTTTTCCCTCCCTTCACTCCTCCTAGGTCCCCCCTCCTTCAAAGTTCCCAAAAATTAATTTGAAAGATAGTAACTAATAGACCAAAATCTATTCACTCCCCTGATAATGAATACCTTTAAGACTCATTTTGCTTTAAGAAGTTCATATTTATGGCCATGGCATGGATTTGCTTTTGGCATTTAGTAAAGGATGCATCATGTAGGTTTCCTAAAGTAGCTCTAGGAAGAATATCTTTAACTCCAAGCCTAGGGACTTAGAGAAAACCCTTTTAACTCTGGACAATAGGTGTGGTTTTTCCTCCTTAGGAGCTAGGCTGTCCATGTCTTTTCTAGTGCCCAGACATTCATAGTCATTCTTTAACTTATGATAAAGCCTGAAGGCCTTTACAACCTACTGGATTTCTCTCCATATCCAATCATCCCATGTCAGCCCCTTCTGATTTGACTCTAGCATTTTGATCATTGTTGTGGCTATTATATACCATGTTCTGTTTTGTTCTATTGTTAGCTAAATCAAATCAACAAAACAAATAATTAAATGAAGCCATGCACTCTCAGGAGCATCTGATTAAGAGGGGAATCGGCTCATCCACTACCCAGCCATTTTTATTAATTACCATCGGTAGATGGATATTCTCTTTATAATCAAAATTGAACCACGTCTTTGGAGATTAAGTTTCCTAAAAGAGCTTAAGGGCAGGATCAGAGGGGATTCCCATTGTCTCTAATGCTCCCCTCTGACACCACCCCTCTCTAAATCTCTCCTCCCTGGTCTGGCCTGAACCCACAAAAGAACATGAACTCCCCCTTATTCTGTTAATTCCCGTTATTGTACATCTCAGGATGGGTCTGGTTTAAATAGCTCCAATCACCCAGATTTTAAAAAGTAGGACAAATACTAATAGGCAGGAGCAAATAGATTAAGCTAAGCACCACTAGACATTTTATTTGCATGGCTACTGTTTTGAATTTTTAAGTGGAAGACATTTTGAATTGCAGGTGAAATGGAATGGGTCTTATTATTTAAAAACTGTTGCTAGAGACAGAGAGAGGGCTCAGTCAGTAAAGCGCTCACTTCAAAAGCATGAGGACATGAGTTCAGATCCTAACACCACATAAAAAGTCAGGTCTGGGGTGCAACCTTGTAAAGCCAGGGATGGCAAGATGGTAGATGGAAACAAATAAATCTCTGAAGCTTGCTTGCCAAGTTTCTTAGGATAGTTGATGGAGTTCCAGGCAAATTAGAAACTCTGCCCCCCCAAAAAAAATGTGAAAGGAAGACTAACATCTGTCATTATCATCCGGTCTCCACACATCAGCATGTGCACACTTGTATACTCATGTACACTCATATGTGAACAGCACACACATGCATGCACACGTGTATGCACACACACACATAAGATATAAAAATCAGCGAAGCAAAGATGGAATAGGAACTTTGGGTTGTCCTGTGGGCTACTGAGGACAGGAATCTTTCTCTCTTTCCACTCTTGTTACATGGAAGAAGAATGAGTTCTACAAATTCCCAAGATAATTTCCCAAATTTCCCAAAGGAAATTAGGAAGCTGTTTCTGGAAAACCAAATTTAAAAAGCTAAACATTGAGCTGACTTTTCAATAGAAACCTATCAAATAAACATCTGTAGAAGATCTTTAAAGTAGGGTGGGAGTCCCCTCTGTGTGCTGTGATTATCATACAAACCACAATACCAAAGAACTTAGGCAACAATGAGTACACAAAGAGAGACTTACATAGATCTAATCTACATGGTAAATAGAAAAAGACAAGATCTCCTGAGTAAATTGGGAGCAAGGGGACCTGGGGCAGGGTTGAAGGGGGGAGGGGGAAGGCAGGGAGGGGAGCAGAGAAAAATGTAGAGCTCAATAAAAATCAATCAAAAAAGAAACTGTTTGGGCCCGTTGATAGGGCAAAACTTAGGTAGGTAGGGAGGACTGGACTAAATGCTGGGAGAAAGAAGGGTGGAAACAGAGGAATGCCATAGATCCAACACCAGACATGCCGAATCTTTGCTTGTAAGCCACTGCCACATGGCGATACACAGATTAATAAAAATGGGTTAAATTAATATGTAAGTGTTAGCCAATAAGAAGTAAGAGCTAATGGGTCAAGCAGTGATTTAATTAATATAGTTTCTTTTTTAAAAAATATAGTCTCTATGTGATTATTTTGGGTCAAAGCTAGCAGGGCAGCCGGGAACAACCAAACAGCTCTCTCCTCCAACAGACTGGCCCCCAACATGCAACAGGGTCTTTGTCCTTTGAATGGATGACTAGAAGTTGACAGGTTTGGCCTTATCTCAACACTATAATTTTATTCTTATGAAAATGTGCCACTTTTCACTTCTAATATTTGCTGCAGCTCTTCACTATCTTACCACATTCTCAAAGACAATTCCACAGACAGAGCCGCTGGCACCAGGTTCCATACTTGCTAACTTGCAGCAGTTGCCTCAGATCTCCACCTGACTTGGGAGGCTTCTGTTTCCATGAAGTCATGGTGGGAACCTGCTTGGTTGCCAGGTGAGCAGTGATAACTACAAGCATGACCTCCAGATCTAGAGAAGCCCATTCTGTCCTTGAGGGAACCTCTACAGAAACATTTGGCATTGTGTTAAGTGAGAACCCGAAATTTTATCTTTTACAGAGAGTGGGAAAGAGGCATTCCAATATGATCTTCCCATTCTATCTCATCTTTGATCAGGGAAGACCCACACATTGACCCTGGCTTTGGGAGACACAACATGGTTACTCTGCAACATGTGTGGTGGCTCATGCAGTCACTTAAATAATGATTTCTCTGAGAAATAATGGGAGCTGTAGTGCTGGCATCTACAGATGGACGGAGGAAGTCAAATCAAACACCTAGTTATAAAAAATACCAAGGACACTTTGCTCTCCGAGAGTAGCCTTTTTAGTGATGTCTTTGTGTTCATCTGATGTCTAATTAGCATAGTCAGAGTTTGAATCTGTCTGCATTGGACAGATGTCACAGTACACAGCTTTCCTAGTGATTTGGTAAAGTCGGTACTAAACATATCACTGGAATACGAGCTGTAATGGTGTAGGTTTTAATCCAGTGAGTGAGACAGGAGTCATTTGGGAGATGCCGCATCACTCCTTAACTGAACTGACTTTATTTAGTAGGTGCATTTTGTGTCTCCCTAACAGTTACCAAATAAAGTGGCCAATATACTCATTCATGCCTAAGAGCTGCCCCTATTTTATTTGGGTGTTGTTAGAAAACGTCAAAGGTATTTAAAAGTGCAAGTCAAGACTAGGAAGACACAGAGTTGAACTCTCAAAGGAAAACTCCGCTTTCTAACAAAATCGAATCTCCCAAGCAGGGGCTGTCAACATGATAAATATTCAAACCTTTATTATCCGTTTACATATCAGAGCAAACAAAAAGGAGAAATTATTCACCAGCTCAAAATTTGTTAAAATGATGTTGTCTGACTTCAAGTGACAGAGACCCAAAGGAACTCAAATTTAAGATGGAAACTTTGGGCCCTCCAGGGGAACCTTCTGCTCTCTTGATGCCACCAAAGTAATTACACCATCACACATGAGCTCTCCCAGGTTCAGCACATGTGGGAAAGGCTTTTTTTTTTATTAATAGCTAAGCCTTAGGTAACTACAAGCTTCACCTGGTACTGGGTGGATGCAGAAGCAAGGACAGGATTTCAAATGGAACCGGGTCTCAAATTAGAGGTTAGAAAAGCGCCCGCATGGACCAAGTGCAGTGGGGGGCACACCTGGAATCCTAATTCTTAGAAGACTGATAGAGGAAGATCATGAGGTTCCAGGCTACCTTGGGATGCATAGTAAGTCCTCTGCCAATGTAGGTAGGCCGACGCAGTAAGATGTGATCTCAAAACAAAGTGAAGAAAAAGATAGCCATGCCCGTTTCCCAGACCCCCCTAATTTGAGTCCTAGCTTCGTTTTTAAATTTCACAGTCATATCAGTGATACAAGGGAGAGAGAGTCAATTGCAATTTCTGAGGCATCACTTGGTAACTCTTTTGTTTGCCAGTGCTAGGACATATGTTCAGCTATTTACCTTCCACAACAAGGAAAACATGAAGAAATTTTTGTATCTCTAAAGGTTGTATATCTCATAATTATCTGTCGCACCAAACATCTGATTGAACAAAGGTGGGTGCCTTTAAAGATGGAGAGTGGTACTCTTTAATGCCTCAAAAACCTCTTTGAAAACATAATAAATGAACTAATATTTAGAGGGATCAACTAATTCATCGTGCATATCTAACCACCAAGTGGCAGAGTAGGTACCTTGATGGAACCAGCTCTGAGGCTCTGAAGCAGGCTGCAGGATCAAACCTGGTGTGCTTCACATTGCACTGCATGAAAAGCAAAGGATGCCCAGGACAGAGGTTCCTTCATCAAGTCATCAGCTAATAGAGACAGAGAGGGGTTAGACATGGATTAGAAGTTGGACTCACCATTTTAGGCATGTACTTAAAAAAGAACTAGAATTTCCATGATCATATAAGCAAATTCCAAATGCATATTTTTCAGTATGATTTGTAATGCCCATTTTTTCACATAATATTTTTTGTCCTCTGGTTAAACTCTTCATAAAAATACATAAGGAATTATGAATCTGTTTCATGGGCTCTGGTGATATTTTGGTTGTTTTTGACAAATAAAGCTTGCCTGGAGATCAGATGGTAGAGCTAGCCACCAGTTAGCCTTAGAGGCCAGACAGTGGTGGCACACACATTTAATCCCAGCACTCAGGAGACAGAGGCAGATGAATCTCTGCGAGTTCAAAACCACCCTGAGTTACATGAGATTGATTCAGTCTAAAAGAGAAAGAGAGCTAGGTGATGGTAGCTCACACATTTAATCCCAGTACTTGGGATTCACATGCCTTTAATTCCAGCACTAGGGAGGTAGAGACAGGAAGGGCTTTGACTGGGCAGAGATAAGAATATAAGACAGACGAGACAGTAGTGCATTGTACTCAGTCTGAGGACTTGTAGAAACAGGATACTTCATTCTGTCTGAGGATTCATGGAGACAGGGTCTTGTCCCTTTCGGTCTCAGGATTCTGTAGAAGTAAAAAGTTTTTTTAGTGGCTGGCTTCTTTACTTCTCTGGTCTTATCATTTACCCTAATGTATGTCTCCAGCATTTTATTATTAAGACCAATTAGAATTCACACTACAATGGGCAAAGGCTGGGCAAAACTGGGACATTCTTCTTATGTTGTACTGTCTGACTGCTTGTAGCTCCAATGCACTGAAAAAGTCAACTTAAAAGCTGAGGAGGTGCCAAGGAGAAGAAAGATGGTGAGAAAATAATGCAGGTTTTGGATGTAAGAGTCAGTTCAGAGATAGGAAAGGACTGTGGTTTTCATATAACCCAGCATCATCTAAGAAGAAATAAAGATGATTTGCTCGCCTGAGATTGTAATAAGATACATCTTCATATGTTTCATGTGTGGATTTCCAAATTGTAAAACTGGAACCCTTGCATCCTAGAAACCCTCAGTGCCCAGTAAATAGGAGTGGTTGTCCACATTGTAGAGTAAATACGTTGCAGATATATATGATCTTAATCTATTTCAAATATACTAGACTCTGGAACCCCCACACATGCAGGCTATGAATTCACACACACACGCGAAACTACAGATTTTTCCACAACGGCATAAAAATATCTTTGAACTCTAGCACATTAAAAGAAACCCAAGAAATGTTCCCTTTTCTGTATATACAGTTTGCAGTGAGGACATCCTCATTCCCTCATGCTTGTCAAAGGTCCTTGGTAGTATAAGGTAGCTTCTTATATTTTTCTCCTTCCTCTCTACCCTAAGAAGGCCCTTCCCACCTTAATATTATGAACTCTTGCTCTTGAAAACACAGTTTACATTCAGTTGCAGCATACATCATATTCTCTTGAGGGCTACAGCATGACCATGTTCACATCAGAAAGCGAAAAGTTAAGAAGCGTAAAATCTGATTTGCATTTCTTCTGACATCACACCCTGATGCAACCTATTATCTTCAACAGAAGATGCTTTAGGTTAGTTAGGAGCTGATGTCGGCATGGTTGCAGCTGTCTTTCCACTGTTGAATGCTTCTCTTGTCATAAAAAAAAAAACACTATTTAAGAGTTCCAGTTTTAAGTTTGGGAAAGCCATGCACAAAACATATGAAGATTTATGTATCATACTACAGTCTCGGGTGACAAAATCACCTATACTCCTTCATGGATGACGCTGGCTTATATGCATGAACTGAGAACAAGGCAAGCAATACTGTGTGTGGTAGAGGGAAAGTAGAAACTGCAGGGCAATGAGAAGTTATCTATGAACCTTAAATAATAAAGGTAGGAAATTATTAAGCAAGCTTTCTCGAATCAGCACTTGAAAAGCTATTCTCTGAATGGCTGAGCCTGCAAGGGAAAGCAAAAATGTCTCAGTTTCTAGTAGAGAGTTGCAAAATGAGTTCTCCCTTGATTCAAAAGAACAAATCTCATGTGTGTGTACACAATGAATTAGGTATCATTTGCTACAGTCTTCACTTCTGTAATTATTTGGTTTATTCTGGATTCCTCACTAAATGAGTATCCTCAAGGATAGAGATAATTTGTTTCTTTTCACCATGGATCCCCCAGACTCTACCACAATGCCTGGCAGAAAAGACACTTGGTGGTTGTGGAGTAAATGAGTCAGTGAGTGGAGGTTAGAATGGTCCCCTTCTGGGAGCCTAGCACTTCATCAACTTCCTTTGGCATGATCTATTTCTTGTATTATGCTTATGCATGATCATATCATTTATGATAAGAATTAATTCCCTCATGTCTCACTGCAAGCTAACTAAGGACAATATTCTTTGAATTCCTAGCTTCCATTGCATTTGACATATCATCGATTGAATTTCATGAATGGCAGAATGAGAGAAAGACAAAACTGACACTCCTTTGATTTTGCCATGAGGTGGAAGACACTGGATTTATAGCCAACGTTATACAAGACCTTCGTCCATAGTATTTTAGGCAGCTGGTAGACAGGCTTGTTCGTCTTCCTTCATGTGACTAATCATGATTCTGCATAGATAACTGTTGTCATAGAGAAGATCACTGCTTTGAGTTGAGATCTGGCGCTCATTGTTATGAGCTCATTGTGGGGCCCTGGCAGGTAACTGTTCTCATCATCTCTCATTTTCTATAGCACAGCCATTGGCAAAGCCTGGTGTCCTGGCCTCTTAGGCCACTTGTGAGGAACAAATGGAAAAAAAAAGATGAAAATAATGGTCCTGAGAAAAGTATAAATCACTCAGACCCCTGAGGTGACTTAACTCCTTACCTCTGTGATTCATCGGAGGCGTCTTCCTGTTTCTGAGATGTCTGTGATCATGTTTCCCTTTTGGTGAATTCTGAAGTTGGACTTCTAAGAAACATCAGTGGGAACTGCTTTTTTTATTTGAAGAAAAATAAATATAACTTATGTCCTAGAGGCCCCAGAAGACCTATTTAAGCATAGACAACACCTAGTTAGTGGTCTCCAGAAGAGAAATTTTTATGTTGTTTGTTTATTAAGAGTAACTCCTGTTGTATTTTCTCATTGTAAATGTAGCAAGGGCTTATAAGAGTAAAACAGGAAACCAAGAAGATGGGAACAAAAGCAGCAGGAGCAGCCTGACCTTTGAAAAGCAGTCCCTGCTGATAAGATGCAGTATTTCTTTCCAGTTTCTTTAGTTCAGTATGGAGTTTTCCCTTGCAAAGAATAACATTTTATTTCTTTCTCTTTCAATTTCTTGGTTTGATTATAAACTCTTGGTAATATCATCTCCCACTAATGGTGGAACCCAGCGTGATAAGATTACTGGGAGAGTGGAATGAAGGAGCAAATTCATTACTAACAATTCCTGACGAGGCCTTAATAAATTCTGCCTGCTGATGTCATCAACAGCCTCATCATCCTTATTAAAATCACTATGGCATAGTTATCAGGTCCCATGTCACATGGGTAGAGTTTCCTGAATTTTGGATGCGGGAGTAAGTTGCTTATTCCTTCCTTAAGAAGCTTCTCTACAACACTCATTGGGCATTTGACCATTACCTTATCATGGTCTAAAACCCTCTGATATTCAAAGAACATAAAGACATATTCACTGGCACTGGTAATTTTTATTTCCCATGAGCTCGCATTGGGCTCACAGATAGTGCACATGGATGCTGCAATTTGGACATAATAAAGCCTATGAGAATTTACCCAGTTGCTTATGCTTGTTTCTCAGTGTGCCCACTGGTATTTGTAGCTTAGAGTGTATCCTGCATCTTTTCCTTTTTGAAATCATTACTAAGCAGAAGCAACACTAGTCTAGTTGTACACACAGAAAAATATATGATGACAGTTCCTGCCTACCTGGGTTCTGCAGGACTAGAGAAGACCTACCAGTAGGACTTGGCAATCTAGAGTAAAGCAGAAAATATATTCATTATGGTAGTGAACCAGGGACTAAGCACATGGGCCTGGGTGGGAAAAAAAAAAAAACATTCTGTTACCTTAGGCATAGGACCTTGAGGAATAAGTCACTTACACCTCTCCAAGCTTCATCTGTGGCTATCTAGGATGGGAATAGTAGAAACACATCCCTCACAGGAGAGTGAAGGACTGTAGCCATATGCTTAGTACTTCTGTAGTTCCTGGAGTAGTTCAGCATGTACTCATAAAGCTGTTAGTTATTATCGGTCATGCTTCTCTTACTCTTCTGCCTCCTTCTCCAAATGTCAAAAATGTAACATCTTTGCATCAGAACATTAATTATGATAGAGAAGAGGTTGAAGAAAGTGGTACTAAGTGTAAACTCTCAAGGGCTGTACAAAGTGAGTAACTAACATGAGTAAAGATATCAGGTTATAAAAAGAAGTTAACGGTATGATCTTAAAACATAAAGAAATTGACATCAAAATTGTGATCCTATCTGACCACTGTTTGACCTCCTCAGAAAGGTAGATACACTGGCTAAAAGGTCTACTACTCATGGGTCTATCTGTCTTTTATTTCAAGGATGGATGGATGGATGGACGGACGGATGGATCTGTTGATCTATCAATCTATATCAGAATGAAAAAACAATAGACATACCTTGAACCTAAGTAGATAGTGATGCCTACTCTGTGATGCACACAGGTTAGAACTAGTTTTCACTTAGATTATAGTAATCCCTTTGTTTTATCATGTGTGGCCCAGCCAGATTTAGCTTATCCAGTAACTATGGTGGAGCATGGCATACATGAGTTTCCTGTGGAGAACATCCAAGATGAAGGGTGTTTTGTGGCTTTGTTTTAATCATCTGAGAAAAGGAGTGGACTAGCCCCTGGGACGATGAAGGAAAACTCCCCAGGGGTGTGTCATTTTTCTTGAATGAAGAGTATAACTCATGGCTTATATTTCTCTATGTCAGAGAGACTCTTTAAAAAATTTTAACTCTCCCTCTCAATTATAAAGTAAGACTATTAAAGCTTAGCTTTGTGACCAGAATAGCTGTCTTAGAGTGGGAAAAAAAACCAGAAAGTCACATTGTACTTCATTATGTGTAGTTTTTAATAATTAGTAACAAGATTCAAAACTCAGTTAAGATTCATATAGTTTGGTAAACAGCCTAGTATACAGTCAAAAAGAAGAAAATGATGTTTGAACATCATTCTAAGTTTGATTGTATGAAAACAAACTTAATGTGACCTCCCATATACATCTAGTCATGTCTTTCTCTAGCCAAGGTTATGAACTTGACATTTTCTATGGCTTTTTCTGATTATTTGAAAGAATGAAAAGGACACAGACTCTGCTTGTTTCTCAGTTTAAATGTCAACTATACTACACCATAGCATGGGGGACTGCGGTTTCCACATTTCTCTTAATAATTTCGGGTTACCATGACAGTACTACAAACCGAGTATCTTATGGACAATAATTGCAGATGGCACAAGTTCAAGACTAGGTTAACCCACTTCTGGAATGCATATTGTCATCTTTTCAGTGTGTCCTAACTTGGCAGAAGGACAGAGAGCTCTCTTGGGTGTCCTTAAGAAGGACACTAATCATAAAGATTCTGCCTTTTGACCTAATGAACCCTCAAAGGGCTCTGGTTCCTTACACCACCATGCTAGCTAGGCACAAGTCTATCAACATAGATACTTGGAGGAAGATTTGTATTCTGCCCATTGTATTCTATCAGATTTGTCACCCCTACCGAATAGGATCCCTGTGAGGATTAAGTCCAATAATACTCAGCAAGCACTTAACGTCTGCCAAAAAAACTAGGGTCCCACCAAAGGGCCTTCCTTCTCTGTAACAACTCCCTGAAGCACTTATCTAACACAGGGCAAAGGAACTTCCTTACATCCAGTTTTGGAGACCTCAGTTGATGATCAACAGGGAGACTGAGTGTTGGGACCAGAGCCACTCACTTCACAAGATGCTGGTACCTCACTATCCCCTTTGAGGGCATCTGAAATCTTCTACTAGTTCCCACTTCTTAAAGATTGCACTGCCCCTCAATGGCTCCACCCTGAAAACAAGACTGCCATTCACAGGCCTTCCAAAGACATTTAAGATACAAATTGGAGCTCTTCATTTTAGTATTTAGTGATCACAACCAGATGACTGTCTCTATTCTATTATTCCTATTCCTATCCTGTAATTTGGTCACCATAAAACCTTTGGCTGTTGTTGGAGGATATTCATTCATTCCCAGCCACTCCAGCCTGAAATAATCACACAAAGTCTCTATTATTTGCAATATTGTTTAGCCAATAGCTTAAGCATATTTCTAGCTAGTTCTTATATTCTAAACTAGCCCATCTCCATTAATCTGCGCATCACCATGAGGTCATGACCTACTGGCAAAGTTTTCCAGCTGGCAGCTCGTGACTTTCTCCTTTAGTGACTACATGGCTTCTCACTGACTCTGCCTTCTCTCTTCTCTCTCTCTCTCTCTCTCTCTCTCTCTCTCTCTCTCTCTCTCTCTCTCTCTCGTATATATATCTAGAGAGAGAAAGATATCTCTATCTCATATATATATATATATATATATATATATATATATATATATATATATATATATGGAGAGAGAGAGAGAGAGAGACACTTCCAGTCTGACTATATTCTGTTAAGCCATTGGCTAGAAACAACTTCTTTATTAACCAATAAAAGCAGCACATATACAGAAGGACTTCCCACACCATTTGGCTACTGAAATACTGAAAGTGTAAGCTCATATTAGACAGCAGTCACAAATCCCATTTTTAGACTCCTTTCATAATGTCTGCTCCCCATGGATAACTTAAAGGCTTTTTGGACTAACAAATATGACAGAACCATGAGTTGTTCCAGGAGATCCGAGAATGTAGTAAGCATCGGAGAGTGTTTGACATTCTAAACATTTGGAACGCTCTCACTTGCCTCAATTTAGAAATATCATGTTCACGGCTTCTGCTTCATCTCTTTCTGTGGGATGAGCAAGCGATGCCGTTTGTAGTGACTGGAAGGTGGCAAGTGGTGGGGAGGGGCAGAAAGCATTTCCTTCTTTGGATGATAGTTGCACACGGTTTAGTCAACATTCTTATTGAATTAGTATTGAAAAGATAATTTCGTGCTTCATGAAGTGGCAAATTTGATTCATACGCTAGGAAGGCAAAAGAACAAATGCATTATTGACAGTAATAACTACATCCCACACCTACCCCCCAAGAAAAGGGCAGGGCAAACGCTCCATGCCACTTAGACAGGAAACATGCCTTCTGTTTTCCACCTGCTTGTCAACTGCCTACAAACAGGACATGAGACAGCAGAAGTCCTTTGTTAGGACCTATTGGCCCCGATCCTGTTATAATACATTGCTACATTGTTTTTGCTGGAAAAGCAGATTTGTTACTTGTTAACGTAAAATTACCCATATATACTTATGAACATGCAAATGGGCCGGAAACATTTTCTGCATCCTTTGCTGTCATCACACTCTATCTGATTCTAGCCTTGACTTTGATTTTCAACCCCTGAGGAAGGAGTTTGTAAAGGCAAAAGCTTGCTTCATCTCAGACTCCTCCCTAGTTCTTCATGCCTTTATTCTTTTCTTTGTGAGAGTTGAGTGATTAGTTTCATTTTATTTATTGTTATCACTGTCCATGTGTCTGCATGATATGTGTGAGGTGTATGTACCTCCATGGTGCCTGTGTGTAGGTCAAAAGACAACTCTGTGGTTGGCTCTTTCCTTCCACCTTTACATGGTTCCAGAGTGGGGGGAATCAGGTCTTCAGATTTGCTCAGCAAATGTCTTTACCTCTGAGGCTTCTCGTCTGCCTGTAATTGTTTTTAATGGTGGCCTCACTGATGATGCTTCCATCTGAAGAGTTATCCTGGCTATACTTTTAAGAGATAGCTTGCTCCTCTTTTGAGTCAAGTTTATAGACAATGACATGGTGAACTTCAGAAGCAGCTTTACAAATCTATGCCGGAGCCCATTTGGGGTGTGGTCATTAAGGTTACTTGTATGAGTGTTTTGTATTAAGTCTCCAAAGCCCATTTGTTTAGACCAAATAGCACGGATTGTTGCGGGGGGGGGGGGCTTTGAGCAGTAGGATGCCCAGTATTCTGTGTACGATGTACATAACTCTTGTCAATACCTTTGAATAATTTATCTACCTGCCTAGGCTTTTGTTCTTTAATTTATTTAATTTTTATTTTATGTGCATTAGTGTTTTATCTGTGTGAGGAATTATAGTTACAGACATTTGTGAGATGAGCTGCCATGTGGGTGCTGGAAATTGAACCTGGGTCCTCTGGAAGACCAGCCAGTGTTCTTAATCACTGGACCATCTCTTCAGCCCCTGCAAAGCCTTTTGTATATTACAAAATTATGTTAAATGTTTAGACTTAAAGACAAGCACATTATAACTAAGTCAAGGTGGTCATTATTCAATTAAAGTTATTCTTGACAGTTCAGCATTCTGAAACGTTTAGACTTTTCCTTAAACACAAATATATATCATACATGTGCATGCATGTGTGTGCACATGTGCATACCCATGGCTATGTGTGTGTAGATGTGTGGCGTGTGTGTATTGGTGTGTGTGTGTGTACACAGGTGTGTAGGTATGTGTACACAGGTGTGTATACAAGGATATGTGTAGGAATGTGTGTCTGCCCACTCTCCCAAGTTCAGCAGGTGTGAAGTCTCAGCAGAAAGTCCTCCTGCACTGTTGTAACATTGTGAGAGGTCTGTGGGTTAACTGAACAATACTTCACACAGTCACCGTGTCCCAGAAGTGAAATTATCTTAAATTTTTCTTTTCAAGTCACTATGCCCTCAATAGACTTGCACTGCAAATTCCTCAATATAGTCTTGATAGTTGGGGAGATATACGTTTTGAAGTTTTTGATACTTTTGAACTTCCCTACACAAATCTAAGCCAAATCAAATACAAGCCAAGAAGCTGTAAGGATGTTCATTTATCCACAACCCAGCCAAACTTGTCACTGGCAGATTTAAAGGTTATTTTCCAGTCTATTAGACAAACACCGCATCTTGATTCGATTTGCACTTCTCCATTCCCTGTGGGAACAGCTGTCTGTGGTCCCGCCAATTGACCTTTCTTCCTGGGTGGATGGCCCATTTATGGGCTGCACTCATTTCTCCTTGTGCCCATTTGTTTTTCGCTCTGTAACTGGCATGTTCCCTGTACGTGATTATTAGTACTAAATATTTATTAAATAGACCGCAAATGCTTACCAATCTGTGACTTTTATTGGGTAAAAAGTTTAAGTTTTTACTACCAAACCTGACGTTCTCGATGGTTTTTGTGTCTTGGGTTCAACTCTTATTTCTTGCCTTTCTAGAGAAACCAGATGTGTTTTGACATTGTCATCCACTGCCACGCCCTGAGTGCTTACCAGTGTCCAACCAAGTATTTTGATTTTTCTTTACCTTTTGCTATTTCGTTATACTTTTTGCTTTTAACATCTAAACTTATCATACTGTAGTCAGAGAATGGAACTTCTCAGACTTAAGCCATGGGGCTTTTGCAGACATTCCCTTCAGGAGTACTCTATATACATGCTCATAAATATCACATAGC
Organism: Microtus pennsylvanicus; assembly: GCF_037038515.1. Taxonomy (NCBI): domain Eukaryota; kingdom Metazoa; phylum Chordata; class Mammalia; order Rodentia; family Cricetidae; genus Microtus; species Microtus pennsylvanicus. Next base: position 28,764,175 of record NC_134589.1, on the reverse strand, counting down.
GTGTGCATGCTCTCAATATGGAAGCAATAAAAACTTAACTTCTCAGTAGCTCCGCTCTCCTCCCTTTTTCCCAGCTCTCCCTCTTGTGTCCTCTTTGTTCTCTGCTTAGCTGTTATTTAATCCCTTATATCTTTCTTTGGCATCTATAAATGATTTAAATCTCCCAGCATAATATTTAAAACAAAATTCCTCTCTCAGTATGCTTTCTTTCTTTATATATTGCCCACAACACTGCTGTCCGTGGCACCACACATATTCTTAGCATCTATATCTTCATCAATGCAAGCTTTGCTCCACTTGTACAGAAATGGTTGTTGTCCGGAACTGAACTTTGCCTAAACCCCTGGTTGGTTTTGGTTTTGTCACTAACATGATAAAGATGTTCCCGTGGCTTCCTCATGTGGCTGTATCTTATGTGGGTTTGCTTCTCCAGAGTGGTTTTATTTTGCTTGTTTGTTTGTTGTGCCTCTTCCTGAACTGGGAGTTCTTAGGTCAAAAATTCAACTGATGAGGTCAACAAGATGGCTCAGAGGGAAAAGGTGCTTGCTGCCAAGCTTGAGAACTTGCGTTCAATTCAGGAGACCCACATGGGAAAGAGAGAGCTGACTCCCACAGTCATCCTCTGGCTGCCACCTTTGCACCATGACATGTCCCCCCCAAAAAAAAACAGATAAGTAAATAAGTGTACTAAGAATGTTTTAAAAACCAGAAAATATCCAACTGATGCCACGTCATTATATTATCTTTAGTGTTTATTTCTATTTCATATTCCCCGTGCTTTATCAATTTTTTCTCTTTTTTATGTACTTTCTTTAATGGTTTTTAATGTTCCAATGTTTCTTTTGCTCTGCTAGTGGACATCCATAAACCCTTTATAATCAAAAACGATTTTCCTGTCTCCATAAAAATGAAATAGCATGTCCAAACCCCTAATGAAACAACGTAAGGGTTGCATCACTGGGCGTTTAATAATTTCCCTTCATTTCTTCCTTACTCCCTCCTGAGCACGATTAAAAACTACCTTAAATTTTGGTTCTGGGTTGTTAAGTTTTTACTTTGTGCCGCTTTTGTTTTATGAATGCCTGCTTAGCCGTCCCACTAAGTTTCATAGTCATATTTTTAGCAATTACTCAGTATTAACTTTAGGTTTTGATGTCTTTGCTCATTTTGCAATGCACTTCTCTTTTGGTGTTTTATCTTGCTGAAAGAAATACATCCTGAACTTCTACAATCTTGCAGTGATTTCTTTTTCTAGATAGGTTATGTAGGTGATAAATTTTTTATATTCTTGTATGCCTACAAATATCATTACCCATGACATACACTTTAATAATGGGATTAGAACTTCAAAATGTCTTTTTTAGAGATATTATTTCATTTTTCCTGCATTTTATGTTGTAGATGAGAAGTTTGATGGCAACAATTAAGGTCATAGATTTTAAAAGCCCATAGGAAGTTTAAATACCCATCACAAATAAGAATATACTGTGATGAGAATCATTCCTTTTTTATAAACTGTGTGTGTAAGTGTGTTGTGTGTATGTTATGTGCATTTGTGTATTGTGTGTTGTCTGTGTGTGCATGTGTGTGTTGTGTGTACGTGTTGTGTGTGTGTGTGTGTGTGTGTGTGTGTGTGTGTGTGTGTGTGTACTCAAGTCCCTTTCCAGCTCAGACATCCCATCTGCATCTCGTTCTTCCCTTCTGATCTTTTGCACGCACATATTGCATGTGCTGAACCAATCTTCAGGGTGTTACTATGCTGTTTCTGCTAGCACAGATTATCACAAATATAGTGGCTTAAAGCAACACAAATGTTTGTTTGGCTCTGGAGGTCAAAATCTGAGATGGGTTGCATTGTGCTAGAGTCAAACTATCAAACACCCTTTGGGGTACCAAGTGAAGTAATTGTTCCAGAAGCTCCTCTGCTTTGTGGGAGCTACCTCTTGACTCCTGGTCATAGCTTTTGGCTTCAACGGCAACAGCATAGCATCTTTAAATCTATAACATATCACTCCTGTACCCTTGATTCCCTTATAACAATGCTTGATATTGGCAATCCATCCATCTCAAACTTCGTCACCAACCAACAAAGCTCCCTTTATTGTGTGAGGGAAGTAGTCACAGTTTGGGAGGACTAAGAAGAGAGTCTCTTGTAAAGGCTCTTGCTTATTATCCCATAGAAAGTTGTGTGATTCTGAGAAAATTGTTTCTTCTCTCCAAAGGCTGGGGATGTGTCTATGTTTTATATATACTATGATATTTTTAATTTTCAAGATTTATTATTCAACTTATAAAATTTCAACTGAGATTTCAGAATGTCATCCAATACTAATTTTCCTTTTTTCTCATAGAGCTTTTATTTTAGCATGCAGTTTCCAGTACTTCAGCCCAAAGGGGTGAAGAAGATAAGAGATCTAGAGATTTTAGTAAATGAAAAAACATTTTTAAAGTATTTTTATTTTTGAGATTATAATACAATCACATCATATCCCCTTCCCTCCCTCAAAATCCTCTCATGTGCCCCTCTTACTGTCTCTAAAATTCATAGCCCCTTTTTTTAAAATTTATTTTTAGACACTTTTATTAGGGAGAGGAAAGTTTTGCCCTCATTCTCCTATGTGTGTGAAACCACATAAGAAACAATAAACTCAATTTACAGAAATAATCTGTAACAACAATCAGTATGTGCCACATTGACATCTCATACTGCCAATTATACCACCAAGTGCCAAAGACATAATTTTACTTAGTTAATTTTCTGTTTTCACCATCAATGATTTTTCCCCCAGGGGACTACTCAGTTTGTTTTCCAATGAACTATTTTCAGATTATTAATCTTCATACATTATTTGAATTTAGGTTATATGCTCACCTTTCTGAGTCAGAACATAATGCATAGAATTAGTCTCTGAAGTTTACAATGAGACTCATATGTCATACAGAAATCATGTGTGATTTCCAACACGTTCTATAATACGCATGAATTCAGGAGACAGAAGCCCTGACACCCGTCATGCACCACATACAAGTGATGGGAAGTATTTCTTCAAGTGTGCCTGCTAAGAACCCATGCTGGGGGTTTCTCAGAGAGCCATTCTTTCAGCTTGACACAAGGAGCAAATGTCCCATGATGGTTCCTTCAGAATTCTTTTTCCATCTGTCCCACTCATTTCCCTACCCCCCGAGTTTGAGGGTCCCCTAGAATTTTCCTGGGAATATATGTTTCCTTGGTCCATCTTTATAGCATTTTACGTCATGCATTACTTATCTTTAAAATATACTAATATGTTGCCATTTGCCTTTTAAAAATTCTTAATATTCTGCTCCAACAAACACAGGTACTCTAGACTTTCCCAGTAGTGTCACGACTCCATCCTTATTTCTGTTTTGTGGCATTAATGAGATATGAGATAGTAGTTTTGCACAACCAAATATTGTAAACCCCAAATCCCTATCTCGGTTGTTCATTTTGCTGCGGTGTGAGTGCTTGACAAATTGTAACATATTTTTACATGTACAAATACAATTACACAGACAGTGGGCACAAATTTTGATCTATTAACCTCATTAATGCAGGCTTTCTGGTCGTTAGAATGTCTGGGTAGTGTTTATTTGAGCATTCACTTGCTAATGAAATGTCTAAGCCTAACGCTATGCTGGAGAGAGACGCAGTTTGTTTTTGCTGCTGTTTCTAAGCCTTCCTAGTCTTCGTAGTGTCTGTTGTGTGTAGGATTCAATTTTGTACTTGGGTTGACTCTAAGCAGTTCACACCCATTAAAGGTTGACAATTTATCTCATTCGGCAGTTGGCTAGAGAATCGTGAACTTGAGAAAATTCATTTTCTTGGACTTGGACTCCCCTGGTTTCTAACTTCTCTACCAGAAAGTCGTACACATTCTATTTGTTTCATCAATCTCTATCCACATGACGCTTAACACTTGAAGTCAGGGTTGCAGAACACCTCTTGCACACTCCAAGAGCTAATATTTTACTCATCCCTCAGAATCCTCCATCCGAGGGTTCCCTGCCCAGTTCCACAGCCATGAGTGCTCTTACTGCATCTGGACCAAGAACCCTTTAGTGTGATCTCAGCTTCGAGTTTATAAACTGTGTAGTCCCAGCATCTATACAGACAATTTCTATCCTTACATGGCTTATATGGCACTTTCAATCTTCTGTCCCAGGCTCCAAGATTTGCATGAGGACCTCATATATCTGTGTAAGCACTTTGACTGTAGTCATCTTAATTGAAAGTTAGTCCATGCTTTAATTTCTTTTATAAATAACAACAGCAATAATAACAAGCCCCCTTTACTGAGTGCAAATTAGGTACCAAGTATTTTAGTATGCTGGGTGAATTTTGAATTCTCAAATAAACATAATAGAAAACAAAACCATGGGATAATAAATAAGGCTTTTTTTTTCTTTTTGTCACAATGAGAGATCTGGGCATTTGGGAGCTTCTTGTAATAAAAAAAATAATGCAGTTATTTAATGTCTTTCATAATGAAGGCTTTTGAATTTGATTGATTTTTTCCTTGTTATTCTAAAAAGACTACATTAGTTTGAGCCATTATTCCCACAAATAGAAATTTTGAAAAATGGGAAAGGTGTTTATATTAAAAACTAAAATTATACCTGAGATGGTAGCCAACTCTTCTTGTGTCCGAAAGTAACACAGAATCACTTTGACTTGACTTGACTATAGGAAAGGGATTTGAAAATGGTAGGTCATTACATCTATAGCCATATGTTTATAACATCCACAATATTATATTTCTTACTCCTCTGTAAGTAGTTCACTCTAAAATTATTGCTGGTCAGAGAATTTATGTAACTAATTCAAAACTTCACCATTAATCCTCTCCAACTGCTGAAATTCTAGTGGCCTCTTTTTTTTCTGAATCAATGTTTTCTCTCTTCTTCTTCTTCTTTTCTTTTTTGCTTATTAAATGTTCCCTCTCCTGAGAAACTAGTGGGTATAATCATTAAAGCAAGTTTGGAGGAATAGTTGAATGGTTTGCTCCATTGAGTTGATGCCTATGTACATGAATCTATGTAAGATACGCTTCTGTGAAAGTCTCTATAGAGCCAGCTTTGAGAAGTGGGTGAAAGAGCTGAGGAACCACTGGCCTGAAGACCAGTCTGAATTCTAGTATTTGCCAAAATATAACTATCAACCTAGCAATTTGTCACTCCATCTCTCTAGACCTTAGGTTCCTCTCTCTCACTCGCTCTCCATCTTCCTCTCCCCCCATCTCTCTCTTTCCCCCCTCTGTGTGTGTGTGTCTGTGTGTGTGTGTGTGTGTGTGTGTGTGTGTGTGTGTGTGTGTGTGTGTGTGTGTGTGATCTCCAGGTCAATTTACAGAGTGCAGTCAATTTTATTGCCGCCAAACACCACCTCATTCTATTATTCTTCTACTCAAACAACATCAGTTGTTCACAGTGGATACTGTAAGCTGGCAAGCAAACAGGGAATCATAATTCTCATTTCCTTTGGTGTTCATTGCTACAGAATCAAGGGATGTGAAATATTCCATTCCTCAACCTCTAGGTATGGCAGGATGGCTATTCCTGGCTACTGACATGTTAAGTGACAGTCTTGAGAGGAGAGCCACCAGAATGGTCATCAGTGCTTGGTCATTCTTCCTGCGGGCAGCACAGGCATGAGGCTAGAAGAGAATGTAGTTGTTTTTCCTCTTTACTCTTTTGGGGTGCCTGTCACCCAGCTCCCAAATAAAACACATGTGGAGGCTTTTTCTTTCTTATAAATGTCCAGCCTGAGCTCGACTTGTTTCTTGTCAGCTTTTCTTAAATTATCCCGTCTATCTTTTGCCTCTGGGCTTTTATCTTTCTCTATTTCTGTATATCTTTTCTTTCCTTATTATTCCATGTCTACCTGTGTGGCTGGGTTGTTGACCCCTGGAGTCCTCTCCTTTTCTCATTCCTTCATCTTTTCTCTCTTTTTATTCTTCTCTTTATTCTCTCTGCCTGCCAGCACCACCTGTCCTTTCTCTTGCCTTGCTATTGGTCATTTAGCTCTTTATTAGATCAATCAGATGTTTTAGACAGGTAAAGTAACACAGCTTCCCAGAACTGTGTTAAACAAATGTAACACATCAAATGTGACACAGAATAAACAAATGTAACACAACCTAAAATAATGTTCTACAGCAAGAGAACATCACAATCATAATGTTTTTGTTTTTTTGTTTTGGTTTGGTTTGGTTTGGTTTGGTTTGGTTTGGTTTTGGTTTTTCGAGACAGGGTTTCTCTGTGGCTTTGGAGCCTGTCCTGGAACTAGCTCTGTAGACCAGGCTGGTCTCGAACTCACAGAGATCCGCCTGCCTCTGCCTCCCAAGTGCTGGGATTAAAGGCGTGCGCCACCATCGCCCAGCTTCAAAATCATAATGTGAGAAGCATGTTGACAAACCTCCCTGTAAACAAACAGAAAGGCCCATGGTACCGTTAGTCACTCTGCCAAGTCTGAGCCACTTGCTTCCTGAATGTCTTCTTGAATGGAATAAAGAAGCTCTTTTCTCAATGGGATTATTTTCTGTCTCACTTTTCTTGTTCATAGATGAAGACATCCTTATTGATAACCTTTCACTTCCAAAAGTAAGCTGCAAAGGTGTCAGAGTGATGCTATAGATGTTCTAGCTTCTGTTCTGTTCTATCCTTCCAGAATTTTTCCATACTCTCCTTCACAAATTGCTTCTTGGCAAGTCCAAGGCAAGTGTAAAGTAAACCCTCCCCTTCAGCAAGTTCTCTTTCTTTCCTGACTGGTGCCATTTCTCATTCCTTAGCATTTTAATCTTCTAGAACACTCTGCACTCTGTAGTCTTGGCTTATACTTAATCATCTGTCTTTACTTTTGTGAGCCCCAAAGGTTTGAGTACTCATCATCAGCCCCACCCTCCTCTTCTACACACACACGGAGCCTCTGTCCCACGTAACACATTGCCCAGGTTAAGTTTTTAACAGTATGACATAATGAATGAGAAATGTGTATGCAGTCGTTCTGACAACTTTCTTTGTTTCAATCATGAGAAGTAATCTTTGGTTTCTCTTGTTTGTCCCTGCTGTCTCTTATATCTCTGTCACTCATAGTAGCTTTTATAGATCACCATTCCCAAGCTATTATTGACCTTCTTAGCAAAATATCAAAACCTAGGCAGGGGGAGAAATACGCTTGTTTCTGGAGCCTGATCTGTAAAACTAGTTCCAAGATCTCTGCTGTGTACTGAACAGGAACAAGTTTTAATTCTCTCCTTGGCAGCCAGAGTTGCATGAGTGCCAACCATCTCCAAATTCAGCTACCTCTAAGTGAAGTGAAGAAGCTTACAAACAGTGAGCAATCATGAAACTTCCTCCACAATCCAACACAGTGCCTGTCAAACACACACTCACCCAGTAAATGTTTTAATTGCTTTTACTTTCTGAAATTAATATAATTGTGTCTTTCCCCCATTCTATTTCTCTCCTTCAACCTTCAACCTCTTCCATGTATCCCCCTTGCTCTTGCTCTCATACTTATGGCCTCTTTTTCTTTAATAGTTGTTATATATTTACACACACACACACACACACACACACAACCTGTCCATTTGAAACTGTTTGACTCCACGTTTTCATTTAGGCATGTTTTACTTTGAAATACTGCTCAATCATTTTTTTATTTATGCTTATTATCCATGCACCAACTGCTTCTTAGAGAGATTTGTGGTAACTAAAAGCTACAGGTACAACATAACCAATTTGTCACTCATGTGAGGTGAAAAAAGATAAAACCAAAACCACCTCTGTGATAGGAAAATGCAGAGTGGGGTTTTAAAGTTCAATTTACTTATTCTTCCCTTGAACTATAGGTTTCCAGTTTCAGTCGAAGCCCAAATAAAACCCAAGGTCAGGAAGACTGAGCCAATAGGAATACATATTACCCTCACAAATTTCAGAGCCCAGAACGCAAGGAAAAAATCTACCGGCATTGTGATCTGCCCCTTCCCCTCGGCTTCAGATGATGGCAGAGATAGGATGCTACCCACAGGGCCCACGGTGTTCACAGGAATGAACCATCTCACCAAAAAGAGACTTCTATGTGATTGAGTTTAAAACCAACATAAGTGAACTGAGATATCCCATTCTGTGAGGTTCCCAACAAACCTTAAACCAGTGATGACACCCTGATGCAAGGCTGGAAAGGAAGCAACACTAGAAATGGTCTTTTTGTTTCATTCTTTTCATCCAGATGAGGAAACTTGGAGAATTTAGTCTTCTAATACAGTCTTTATTAAAGCTACTTTCTCTGGACTGCTTATTCTCTAGGACTGGGTTCAGTGAGTTTCAAAGGTCACGGGCCTCCAGGAATCATTTTCTAGTCTCTGCTTGGTGGCCATCTCATCAGTACCCTCTTCTGCATAGATATGCTACCTCAATCCCCATGTAACCCTCTTCCTACATAGGTCCTCAGATCTTCAGTTGTAATGAAAGGGTAGTAGTACATGCAAGTGTTCTCAGCTTGTTTTAGACATTCATAGACAAGATTGCAAATAACACCTGGTCACATGTTTTGATACTTTTATGATACCCTTCCTTGTCTTAATGCATATAGGAGAAAATCCCATTTAGAGTCTGTAGTTGAATAGTTACTAGTTTACTATTGAGCTCTAAAAGTGAAAGTGTTCCCATGAGAGAGTAAGTTTAATTTAAAAATGAATTATTATTAATAGTACCCCAATGAACCATACTGTCAATGAACCTCCCATGCATCTGAATACCTGTGTGCTTTATTATTTATTGACCATATATAATCAACAGAATGTCATAGAAGTAACACTGACATCAAAGTTACAATGTGATCAGAAGCCTTGAATTTTCTCCTGGCTGTCTGTTGGGACCCACACTTGGAATTTTCCTTTCAGAATCTAGACACCATGCCCATGAAGTGAGAGGCCAAAAAAAAGTATCTGGGCATGACAGTAAATTCTGAGTTTCCAGATGTATATTTTGGATATAAAATGGCACCACAAGCTCATGTGTTGAAGGTTGGTTCCCACCCAATGAGTAAGGAAATGAGACCTACATGGTGAAAACAATCACTTCTGCTTGGCAGCTGCTGTGAGCTGAACAATGTTCTTCTGTCATGTTCTGCCACCATCATCTTTGTGACTTGCCACAAACTTAAAAAATCATTGAACCAGTTGACTATGGACTAAAATCTCTGAAACTAAGATCTGTATTAATGTTGTCTTCTTCTAAGCTGATTGTACCATTCATTTTTTTTCACAAGACAAATTTGGCCAACACACCAATCAGTGATCTAAAATGGATTGCTAGTCTTGAGAGTGTGTCATTATTGACATCCAGCTCCAAAGAACCTTCAGCCAATGCCCACAAGAAAGACCCAAGGTATTCCCACTGATAACAATGGGTCTACGGAATCAAAGGATAAAACATACTTATTTTAGGTCACTATGTTGTAAAGCAATTTGTCACAGAGCAAAGGATACTTGGAAGAGCAGAACATGCTAAAAGTTTATTTTCCCCACAAGTCTCTACAAATCTCGGCGGCAAACGATAATCAATATCTGCCAAGATCTAGAAGCTGGTCAAAGTGGAATTTATTTAAACTTCCATCCCATCCTGCCAAAGATGGTGCCATTTCCAGTCAAGTTATTTCTTTCATTCCACTCTTAAGCAAGATACTAGAGACAGAAAATCTTGAAAGAAAAAAATGCAATTTAAAAAATATCTGTTGAGATAGGTATTTTGACATTTGAAGGAAGGAAAAACAATTTAGGATGCTTTAAGAGCTTTCCAGTGTTGACTTTCATACTATGTCGCTCTGTACTACAGAAAATAGTCCTTATCTTCTTATCTAGCTTTTTAGAGCAATCTACAGTGGCATGAGGCACCCTGTAAAGGTCTTAATTGGAATGTGCACTGAGACTTTGGGGTTGCAGTTTGCTTATTATATCTGCAAATCAAACAGGCTGTTTTTTTTTCTTTTACTGTCTTTTCATTTCCTCTTCTCTCTCTTTTTCTCCTCTTTTTTCCTTCCAACTCCTACCTTCCCTTTCTCTGTTATTCCCTCTCTTTTTCTCTCCCTCCATCCCTTACACTCTCCTTTTCCTTTTCTCAGCCTGCTCTTCATTCTTCCATGCCCCCCTTTAAAACAATGCTAATTTCAGTTATACCTTATTGAGGACAATAAAGAGGAAGAAAAAAAATCTTATTTTAGGAACTTCCTTAGCCACGCACACAGAAAAAACGCAACACACACACACACACACACACACTACTTGCATTGGATGCTCAGTAGACCAACTAAGAGGCAATGTCTGCTGTGTGCAGGTGAGCAAACTAAAGACAGGACCATGTAATTTCCATTTTGCCACCTTATATTTGAACTCTGTCTTTAGGTCTACCAGTTGTCTATAGTATATAAGATGCCTACCAGAGTTTCTGCCTAACTCAGAATCCCTATTCTTTTGTGTCTATTAGCAATCTATGAAGAACTGTGTTTTACTCCATTCTGTGCCAGCATTTCTGTCAATTTCTTTTGTCAATTTCTTTTGTCTCAGTATGTGAGCTTCTTTCTGTGTGTCCACAGATATGCCAGTGGCAAAACAGATGACTATACAAAAAAATTCCTTTTTTTTTTTTTACATATTTTGCTCTCCAGATTTTCAGTTGCATTGTTTGGGTTGTCTAGAGACACTGAATTGATAAGCTACATATTTGAGAAGATACATGCTGGCTGGGAGTAGAAGGATGTGAAAAGGCAGCCGTGTGATTCAATGTGAGATCAAAGACCTCAGAAATGGAGGAAAAGGAAGCTGATGAGTGAGACCAAGTCTAGGCCTAAAGGCCTAAGGCTAATGGTGTAAGTCCATATACTAAGCCATAGGTCTGACAAGCATCAACACATGAGGGTAGAAAGGGGCTCAAGCAGGGAAATCAAATGCTTTACCCCTCTCTCTGCCTCATGTTCTATTTGGACCCCTCAAAGGTTTGAACAATGACATTCCACATTCCTGAGGGCTTTCATTTTTCTTATGCCTAATCTACTAATGGAATGAAGAGTTGATCTCTTCCTTAAATGCTTTTACAGATATACATAGAAATAGCATTTTACCAGCTATCTGAGCATTTCTTAGCCTAGTCAAGTTAACACACAATGTTTCCATCACAGTGATTAACTATGCTGGATCACCCGAATAAATTTATAGATAATTTTAATGCAAGCATTCCTGAGCCTCTCGGTGACCTCTGTAGAGAGGGAAGGCCAGAAATGGGTTGTTTCTCTGAGCTGCTAGAGTCATCTCTTAACTTGATGCCTGCTGGCTGGTTTGACATCTCCTGCTTCCAGAGTTTGGATGTGGTTTAATAGCTTAACAGTGTCTGCTAAGAGTTCGTTGTGACAGAGGGATAAGTTCTCTGTGTGCTGATTTCAGGAAGCTATGAGACTTTTGAGAAAGGGGACATCATGGGAGGTATTTCATCATTGAGGAAGACACTCTTAGAGACTGCTGGGCCTCAAGCTATCTCTGTGGGTTTTTTTTTTTTTTTTTTTGCTTAGCGATGTGATGTAAGCTAGGCCACAAGTATTCTCATCAGAGTGTCCTGCCTTTTATTACCTTGTATTTCCTTTACCGAGGTTGATGGGGTATCAAGTGATCAGCTAGGGAAAATCAAAGGAGCTATGGTCATGTGAAATTACTATTAACAATTTTTACCAGTCACTTTTCTATAATCGCATATATGTACATATACGCCAATAGGTCCTCTCCCATATCCCTGGTCTTGGACTTTGAACATTAAAAATTCTGAGCCAAATAAACCTTTTCTCTTTATAAGATGGCTGCCCCAGGTAATTTATTGCAATGCCAAAAATGTGACCCATATATCCTTCAAAACACATTACACATACAATTCATAATTGGCATTCATAAGGCTCAAAGATTTTTGAATAGATTTTGAGATTATATAACTACCAATGGAGTCCTAGGTTTCTCATACCAAGGATTATAGGGTATCCAAATGATCAATAAAAATAAAAGAAACAATGATATAAGACTGAGCTTGTGGCACATATTTTATTAATAATTTTAATTATGGTTACATGTGTACTTATAAACATATATTACATTTTAACACACATATATGTACTTGTTTCATAGTTAACATTCAACTTTCATTTTCTTCTTTTTAAATAGTATAGTTTGCGTGTCTACTTTTAAAGTCAAGCTATGCAAGTCTCTTCTATCTTTGCGGTGGTGGCGCGCCTTTAATCCCAGCACTCGGGAGGCAGAGGCAGGCGGATCTCTGTGAGTTCGAGACCAGCCTGGTCTACAAGAGCTAGTTCCAGGACAGGCTCCAAAACCACAGAGAAACCCTGTCTCGAAAAACCAAAAAAAAAGAAAAGAAAAGAAAGAAATTTGTATTTTAAGATGTAAAATGTTTTTACATTTCTGTTGTTTCTGGATTTTCTTCTTGTTTTAAAAGCCTTGGGTAGAACATGATTATAAATACTATAAATTTAGTTACTGTGGACCTTCTAGATTTATGACTATAATCCACCTCAAAAATTTAGTCTATTGAATTATAAATAAATCTTCCTTTCCAGTTATTTAATTTTTTGGCTAAATGCCCCTGAATGTGCTTGAGTCATCTATGTTCATTTTTTAAGATTAATTTAATTTGATTATATGCATATAAATGTTTGCCTGTATGCGTATGTGCCACATGTGCCTTTAGAGGCCAGAAGAGAGTATTGTACACACTGTTACTCGAGTAATAGATGGTTTTCAGCCATTACATGGGTGCTGGACTCGAACCCAGTCCTCTGCAAAAGCAGCAAGTGTTCTTAACCACTCAGCCACAATCTCTCTACTCACTGCTCTTTAAGTTTTTCTCATCATCTATTTATGCATCAGGACTGTATGGTTTATTTATTTCCTTTTTATCATTCTCCATGCTTCTACATAAATCTTTTCTCTACTTCATTTTTAAATAATTTATTACTGAAAGCTACTGAATATGCACAAAAGCAAGAATTCCTTGAGAAGACTGGACACAAAAGACTGTCAAGGTGGATTGCCATAGCAACGAAGCTTTCTACGTAGAATCTGAATAAAATAATCAGGGCATCAAGATGTCCGCAGATCAGGAAATAATCCCCATTTTAGAAATGGTTATGGTCTTCATTTTCCTCAGTGTGAACTGGCACATTTCATTATACAAAGCCACATGGGGAAATATTAGGACGAAAAGAAATAGCACTGGGGTCTCATGAGAAATTAGCAGGGCCAGTGGTTGAAGAAGCAGAATCAAGGGAGGAAACTGGGTTAGAGTTGTCATCTTGGGTCACATAGGAAGACATGAGTCACAGTAAGCTAACTCAGGGTTGACTGAACTCTTTCAGCAGCTTCTGAGTCATAGAGGCAGTCTGTAAGCCATCTGGTACCCAACTATGATGTATGAGATGAGAAGAAGAAGACAATGAGAGAGTGCTCTAGAGTCTGAGAAGCCAGGTCAGTGCCTTAGTTAGGTTTCTATTGCTTTGATAAAGCACCATGACCAAAAACAACTTGAGTAACAAAGGGTTTATTTCAGCCTACAACTCTCATCACTGAGAGAACTCAGTGTAAGAACCAGGAGGCAGGAGCTAATGTAAAGTCCACGAAGGAACACTGCTTACTGACTTTCTCCCATGACATTCAGTGGTGCTTTCTTATGGTACCCAGAACCACCATGTTAGGGATGGCACCACCCACAGTGCTCTGGGCCCTCTCCTATCAATCATCAATCAGTAAAATGTATCACAGGCTTATCAACATACCAACCCTATTCTCTTGATTAAGATTCTGCCTTCCTAGATTATCCTAACTTATATCAAGTTGACATAAAAACTTCCCAGCACACCCTGTAAAATGGAATTGGGGAAGCAAATGCTGAGTTGTCTGGTTTGCAAAGGAAAAGCACACTTAGAAACAGATCAATTATGTCTCCTCAGAAATGACTAATTCAAGGTGGGACATCCCTCCAGGATCAGTGAGGCCATAAATAGTGCCAGAAGAGAGAATGAACATCACAGCATGTTTTCTCTCAAGGTAGTCCACAGGCCAGCAACTCTCGCTCTCCCATTGCTCTTTATGAAAGAACTTACCACTCCAGTATGGATATCTTCATGATCTCTAGTCCCCACATGCATACACACAAACACACACACACACACACACACACAGAGAGAGAGAGAGAGAGAGAGAGAGAGAGAGAGAGGGAGAGAGAGAGAGAGAGAGAGAGAGAGAGAGAGAGAGAGAGAGAGAGAGAATGTCAAAAGAAATACAAGTACTATCAAACAAAATACTATGTAGTTACTTAACTATTATTTGAAGAAATTAATTTGTTAAAAAAAGAAATTAAGTAAGAAGAGATTCTCATGTTGTGATGGAAAAATATAAAGGAAGTTCAGAGAGCTATATACTGTGTATTTTATTTTAAAATGAAGAAAACAACCTAAATATTAGCAGTGGTTATTTTTAGATTGAGAGTTTATGGAAATTTGTTGTAAGATTTATTGTTTTATATTTACTATAGTGAGCACATACTGTAATTTGAAAGAAAGATTAAATATTTTCAAAACAATTTTTTAACTGATTAGACCCTCATTTAGGCAGAGTATGCACATTGTTAGAGTGTGAATAAATTTGCGAAACATTTATTTGGCCCATATGTTGTATCAAAATCCTGGCTAAAGTAAAGCATTGCCCAATTCATCCATCATCCTAATGGAGTAATCAAAGTAAATGTTGGGTCATAGAAGACAATGGGGCAAAGCCTTCTCTAGAGAGAAACCCAACTGTGGCTACTTGCCCAATTTTTATATGGAGACCATGGTGCCCACAGAGGTACCAGTTAGAGCTGAATCGGAAGAAAAACCAATGCTGGTCCATAGCATGATATGTTACAGCCCTGCCAGTGGAGACTGTTGGCATTCCTGCAGAGTGGTATGCTTTCAGGATGTTTAAGGTCTCGAGGTCTGTTTTCCTAGTCTTCCTTAACTAAAGAAGTCACTTCTAAACTTGCCTGCTCATCAGAATTTGTGTGGGGAGCATCTCTCAATGTTAAGATCGTGAGTATACTGCCTACTTTCAGTAGATCTTGGAATGAACTTTCCAGTTTCTACAGAGCGCTCAGGTGAAGCATAGCTTTGCAAACCATGTTTTTGGGCATGTTTACCTCTCTTCACATTCATAGGGAGTACAGAGTAGAGAAGGTTGCTAAACCTAAGATGACCCATAAGCAGAAGGTTTTCAAATAACTTTATAACGTTGTCATTCCGAAATAGATATATAGAGAGATAATGCCCCCTGAACCCTGAATGATATACCAAAATACCTGAGGGACAGGTAGTCAATGAAATATGTATGCTTTAAAAAAAAAGTTTAAAATCAAGCTTACTTTACTGTTTATGGAAGAGCTGAAAATTTCTGTTAATACATTGCAAAGAGTAAATGTTATGTGTTTTTAAAAAGAAAAATAGATATGGAGTGGGATGATTGAAAATTTTCAGTCATTGTAATAAGAGCAGCTGTTCACTGGTCATTTGTCTCAAGTCAAAAACTGTGCTAAAATCCTCACCTGCTTTCCACTCTTAAATACTCACAATCACCCTAGTGTAGGAATTAGATTTGCATAATATAGGCTAAGTATGAGAAGGTGGCACACCAGCCCCATATGGCCAGTGGCTTAAAATAACAAAGATTTGTTTCCCATCATGCACGTGTCCATTTGAGTGCTGGCAGGAGCTCCTCTTCCATGTCATCTTCACTATAAGACATTGGCTGATAAAGTCCTCACAGTCTGTAATGGGGCAGGGTGACAAAGCTGGGCTAAGGGAGGAGAAAGCGTGTACATTAGCCTTCACACATGTCCACTATGATAC
This sequence comes from Microtus pennsylvanicus, assembly GCF_037038515.1. Classification (NCBI taxonomy): domain Eukaryota; kingdom Metazoa; phylum Chordata; class Mammalia; order Rodentia; family Cricetidae; genus Microtus; species Microtus pennsylvanicus. The sequence continues at coordinate 28,748,226 of NC_134589.1, read as the reverse complement.
AGAGTGCCTCACTTCAACCTGGCCAGAACACTTCACATAGCCACACAGACTTTAAAAGTGAAAAGAAATGAGATTTTCTTATTGCATAACCAGACCTATTGGTGAGCCTCACTAATATTTACTTCAATATTTTGAATGGCAAAGTAGTAAAACTATTGCCAATTATCAATTTTGGCAAAATCATGGAGCAATAAAAACTTCATTGTTCATTGCTGGTAAAGAGTGAAAATTTGCGATAGCTTGAAGAAGAACTTGGCAATTTCTTTTAAAAGTAAAAATACTCTTATCATAGTGTGTGTGTGTGTCTGTCTGCCTGTCTGTCTGTCTTTATGTGTGTGTGTGTGTTTACTTAGGCAGGATCTCTGTATCTTATGCTGAACTCAAACTCACTATGTCACGGAGGACGGCCTTGAACTCTTAATCCTCCTATCTCAGCCTCCTGAGTGCTAGGATTACAGATGTGTGCTACCATTCTCACGTGCTGAGCTGGGCACCAAACCAGCTTTTTTACATGCTAGGCAGTTACTCTATCAACTAACCTATATCCCAGCCCCTGTACATGTTTTATCTTAATGCACCGCTTCCCAACTGATAGCTTCTCTGACCCTCAAGGAATATTTAGCAATGTGAGAATATGCATTCTAGCCAGAAGTTGCTACTGGGATTTAATGGGTAGTTCTAGTAATGCTGATCAACATGCTGTAGGTCAGAGAACAGCTCCTCACAACAGAGGACTCTTCTACAAAAATGCTCAAGGCTGAGGAATTCTGTTCCAAAGAAAGAAAGACTTAGGGCGACACCTATATGTGAAAGTTTGTGGCAGCATCATCCACAATCACTGATAACTGGAAGCAACTACAATATCTTTTCTTTTTTATATAAACTTATTTATTTGGTTAATTTTTTAGCTGTGTATATGTGCCTGTGTGTGTGCATATGCACACACATGCACACACACACACACACACACACTCATGAGCCATGATATATATATGAAGGTTACAGGATAACATGTGGAAGTCAGTTTTCTCCTTCCACCATGGGAGTCTCGGGGATGGAACTCAGGAAGTCAGCCATTACTGACTGAGGCTACTCACTAAAGTCTTTGAATTGATGAATGGTTGGAAATTTTGGTACTCAGTACAATAGACTACTTAGCAATAGAAGCGATGAATTTCTGATAAGTAGAACACCACAGATACACCTTATAGGCTAACATTGTGCTAAGTGATAATAACCAGTCTTGAAAGTTATATGTTCTACAATATATTCTAGAAAGGGCAAGAAGACAAGAGGGATGCAGAACTGACCAAGGTTTTCCAAAGACAGAGAGGTAGAAGGGAGAGAGAGTTCACATCCAACGGGACTCTATGACAAAATGCTGGAGATAGTGAGATTGTTTCATTGTCTCATTTTGTTGTTGGCCACATGAATACACATGTGTGTTAAAATTCAGCCCAAAAGTAAATTTTGTTACACATAAATCATATTCTAAAATTAAAAGTATATAACATCATAAAAGAATAAAAGTTGAGATGCCGACTCACAGTACAGTGTAAGGAAGATGACCCAAGTCCCTGTGGTTGTATAGACAGCACTTATCCTCATTCTGAGAAGCTGTCTCTCAGTGGTGAGCAGGTTGAGCTGTGAGTTAAGGTCAAAAGCATGTGTGAACTTGATTGATCATGCTTCTCTCAAAGTTGTTGAGTAAGGATGCTCTTGGGACACAACAGCTCCGCCTCTGTCTATGAACAGATGCAGAGTAGGTCTAAGCTACTGTCCTTGCTCTGACCATCCTCACCCAACTGGATTCCCATAAGCAAGCATGGAGACTTGTTAACTAGCAGAGAAACCCAATTCAAGAAGCGCTACCCTCAGATGAAGCCAACGGTCAGCGGAAAACAGAAAAGGAGACAGTGACTTGGGAATTATAGTTTCTTCGACCCATAGCCACAGTTCTCTTTTGCAAATCTCCATCTTGAAGTGCATAACTCTAACAAGGAAAGCTGCCTGGAATACCAGAAACAAACACCGGGAAGAGCTGTCAATGTTTTCACTTTATCCTCTGAAACAAGGCTAATGTAAGGTGTCTGGTTTATCTTGAAGTTGTCTGGCACTCTCGCATGGCTGTCTTGGAATGAAGGGTCAGAGGCTATCATAACCTGGCCTTCTCCTGACATTTAATTCACAGAAACAACTACAATTGCTTAGGAAACAACTCAAAAAGAACTTGGTTTAAAAAAAGAGAGAGAGAGAGAAAGGAGTGATGATATTTTTGTTAGTCTAAATAATTTCTCCAAGTGTATATGATCATTTTGGAGGGGAAAAGAACTTTAAATAGGTAAAATAGTATTGGCTGGACACTATCTCTGCTAAAAAGAGCTGTTAATGGACTTACGCCAAGTTCTTGGATCCTAAAAGGAAGCCTTTACAATAATAGAAATCTATCAATTTCTAGAAAGACTATTATTACCACCCAAATTTAGTAACTACCAATTACCACATAATTGTATACACAACGGCCACAAGTTAGTAATATTCTTTGGCATCCATTGAGTATTTACATGTATAAAATTGACTTAGACTAGCAGGCTGAATTTTTTTTCAGGGGAAGAATATATATTGCCTCGTATTTTATGGAGAAAAATGTAAAACAATTCATGCTGATTATAAGTCATGGTGATTTAGATCTTTTTTTTTCCACAGAGAAAAGCTAGTAGATGAGTTAGGAAGAAAAGAGGACTCATGTTTGTTAAAAGCATGTTACATAGTAATCATAGTCCAGGTGTTTTGGGTGCATTATCCTGTGTGTGTCTATAATTCTTTCAAATTCCTGTCAACCTATTCGTGTCTAGGTGTAGAACATAAAGTTATTGCTGGCCACTTTAAACAATGACTTTTTGAGATCATAATTTAATACCAATATTTCTCCCTTTGCTTTCCTATATTCAGACCCTTTCATATACACTCTCCATTCTTCATCCAATTCATGGCCACTTTTTTCACTAATTGTTATCAACTCTACACTCTAAAGAACTATAGGCAACCAAGGGAAGCTGGGAGTAGGAGATAGGCCTTCCCTGGAGAAAAGCACACCAACTGGTTATCCATTGATAGCCCCTAAAACGTACCTACAGGTGGCGTTATATGAACCAAGTGGATTGTATTTAGGAATATATGTGTATGTACATGAATGAATGTTTTTTATATCATTAAGTGTTCTAGAAAAAATCTGGACTGAAACACTAAGTCTGACTTTTAGCAGAAAATTGTAGAAACCATGGGGGATGTCTCCTCCTGCCATAGTCAGAATGAGGTTCAAAGCTCACCATAGCCAACACTGGTGCCTGCTACTGCCCCTGGAAGATGGGCATGGACATGGGAACTTTGCTGTAGAAAATCTCAGTGTTTTCACAATCCCCAACAAAAAGAGAGCCCTGAAAGAAGTCTTGCTTCTATCTTTTCTTTCCATCCCAAGCCAGGGCTTGTTAATGATAGAACTAAAGTCACCTAGGAAAGCTAGCTGCAAGGTTTCTAAGAAGTATCTACTTCATCTTTCTAGGCTGTGTGGTGCCAAGACGATTAGAGGAAGTTTGAGTTGTTAGTGAACCCCAACAACCTAGGGTGCTCCACCCTATGCTGCAGCTCACATTGTTTTAATTGATTATGCAGAATCTCAGGGAAGGGTGGCAACTTTAGGAAGGCGGTACAAGCTAGAGAGAAGCACCAGCATTTAACTTATATTGTGTTCAAAGTCACCAGTTAATAGGTACTTTCTCTATATATAAGGTCTTTGACATGACCTTATTTGATCTTTCTTGTAATTCTATCATGTAAGTACTATGATGTTCATTTCGCTGGTTGATTTTTGTAGAAAAAGAACTAATAATAATTGGAATAGCAGTACTATTAGATACTGTCTTAGCCAGTGTTCTATTACTGTGAAGAGACACCATGACCACAGCAACTGTTATACAAGAAAACACTTAATTAGGGGCAGGCTTACAATTTCAGAGGTTTAGTCCGTTATCAGGGCTGGAAACATAGCTGGCAGACATGGTGCTAGAGACATAGCTGAGAGTTCTACGTCCAGTTCTACGGGCTGCAGGAAGAAAGAGACTCTGGGCTTGGAATAGACTTTTTGAAACCTCAAAGCCCACCCCAGTGATACACTTCTTCCTACAAGGCGGCACCTCCTAATCCTTTCAAATAGCAGCACTCCTTGATGACCAAGCATTCAAATCTATAAGCTTATGGGGGGGGTCAGTCTCATTCAAACCACCACAGGTGCTAAACTCCCCTCCCTCTCTTTCCCTCACAGCATACGACACTCTTGGGTAACTAGTATGGAATATTGTGGAACTCAAGATCTAAATACCCCCACTTAATGCTTATAAAACTCTAATAAACAGCTCTATGAAAACAAGTGTTGTGAAAAGTCCTTCTGTATATATGTTGCTTTTATTAGTTAATGAATAAAGAAGCCTCTAGCGCCTATGACAGAGCAGAATAAAGTGGAAAAATAAATGAATACTGAGAGAAAGTAGACTGAGTCAGAGAGACGCCATGTAGCCACTGGAGGAGACAGATGCCAGAACCTTGCCAGTAGGCCATGACCTCTTGGTGATGCACAGATTAATAGAAATGAATTGATTTAAGATGTAAGAGTTAGTTAGAAATATGCATAAACTAATAGGCCAAGCAGTGTTGTAATTAATATAGTTTCTGAGTGATTACTTTGGGTCTGGTTATCTGGGAAACAAACAAACAGCCTCCATCAACAAACAAGGACCTTGACTTGTAGCTTCTGCTGGTTTCGAGGCTATAAATCCTCCCATCATGACAATTTTATAGCTACCTATATTATATCAGATGACTCACAGAATTTCTGAAAACTTATCAACTGGATGTAGCAAACCAGTATGATCTAATTCCAGAGGATCCAGAGGTCCTTGTTTGTCTAGAATACCATCATGAGGAATCTTGAATTCTCTCCACATACAGAGGTGTCTAAACACTAGAAATTTCTCAACAGAAGGAAGATAATAGTAGAAAAGATAGATCTGTGAGAGGAGAAAAATCATATATTTGGCAAGATCTAACAGAACAGACTTGGCAATGTCTCAGGGAACCACAGTTTGAGGTGCTTTTTTTTTCCTTTTAAACTCTGAGTTAACCATGACCATGATGAAAGGAAAGATTATATTTTTAGGGATCTGAGACAATTTACAGGTGAGATTCCCCCATGGGTGGATAAGAGAAACCGTGGAATAAAGTCTCCATGACTGTAGCTCCAAGCCACTCTGTGGAGTAACCTCTATCATTTTGCCATCAGGAAAAAGGGGCTTTTCCATTCTACCAAAATTTGCCTTGATGCTCAGGGAAAAAAAAAAAAAAGGAATGGTAAATGAAGCCACAGTGAGCACATGACCATAATCTCAGCACTAAAGAGGAAGAAGGATTGAAATTTCGAGTTTAGACTGAAATATCAGCAATCCTAATACATATCCCTAGACCCTGTCTCAAAATCAAAACAAAAGACTGAGCATAGTTGCTGCCTTTCTTATCTCACCTCTGAGTCTGCTATATGCTGTTCCCTGGTTTGAAGGATGCTTTTATCCCCCTTCAATGCTATTAAAAACCCTCTTCTTTAATCTTCAAATTCTATCATGGATGGGACACTCTTCCAAAATCTCTACAGTAGGAATTAGTCATTCTTTTCTTAGATCACAGTCTTTTCAGGGTATGTATTTCACTTTTATTGAAATAACCATCACTAATTTCTGCTTGTGCATGCATGATTCATTGAGAGTAGATGGTGAATCTTTAAGAGTTGAGGTGGTAGCTTGTTCATGTCCATGGCTGTTCCACTGACACACAGCAACTATTGTGTTACAAGATGTTCATAACTGACACTGACATAGTTAATAAGTGTACAGAGAAGCATCTGCAATTTTAGTACATATTATAAAACTAAAAAAAATAAGCAATGAAGAAGATTAGAAAGAAGGAAAGGAAAGGAACAGAGACGAATGGGTGAAGAGAGAGAGAAAAGAAAAGGAAGAAATTTCCACCTTCTAACTTATTGACTATGTAAGCTGAAGTCTGAGAACATATTTTTCCCATGACCTGAGGCTAAAAATACAAAACCCCTTTAAAACACCTTAGGGTTACCTGCCAGAGTCATGGTGTAAGACTAATATGTCCCATATTTCCGACTTATAATTCATGTTTTATAAGGATACACATGTTCTCCACAAGAAGCATTCTCTAGAGAGATGCCCTTGGCAAGGCCATTGATCAGAGACCAAAGCTTCATTTCAGTCTGTGTTGCCAATACTTCCTTGGTAGCAAGTCCTTCCATAATGCAAACACCTTAATCACTTTGTGTTTCACAGAGCGTGTCAATAAGTGCTCATATATAATATATGTGCGCTTACAGCATATATAATATATATGGATGTATGTGGTGTTTGGTATGCCATGCCTGAAAGAACAGCTGATTTATTTTGTAGCTTTTATGGACTGTTTTATTATTCTCAACAACATCACATCCATCCTCTTTGCATGCATATTTTATAGTACCTTGATGGACTTATTTGATTCGACCCAGTGTTTTGATGAGAGCATGGCCATAGGAGGTGCACATTAGCCCACACAAATCATTTACTCAAGTCACTTTAGAGTGTGATCCTGCCCTCAGGTAATTTGTGAACTGCCAGCTCTTTCATGATGGCCAAAATAGCATAGCATGGCCTATAAAGCCATGAACCAAGAAAAGCTATTGGCAATTCCCGGATCAACAGGGCAGCCTCCAAGGAGGGGCTGCTAACAATGTAAGTATAGCCAGTTATTATCAATTATATAGTGTTGGCTCCACACCACTGGCATCTTTTTTATGCCTTTCAGCATCCTTATATGGAGAGCACGGTGTTGTGACTGTGTGATTGTAAGTCAGATTCCTAACTGCCCCCTCCCAAAAAAAAAGTACAACAATAGATTGGGTTTAATAAAACTAATTAAGCAATGATCTATGGGACTCAGAAGATGGCTCAGTAAGAGAGAGCACTGGCTGTGGAAACATGGGGGCCTGAGTTTGGATCCTCAACATCTACATAAGAATCCAGGTGTTGCTTTACATAACACCTGTAAACACAGTGCTGGTGGGGAGGGGGCAAAGATTATTGGGGTTTACTGGCTACTAGCTAAACCAAAAAAGAGTGAGTTCCAAGTATATAAATAAAGAATAGATATAAATATATAAGTGTATATATATATATCAAGGGAATAAGGCAGAGAGCAATAAAGCAGGCATTGGCCTCACACACACACACACACACACACACACGAATGAATTTTGGCAAGTCAAAGTCTGTAGCTTGAGTTTAGTAGTTCCAACTCCTGCCTTCTTCCTCCCTCCCCCACCTCAGGGAATACAGTCTTAAATTCTAAGGTTTATGTCTTCCTTGTCTTTGGTGCCCTTCAGTTCATTGGCTTGGGTAGCTACCTTCCACCATAGAACAGGAAACATTTTCAGAGTTGCTGTGAATGCTCATTCTTCCTATCATGCTGTTACCCCCAGTCTCATCTAGCTTTAGACGAATACTGTGGTTAGCTTTCATTTGCAATTTGATACAACCTAGAGCCACTTGAGAAGAGGGAACCTTGACTGAAGATTTTCTCCTCTCATATTGGTCTGTGGACAGGTCCTATGGGCTTTATCTTGATCACTAATTGACAAGGAGAGCCCAATCCACTATGGAAGGTTACACTCCTGGACAAGCAGTCATGACTATATAAGAAAACTTGCTAAGCAGAAGCCAGATAGCAAGCCAGCAAGTGGTGTTCTCCATGGTTTTTGCCTTCAGATTCTTAACATAGGTTCCTTACCTGTCTTCTATTAATTCTGGACTGTGACCTGAAGGTGTAAGATAAAACTTTCTTCTACTATGTTTATTTTGATCAGCATGGGAAGGACTACGGCATTGAGTGTCCATTTTTAAATTTTGTTGTGTTAGTGACAGTCTGTTTAATCCTGCCTGATGCATCCTTTTGTTGTCTGTCTAGTAGAAGTAAGGTGCTAACTAAGCCAACTAATAATCTCTGACTTTAAGTCCTATTCAATTGAACAAGGAATTTTATGGCTTCTCTTTGACACACTCAAATTGCACTACTCTTAAAATGTTGAAGGAGAAGGAAATCCTTGCTAGTTTTGTTGCCACATCTCCAGTCAAAGGTAGAAGTTAGAGTCACAGTTGTGACAAGGACTTCATTAGGACAGAGATACCATTAAATTCATTTGTTGAGAGGAATATAGCAAATGTGAGGTTCAATACTATCCATGGATTCAGTCAAGCCAAGGAGGGTTTTGACCTAACTCCCCATACTTAAAGGTGGCCATTGCATTCTTCACATGTCAATGAGTTCTCACTGAACTTCCTTAGCCTTTATGATCTTCTGTGTACATTGGACAGTGTTTGCTAATGTGTTTGTGATCAAAGAAGCATACATGATAATTTAATGTTCAAGACTTAAGTTCCCATTATTGACTTTAATTAGCAATGAACCTCTCAACCTTAACATGGTCCTTTTTAAAATTGGATTCCCTTTGGGTTTTTCTCCTCTTTGTACCTTGGATTTTGTAACTATTATATGGCATCAAAATCACCTTATATTATTATATTTCAATATCATTAGGCATACATGCATATTTGTAAATGTGTCTTCAATTAATGTGAATACCATAATTTAGATTAAACAGTATAGTTTTGTGAAGGGGGGAGTGAAGGAAGAGAGAGAGAAACTTTTTATAAAACCTTTTGTAAAAAGCTTTGAACTTCTTGGTAAATTTATTATTTATTGAGAATGAAAATGAATATTCAACACCGGTCCTCTCGGACAAAAATTGTAAAGGGTGGGAGGCTATGTGTGTACTGAGCAAGCCCAACAGAGTTACTCATGGGTGTTCTCTGTAACAGGATATCTTAAGTATAAGCCAGTCTTGTTAAAATACCAAATGGTCAGTCTGAGTAGCACTGGGCCAGGAAAAAAATACAAAGAACTAACATTTTCAGTTGGAGAAACAGCTAACGCAGTGTCAGAACCCTTTGAAGTTTATTTAAACGGAAGCCAGAGGAGCAGGACAGACAGTACAACCACCAAACACCAGACATGAATGGAGTCTAGGACAAGGTTGGTTTAGAGCTAAAACTCACTTTTAAGGCACCCAGTGCCTTCTCCTAGGTACATTATACACTTACACGGAGCAGGGCACAGCCGACTGAGGGCAGCCTGCTCCTTCTGACAGTAGGTTAGTTTCTTCTAGAAGCAACCCCACAATCACACAGCATTTATAACTCATGGCAGGAGAAATAATTTGAACATTATTAGGGAGCCGAAGAGACTCTAGTGCTTTTGAATAAAAACCTTTAAATTCCCATTTCATTAAAAATTCTTCTCTGCAGCTGGTAGCAGAGATTACCATGGTTCACCATCTGTGCGGATTAATGTTTACTAAAAAAAGGAGGGGGGAGGGAGAGGGAGTAAGAGAGAAGATGAATGGCTTCCAGATAAACAGAAAGCCAAAGCAAGTAGAACACATTTATGTATTTTCTCTCTTTCTCTCTCTCTCTCATTTTATATAATCCCGTGATACAACTGCTTAAGAAGAACTCAGACTTATTAATTTTTAAAGACTGAATAATGTAAAAACAGTCAATCACCATCATGCTGTTTGGATGTACATTTTATGCGAAATTCATTTTGAGACATCTTCAGAATGAGTTAAAAATAATTATGCGAGTTTGGTATTTCTCAATTACATTTGCCTCTGGAAATATGCTTTTTGTGTTGTTTGCAGCTTGGGCTCACAAGCCAGAACCCAGGTTCTGTCCTGGGAGAACGAGTAATGAGTTGACCCTAGATCTAAATCTGATCTATCCTAGGAGTGCAGCTTACCCACCAATGACGTCAATGAGAGGTCACTGATGGCCTCCCCTTAGCGAGTGTTGCTGATGAGGTTATAAGACAATAGTGCATTGTTACATTTATGTGTGTATGCAGATGTGCACATACATGTGGCACGTGGAGGCCAGAGGTCAACCTTGAATGCCTTCATGAACCTTAAGCCTTGCTTTCTGAAGCAAGGTCTCTTATTGGGACTCGGGGCTCACTGATCAGGCTAGGAGAGGTGGCCAACAAGCCATGTGCTTCCTTAGTACCAGACCACCATGCATATTCTTTCCCTGTCTCATGTGGGTTTTGGGAATTGAACTGACAACTTCAGGCTTGCATGGCAAGCACTTCATTGTCTGAACCATCTCCTCAGAATGGGTTCCTGTTTGCTTTGTTTGCTTTGTAACAAGCATAGCCTTTGCCTTGCCTATCCATAGACAGACCCTCACAGCCTGTCAGCTTAAGGAGTATGTTCGGTCCACTCTGGAGGGATCATCTTACCACAAACACAACTTTAATTATATTTTCCACTACCAGTTAAGTGTCTTAGACAGTTGGGTGAAGAAAAAGCCCTATTTAGTATACTCATTCACTAATTCATTAAAAAATAATTTGAACATCTACTACATTCTAGTCATAGATCGAGGCATTACAGATGCAGCTGTAAACACAAAAGTTCCTTGCTGACATTCAAGTGGGAAGAGATAACAAATAGATCACTTATATAGCACATCAGGTGCCAGTGAAGGCACAGGAAAAATGAGCCAAGGAATTACCACAAGGAACATCAGGCTGCAGTGGGATGGTTGCAATGATAACTCCTGCAGTTACACCTCAGAAACAGACTTAAGGACCCTGATGGCATTGGGGCAGAGGTCATTTTACTTCTGCTCACCTCCATCATCTCCTAGATGCTATGTCCAAGGGACAAAACTATGCCTCCTTAGTGCTAGTCCCTCTGGCCCCACCCAGCATAGCATCTGACACAGGAACTGGTGAACCTAACTTTACACTTCAAACCTCTCTGGAGAGCCAGGATGCCCTTTGACACTTGCGATATCAGCTTGAGCTAACAGTTCCACCTCCATGCTTCAGTTTGACAGGCAGTCAGTTTCCAGCCTGCGGGTTGCTTATTGATTTGACTAATAATAAGTAATGGAGTGGCAAGTGAAGTGACATTAATATCATGTGGAGAGGAATGAGCACCAGGATCGGAATGCTCTCATGCATCGAGGCACCTCTGCCACTCAGGGAGGAATTGGATTTTTCTTGCACAATGTTTTCTGTTTCACTTCCTCAGCATTCGGAGCTGCAAAATTCCAGCTGAAAATGTGTGAAAGCAAAGGCATGGCTTTATGTAGGAACTTATAGTCTCTTTTACAATAGTAAGGGATGGTGATAATGGAGGGAGCTCAAAGAAAGTTTAAAAGGGCAGGGATGGTTCTATAGAAGGAAAAAGACCAAAGAATTTGAGGGCTTCTATGCCATGAATAAATCTAATCAGGAGAGGGAAGAAGAAAAGGAGAAAGGAGGGAAGGAAGGAGGGATACAATTGGCCAACTGTTTCTTCTCTGAAGTTTAGACACTAACCTTTTCATACTTTTTTCCTAACTTGGCTCATTTACTCTCTTATGAACTCAACAAATATTTACTGATGGCGTACCAAGTTTTCAGTGCTTTACAAACCAATCAAGGTGTTTAATATCTGACCCCGTGTAAGAAAGAATTTGGCTGACCACTGGCTCTAGCTCCTACTTGGCAGCCATTAAGCATTAATCTTCTAAGTGATTGGAGTAAAATTGACATCATGGTGAGTATTCCCCAATGTCTTAACATGTTCCCACAAGGCCATGCTTCATCAACTATCCATCAGCTCTGAATAATGCCACCCAATCACGCAAAGTCTTTGTAATACATGCATTTGAGATCCATAGCATGATAGTAACACACAGATCAAGGGTTTTTGCTAATGAGGTTTTTGCTAGCTTTCCCCTAGATAGGCTAACAAGATGATTCAACTTTGGGAGCTGACCTCACAAGAAAGACCAACTGTATCATTAAAGGGTTAGGACTTTGAACCATCTAATATTAATCTAATCACAAGGAAGAAAAATTGGATATGGAGACTGGCCACCTATCCAATTACTTGAAAATCTTGCAGGCATAATAGAATCCCAGTAAAAACTCTGGACACCAAAACATGGGAACAATTTTCCAATTGCAGAACTCTGTGCAAAGGGGTGTTGCATCTTTGGGGGTGATGGAAGCTTAAATTTGTGTGCCAAGCACAAGTACAGTTCTTTCTCACATCAAACTAGTGAATTATAAAATCTGCATGGGAACTTAATTTGCAGCCAGGTGATCAAAAATAAAAGGAAGAGTCACACTTGGGGTCGCCCGTGTCAGAATGAGAGATGTCTTGAAAGAATGGTGTCTTTTATTGTGAAAATTGGCTTTAATTCTGGAGAGAATTCCTCATGTATCTCAGTCTATAAACAGACTTGAAAAGTCATGGTGTCAGTGCATTGAGAAAGCAATTTGCACACAGATGTGTCTTGAAGAGCAAAGCAGGTGTCATCTGCCTCATTGTGCCACCTGAATCTGGTGTTTGTATTGTTCTCCATTCTGTTCAGACAAATTTCTGGGAAGCAGAGCTGGGTGGATAGAAAAATGTTTGTTCAAAGCTGTACTGAAGGAGATTCTCCATTATAAACTTCTATCTCTGGGATTTCATGGCATAAAGCCCCTTTATAAGATACAGAGAAATGGCAAGGCAAGGGACAGTGCTTTAGGGGTAGTCTTCTTGTCCACAGGCCGTCTTCTTCCTTCTTCCCTCTTCCCTAGTGGGAGCTCACAATGAACTCTGATCTCCTACTAATTGATCAGAACCTATGGAAGGGCTTCTCTTTAGAAACAGGTTAAGGGGCAGGGGATCAGAAGGCAAAGCAAGGAACAGGGAGCAAGAGACTGCTTCAAATAAACCCATCATAATCAGGGATAATCAGATATGGCCTGGGCAAAGCAAACCTCAAGGTGAAGTTAAACAAAACAAGACAAAAAGTGATGGAGACAGAGAGAGCAACATACTGAACAATTTTCTGATCATTCCTTGCCTCCTGCATCGATGGTATTAGTAACAGTGGTCCCTTAGCTACTTGTTATATGCAATGTGCTTACAGTTCATGGAGTTGTATACCCCTCACATCACTTCATGGAAGGTGCCAAGGCTTCTATTTTTTCAGGTAAGTATCTGAGGCTTAGAAAGATTGTGCACTTTGAACACCACCACCAAATTAGAGGTTCCTGCTCCTTTGTAACAGATTTTGTTATGTGCTGCCTGAGTACTTGTCTTCCCTTTTCTGCCCAATTCACATGCTGATGCCCTCATTCCCAAGTTTATTATATTTGGAGATGAACCTTTTAGCAAATAATGTGTTAGATATGCTTATGAGATTAGGACCTTTGACCTAGGATTAATAATCTTCTAAGGGAGCTAGTCCTGCTGTCTTTTCTAGCTCTCTCTTCCTCCTCTTCTTCTCTTCTCTCTCTTTCCTGGCACATAGACATGCACAAAAAAAAAACAGGAAAAGGGCTCTTGTGAGGTCATACTTATTTGTATTTATGATCTCTACAGAAAACAAATTGTTGTTTAGCTAACCAGACTGCAACGTTAGGGAGGTTCTGGAAGAGTAAGATGAAGTCTTATGTAATTTGCTCTTACTTACAGCACTGGATACCAAAGTGATGGCATACAAAAGAGTTCCACAATAGCCTGGAATGGAGTATAAAAAAGGTTTACTTATCTGGGGGTAAACTCACAGAAAGAGTAGCAATTTGCAGTCCTCTGTGTGCACTGGGAACTGGACTGAATCCAGCAACCAAGAGGCTCCCATATATTTTTTGTCTGCATTTATAGTACATGAGACCACACCCAAAGTGAGCTGGTATCCTAAAGGCTATTGGATGTAGGAGTTCGACAACACCTCCCCCCTTTGTCTAAATAAAAGAGTTCTAAACCTAATACAAAACTATTTACAACAAGAACAAATATCAATTATTGTCCAGGGAAAAGAAGAGGCAAAAAATATACATACAAATTTGAATTGCAACCAGCATGAACAAGAAACATATGCTAAATGTTTCAATAGCTATTCTATCCTGAGGCATCTAAGTCTTATACTAAAAATGGCTTGGCTAAGTCATGAAAGGAAAGTAACTATGACTATTAGATAGATAGATAGATAGATAGATAGATAGATAGATAGATAGATAGATAGATAGATAGATAGATATAGATATAGATAATCTTCAACCCCATCAAAGACCTGACAAGAGAAGGGAAATAATATTACTTGTGTAAACAGGAAGTATAATCAAGCAAGTTCCAAAAGGTACAAGAAATGACAGAGACAACTGGCTTCCTGGGCAATCACCCAAAGTCTCATTTGCAACACCGGGGCAAACAACTTTGATAAAGGCCTGACAGACCATTTTCAGAGGCAGGAAAATTTGAAAAACTGACTTACTCTGTTTTGGCAAGGTTTGTCAGTCTTTTTGCTTATATCTTACTTAGCCCATCTGGACACCATGCATTTTGTCAATGGTCGAGGGAAGGACAATCCTTTGCCCAAAGGCGAGTTTTGCCAAGAAGAAAACAAATTCCAAGTGGAGTGTCTTCAGTGCCCAACATTCTCTTTGGAATAGATTGGTGCTGCCAGGAGCAATCATGTCTCATGTCAACAGAATGCTAAGTTATTTAAATGACATATTCTACAGTTCTTTGAAGTTGTTGAAGAATACCTATCCATCTGAAATATATCTCTGTACATCTTAGAAAATCTAACTAATATGACTACAGGTTTGACTATTATAAATGACTACCATTAATCTCAATTTTTTAATTATATATTACATTTTTAAATGAGCTGCACAAACAATACCTTAAACAAGAGCAGTAATACAAATACAGAGTCTAACAAAATATATCTTAATATATATATACCAATGCAAAGTACTCATGTCTATGTCATATCCCTGTTATTCTTTTTAGAAATTGACTGTAACCATTAATCACTTATAATCAACCCCTTTAAATAAAAACAAACATTTGTAACAATCATTTGGGGAATTTGGATGCTATTTTCTCCAAACTGCTTCCTGCTGTTTGTTGGGTATTTTTAGGGTTCACAGATACCTTTTTGGGGAGTTCTTGTTCTATCAAACCACATTAGCCTGGAAGGAATCTACAGGTTCTCATCTTCTGTGGAAACAAAAACAGAACCTCTTTTCCAAAGCAGCATATCCTTAGACCCAAATTTTGAAGTCAAGATACCTTTATGTTGGTTTAACTTAGTAGCTCCCAGAACCAAATGTCTCCCAGTAGTGAAAAAATGCAAATAAAATTCAATAATATATATAATCCATACTCTCTGTGTATATTCCATCTTTATGTGTCTTATTTTTCTTACTCATTTAGTCTCTGACTATCTGTACTTTTTTTATATTACTTTTACTGTCTCTTTAAAGATTTTGTTTTATGTTTTAAAACTACTTATTTCTAAATGTCTACCCTCTTTTCCTTCTCTCTCCAAAGCCTATGTACATTTTAAAAACACATTGTGACTCATTTAGAGGTCTTTTATGTCTGAACCTGTCTTTATTGTGTATTTGTAATCATTTTCTGACCAGGAACACCTCTTAAAATGCAAAGCGCCATGGCTGGGACTGAAGCTGCTTTGCATTTTGGCTCCACCAAGTTCAACATGGTAGAGGTATGTTCATCACCAGTTCTGTGAGCCATGCTCACAGCCCCAGCTCTAGGGATGCAGTGAGTCTATGTCACCATTGAGCAACTTGTAGCACTCTGCTCACAAACGCTATTTAAACATTTCATATCAGGACATTCTGAAAGAGCCAGAGTCATTCTGCGATGCCAGCATGAACCAGGAAGCTGACTTTGAAAGAAGTTGTGCCTCTGCTTGTAGCCAGCAAACAGAGCCTATCTGGAAAAAATGCAGCTACCAAGAAGCAGTACTTGGCCCCCATTTTTGTGGGTCAAGAAGCCATCTTTCTTTTTAGTTTTTTTTAGCTCTTAAGTGGATCCATGCCCCCAGACAGTGGGTGCCAATTTGTTGGCATACAAAAGAGTTCCACAATAGCCCAGAACATAAACAAAGGTTTACTTATCTGTGAATAAACTCACAGAAAGAGTAGTGATCTGCAGTCTGCTGCATATGTTGGGAACTGGAACTGAATCCAGCAGCCAAGAAGCCTACATATGCTTTTCACTGGCATTTATAGTATATGAGACCATGCCTAAAATGGGCCACTATCTTAAAGGCTATTGGCTGAAGGAGTTCCTATAATACCAAAGCATGCTAAGAGTTTCAGTGCAAGAGAGAATCTTCTCAACTATTAAAGATTTAGGCTACTCAACAAGGAATAACCTTACCAGCCCTCATTATAGGCAATTGATTACCCTTCTACATACATGATAGCTCCTTTATATATGACAGGTCATCTGAATATTCTTTCAAAGAATTGAAAATATACCACAGTGTGTTTTATTCTCATTGATCCTGGCTCCATCACTGAGAGAATTAAGGTTAATATCCAGAAGGTGGCTATTGTACGAAGCTGACTGTATGGGTGGTCTCAATGATTCTGCACTGACCTCTTTCCAGACCTGTGTAGTCCATCACAGTACATTTTAAGAAAGTCATGAATTTGGAATTTTTTTCGGATGTAGTCTTTGGTGACTCGCCTTTCACTCTGTGCCTTTGAAGTGTCTAGTCATATACGTAAGTGATCTTTTATTCAGCTCTTATTTTCTGTGTATGCCTTCATTGTTCACATTAAACTTCTTTTATGTAAATTAAGTCCCTCAATATGAGGGAAACAAAGCAAAGCCCAATTAATTGGCTAATTTTCAAAGGCTTATTCTACATTGATTGCAGTGTTTTTCCCCATGAATTTTTTATTATGCTCTTTCTTTTCATTGTTGAGAGCTGCCTCTGAAAAAATAGTATGTGAAGTTGACGTATAGAACTTTAACCCGAATCATCTCATTTAAGAAAAGATAAACCACACATCTGTGATCATGACCTATTTCTTTGGGTTTTTTTTCAACTCAGCAGGTTTAAAATGTAATAAATGAGCATGGGAGGGAATCGTTCTCAGGTGTCTTTCCAACCTTACATTCCCTCATCTCTCTGTCTCTCTCTCTCTGTCTCTCTCTGTGTGTGTGTGGTGTATGTGTTTATGTGGGATGTGGGATTCCCCTCTGTATGCTGTGAATATCATTGGTTAATAAAGGAACTGCTTTGGACCTATAGCATAGATATAGGGGAACAGAGCTAGGTGGGGAAAACAAAATGGAGGAGGAGTCCGAAAGAAGCCATGTAGCCCTGATGGAGTGGAGAAGAACTTTACCTGGTAAGCCACAGCCACATTGCAATACACAGATTAATAGAAATGGGTTTAATTAAGACGTAAGAGTTAGCCAATAAGAAGCTAGAACTAATGAGCAAAGCAGTGATTTAATTAATACAGTGTCTGTGTGATTATTTTGGGGCTGAGCTGCTGAGCAGCTGGCAACAAACAAGTGACCTCCTTACAACAATTGACATCCAACATGGTAGACTAAAATCCACATAAAACCTGAGAAAGCTTTAAAAGGAATCCTACACACAAAAGAACATAGTTAATCATGGCTACTGGTAGCCAGCATTTTGCTGGCAGCATGCTTCAGCTCCTTTAAGAGAAGTTTTCCTGATTCAGTGGTAGCAGGAACAAAACAGCAGTTTTGAAATATCGGTTTTCTGGGTAATGCTGCCATTGCAAACTGACTCTTTCTGGAGGTCTGGCTATAAAGCATTTGAGTGGGATCTGTGAGCAGAGTGCTACAACTTGCTTAATGGCAACATAGACTAGTTGTGTGTCTAAAAATGGGGCTATGAGTATAGCTCCACCATCTGGACTGGACAGGGCAAGCCGGAAGTGCCATATTTCCCCTAGTAATGTGGCTGCTTAAGTTCATAAAAAGGGCTTAGCGTTTTAAGAAGTGCTCCTGGTCAATGAAGAATTACAGATAGACAATAGTACAGATTCAGACATAAAAGACCTCTAAATGGGTCACAGTGTTGGATGAATGTACACAGACTTGGGAGAGAGAAGAAAAAGAGTACAGGAGTCATAAAGAGAAGTAAATGTTTTTTTTAAAAAAAACAAAATCTTTAAAGAGACAGAGTACAGACAGTAATAGATTAAAGGAGTTAAGATAATAAAATAAATATTAAACTTGTAGAAAAAGTAATACAGTAGAAACAAGTGACATAAAGATGGAAAATTCACAGAGAATCTGGATTATGTATATTATTGTGTTATCTTTGAATTTTTTGACTGAGGAGAGACATTAGATTCTGGGGACTGCTAATCTAAGCCAACATGTATTTCAAAGATATCCTGAATTCAAATTTTGGGTGATTCTTCAGGCAGAGAGATGTCTCTGTCAATTCTAGAGTTCTGGAAGTCACTTACAATGCACTTCCTATTTTCTTAGGTAATATTATATCCTTCTGGAGTCTTTGATGGAGTTGAAAGATAGGTAGTAATAATACAGTTTTCCTTAGTTATGATAAAAGATAAAGTAAATATATGTAATTTTGCTGTGTTAATGTTAAAACCTTCCTTTTCATTTAAACAGAAAAGGGAGGTGATGTGGTATTCCCCCTCTGAATTCTGTGAATATCATTGGTTAATAAAAGAACTGCTTTGGGCTGATAGCAGAGCTATAGGGGAACAAAACTATGTGGGGAAAACAAAACAGAATGCTGAGAGATAGAAGGAGGAGTCAGAGAGAAGCCATCTAGCCCTGCTGGAGCAGGACAGAACTTTACCAGGTAAGCCACAGCCATGTGATGATACACAGATTAATAAAAATGGGTTAAATTAATAGGTAAGAGTAAACCAATAAGTAGCTAAAGCTAATGGGCCAAGCAGTGATTCAATTAATACAGTATCTGTGTAAAACTGTATTTCAAGGTTGAGCTGCTGAGCAGCCGGCAACCAATGAGCAACCTCCTTACAACATATGTGTTTCTCTCTCACACACCTCCTTGCCTCCTTATCTTCACCTTTGTAATTTTAAACTATGAATTTAGAAAAGTGGACCAAAAGCAAAAGAAAAAATAGATAGTCTGAGTGTGGAAGGAAGTTCAACAGTCATTCCTGTCCATTCTGTACGCCCCCTCACCTCTAAGCCTAGACCTCTGGCCCTACTTGATCACTTTATCGGGTAGAAAAATTCACTGTCCACCAAGGTAATAAATCCTCTGAATATTTCTCACCTTTACAAAATTCATGTTTATACTGAATATAAATTACTTGTCCCTCTATCAGTCTTTGATCCCCAAGTCCTTGCCAACCCACTCACCCTCATCTACTGCCTAGTTCCAAAGATAAGCAGACTGGTTAGTCCTCTTTGGCTAAAATAAATGCCCTTTCTTTCCCTTCTAATTTTTTTTAAAAATCAGGAAAAGGAAGACTATTTCCAATTTTATGTTCCTAGAATTCCAAATACATTGGGATGTCTCTTTTGGTAACAACTTTGCAGGAAATGGCACACTTACTTTTTTGCTATATATGATTTGACCAATTATAATCTTATGGGTATTTTATTTGATTACTTATTGCTCTGGGTATAAGTGTTGCAGCTTTGAAGAAAAAGGTATCCTGGCAATCTGAAACCAAAGAATATGACAAAATCACACCACACAACAAACTTCACACAGAGATTTATTGGAGGATAAAAAAAATAGGAGACTGACTGCCTCTGCTCAGTTGAGAAGCAGCAGAGAACTGAGCAGAGGCAGAGTTTATATAAAGTTTCTTGTGGGTGGAGATTTCCAGGGTGGCCTGGGAGTGGTGGAATTTTTGTGGTCTGATCTTGAGGCTAGCTCAAGGATAATGGGATTCTATGGTCAGACTCTAGGGTAAGCTCAGGGATTGGTAGGTTTCTGTGGCTTGATCTTGAGATTGGTGGAATTCAGTTTCTTGGCCCTGGTCTTGAGCTTGGGGTCAAGTCAGGGTCAGGGAGTTCTTTCCTTGACCCTTTTACCCTACACTGGGTATATGACCAGACAAGCATGAACAAAGGTAATTTTTCAAAGTTTTTTAAGTAAAAATATAGTTGCATCATTTCTCCCTTACCTTTCTTCTTTAAACCCCTCCATGTTCCTCATTGCCCTCTCTCAAATCCATGGCCTCTTTTTCTTTGTATACATGTATATGTATGTATGTATATGTGTATGTATGTATTATATATGTATATGTGTGTGAATATGTATACATAAACGTATGTCTTCAATATATATTCCTAAATACATAAATAAAACCTGCTCAGTCCATTTGTTACTTTTATACATATGTTTTCAGGACTAGCCATTAGGTATTGAATAACCATTTCAGGGACTCTTCCCTGGAGAAAACTATTTCTCTTACTCTCATGATTCCTTAGTAGCAATTTTTGAAAGTTTATATTATCATATGTACCATAATGTAAAATAATGAGTCTTATTATGACATTTAAACACATGTATTAAATTTGATCATATTCAGCCCCTCTACTGTCCTCTTTTTATACCCAGAATATCCTTCCTCTTGCCAACTAGTTCCCCTTCTATTTTCATGTCATGAGTATGGGTAGAAGACTGGTGGGGCAGGGAGAGGGAGAGAGAAATAATATAGAAATGAGCTTAGGGTTACATACTGGAGTACAACTGAGGAGCCTGGGCAACTTCTATGTATTTTCAGCTTTTGGGTCTCTGACCAATGAGAAATGCTACTGGTTCTCAATGAGAGTCATAATAGGTGTAAGAGGTGATCAGCCTGTCTGAGCAGCAGCTGCACCAAGTGTTTTAAAGGATCTACAAAGATGGGGATAATGTTATGGTATCACAGAGGTGATGTTGGCAATGGAGAGATATCCCTTCTAGGTCAGAGCGAACAAAAAGAAGAGATAACTAAATCCCAAAAAAAATTGGTCAGGATAGTCAAATGCCAGCATCTGAGAAGGGTATTTCATTTGGTCATGGCTGGCATCTCTGGGCTGAATAGACCCAATCCTCTAAGCAGCCCTTATTGTTGTTATGTCTCTGATCTCTAATGGATCATGATGAGTTGTTTATGCCATGCTGGAAATGCAACAAACTGAATGAGCTAGACCCTGCCAGTGCCAAAGTGAAAAGGCCAGGCCAATAACATTGCTCAGAACACAGAGCAGTGACGAAGGTATCAATCTCCCCATCAACCCCTGCCTGTTAGGTTCCCTCTAGAGTCTCCCAGTTGACTGAGTGGGGCAAGTATTCATCTGGCCAAGGAGAAATGTGTGTGTCCTGGCTTCAGCATGAAAAAGCATTAAAAATTGGATTTAAAGCCAAAAGACAATAGCCCCATAAGTAGCATCATTGATACTATAAATTAATATTTCAAAGGATGCTGTTTCTTCACTGGCTCAGTAGGAGACCTGCACAATACACCCCACAAGTAGGAGAGAGTAGGAAGAAGTAAATCAAGTGCTTAATGCAGTACCTTAGTCCCAGCTCATGCTCTTTTCATTTTTTCCCCAATCCAATTTTATCAAAATGGCTGCTGTCAGAGCATCTATTCTGAATACACCCAAAGGCATTTTAATGGGGAGGAAAATCAATAGCTGTTGTGCTGTATTTATATATCTTTGAACTATATATGTATATCTTACAGGCATATGTACATTCATCATTAAGTAGACTGTTTTGTTGCATGGATAAAAGTCTAGGAGAGTAAAGAAGGCTTCCTGCCGATCCTACAAATCCAGGGTCACTGAGAATTAAGATAGCTCCATTGGGAAAAGCGTACATCTTCCAATTGATCTCTAGAAGAAGTGAGTGTGGTCACCAGCCAATCATCTTCCACCAATTCTTTCCTGTGTGATCTGTGCAGATCTACAGCATGCAATGGCACACACACCTCCTCCATCCTCAGCGCACAATATCTTACTAGCCCCACTGTAGTGAGATTTTCAACTACTCATTTTTTCTGGATGTTTAAGAGACAGACAACAAGAGAATGTTGCCATCAGAGCCTTAGGATTGATCGTGAAGTAAAGAGGACTGCAGATCTATCTGACTGTGTTCAAGCCCCTCTGTGATTGGACGCTTCTAGATAGGAAGGGCTCATTTCATGGGGTCAGTGCCCAGTCCTGTAAAAGCATCTACCATTTAAAAATTAATGCTTGATGAGTGCTAAGTCCAGAGTGTCTCAAGAGAGCTGAGAAAGGGTTTCCAGGAATGTGACTGGAAAGACTATAAGGATTAAATGGAATCTATCTGTAAAGAAAGAAGAAACATGTAAAGAAGTTCAATTCTGATAAATTAGAAACAACTCACCCTTGTTTCCTAATAGCACACTTCCTTGCTTGTATCTCTGGATGCTGGCATAGTCCTGTATGAACAGATCATCACTTCTCACTGTTGTGTGCTATACTTAGTTAGCGCCCAGCTCTACTCTTTGAATAAGAAACATATTAGTTTTACATGTATCATCACATCTCAAGCTCAGCAACCCTCAGAATCCTTAAAGCAAGTAAATCATCAGATACCAATGGCTCCATCTCCCCACACCAATGTAGAAAGCTCTTTAAACTGTATAAGATCCCTTTGTCCTATCTTTGAGAGCTCACAGATGCTCTGTGCAAAAATAATATTATTTCTGTTTCCAAATGAAAAAACTGGATCTCAGAGGACTTATGTGATGGATCAAAGATCACATCAACTGGTGATACTGTTTATTTTGTCATTGTTATTTGTGGTGTTTGTTTGAGATAGGTCTCATACTATATTCCACTCTGTCCTGAAACTCACTACAGTAGCCCAGGCTAGCCTTGAACTCCAGTTGACTTGCCTACTTCAGCCTTATAAATTCTGAATTTTCAGGCATGTACAGTCACATCTGGTGCAACTGGAGACTTCCTTAACACCAGTTTTCAGGGGAGGACTTGCAATCTGCAAAGGCTTTCTGTGTCTTGTTGCATAGCTGGGTTTCCTAAATTTATTCCCAATTCCATCCAAGACTACAATCATGGTAACCTCTGTAGGCCAGTTGATTCGTGCATAAGGAAAAACACTGGCAACACAGTGACTGAAGAGATACTGACACACTAGTCCACCATGTGACAACTATGAGCCTGCCTTCTTGCTTTCACAGACGGCCTAGGGAAGGGCCCTAGAATGGAGCTCTGAAGGACAAAGTAACAGGCCACTATCTATTACCAGTGTTCTAAAAAAAATGACCACATCATTTTCTCATAGAGAGATGGTCATGAAATTCCATTCTGCCACAGATTCAAGAACCCTCCCTTGAGACAGAAGATAAAACAATGTCAATTCAACAGTTATGGTAATAACTGGCTTCTACTGAGCGCTCATTTTGTGTTCCCACTTTGCAAATGGGAATAATGAAACTTTGAAAGGCTGTTACCTGCTCACACAAGAATCCAGAGGCGGTGATAGGACTCAAGCCTCATCCCTGGGACTCCCGCATCCATCCTCTCAGTTACCATCCCATGGCCTAAATTTGAAATGTGCCGGCAGCTTCTTTTCACTAGCCACTGGACTGATTTCAAGATGATGTTTTTCTCAGTGGGTTTGCACAAATGCGCTAGTCATAACAATTTACAGCATTCCAGCAGAGGCAGGGACCAAGGCACATTGGAGCCAAGTGTTTTAATAACTTCTTCTGCTAGCAGTTATAAAAATGTAATTGTTGCTGCAGGTTCAAAGAATTAAAATATGGCAAGGTAGAAGGCATTCTAAAAGCCAGCTCTCGGAGCTCAGGCTTTGCCCTTGTAAACAACTTTTATAGACCCTGTTGGAGAATGCATAACGAAACGGCTAACATTTGCAGCCAGAACAGGACCATTATACGGCAGCTGAGTGTTTCGTAGCTTGAAACCTGCTCGGGAAAACACTGAGAGCTGGTGCGGGGTGGGTGGGGGGAGGTCATGGCGACATCTCATCTCTGCATGATCATGTTTTCCTCATTCTCCTCATGGGATTGGCCTATAGGAAACCAGAGTCAGAGCACCGGGTGAACTGTCCCCATGGCTTCTCGGTGTGGAACGTACACTTCCTCTGCTCACTTCACTTCTTTTGCTACCCATGCCCCTTTACTCTTGCTCCTGAAAGTGGAGTGTACGGTATTCTTTACTTCTAATCTTCCTCAATGAAAACTGCAGGCCGAATATTCCAGGTGCCTACCCAGAATTCAGGAAGGTAGGTATGAGGTTTGCATCCCTAATGAAGGTTCTCAGAGAAGTATCTGATAATCCCTTCCTCCTCCACCTCCCAATTCCTACAGGAATAGTTAAAGGTTGCTGACCTCGAGTGTGCAAGTTACCCAGCTCTTCTTCCCTTGAATCTCGGAGGGCAAGCCTCTCCCAAAGAAAGGCAGCATGATTGAGGCTAAAGAGAAATCATGGAACGTCCCCTCTCATATCAACCCTGACTGTCCTAAAAGTGCGTATTTCCTAAGGGGAGACATTATCGCAGAGTCAGAGAGAGGGCTCTGCTGCTGCCTTTCCTGCAGACAGTAGAGGAAATCCTAAAATGATGAAAACAGAATCCTGAGCCTCTACCATCTACTGTCACAGATAATCATTCAGATTGTAAAGACAGGATAAGCAGATGGGGGCATTTTCATATGAAGATGGCTATAGGAATAAGATGTGAGAATGTTTTCTCTTCGCCAAATATAATAGTGGTTTGCAACTAAAAATAAAACAAAATACAGAGTATCTGGTCATACCATGGCATGGAATGGCAGGGAGATTGGTCAGACATCTTCTGCAGGGGCTTACTGTCTAGCATGTCTGGTGTGGTGCTGGAGCACCTGAGAATGAACTTGGAAGAGGCAACCCACAGCAATGCTGTTTAAATGTGGGCCCTGGTCTTGACTGATGAAATGAGGAGCGCAGAGTAAAGGGATAGAACTGTATGAGGGAGTAAAGCAGCTTTTTGAATCCCTTGCCCATTTCTTTGGTCCTCACTCTGCTGCGATAGCGATAGTACAGTAAGTACATCAATCCTTAGAACCTTGATGCACCCAACTTAGAATGCGCATGACTCTCCCCCTTTAAGAGAGAGTTGATGAGGGTGAATGATATCACAGTTGGAGATCTCGTGGTGACAGCAGGCACTTGGGCTGTGGTAGCCAACGTTAGCATGGACTGCAGATACAAAGCAGTGATTTCAGTTCATTGGAATATAATAATTCTTTAAAGCTTTTATGTCCCCAAATGTGACTCCCCTCTACAAAAACAATGTGTGCTAACTTCGCAATGAATAGTCGATAAAATCAATGGCTCTGCCTCTGTCTACTACAATACGCATGCTCAAACCATGGTCCAGCCCACACACACTCTGAGTTATTGTCCTGAGCTGTGGACTTTGCCTATGCCAACCCAGACACTTAAAATTCCAGTTTCTTTCTCCAGAAGTTGAGCTATTTTATCTGCCTGCTCAAATTCACCTCACTTTCCCCACCTCTAGGGCATTTTTACAAGCCCCAGGTTGTGCCTGTACTTAACGCCCATCCCACAGGCAGCCCGTGGATCTTTTTTTTCTGCCCTATAAAAATGGGGGGGGGGGAGCCTCTGGATATACTCAGCTTTGCTTCCCTTCCTGTCCGTAGGTGTTGCTTGTTGCTGGCTTAATATTCACACTGCCCGATCGTTGTTCCCAGCTTCTTAGCTGTTGATTTGTGATTCGTGTGTCACGGCATTCTTTTCGTGCTCCTTAGTGACCACTTACTTTATGGCTATCTGTCCTTTTATATTAAGTGTTTCTAGACTCCTCGCGGTCTCGGGTAAAGCATTCAGAGAACTGGGGAGCTGTCGTCGTTGTTTTACTGAGAAGTCTCCCGTACCTATTTTCGTATGGAGGATCCCTCCGACAACTAGAATCACATCAGAAAACAAGCGAGGGGGTTGGATTGCAAAGTTTCTACTAGAACCAGTGCTAGTGTAAGAAATTAAATGCAATGCCCTAAAACATTAGACTTCATATGCTCTAAGAAAACAGGTTTTAAGAATATTTTGCTCAAGACCAGCCTGGTCTACAGAGCTAGTTCCAGGACAGATTCCAAAGCCACAGAGAAACCCTGTCTCGAAAAACCAAAAAAAAAAAAAAAAAAAAAAAAAAAAGAATATGTTGCTCTACCTGCAGGAAGAAAGCTCTGGCAGGAAAGGGCCAGGACTGTTCAGACAAAGCACTGGGGATTATGGGGGAACTAGATGGTATAGTTTTCTGCTGTCATCTTTAGCCTAACCCTCAGGTGTGCCCAAGGCTTGGGCACCTACATATTCTGAGCTGAAAGCACCTCACACATCCCTCCTCCCTCCTTTCACAGGTGGATGGGAGAAATGGATCCACAGGTGAATGCAGCAGCCCACGCCCTTGAGGTAATTAGGGAGGAAAGAGATACCAGCACACAGTCTTCAGTTTAGTTTGTCCTGCTGTTTCCTGTACTCGCTGCCTCTTCTCATTCACTCTTTACCCATAGAGTTCAAATTTTGTTATTTTAAGGATCTGTTTAAGGAATTAATCATTTTCCTATCACTTCATTCAAGATGGCAGCAGGTTTCAGCATTATTAAACTCTCTAGTTCCATAAATGAAAAGCCAAGCAGCCAGTACTCAATTGCGTTTGCATATATTACCTCTCAGCAGCAGGCTAGCCCAGATCAGACCCACTGTGTGTGTAGTCCTTTGGTCCCAACTGGTCCACATACCAGTTCTGTTCTTGTTTATTTCCTTTCTCTCCTTTGACAGGGCGGTAAGGAAGGGGACCCTAGATGCTTTCCGATTTCCTTTTTGTATGTAGACCACACTATATTTTGGAATTAATATCATTAACGCAGACATACCTTATAGTCTGTGGTTTGAATAGTTTGATCTTCAACAATAAAAAATTAATGGTATGTATAATCTAACCATAGTGGATTTTTAAATGGTATGATAACTCAAACCATACAGGGTGATTTCTAGTAGGAACAGTAAATGGCACCCTCCATTGAATTCCTGCTATGAGTCAGACTCTGTGGGCTTGGTCAGTTGAGCTGATTATTCTCTCCCCTCTTCATAGCAGCTCCTCAAGCTGGCAGTGTTCCCTGTTTTTTTTTTTTTTTTTTTTTTTTTTTTTTAGAGGAGGAGATGAAGGTACAGCAATGTTGCTGAAGTCTTATAACAGAGGATGCGGTCATATTCTTATTCAGGGTGACTTTAAACAGAAGCTGTTGATCTTTCCACTTATGCTCCCCAAAATTTGCTCTTGCTGTCCCCTCTTTCCATGTGAGCAATTAATACAGATATCACATGAATACAGACCAGAATGAGACCCAGCCAGTTGCAGGACTTCTCTCACAATATCATACAGCAGTTGTGATGGTAAGAGGAGCCACATAGAGCCCTGTAACATGAAGGGCTGGACCTGCTTGTTGGGGTTTTTGTCCTGCCCAGTACCCCACAACTGTTTAGCCCCAAAGAAAATCATATAGAGGTCTCTATAAATTATAAGCTGATTGGCCCATTAGCTCTAGCTTCTCACTGGCTAACTCTCACATCTTGATTAACCCATTTTTCTGATCTATGTTAGCCATGTGGCTCAGTACCTTTTTCCAGCGGGGCAGGTCACATCCTGCTGCTTTGGTGGTCTGGGCAGGAGTGGGAGGAATCAGCTTCCTCCTTCCCAGAATTCTCCTGTTCTCCTTGCATCATTTCTACTTCCTGTTTGGTTTTCCGGCCTATACTTCCTACTTAGCCAATCAGCATTTATTTAAAACATGATTGACAGAATACAGACAATTCTCCCCCACCAAAGCCCTGGAAACCCTGACCTAGTGTTCACCAACTGGGGGCAATGAGTAACCATGTTGACCTCTAGTTTGCTGATCTCTAGTTTCCCCTCCACTTTCAATCCCATTGAATAGACTCTAGGTCCTTCTTCAAACCAAAAGCCATGTGCCCAAAAGTATATGCAGCACCTAGATAATGTGCCTTCTTACGAAGGAGCAGGAAGACGACCACGATCTCAGTGTTCCCAACCCTCAAAGGTCTAGAAAGATGGTTTGCTTTCCTCGGAGACTGGAGGTATTTGGAAATGACTCCTTGGCTATCCCTACCTGTCTAGACTTCCCAGACAAAGCAAGCTTCTCACAGGACTAGCCCCTGAAAACATGCATTACACTACTAATAAATCCAAGAGGTTTTTATTTTAACATGGTCCCCATGCAGAATGCATTTCATTCTTCACTGAAAGAATACGCCCCAGTCAAAACTGTACTGTGGTATTGCAATGCCTGGGATAACTCTGTGTCTCCTGTGTAAGCAGAAATTTGCAACACCTGGGAAAATTGCAACACCTATAAGAGTGAGGCTGCTGCCTCCCCGTGTTAGGTAAATTCATTTGCCTGTGTTGCAGATTCTCATTCTACATCACAGACAGGCCAGAGTTACCTCTTCAGGAGAACACTATTATGCTGGTCAACTGGGCAAGCATTCATTCAGAATAATGAAAGAAGAAACCTCCCCTCTTAGACAAGTGCAAGAATCTAGAAAGCGAAGATCTTAAGTCTGTGCAAGAGCAGAAGAGGGACTGAATCAGAAAACAGGTTTGTTCATTAAGTCACCCAAAGCAGGGAAGCATGGATACAAAGAATTAGTTGGACCTATACACATACACACATATATACATTTGAATGCACACACAGGTATACTCACCCACATCTGTAGATAGATAAATAGAAAAATAATAGTTGATAGATATAGATGATGATGAATATAGATAGATAGATACATATGTACATACATACATACATACATACATACATACATACATGATGGATAGAGAGATAGAGATACAGATTCCAGTCTAATCTGAAAACTTACCCTAAAGTAAGTTGCTTTAGTATATATTTTTTAAAAAGGTAAAATGAGGAGGAAGAGGACCAGCAAGGGAAGGATGAGAAGAGAGGAGAAGCAGGAAAAAAAAAGTCAGGGAAAGGGGGCCGGTAAGGAACCAGTGGAATGAATAAGAGAAAAGTATACTACCTTAAATCTTAATTTAAACATCAAAGTGGTAAAATTATTTCATAAACTCTTTTCAGTAGTTTTACTGTATAATTATTCTTACTCACTAACTGTACATATTAATGGGTTTTACTGTGGCATTTTCATTCTTGTGTATGCATTACTTGCATAGTGTCCACCCTCCTAACCCCTCTCCGTTATTCTCTCCTCTTCCCCCCCTTCCTCCAGGTCTCTTCCCTTCCCTAGCCATCCTTCTCTTGTTTTCAGCTCATCTTTTCCCTTCCAGTTTCCACATATGAGAGAAATCATGTGATACCTATCTTTTGGTGATGGTTTTACTTCGTTTGAATTGACAGCATCTAGTTCTATCCATTTTCTAGAAGATGAAATGATCTCATTCTTTATTCTGAATATTACTTCTTGGTGTATATACCAGATTCTCTGGTTCTGTTCATCTGTAATGGACGTCTGGGCTGACCTCATTGTTGTCTACAGTGAACATTGCTGCCCCAAACATGAGAAGGCAGGTGGTCCCATGTATCTCAACTTCATGAATGTCAGGTAGACTTCTGTCACGATCCACTGATACGCATGTCTGTTTCTGTGTCAGTACCATGCTGGCTTGATTTTCATGGCTCTGTGGTAAATTTTGAATTTGGATATTTGACAACTGTAGTATTGTTGTTTTTCTCAGGATGGCTTCGGACATTCAGGGTCTTTCGTTTTTCACAGACTGCTGTGTGAGAACAAAAAGAGAGAGAGAGAGAGAGAGAGAGAGAGAGAGAGAGAGAGAGAGAGAGAGAGAGAGAGAGACTTAGTGCATTCTGTCTGGAAGTGGAGTCAAGGAACAAAGCAAAACTTGCTTCTTACTGTGGGATTTCTTATATGACTGTGATAATCCTTCCTATTGGAAATGATGATACTCACTCTTCAACCAGGAACCACCCTCTTCTGCACAAATGAGCTGTTTCATCCCATGACTGCAAAGCACCCTCTGGGGAGAGCATCTGATGGGAAATGTTCAGAGAAACCTGGGTTTGCTATCCCCACCCACCAGTCAAGCTGGTATTTCTCTAGTATTTTCTATGGCCAGCACTGTTCTGAGAGCTGAGGGCACAGTGGTGCATGAAGCCCTTGATTTCACGAGGCTCCTCAGGTGTTCCTTAGCCTCTGTGGATCTCAACTCACTCTTCCATGAAGCAGGGCAAGCAGCACCTACCTCGAAGAATTTCAGAGAACTTTTGTTAGAGTGTGCAAGAAAGCTTGAGCTCTTCCTCATTTGCCAGCTATCCAATGAAAATGAATGCAACCCGGCCTGTCGTCTTTGCTGTTTGTGTCCTTATGTGTAAACTCTATTTGTTGATGCTATATAAATTTAATGGATGCTTCCAAGTTCATTTAACCAGCATGGGTTCAAGCAGTGAACTAGTTCTCTATGTTCCTCTATTTTATATACATTATGACTCTGTATATGGAACCATAAAACTCAGGACAGATTTATTCATATGCTGCACTATATATTTTCATAGAAATGTTTCACCAGGCACCTGTAATGTGCTGATATATGTGAACAGCTTTCTAAAGTTTATTTCACATAGATCTCTCTTAAATCGCATGTGAAATGACATTTTATGGCTTAACTTTTGTTTTCATGACACAGCCCCAATTTGCTTCCCTGCTGCAGCCTTTGAGTCCCCCTTGCTTGTGATATGCGGTGTTCCTCTTGTCCTTGATGCATTTCCTTAGGAAGCTATCCTTAAAGATGCCAGTTTGGCCTCTTTCCTGGAGAAGCCCATCCATCTCTATGTGTGTTTCAAAAAATGGACTTGAATTATTCAAATCCCATACCTGAGTTGGTTATGGGATGTTGACGCAAAGAAGTGAAGTGGTCTGGTTCTTTGTGTGGTCAGAGCCTTTGGCATGAAAACAGCTGTGAAATATCATGGCCCTTTTCCTCTATTGTTTTCTTCACCTGGAGTTAACTCAGACTTCCTGACCTGTAGTTTCATCAAAGCAAGATGGAAAAGAAAGACATGCGCATCTGCCAAATACCTGGTATAAGCCAGACTTGTGAAGTACCTTGAAGATTTACAATCATTCTTAAGATTATACATCCAGTGAGCTTGACCTTATTAAAGGAATGGTTGCAGGAAGATTAAAAGAACTTGGCTAAGGCCACACAGCTGATGAGTAGCGGGGCCATTGAGAAGCTAAACCCACCAGTGAGCCAAGGGCAACACTGCCATCTCCTTACTTGGAGAAGTTCATTCATTTGACCAATGAACATTTATTTGCTGAATGGATCCTATGTGTTGAGGATTACCCTGGGTGCTGCATTTGTGCTAGACACAGTAATTTTTGAGTTACAAAAGGATTTCATGTTACCTCCTTCCATACATAAGACTATCCCGTGAGGCGACTGCGAATGAATGCTTTGAAAGGAAATATTAACGCAAAGAGATGTAAATTTCCCTTCTCACGTTTCCAGTTGTCTGTGGCATACACAGAAGAGGCACTCCTTGAACGTTTTGAAATGAATCAATAATGGATAGATTTATAGCATGCCTAAACAACATATCACACACATTTATTTGCATATCTGTGGTCCTCACAGTCCAGTGCTGTACTTTGTCGTCTGTGTATTATCAGTGTAAGGCATCGTACTCACCATAAATCAGAGGCTTGATATATGAATGTATGGGAGAAAGGCTAGGCAATATCAAGGCAATTTGGGCACTGTTAGGAATAATCAGTCTGTTGTCACAAAGGAAGGCAGGCAGGAAAACGGGAGTCAGGCACCAGCCTCAAGAGTCAAATTTAAGAGGATATCAAAAACCTCAGCAATCAAGTTAAGCAGTATTTTTAATGCAATATTTTAAATAATCAAGCCAGAAACTGACAAAGCCAAGATTAGCATATGGCAATAAGATGAAAAGTCTTGGCTCATCTTTGTTTAAAATTTTTATTTTTTCTTTCCTGTTTTGCATTAGCCTTGATTTTTTTAAGAGGAAATGCATCAAAACACTCTTTATTTCTATCACTGAAATCCTGACACACATTAAATTTTGCATCCAGGATGGATTTATCCCATTTGCCCTCCCTCAGCCCTGGCTCTGTAAAGCCAACAAGGATAATTAAAACTTTTGGTGTCAGGTTATATGAAATGTACTTTGTGTATGAAAAAGTCATGGAAAGTTCACCAAAGCCTATCCTCAGGAAGGTTCACAGACAGAGTGGCTGAATATGAGGAGGCAACACTGCCCGGCTGGGGTATCACAAATGGATCACAGATGTGTCCTAGTCATTGAGTATCTCAGACCCCAACAGCTGCTTCCCAAACCTAGGTCTGTGGAGATCACCAGACTGCTGCCTCCAGCCCAAAAGCAGCCTCATGCATTTACACCAGCATGCTACACAAACTCTGTGTTCCAGCGAATTCTACATCCTAGCCATTATCAGAAGCAGCGGGGTTTTATGTTTCAGGTCCCTGTGCCACCAAGATAACAGCAATTTTAAGGTGCTAGTAACTGTAAGATACATCCCAACTTCAGAGATTCTGTAATGTGAAATTTTAAAAAGTGCATTTTGGGATAGTAAAAAAACACATTATTATTCTATGCCAAGTGGTCGTGATGTTGAGAAAAGGCAGGGATTCTACTTAATAGTATGCTGCAGTGACGAGCACAAAAAGATTTGAGCACTATGCATATCTCTAAATATTTACATCTGCCACCTCCAACCTATCAAATGGTGCTGTGCCTCCTACAATGAGAGAAACTTCAGACCAGTGGCAAGGGAGAGAAGCTGCTTTCCCTTAAGAAAGATTGCAGTCTTCGTTGCCTGGTTCTTGGAGAAGTCAAGAATTCTATCTACTTGCAAAGTTACTTGGCAAGGTGGTTTAAGAAATGAAGGGTGGGGCCTGTAGAGTTGGCTCAGCAGTTAAGAGCATTGGCTGCTCATTTAGAGGACTCAGGTTCAATTTCCAGCACCCTCATGGCAACTTGAAACCACCAGTAACTCCAACTCCAGTACTTTTTCAGCGTCTGTGGTACAGAGGCATACGTGCAGGCAAAACACCCATACACGTAAAATAATAACTTTTTAAAATTTAATGAAGGGAAGAGTGGGACAAGAGAAATGATTCACTGGTTAAGAGCAATTGCTGCATAATCACGTGAACCCAAGTTCAAATCCCAATATTCATGTTACAAGTTGGATGTGCCTATACCTAGAGGCATGATGGGAGTTGCAGAATCATGAGGACTTCAGGGATTTCGGTTAAAATGGGAGTTCCAGGGTCAAGGGAGATACTACCTCAATCCAACAACTTCCTCAGTACTTATACATGTATACAAGCACATGAACACTACCTGCACACGTACCCACACGCATTTGTACTCACAGTCACACAAGCATGGACTCACCTCTGTGTGTGTGTCGCTTCCTTTGTCTCCCTCTCTCCCTTTCTCTCCCTGTCTTTCTGTCTCTATATGTCTCTCTCTGTCTCTGTCTCTCTCTCTCTCTCTCACACACACACAGATAATAAAATTATTTTTCTTTTTGTTTAATTTATTTATTTATTAAGGATTTCTGCCTCCTTCCCACCACCGCCTCCCATTTCCCTCCCCCTCCCCCGATCAAGTCCCTCTCCCTCATCAGCTCAAAGAGCAATCAGGGTTCCCTGACCTGTGGGAAGTCCAAGGACCGCCCACCTCCATCCAGGTTTAGTAAGGTGAGCATCCAAACTGCCTAGGCTCCCACAAAGCCAGTACGTGCAGTAGGATCAAAAACCCATTGCCATTGTTCTTGAGTTCTCAGTAGTCCTCATTGTCCGCTATGTTCAGCAAGTCCGGTTTTATCCCAGGCTTTTTCAGACCCAGGCCAGCTGGCCTTGGTGAGTTCCCGATAGAACATCTCTATTGACTCAGTGTGTGGGTGCACCCCTCGCGGTCCTGAGTTCCTTGCTTGTGCTCTCTCTCCTTCTGCTCCTGATTTGGACGTTGAGATTTCAGTCTGGTGCTCCAATGTGGGTCTCTGTCTCTGTCTCCTTTCATCGCCTGATGAAGGTTAATATTCAGGAGGATACCTATGTTCATAGCAGCATTGTTTGTAATAGCCAGAACCTGGAAACAACCTAGATGCCCTTCAATGGAAGAATGGATGAAGAAAGTATGGAATATATACATATTAGAGTATTACTCAGCAGTAAAAAACAAGGACTTCTTGAATTTTGCGTACAAATGGATAGAAATAGAAAACACTACCCTGAGTGAGGTAAGCCAGACCCAAAAGGAGGAACATGGGATGTATTCACTCATATTTGGTTTCTAGCCATAAATAAAGGACATTGAATTTATAATTCGCGATCCTAGAGAAGCTAAATAAGAAGGTGAATCCAAAGACAAACATAAAATTATTTTTCAATGGGAAGAGTTAGAGCAACCGAGCTGTCTTAATTAGGGTTTTTATTGCTTTAATAAAGCACCATGACCAAAGACAGTTTGGGGAAGAAACAGTTTCATCTTACACTTCTATCAAACAGTCTATCACTGAGAGAAGACAGGGCAGGAACTGAGGCAAACACCATGGAGGAAGGCTGCTTGGAGACTTGTTCCAGGTAGCTTGCTCAGTTAACTTTACTAAACAACTTAAGATCACCTTCCCAAGGGGTGGTACCACCCCATGTGCTAGCTCCACCCACATCTGTCCTTACTCAAGAATATACACCACAGAGTTGCCTACAGGCCAATCTTGTGGAGAAATTTTCTCAAATGAGAGTCCCACTCCCCAGGAGACTCAAGTTTGTGTCAAGGTAACATAAAACAAGCCAACACAGCAGCTAGCATAAGACTCAAAATTTCTTTTCTTTAGCCATATTTATTTAGAATAGATATATAAGAAGCACTGGAGATTCCCTACATGGTTTATGAAGTCTAAAAGAATAATCTCGGGCTTATCATTTAACACAAACAATATATTGTTTCCCATCCAACTAGCTTTCCCAACCACCATGCAACAATAATCACTCTCATGTTAGTACATCCCAAAATGTATTTAGACTTAAAACATGAACAGTGATGAATTGATCTAGGTTAGTTTTGAACTTCTCAACCATACTAGGATATGATTTTAAAAAGCAGCTGAATCTGCCTTCTACAGTTTCTTTCTTTAAAGGTATCTACCAGGAATAGACACACATATGCAGTATGGTATTATATAGTAAGTTCGCCAGCATTAGACCCACATGATTTTTCTCAAAGAGGTTGAAGTGCTGCCTTATGCCTTTCCTTTATATGAAAACTCCAAATATTCTGTAGCAAATAGGGAGGTGCCTTTGTTGATGGCTGGTACTATGGAGAGATGAATATAGAGGAGCATCAGCTGGATCCAAAGTGCCTAGTTTGAATCCCACTCTATCTCAATCTCTTATTCTTAAGCTGGGGATAATAATAGTACTCTCCTCCTAAGGACAGAATGAGAACTGAATGAGCAACTACTAATAAACACCTACCAGCCCCTTTTCTGAGCATCAGCGGTCCCAGATCAGAATTCCTATGCTCACATAGTCATCAGTCCTTGCCCATTCAGCCAAGTGGCAGGACTCCGCAGTACTGAGCTTGTTACATAAGTGGGTTTGTTTCTCCTGATCTGTTTGATCTCCTTCTTCTCCAACACCCAATAGCTATTATGTTGACTGTGCTTTCTGTACAAGTTCTAATAGTGATCAAGCCTGAAAAGCAAACAGATTCTAACATTTCAAAAAGTATATATTTGATAATCTCACAAATCTCCTCTGGGCTCCCATTTCACTTTGTGTGTATTTACAGTGGTGTTCTTATTATATGGAGTTTGGGATCTTGCTGATGGATAATATTCAGTTTATCATATCCTTCTTGCCCACTGAGGTCCTAGTATCCTGTATAGAGCACACACAAGCTACCTGATACATCTGTATTAATTAAGCATTGTCCAGTGCTGACTCTGTAAACATCTGACTTGTTCCTTCTTCTCCACTCTCCAGAATAGTCACTCTCCTTTCTATCCTCCCTTCTGCAGCTATGACAGCAACCACTGCATGGAGCTTCAAAGGTACCAGGAAGCCATGGAACAGGTGCACACAAAGATGTTCCCTTGAGCATCCTCTAAAGTTCACTGGGTAGAATTCCAAGCCTGGGGCTCAGCTCCCAGAGCATATCTGTGGGGCCTGAGAAGTCTCAGATCATTTTGGAAATATCCAGAGTAAAAAAAAAATCAATAAACCTCATTTATGAGAGTGACTATGCCTCTTTATTTAGAATATTTACATTTCAGAGGTAACGTCCCTTCATGAGTATGAGCCCCATGAAAGAAAGAAGCCCACCTTTTGAATCTGTCAGAGACAGGAGGTAGATAAGGAGTAGGAATAAAGTTATAAAGAGTTATCAGAGCCTTGGGAGAAGAATTCACTGTTCAACTCACTCAGAACGTTTGGTGTGTGTCCTAGGGAAATGCATTAAGGTCCTCTTGCTTGCATAAGAAGCTCTTTACCCCCAGGCAGCTCTCCATCCCTTAGAGCACTATCTCTATCTCATTAAAAAATACCACTAGAATATTCCATCATTCTTTAAACAAAAATATTTTAAAAAGAAAAGCTAGGCAAAATTGCTTTTAAAAAAGATGTATTGTTGTAGGGGAAAGTGGAAAATATGATTAGAAATAATTCTAAGGTTTCTGCAATCCAAGCATCTTTACTAAAAATGGGTCCGTATCATTTCAGCTAACCAAAGAGCTAACCAAATTTGGTGAAGAAGAGCCGGGCAGTGGTGGCGCATGCCTTTAATCCCAGCACTCGGGAGGCAGAGGCAGGCGGATCTCTGTGAGTTCGAGACCAGGACAGGCTCCAAAGTTGCAGAGAAACCCTGTCTCGAAAATCCCCCCCCCAAAAAAAAAACAAATTTGGTGAAGAAGCCCTTCACATGCTAGGAAGAAAAACATCACTGGCTGATTCCAGTTTAAACTGTCCTGTGCCAAAAATTAGGAACTTGTTCCTTAAGGGTCTTGCACAGGGCTTGGGAGATTACTCAGTGGTTAAGAGCACTGTACAAGAAGCCCTGAGTTCAATCTCCAGCACGCACAAAAACCTAGGTATACCTTTGCATGCCTGTAAACCCTGCACTGTGAGAAGCTGGGGCAGGAGGATGGCTGGGGCATGTTGATTGTCACCATAGCAGGATCACTGAGAGAATAAGGAATAATGGCAGAGAGGATGAAAACAGAGCTCCCAATGTTTCCTCCGGCCTTCCTACACACACATCCAAACACACATCTGTACATACACCATGTGCACTTGTATGCACGCACACACATACATTCACATGCACAAAACATTTTTTAAAAGTAAATGAAAACTGCCCTATGGAGTCTTGAAACAATATGGAAGGCAGTGTGACAAAAATAAATGAGAGGACATCAGGATATCCAATGTTACAAATGCAATGATCTATTTGAAGTCTGTGTGTTTAGAACGCTTTAATTAGATAAATTTTCTGAATCATGTTAGAGACCCAGTCATAGCAAGCAGTCCCCTCCCCTTGAAAGAGTAGACTTGCTCCAATCCCTCTCTACACAGTGACAATGTGCTTGGAACTTGGAGTTCAGTGACATCTCCAAAGAATAGACAGCTTAGATGCCTCTTTTTAGTTGCCAAAAAAAGATGCCAAAAACAGTGGCACTTCTGTTTTACAGCTCTTTTTACCCCTCATGTTTGCTCACTTCTGGGTGAATTTTGGCTACTTATTTCCCAATTTCTAACAGCTCAAACCTCAGTGCACGCACAATGGTTGCCAGTCATGGTGCAATGAACTTAGCATTTCCACATAACTTAGTAAGTTCTGCATGTGAGTGTTCCCTCTTGCTCAGTCTCTAAAGACAACTCATTTGCACCCCACTAGGTTTTCTACAGCATTAAAGAGGTTCCACTTGTTTGTCAGATGTCCATTTGTAAAAATGAGATGCTAACTGAAGGTGGTGGTTTAGGTTAGATGGCTCCACATACAGTTACTTTCTTAGACTGAATGGTTCCACTTTAATTACTTATTGATTTATTGATATGACTTTTACTAAAAGCTGGAATGGCTTATATGCATGAAAAATAAATGATCTATTATATATATTTATACATGCATACCCAGGAGAGTGTTCAACAGCACTGTCATCTTGTCTTCTACCAGGACCATCTCCAACAAGAAAGTCTAGTGACCATGACCCCTAAAACCTCTACACAGTGCTGCATGCAGTGACTGCGCGTTGAGAGCTCTGCTCCTCCCGATGGAGTACAGGGTGATCTGTCACAGAAGAGTTCCACTTCAGTGTGTCTAATGGGCACACGGGGCATGCTGCTTCCATGTTTCTGCAGCTGTGGGATGTAGCAGCCTGAGGATCTCTGCCACATTTCCCAAGGCCAGGGCTTACACCCACATCTTGTTGAGCCTGATCCTATTGTAATCATATTCTCTATTTTCTCTCTGTCTCTGTCTCTCTCTCTCTCTCTCTTTCTCTCTCTCTCTTAAAACCTCCCACACAACAGGCAAGCATTCTACCACTGGCAACCTTCCTGGCCATTTTATTTTTTTTTTAACAAAAATCATTATACAAAGAAAGTACCTGTAGAAGGACCTGTCTTCTATTCACTTACTCTCGGGAAGCATGACCCTATCACACATGGAAGATAAAACTCAAATAGTCTCATATAACTGTGTAGCAATTTCATACCCCATATAAGGGACTACATTCGGGGTGAGTGTGTGACCCTGTTCAGGCTGGTGCAGTATCTGGGCACACATGGGAAGTATTTATGAAAAGAGAAACAAGAAGAAAATGTCCCAACTCCTCTGGTCCTGGTGTAGCTTCATCAAAATGCTGACAAAGCAAAATCAGCAGAGAGGACAGGGTTACAGTGGAATTGGGCCAGCGTCCCTACTTATGGAGAGCTTGCTCTGTGACACAATGAATTTCCCGAGTTTAGGCTGGTGAGATTTTTTTCTGGTTTAATCTTGCCACTTTTGTTTGGGGTTTTGTCTACTTATACAAAAGAAGTTGAAAATATTAGCAAAAATAATTTTTTATAAAAACTACCAAAACTCTGTCTTCTGCACTTGCTTATCTGGTGGTTTTGAAATCAGAAAAGAACAAACCACTCCCTGGTCCAGTTTTCTCTGATCTAGTTGTGTAGTGCATTCTGGTGTGTACTGACAGGAGACTATTTGAGTGTTTAGCTTTCTATATATGCATATGGGATGCTGCCCTGGAGAAGAGTTAGATCTACAGTGGAACAATGCCAGGGCACCATTCCATAGAATGTCTGCCAGGGAAGTAGGGACAACCTTGTGCACACTGACGTCAAGAATGCGCTGCTGGAGTTAGAGATGAAGCCAGTGTGATAGATGTGTACAGTACCAGTACATGCATGTAGATGAAGTTGCAGAGGACATTTATATGACATGTGAGCTGTAGTCTTGATGTAGGAGCATGAGGTTCTGATTCAGTGCTACATGGAAGGGGAAGGGAGGGAAGAAGAGGGGAAGGGAGGCACAATATCAAAGTCCTTCCCATGGACAGACGAAAGGGACTATGTTATACAGGAAGGCAGGATTCTACTGACTGACCAAGGAAAGTGACAGTCGCTTCTGTCCAGCCCGATTCCCATCACTTACGGTCCCAGAATGTTAATCCAACTCCCCTGCCAAGAAACTGTGTGGGTTGTTCTGAAGTGGACCCAAATCTCTCGCTTTCTTTTGGTTTAATGCATATATGTATGTGCATGTCTTTGTGTGTGTATATATACGTGTGTGTGTGTGTGTGTGTGTGTGTGTGTGTGTGTGTGTGTGTGTGGCATGCATGCACACACAAGCACATGAGTGTGAATGGAGGTGGAGATCAGAGGTTGACATCAAGCATCTTCCTCAATAGACATCTGCCTTCTCTTTGAGACAGCCTTTTACCCAGCCAGAGCTCATCAACTCTGCCATGCTGTCTGGCCAGTCAGATTAAAAGCTGTCATGCCCACTCTCCCAGTGCTGGGATCACAGAGATAGGCTTGCTATGTCATAGGTGCTGAGGATCGGCGCTCAGGTCCTCGGGCTTGTGGGGAAAGCACTTTACCGACTGAGATGTCTCGCCCTTTCTCCTTTTTACCTATCAGTGTAGTCTGCTATCCCACGCTCCGTTCTGTCCCTGCTTTTGCTTTAGTGTTGATCTGTTTGCTTTAAGGTATCTGGAATTATAACCACATATTTGGGGGCTGTAAATCTGGTATTTTACTTCTGTGCTCGAGCCATCTGGCCCTGTGCTTCCTGCAGTCAGTTCTCTGCTGCTGACGCCATTCCCATTTGTACTCTACTCTGTGTGTCCGTAATCCATGGGACTCTAAGAACCAATCTGCTCAAAACTGACATCATTATCGTTTCTATCCTCAAGGGCAGACCTACTCTGCAAATTTGTAAACATAGCAAAGAGCCCCGTCTGTGTTTTATATGCATGCTATATGCATGTGTCTGTGTTTGTATGTGTGTGCGTGTGTACATCTTTACATGGATGTACACTACACAATACATATTCAGAAGAGGTCAGAGGTCCACCACAGGCATCTTCTTCTAGGCTTTGCCACCTAAGTTTTTGAGACAAGTTCTCTCTCTCTCTCTCTCTGGACCTTGAGCTCACTGATTCCAGCATCCTCATGTCTCCTCGTGTCCACACTGGGATTATATACACGTGCAGCTGAGCCCAGCCTTTCATGATGCTGGGTATCCCAACTCAAGTCTTTATGATTGTGTGGCAGGCAGTTTACCTACCGAGACATCTGCTGAGGTCAGGAGCCCTGATCTCTTTCTCCTTTCACTTACCACTTATACATTTCTGTATTATTATAGCCACAAGAGGTTGCTAATATATGTCATAACCATATATTATATGTGTGTATATGTATACACACACATAGAGAGAGTGGGGGAGAGAGAAAGATAGGATTAGGTTCAGAGTTCAAGTACAATGTGAGGTTTACCTTTTTGCCTTCAGACGTATAATGAATATATATCAAGTCACTGTGCTTTTGTAGATAGGTAACAAGCTCATGGGTTTTAGAATAAATGGAAATGGTTGTGAAATCCTGCCTTGGCCCTTGCTGGCTATGCGGTAAGGAACTAAAGAGACAGACAGTACTTCAGGGTTCTTTATCAGTTGTCCTGAACCACCTTTAAGAGGATGTCACTTATCCTCTATCCCAGACACAATTCTGAGACTTCAAATGACTTCTTATTGACTCCACCGTTACATAATGGACCCAAGATTCAAATCTAGTTCTGATGGCCTCTATATATTCTGCTAAATTTCTCTCCTTGAATCCAAGGTTTTAATCTGTAAAAAGAGTCAGATCCATCCCTTCTGGGCCAAGTGTAATGAATAAACAAAGCACTGCCCCCTGTCCCACGCTGAGTAACTTCATCTAGACACTGGGAACATATTGCTTATTGAGTAACAAGCTGTGTGGTGCCAATTCCTGGAGTTGATTCCCCTTTGATTCCCCTGCCAGAACTATCTTTGTATTGAATTGGAAGTTTTCTAATTTTGCATCGCATTCCTCTTTCCCATTTAGACCTCTGATTTACTTTCTCTTGGTGACTTGGTCATAGGCCAATCTCTTCTCAGGGAGCTCTAAGTGCTCCACTGTTCCCCATCATTCTTCAATATGTATAGTCGTCAGCTAGTGCTGGGGCCAGCAGATGCTGGTCTCATACTCCCCCTACTTGAACACAGCAATGGGCTTTTTATATCCTTTACACTTCTGCTTACCCCTTCTTCGAGGTAGTGTCATTTCAGCCTTAATGTTGCACACATGACAGGAGGGCAGTGGGTGTGTTCAAGCCTGTTCTTTCCTTTGCTCAGGGATAAGCATGTATATATCCAAAGACCCAATTTCATGCATTTATGACTCCTCCAACAAATGCCTCTTTTCAGTTGCACAATGAGACTACAGGTGCTGTCTATCTATGCAGTTGGTCGGCACGAAATTTTAGAAAGAAGGTATAAGAATGAAAATACAGTTTTATGATTAAGAAGTGGCAAATACAGGGCATCCATGGGACTGCACCAGTTCCTCTGTGTATATGTTATGGCTGTTAGCTTGGTGGTTTTATGGGACTCCTAGTAATACAGACAGGTGTATTTCTGACTCTTTCACCTGTTCTTTTCTTCTGTTGGGTTGCCTTGTCCAGCCTTAATCCGATGGTGTTTGCCTTGTCTTATTGTATCTTGCTTTGACCTGTTTGGGTGTTGTCACCCTTCTGAAGAGGAAACAGAGGGGGAGTGGATCTGGGGGAAGAGAGAGCTATAGGTAGCTGGGAGGAGTAGCAGCAAATGGAAATGTGGTCAGGATATATTGTATGAGAGAAGAATCTGTTGTCAAAATAATAATAATAGTGAAACCTATAAAGATCACAGTGGTGACAGATAAGAAGGAATGCACCAATTTCTTTTGCTCAATGATAAGTATGGGCAAAGTGATAAAGAGGAACAGAGTAGTTGTTATAAATAGTGCCGGAAGGCTAATATAAAAGTACAGAATATGCACAGGTATTAGCTGTGTAAAAAGAAGGGCATTTGCTCTTTTATTTGGCCGAATTTCTACAGAAGTTTTGATAATGGATGAAGTTATCTTAGAAAATAATTATTAGTCTTCAAAGAAAGCAAGAAACCAGACTCTTCCACATTATTCTTTTTGTAGCAGTCCAGTAGCTTCATCCCTTACAGCATACTTAACGCTCGAGCCACCTCGGATATTTATCTCTCTGGATTGCGGAGCCACAGCAGTTCCAAGACCCACATTTCCAAGGGGAGTTTAGATGCAAATGGAGGTTAATCTACACAGTGCTGGTTCCATCAGGGTCTTTCCCACAATAGAAATAAATCACAAAGAACACATACTCCAAAGACTAGAATTGAGACCCAGGCAAGATAGTCTAGGGAGAAATGCCCTAAATTCAGAGCCCAGATCTGGGAGCCCCCTTAACTTGGAGAGAAGACATACATCTCTCTGGGGCACAGTTTTTTTTATCTGTTAATATATATTTCCAAAAGAAGTAGATTAATGAATGAATGTAAAGTAGTGATCTTAACATTGAAACACCTCCTTCATAAGAGTTTTAAACAAGGTAATTAATTATACATTGGAAAGATAAAATGCTTCATGGCACTTGCCCTCCTATTTTTAAACCAGGGGTGATAAATATCATTGGCTTCAGAGTCTGGAAGCATATAACATCTTTCATCATCCAAATTTGCCCTTGACCAGAGAGAGGGATCGCTAACTTGAAAAGCAGGTGTTATATTGAATTTTATTAAAGGACTAACTGATTAAAAACCCCAGAAATCTAGCTTCCTGTGGAAAAGAATGAAAACTGAAATTTAGTAGGTATAAGTAATAAAAGTTTCACAATAGCCCTGAATTAACGGCAGGTCCTCACAGTAAACCTCTTACAGATATAATACATGAAGCATGAAAAATCTCTCACAGGTTCACGTTTGATCATGTACACATAAAAGACATTATTGAGAAAGCAATGGTGCTAACTCATTTTCAGACTGGCGTTGGAGAGGATCAATGCTTTGGAATAAAAGTAGTTTGGGTTTGCTTCCTGCTTTCAGCCCTGTGGCCTTTAGACAAATTACTCTTCCAATTCAAGTCACAATCTTCAGTCATTAACAAATGGATATAGCTTTTCATATCCAACATCATTAAGTGATCCTAAGAATGAAATGTTGGGGCTTCAGAGATAGTGTAGATGAGCATGTGTTTCCCTTGCAAGTACAGAGACACGAGCTTGATCCCCAGAATCATGTTTGAAAAACCTCAGGCATGGTCCCGTGCCTTTGCTATTCCAGAGG
Organism: Microtus pennsylvanicus; assembly: GCF_037038515.1. Classification (NCBI taxonomy): domain Eukaryota; kingdom Metazoa; phylum Chordata; class Mammalia; order Rodentia; family Cricetidae; genus Microtus; species Microtus pennsylvanicus. The sequence continues at coordinate 28,704,236 of NC_134589.1, read as the reverse complement.
TAGGAATATAGAGACAAGCGGGTCTTGCTGACCAGCCAACCTCTTCTATGTGGTAATGTACAGGCCAGTAAGAGACCTTCTCTCCAAAAAAAAAGCTGGTACCTGAGGAGTGACACCTGTGGTTGGTTGAAATCTGGCCTCTGTATGCACTCATACACAAACATGCAAAGGATGAGGAGGGTCCCACTTTTATATTCCATGATATCATAATGATAAAGAGGAAGGCTAATGTTTCCTGGAAACTCTGCTGGATATAGATAGATAGATGGATGGATAGATAGATAGATAGATAGATAGATAGATAGATAGATAGATAGATAATAGATAGATAGATAGATAGATAGATAGATAGATAGATAGATAGATAGATAGATAGATAGATAGATAGATAGATCTGCAACATCCTGGAACAGCCAGACACATGACAGGGTTGTTTTTAGTCACTTTAGGGAAACTCTTCTTATTATCCTCTTAGAAAAAATAAAATCAGAGTAGTGAAATTAAGTTGGATCTCATTTCTGGAATAAACCTCACACTTGGAAATTTGAATCCTGAGTGTCTCAAATGACAGAAGAGACTGAAGACTCGTCATATAGATCCTTTGCTCATAATCTGAAATGCTCATAAAATGAAGCAGTTTACATATGAACTGGGATGGTGGCCATTGCCCACAGATCTCATCTGACTACCTTTAACTCCCTGATAAGCATCTTAAATGGTTCATTAACTCCTTTTAGTAGCTGAAGTACCTGGAGCTCAGATCATTTAAGCAACTTGCTTAAGGTCTCAAAGTAAGTGAAAAAGCAAAGACTTAGGGCAAGCTGGTCTGAACCCAAAGTCTTATTGCTTCACATGGCAGTTCTCATTCCCTGTGGAAGTGAGAGAGCATGTTCTTCTCAAAGTCTCTTTCCAACACTGCGTGGACTTCTGGTCTCTGAACATGCAGGCGGAGAGGGGAAGGGAAACCTAAGTGGCCTGAATAGATAGATAGATAGATAGATAGATAGATAGATAGATAGATAGATAGATAGATAGATAGATAGATAGATAGATAGATCATATTGACAGTGAGCAGCTTGCCCTTCTCTTCTTCCTTCCTCTCCTTCTCCTCCCTCTCCTCCTCTTCCATAGCTGACATTTACAAATGATGCTGGTCAGGACCCGGGTGAGAACCAGAGGAGGAGTATACTCATGAAGACTAGCCATTCTCTTCCTGGTTTGCCCTGCAAACACAGTTTCCCTTTATGAATTGAAGTCTGGGACAATCTCTATATCATTCTCATACATCATATGTCATTTTTCAAAGGGAAAGAATGTGCATTAAAAAGATTTGTTCAATCCTGAACCTACCTCTGAGCACCCAGGATCAATGCGGAGGCTGATTGAGTTGTGCTCTATAGATTTCTGCAGTCAGGTTCATCAAGGCACCCATTTCTCTTCCTCTAATGATGCTGAACCCCAAGCTCTTCTCTGAAGTGCTTTAATTTTCACTCGGTCATCTCGGAAGACAGTGACTTAATGAACTGCAAATAGGAAAAGAAAGACACATAAATCATCTCCGGATCCTTCTCCATGACTCTACCATGACTCCTCTTTGCTCATTGCGGTGCCTCCAGTGGCTCTTCTGTTCTCAGTAGAGGAAATCAAATTATACAGCACATTTTCAGCGATGTAACACACACAACAAATACATGAAATCATCAAGATAAATAACAAGGATAAATTAATGCTGACAGAGCACAATAGGTACACTGTGTTGCAACTAGTGTCTGTCTCCCTATTGGATCCAGTGAGCTGGCTCAGAAGATGCTTGTCTTCTTCATACAGAGGCCTATCATAGACCTATTTCAACGCCACTATCTGCTAATGCTGTTTTTTTACCAAGCCAATTCCCGGAAAGAGACTGCTATGCAGCATCCTTTTCCTAGTCTCTGGTAGACAGTTCTTTCAGAATGATCAGATAACGAGCTTGTGGTTTGCACACAGCTCTGTGTTTGAAAGGAAGCATTGAAAATTAAAGTGACATGCCAATTAAAGATTAATCAAAAGTGCTAGACCTCTAGTAAGTTCAGTGACTTTTGCTTAATACTGAGAGGGCCCACTTTAAAAGAGTATTCCAACTTAACTGAAATTCTAATCAGCTGCCTAGAAGTTGAGAGAATAAGAGAAAAAAAGAGGAATAATCCCCAGGGGTTGATATTTAAAAATGCATCAAAGGCTGTCAGGGGAATAAGCTGTTAATCTGTTGTCACGTTGGAGGGAATTAATACTGAGCAAAGGGCAAGATGTTTGAGATTCTTCTGGCCTCAGAGGTGGCTACATTACCAGGATGACCAGTGAAAGTGATCAGCCTGGTTTCCTTCAGTCCAAGCTACTTTTATTAAAGCTCAAGGCAGAAGTCCTGATACCAGAAATAAAGACACATGAGAAAAGCCCAGGACCTCCACATGTAAGTTTTGAGGATCTCTCTAAATACAGTGCCTGTGTCAAAACACTAGACTCTAAGTACTCCAAAACTTTCTATAAGGTTAGTGCTGCTCTTGTCTCTCAGAGAATCAGAGGTCTCAGAGCTGAAAAGATCTTCAGGATCTTTTAGCCAGTCTTTCCATTTTATACTAAACTCTAAGAGTTGCCTCTTTGGGAGACCAGACCCACTAACAAGAAACTTCCTTCTCATCAAGACCACTAGTTCTTCTACTTCCTAGCTCATGCTGTCTGATTCTCTGTTCTGTTTCTCTCTGGTGGGTGGTGTGATTCTTCTGTTCACTCTCTAGAGACTAAATATCATTGGAAAATTGCTCTTTCAGAAGCCAAATCTTACTTATATTTGAAGATAGTCTGCAGAAAGTTCCTGGGATTTCTCCATGTAAATCCTCAGGGGTTATCAAGCAGTCTATTGCTGACCTACCTGTTCAATTCACAGGTGTTGTTGCTGCATCAAAAGGGCCCTGGTACACATGGATGATGAAGCTTGCCCTGGCACTTGCTAGATGCCTGCCCTCATGCGAATCGAGAGCATCTTCCGGTGCCCCACTCTTCTGCCGGGAAAGCAATTGAGGGACAGTAAATATTATAATGTGTGTAACATTTTCCTACAGCACAACTGCAAACACACATTGGTAGATGCCTCGCTTCTTTTTAAAGTGGTTTCAAACTATGTCTGTTCTGAAATTGAGGGCTATAAAAAAGTGTTAAGAAGTATCCTGCTCTAGAAGGACCACGTGTAAGAACACTCCACATCCGCACTCCTTCTATGCATGTAGCTGTTTATCAACATGTCAGGAGCTGTGTTTTATTACAGCACTCACATTCTTCACAACAGCCACTACACATCACTGTAGCTATGCACATTTTACGGACAAAGACAAAAAAGTGAGCAAGTCCTTTCCTGGGTAACATGGCAGAGGCAGAGTTGCACCCAGGTCTCTCTGGCAATGGCTTCATGTGATAACCCTGAAATTCTGACCTGAGCAAAGCAGAGGCGATGTGAGTAATCTCAGTGAGAAGCAAGTTCTCTGCCAGTAGAGGTAATGAGCCAAATTTAGGGTTGCAGGTCATTGGGCATAACATGGGAGAATAAGGGTTGAATCCCAAAGATGCTTTAAGTCACAGCACCAAGCATAGAACTATCAGCCCATGAGCTGTACTTCTTATCACTAGGCAGAAAAGGTCAGGAAGCTTAGCTGCAAACAGCAGTGTCCATAGTGGGTTATTTAAAGGGGGAAAGATTTATTTATCATTCATTTATTTATTTATCATTCACAATTTCACACTGAACCCTTGCTTGTTCCTAACAGGTTCCCTCCTACCCTTGTCTTGTCTTTTTTGTGCACTTGTGACCTATTGATTTAATTAAGGCTGCTTACATAAACATGCGTATGTGTAGTGGCGGCTCATTTACTTGAGCACAGGCAATTAACCAATGGCTACATGACTAAGGAGCATGACTCTCTCTTCTTCAACAACCATTAACTGTCTTTGCTCCTTAAGACACAGGTGGGGCCTTATTAGCCCATCCTTCACCCATGATAGACAGTTGGTGGGCCAATCTTGTGCAAGTCTTGTACAGGTAGACATTGCTTCTGAGAGTTCATCTGTGCAATAACCATGTCATAACAACAAGATAATATTTTACACTCTTCTTCCCCTTCTCCGGGCTTTCCATTTTCCTCCTCCTCCTCCTCCTCCTCCTCCTCCTCCTCCTCCTCCTCCTCCTCAGTGTTTTCTGAGGCTTTAAAGGGGGTAATATAGATGCTCCATTTAGAATTGAGCACTCAACAGTCACTTCTTCTGAGAATTCTGACCACTTATGAGTCTGTGAAATAAGCATTATCCATTGTAGACAGACACTTCTCTAACCAAGCCAAAAGGAAAACTAATCTATGGATAAAACCATAATCTTTAGGAAACAATTTGACACACTGTCTGTTTAGCAAAACAACAGTAGTAGGTTCCTTCCAGGGCCTATTCCCATTCCAGCCATAGACTTTTGAACAGGTTTAAAATACTTGAATACCTTTATGTGGACCAGGATTCAAATGAAATCAAAAAGTAGTTGGTTACGCCCATAGAAGTCATGCCACTATTTCACTAGTGAGCACATCTTGTCTGGCAGGCTGGTATTATAGATCACAGGGTTTACAGTTGGGTGAAATTGTTGATGCTTTTTCTCCCTTGGCAGCCTGCATGGCTCCATCTGGCACTATAGAAGTTGGCCAGCAGGAGAGAGAAGTTGGCTGTGTTCCATCTTGATTTCTCTATATCCTGCAACAAATAAAATACATATATAGCTTTTCTAGTGGTATCTGATCATCTACTTCTAGTGGCAACCAAGAGCAATCACGATGGCCGATATAAAAATAACAATCCTAGATGCAAGAAAGCGGTGCCAGATTTAGTGGCATATGCTTGTAATCTAAATATTTGGGAGGCTGAGGCAGAAGAGCTGCCACACAACTCAAGACCAACCTGAGTTATATGAGTTCCAAGATAGCCTAGACTACACGCCCAGGCCCTTTCTCAAAAAACCAAACCAATCGACTAACAAAAGCACGTAAGGAGACTCATAGTCTCTCCAGGAGACCTAGAAAGCCAAGCCTTGAAATTAGAAAGAAGCCCAGTGCTGCAGGTCTGTAATCTAAGCTATTCAGGAGACTCAGGAAGGAGAATTTGAAGTTCCAGACCACCCTGAACTACAGAGAAAATTCAAGACCAGCCTGGGTAATTTAGTGAAACCCTGTCTCAAAATTAACAGTAAAAAGAAGACCAGGGATATAGCTCAGTGCTGGTACTTGCAGTGCAGATCCAAGCCCTAGGTTCAGCACCCAGTACAGTGGCCAGAGAGGCAATGTCCCAAAACTCTGTTGAAACTGTGTCCATAAAAGGGTTGATGTCACAACCATTGTCCCTCAGCCCCAGAGCTGCCCATGTCTAGATGTTAAAGCTCTGTTCTAGCTCCCCTGAAGAAGAAGTGACCACCATGGCAAATGCCAGCATGGTGAGTGCCCTTTGGCTCACCACTTCCTATATGGTTCACAACCCAAATCCTTCATGGGTACCGTCCCTTTGGAGGATACATGGCTCAGGCCTGTATCCTTCCCATGATGGAGTTTGGGAAGATTGGTCTTCTAGTCTCTCTTTGAGAAAACAGGACTTGTAACATAAGATACAGATATCTCTTGATATCTGTTGAGAATTGGTTCTAGGACTCCCCAACACCCCCATCCCATAGGTACCCAAGTCAGCAGATATCCCAAGTCCCTTGTATAAAATGCCTCAGTTTTTGCATATAACCTATGCAAGCCTTGTCCCTTGTATGATTAATTTCTAAATTTTTTATAATATTTAATAGAATGTGTTATGTAAATGGATGCTATACTGCATCAATTAGGTAATAATAACAAGGGGTACAGACGTATTTTTTAAAAAATATTTTCAACCCATGATTAGTTGAATCTACTAATTCCTATGAGGTGTGGCAGTCATAGGAAGGGATAGCTATGTAACCAAATTATAAGAGGAATGAGGACAGCCATGAGCAGGAAATGTCTAGTTGAATGAGATGAGCGCAAGTCACCATCCCTTAGGCCAAAGTCATCCAGGCCCTATGTCTTGGCTCTCTCCTCTGTCCCGGGTAAGTACACAGAGGAGTTGCATGCTGATCTCTTTACCAGAGCTAAGAAGCATCAGCATTTTATCCCAGGAACACCTGGGGCCCACCTCTACCAACTGAAGGCTGTGGGGAAAAAAAAGTCATTTAGTGAGGTGAACTCCTAAAACGATACAAAGATTTACAACACACTGAATTTATTGATGTCAACTGGTTATAAACCCTTTATGAATATTATATAAGGAACCAGGGTTGAAGAGAGGGTTCAGTGGAAAAAAATACTTTCTGCATAGGCACAAGGACATTATGTATAAAAGCCAGGTATGGACCTGCGCATTTGTCACCCCAGTACTAGAGGGCACAGGTGCAGAAACAGGTTGCCACTGGCCGGCTGGCCCTACCTGAAAGAGCAAGCTTCAGACTCAGTAAAATGTGGAAAGCCATAGAGGAAGACACCTGGCAATGACATTAGGTCTCTGTACTTACAAGAACTGGAGAGCACACCTTTACACACACACACACACACACACACACACACGAGGGGGGGGGAGATGAGTCATAGATACTGTTTCTTTAAAGTCACATCATTTTCTACATTAGTGGATAGAGGGAGAGAGGGAGATGGAGAAATAGAGAGAGTGGGGGGGGACAAAAGCTAGAGCGGGGAGGGGGGAAAGAGAAGTGAGAGTCATATCTAAGCTGTATAATATATAAATCCTATGCATTTTAAGAGAAAATTCTGGAAAACATAGAGTGCTCCTCACCCCCAATCATCTACTCTTGACTTCCTCATGTCTATGAAGGTTTTTTTTTTGGAGGGGGGTCACTCCTGAATGTACTAGAAACCATCTTGACTAGATTCTGGTCTAGTCTGACTAAAGCTTCAGACAAACCTCTTCCATTTCTGAACCAGACTGTCCCAGTTTGTAAAATTTGACCAATAAATAGTCCTTTCGTAGGATCTAGCGAATGGGCCATGATAGACTGATTTTTGAAGGAGTAAGTCTATTAAGCAGGTAGCGAGCAAAAGTAAACCAATAGCAAGATATATAGAGGCAGCAGACAGCCAGGCAAATAGCATCAAATTGGGAGTCTACAGCATTCAGCAGAGATGACTGGGGTAAACTGATTGGGAGAGCAAACTGGGGGAACATCATCAACTCAGGGGTCTCACAAACATAGCAAACTGCGGAAATTGAGGCAGTCAACTGGACTTCCTGATCGAGCTTTCTCTCTGTGAATAATCTTCCCATGCCTGGACTTCCGGCTTCTCATTTGTACTGCAGACATTTTTATATTATGGCATAAACAATAGGAAGCTCTGTTGGAGATGGCTTGTTTTGCCTTCCAGCTGTTCTCAAGGATGGTGCTTTTGGTGCCCTTAGCTGCATGCTGTTTTTCCCTTCTCCCTGTTACAGAAACAGGGCCCAGTCTTATGCAGGACAGGAGTTTTGGAGGACACTTGTCATTAAGCATGTGTGCAGGGCCAACCCTGCTTCCAGAGCTAGCGTCTCAGTGACCTCACACAGCACATGACCATTTATAACAATGTGTCTTATAACACTTTGCTCAGCTGATATGACAATTAAAATGCTGCCGTGCTCATGAAGACACCCGGTGCAACACTTGGCACATAGTAGGTACCCAAATAAATGCCAGTTTCCCTTCTCCTTTATCCTGTTGTCATCTTGTTCATAGGGGCTGTGTCACCTTCAGCTGGGAGGCTCCCTCCTGACGGCTGTCTCTGAGCATCAGCATGGAGCTTTAACACAAGGCCTTTCCCGGCAGCCTCTATTACTTGCAAGGATGTGTTAGCTATGCAAGATGTCCCAGGAGGTGTCCTTGGCGCCCCCACTGAACACAGCTTCAGCACCTCATTGCTCTCTGTTCTACAGCAGCTTTGACAATCCCTAATGTATAATGAATCTTTACAGCCACAGAAGCGGCAGCCTTGGTGAGGATTTCAAAAGCTTTAAGAATCACAGGAAGAAAGTACAGGAAGGCTACAAGGGGCTGTTCAGAAGTTTTGAATGCATCCATGGTGGGCATTCTTTGGAGTTGTTATCCTAGAGCAAAGACTGACAAAAGTTTTTTGTTTGGTTAGGAAAAGGATCAGACGAAATACGTTTAGGTTTTACCAGCAAGCGAGGGCTTAATAATCTATTTCTAGCTAAAGGACAATGTGATATTAGGGTAAATGTGCAGGCATTGTATTGTGCATGTTGTTAACTGGCAACATGAATTGGGTAGTTTTTAAAATTTGTCTTTAGAGCTATATTTCTATGAAATGTTCTGTCCAAAAAGAGTTCCTCAAGCAAAAATATTTGGAAGATGACATGTATTACACCAATTTCAAGAACAGTGTATTTTTTCACATTTTGCCATTCCTAAAATAGTAATACATTTTGCTGTAGATAACTTCATAAATACACAGAGAAAGAGTTCCTCTTTTAGTTATATGTACTTTGTATAAACACATATTTATATGAAATCCTACAGAGAGAAATAAAAAACAAGATAGTTAGTGACATAAATTATTTAACCTTGTATCTCCCAAATACATTAGAACATTTTTTTCAATACCACTTGCTAATATCCAGTAGATTTAATGTTCCAATGATATTCATCTTGACAAAACTGTTTTTTTTAATGAGGGGCTTGAGTTCAAATCCAGGTGAATCCAGTCTGTTATGATGGAGCTTGCTTAAAAGGCGACAGGGAGAAGGTAAAACATGGAGTGGATACATAAGTGAGAGTCACAATATGACATATGTGCAGAACGTAGAGAAACCATAAGGAGGGTGCAGTGCCCACTCAGTAAGAAAACCTTAATCCTAACCCCAGGTTTTCCTTTGTCTAAAGGCATCTGTCTTTCCCCTTATTTTAAAGGGAAGGATGGACGAAAAGGGTCATATAGAGAAGGCTGCCGTGAAAAGAAAAAAAAACTCAGCTGGGGAACACAACCCATCTAATGAACCGTAGCTAAGAAAAGCACATGCCAGCTTCTTGCTGCTTCCGTGGTCCATTCTTTTGCTTCCTTGGTCAAACCCAACCAGACACCAGAGAATAAGGGAGTCAATGCTAACCAAAAGTCCATCCCCCAAGAGCACAGGCTGTAGGAAAAGGTGGTGGCCACATGATAAGGCCATTGGCACACTCAGCTGAGGGCTTACAGAAAATGGGTAGTGTCATGAAACCTGCCAGGTGAAAGTCTTCCCAGCTTCTAGCTCCACACTGATTCCAGATTTTGGAAACCTTTCCAAATAGCTTTTCGCCTACTGCCTCAACAGCCTGTGAAGTGGCCCATTGTTTATCCATTAAGAGATGCTTCTCTATGCCGGAGCTGAAAAATTCACACTGGAACTCAAAGCAGAATTTCAAGAGGCACCTTGGCGCTGTTTCTACCATATCAACTGTAGATGTTCCAGAACGGTCATCTCCGGGGAAGGACATTTTCTTTAGTGATGTTCTGCTACACTTCTCAGTAGCTAGTACCCCTCGAGTCTTCCATGTTTATATAGCACCTTATAGCCACCATCCACTTCACAGAAAGCTCACGGGAATCTCTGGCCTCCTGGAGCTAAATGCTCATTTCCACTGCCAGAGCCCAGCCCTATGGTCTCTGTCCAGTGAGTGCCCATCACCATGATGTTTCGAGCAACAAGAGCATGAAGTTCATGTGGTCAGTCAAGAGAAGGCTCCTGTGCCAACAAAGTGGAGAGATGAAGTGCTAACAGCCTCTCAGAGAGTGATCTCACATAATCAGTGGAAGCACTACAGAGGCAAGTGGCTTCTTTGGCAGTGTCTCACTATGTACCCCTCACTATGTATGCTGACTGTCCAGGAACTCACTGCGTAGACCAGACTGGCCTTGACATATATCTACTTGCCTTTGCCTCCCCTGGTGCTGAAGTCAAAAGTTTGAACGAACGTCCCCTGCTCAAGCAGTGTCTTTGATTTGAGCTTGAGAAAGGCAAAGATGAGAGGAGGGTGGACAACCTGTTGGCCTGAAGAAAAGCCGAGGTATCAGCAAGGAGCTTTAAATGAGGGTCCTCGCTGTCACCTGTACTTGCTAGGAACTATTAGCTGCGCAAGATGTCCCAGGAGGTGTCCTTGGTGCCCACTAAAAGCAGCCTTGGCACCTTACCACGGTCTGTTCTCTGGCAGCTCTGACAACCCCTGCATACAGTGAGAAGAAAAACAAGCATTTGCAAAAGTGAAACACTTGAGGTCCAATAGATCTGCACGACACACGTGTGATTCCATATCCTGGTTAATGGTTCTGAAGTCAGACTGCTTGGTTTCCTGCTGGGTTTGATACACTGGAGCTGAGGGACCTGGGGCTGGTGACTTAACCTCTCTATGAGCTTGTGACTTCATCTATATGTGTGTCACAGGGGAAAAAAAATCAACCTTCGCTTCTAGGGCTGTGAATGAGGGTGGTATGGGTCAATCCATGTGAAGTGCTGATAGCACGGACTGGTACAGAGTATATTCTGGATTTACACATTGTAATGCTACTGCAAGGATGGTCCCAAAAGAATCGAGGAGCTGGAGGAGAAGGAGGATTGGGGGAGGAGGAAGAAGAGGAGGGAAAGTTGGTTAAATAACTTTCAATACTGTCTCCTACGGTATGTCTCCAGCCTTTAATGTATTCGTTCCTCCTGCTCTTCTCTCCCACACGCTGACTGCATACAACTGATGGAACTGACAGAGTATTGCCTCTGACAAGCCCAGTGATTCCCTGCTCTGTTTCAATTAGGCTGGATTATAAGACTCATGCTTCTTTCGTTCGGCTGTTTTGCCTTCATGTTCACAAACAGTTCGGGAAATGCTACCAAATTTGCCAAAAATGAACAGTGTAGACGGTGGTACAGACAAACTGAGCGGGGAGCTGGCAGGCACAGTTTCCAGCACCACCATGCCTGCCTCTTAGTGACCACTCATTGGCGGGAGGAGGAAGCCTGCTTATGATGAGTCAAGACAACAGAGCAAAAATATCTGAGAGATGAGTAATACGTGATCAGCCCACTGTGCCTTTAGAAAAGCGACAGCACATTTAAAAAAAATGGGCATATTATAAAAGATCGATATCCCAAAGTCCAGGAGTGTTATTTACATAAAGGTCCCAAGGAAGAAACAGCCATTATGACAGATTCAACAAAAAACTGTGATAACGGAGAGTTCAGGCCAGGGTCGGGATGCTATCAACATTTTAAATTAGGGTAAGGTCACAACTGGCCTCAACTGTGTTGGAGCTGATGTTTGAAATGTACTCATTATTCATCTTGACGCTGAAAGTTTTTACTGTATAAATATAACAAGTGAAATATTCATGACGATTTCAGATTTTGGATGCCTGTTTAAAATTTGCATTCAAGGGAGGGTCTCAGTTGCCCTAGACCTGGCCCTGCTAGAGTATGAGCTGAGAAGACAGCCTTGGAGATGTGTAACAGCTATCACCATATCCGAGTCAGTTTCTGGAGCATGAGGTAGGCCTGAGGCCCAGAAAGGAGAATTAACTGAAAGGTTCCACCCCGCTCCCTTCATGGTGAGCATCCTTGGGTATCGCCTTAGTATCCTAGTCCTTACAGACAGGAGAAAGTTCAGCTAGGCAGGAGAGATGAGGGGGCGGAACCGGAAAGCAGCTCTGTGGTGGCTGTTACCCCTCAGTAGGTGAGATGTCTTTTCAGAAGACCATGGTCAGTAAACACGAATGAAGCCATCCCCCATCTGGCCTGTCCTCTAGATTGCAGCTGTCTGTGCCTCACATCCACCTGCTGCTGCCTGGGGGATCCAACGACGCGGCCTGGCTCAGCCCACAAGGCCTTCTGCGTGTGCTGTATGTGACCATGAGAGGCATTTTGCCAGCTTGTTTCATGGTACTTGGACTTTAGCAAAGGTACACTTAAAGAAAGGAATGAAAAATCTCCCCTACCTTGGCTTGGACTCTTTATGCCTCTTGAAAACAGAGGAAAGTGAAGCGAAACAGGAGAAAACAAAGGGCCTCCCGGGGCAGAAAGGTCAGGGCCAGGGAGGAGGTTTTATTTATTTTGTCTTTGGTTTTGTTTTTTTAAATTTATTTATTTATTAAAGATTTCTGTCTCCTCCCCGCCACTGCCTCCCATTTCCCTCCCCCTCCCCCGATCAAGTCCCCCTCCATCATCAGCCCAAAGAGCAATCAGGGTTCCCTGAACAGTAGGAAGTCCAAGGACCACCCACCTCCATCCAGGTCTAGTAAGGTGAGCATCCAAACTGCCAGCTGGCCTGGGTCTGAAAAAGCATGGGATAAAACTGGACTCTCTGAACATAGTGGACAATGAGGACTACTGAGAACTCAAGAACAATGGCAATGGGTTTTTGATCCTGCTGCACGTACTGGCTTTGGGGGAGCCTAGGGAGGAGGTTTTATAGAAGCTGTTAGCACACCTCTAGCAGATGGCTATGGAGGAAAGGAGGCTGGGGAGAGAGGCCTGAATGAGGCTGTCTCTCCTGCCTGCTCCACTGCGAAGGGGACCGAGACCCCCTTCCATCAAGAATCATTCAGAGCTCCTTAGAAGAACTGTGACTATTCATTCCTTTGAATCTCTACACATGACGATAAGAGCCTCCAAGAAACATGCGCTTTCTTCCTTTTCTAATACTCTCCAATTCTTCAAAACTGAGAGTGAATCAGGTCTTCTCAGAAGAGAGCTTCGGGATCTGCTTCTCCCTGAGCAAGTGCAGTCAGCTACTCCTGTGTGCCTCCGGCACACCACACTTCCCATTCATTCTCTCTTTTTATTGAGTAGCTACTATGTGACGGGCACTAAATTCTATATCTATAAAGCTAAGACCACATATTTCATTCTACAGAACCTATCTGTGTCCACCCCTAAGCAATTCATACACCTCCAGTAGTACTAAGCTGTTTGAAGGCCAATTACGCAAGAGGGTCGCAATAGTGGTAAAATGGGCATGGTGCCACTGAGGGAATACGGCCCAACATAGAGATTTTTAAATATGAAATAGGAGCAAGCCCCTGTATAATGTGGGTAACAATCCATGTGGATATCTGCTAGAAAGGGGACGTTGAGCAAAGACTGGTGTCGAAGTACCTATGAAAATTTTGAGGTGGGTGTGTGCTTGGAACAGTCAGGGCACAGTAATGTGGCCCATGTGAGGCAGAACTAAGAGAGTGGCATCAGGTGAGAGTAGAGATGTTAGAAGGTACAAGAAGGTCTTATAGCTAGCCTCTAAACCCCTAGCTGTTACCCAACAGGAGGTTAAAAAGTCATCAGTGGGGTCTGAGTGGGGGTGGCATGCCCGGGCTTATATCATTACAAGTTCTTCATGATCCCCAAATGAAATCTGGACATGGTGGGGAAAGATGAAACCCAGTTAGGAAGCTATGCAAACACGGCTAGAGAGAGAAGATAATAGTTTGGACTAAGGTAGTAACTTGGGAGCAGGTAAGAAGGACTCTGATTTATAAAATATTCTGAGGTAGCCAACATGATTGGCTGATGGACTGTGAAGTGTAAAAGAGATTGAAGGATCCAGAATGGTCTCACGACATCTTGCTGCCATTGCAAGATCTGGATAATGACACCAGTTGACGTGAAAATATGGACGGGGAAATTTTACAAATCCTCACCCTAGATGAGGAACTGCAGATAATCACTGGCTTCTGAGGAGGGAAAGACAGGTTTTGTTGTTGTTGTTGTTGTTGTTTAAAGGATGAGCTCTCTGATAGATTATTCAATCAAGTGATCAATACTAAATACATCAGCATACTAGAAACACTAAATGGACTTTGTGTGTGTGTGTGTGTGCGTGTGCACACACGTGTGCGTGGACACACATGCATGAGTTTGTAAAACAAAACTAAGAAGAGATCATGAATTTGAGAGAGAGTGTAGGAGTTAAAGTGGAGAAAGAAAGAATGGAAATGATGTAAATACAGTAATAATACGTAAAATTTTCAAAAATTACTAGTCTTGTACATTGTCAGATAAAAATGACTCAAAACAATATTAAAAAAATGATTTCAGTATTTAAGGGGTACTAACTATACACTCTTTCTCCCACCGTCCACTCTTTCACCCACATGGGCTCCCTGTGGGACAGGAGTTCTGAGGTATATAGTTTTCTATTCAGAATCTAGCAGCTAAATACCTGATGTTCAGCCTCTAATGCCATATATGAACTAGGTGCACAATCAATATTTGTGGAAGTAAAAGAAAATCTTAGAGGCAATTAATCAGCCACGGTGCTTCTACTTACCATTTGGATCTGGGAAGTCTGTCCTTAAGATTCTTGTGGGTTTGCTATCCATGATGAGTCAAAAGACACACCTCTTTGCAACAAAGATCTACAAATTGATTCAACACATCATCTAATTTGGCCATCATGCTAAGTCCGTAAATTTGCCTGTGAGAGTAGGTAACGATCCCCATTTTATACATATGAAAAATGACGCTCAAGAATTTCAAGATGACTGGAAAAGGTCACAACTGATAAGAAACAGAACTGGGCCTGAAAGTAGGACTCTTGGCTCCATATCAAGCTTTGACTGTTTTTTCTTTTTTACATTTCTTCATGTTAGAGAATCTTTATGTGTAAGTAGAAAATTTCAAATATCCTTCAGACTGAAGGAGATGAGTTTAAACTTTGTATCAGAGATCCATCTAGATATAAGAACAAATTTGCCCAACATAGAATGTAGCATGTCCAAATTCCAAGTTCATGTCTATGCAATACTTCGAGATGGGAGGCGAGGTCCCTCAGCGCATAGAGAAAGTTCATTACATACCATGGGGCACCCGAGTAGGGAATCCACTGCACACCTGCTGGGCAAGGATACGGTTAACTATCAATGGCAGTTCTAAGAACTCAAGGTTGAAGGCTATGCTCTGGGAGGGAGTTTTGAGTTCAGATTGTAAAGTCAGAACTGGTCTCAGCACTTGGCAGCACCAGGGATCCAGGTTTGAATTCTAACTGTGCCACCTGTAGCCTTTCAACACTTGACACCAGTCCTCTAACCTCTTCTGCACCTAGTCTGTATGACAAGCATGGTGACAGTCACCTCCTTGAAAGGCCCTCATAAGAATTAAATGAGAAAACAGCAGAGAAAACCTCAATACAAAGCAAATCCTAAAGTAAGGAAAGAACAGAGAGAGAAACCACAAACAGACAAGAACTGCCCTTGCAGGGACTCTCAGTTCAGAATAAGGGCACAGAAGACATCAGAAGCCCTCCCAGTTCCCAGGCTTCCGTCACCCTACAGTGTTTTCTTGTAGAGGAAATGCGAACATGGAGCTTCGGGGTCTTAAGAAAGTTCAGGAAAGTTAGATTATTTTTAGGTTGCAAATCTGCTAAGTGATTTCAGGAGGTGACCACATTTCAGTTCCATTAGTTCATCAGCAATTTCTTAATGAGGCTAATTAGCTCTAAACAGCTCCCACCCCTGCAGGGCTCCGCTGAGAGTTTGGCTGTACGTAAGCCAATGAGCCTATGACCTTTGTTGGTGGTATGGGGGCCTTGTTTCTGGGCATTGACCTCATCAAACCTTAGTAAGAAAGACATTTCATAGTTAATAAGGATATGAAGTTGCCCTGGATCCCTGAGATCACCAAATGCTGAGCCTGTTCAACTATATGAGAACTAAATCAAAGGGCAAGCGTTAACAATTGTGTGGAAAGAAAAAAATAAACCCACAGAAGATTTCACTCTGAAACTGTGAGGAGTTTATGGATGATTCCCTCAGTATCCATATTCCTTCACCAGAATATGAACTGAATATGTTTATTTCAATTCACATCTAGTGATACCAAGCAAGAGACACCAACCAACTATACATGATTTCCTAAGATATTTTTTCTGGATTGCAGACCTAGGTCTGTATCTATAGTGGCAAATACTCTATTTCTTCAGCATCTTTTTTAGGTACCTTAGGCTGGAATATCACACAGGTGTCCCATGACCCATCCATAGATTGTTCAAGGTGGTGCTTGATGGGGAATCCTGGCATTAGGCTGCTAAAACAGTAGCTGTAAGGACAGCTCACATGTATCCAGTCTCACTGTTATTCCCTTACTTTATTTCACGCTTTCACTCCATCATCTCGTTCCCATTCATCTTTTACAGGGTAGAAAGCTAAGACTCTGGAGGGGCCTAAGAAACCAGTCCAGGGTCCCATAGTTTTTCAGTGGCAGAAAGGTAGAAAAGTCTCACGCTATGCTCCCATCACCAAGGGAAACTGATATATCATCTTGATGTCTATGCTTGAAAACCAATAATCATGAAATCACAGACTCTAAAGAAAATAGTTCCTTCTCCACGAGGCAACAGAGCCGTGTGGAGAATGCAGGTCCTCAGGAATCAAAGTCCAAATTTTTACCCTTAGTTCACATTTCCTTGAGGACCCAACATATCCCCATGGGCTGCTGATTCCTCAACTGACAAGAAAAGACTGGGTTAGAAGTAGCTCTTAAACAACTCCCCCTGCCCCAACCCCGGTAC
This sequence comes from Microtus pennsylvanicus, assembly GCF_037038515.1. Classification (NCBI taxonomy): domain Eukaryota; kingdom Metazoa; phylum Chordata; class Mammalia; order Rodentia; family Cricetidae; genus Microtus; species Microtus pennsylvanicus. The sequence continues at coordinate 28,687,624 of NC_134589.1, read as the reverse complement.
CGCCATTCTATCATTTGACTCTGTACCAATATAGGAGAAGCAAACACCATCTTTTTAAATAAAAGGAAAGAGCCAGGTGCTAATTTAGGCTTCTGTCAGATTTGCAGCTCTTGGAAGAAAAAATGAATTTGTTTGGGTTTGGTTTGGTTAGGATTCAGAGTTTTAAAAAGAGAAATGTAAACAGCTAATTTATCATTTTTCTTCTTTGAATGAGTTCTAAATTCACAAGGCAGAATCAGGATTATAATTTGGTGTTGACAGCTGAGTGAACTGAGGCTCAGAGAAGTGAAGTGACTCACTCGGGAGCATAGAGCAATTCAGTTCCAGGGACCATGAAGAATAACTGTGTCTCGTTTCAAAGGCCGATCTAAACTGAGTGATGGCAGAGGACAGTCACAACTGTACTCAGGAAGCATCCATGAAGACACTTTAGTGATGGCACTTAGAGGAAGGGAATGATACTTTCAAACGCTGGTGCTGGCACACATCTGAGACGATGCTACCTTTCAGCTAAAGGTTAATGAAAATAAAGACGTGATGTTTTCTTTCTCTAGTGCCAACATCTACTCAGTGTGGTCTGTGAATTATCCATTATCTAGAGCAAGCCTCAGAAATGTCCATTGGGTTCCTTGCCATCAGGTGGAAATGTAAGGTCTCATGGACGGACAATTGGCCAAGTCCACATGGGTACCCAAGGCTTTACCTGCAGCTCATCAACAGGTACAAAGCCACAGGACTCTATCAAGCCATGGTGAGAGACAAGCAGGAGCTCATATGCACATTATTTGAGTTCTAGGAAGGAGAGGAAATTACATGGCAGTGACCCTCATAGGTATTCTCATTCCAGCAGAAGCAAGAGCCTAGATTTGAGCCTAGATTTTCAGGCAACCGAACAGCACTCAAACAGCTTATCTAAGCTGTCCCAATAATTGGCACATAGCCCAAAACATCTCACTTCCTCTGGTCCATGGTTTCTCTACAGTAGCAATTTTGACTTGGAGGGCAGGATAACTGTGCTCTAAAATCTTTTTTCCTGTGGACCATTCAGTACTTCACAACCCTAGCCCCTGTTAGAGATGCAAGTGGCACTTCTAATTGTGATAGCCAAGACTGCCCCCAAGCACCGCTACATATCAGCTGCATGTCACTAACAGACAGGAATAGAGGTGGAATTACCCCTGGTTAAGAACACTAATTTTGGCCCCCACATTGTTGGAATTCACTATCTAAACTGCTATATCTAGAATGTTCAGAACAACTCAGAAACAAGAACAAGACCCCAGAAACTACATTTATAATACATGATCCTTTTAGAACTGAAAGATGGGAATATGATGTTTTAGCACATCTGTCCCTAAACTTCCCTCCACCTTTGTCCATTTTGCTGTGTGTTCTATGGGATGTGAGAGAAGTCTGGGCCAGTCACACCATGATGGGAAACCCTTCTGGAGCCAAGCATTCATCATTTCATTGGCAGTGAAAGGAAGTCAACAGAAACTGAAGGGATTCCCAGCCCCATCGGATCAAGGCACACAAGAGAGCGGGGAGTGAAAGCACCCCCCTTCAGGAAGGATACAGAGTAGTGATGTGCTTCTGCCATAGCCACAATCAGCCTCATGTTGTCTCACCAGCAGACTTGGTTCTCCAAGCAACTCAACCTTGATTCAGGTGTTCATCTAGATAACACATTTGGTCATTTCCTTACAGTGTGAACAACAGAAAAGGGAAAACAAAACCAGTTTAAGAGATGGTCATGAGGACAGATTCCATTTTATGTCCCATTTATATGTTCTAGGACAGCTTTTAAAGCAAAATGAAGCAGGCATCCTGGCTTCAGGACATGTGAAGGCTTTCATGCATCCTGCATCTTTTCCTTGGGCTGGAGATGCAGGACACAGTGTTTCTCACTCAGTCCTTTCTCCACTGAGTATATCTAGGAACTAAGGTATTGCTTACTGTCCAGACTTCATAGAAAATGCTCTCCGTCCTCTCTTGGTCTCAGTTTCTTCATACATGCAATGGGGCAGTAAGCTCCCACTCACTGACCTTCCAGAGAGAGGAGAAATGAGAAAACACTTGAGAAAGTGCTCTGTAAACCCTGAAGAGTTATAAAAGTTTAAGAGGTCATTATTAATGCATAATCATTAATAATTTACTACTAATAAAACTTTCTCTGCCTCGCTGAGATGGTGAGTTGATGAATATGATCATTGAAGCAGCCAAGGTCCCAAGAGGGTGAAGGGTTTGCTCAAGGTCACACCCTAGACCTGGAGTCATGGTGCATGGTCATTGAGATGACAGGCATGGCAGCAGTCCCCGCCATAGGCAAGTGTTCTCTACAGCATCAGCTCTTTTCATTGTTGGGATGGCTGTGATCAGGATTTTCATAACCAACAAGGAGACGGGAAATCAGCGAGTGGTACAAGCCACCCCAGAGTTGAGAAACAATAAGGAAAATATGCTAGACAAGGAGGTGAACAGGGCCTGAGTGCTTGTAGAGGCAACTTGACTTTTTGAGCTTTTGGTCTGTAGAATATAAAATGTGATTTTTTTTTTATATAACAGTCCACTTCCACAGTTGTTGGGTGGATCAGGATATCCCATGAAGCATTAGGATTGGTGAAGCAGTGTGGGAGAAGAGGTAATTCAGTTGGGAAACTGTGATGCGCACAGCTTTGTGGCACACACAGCAAAGATGCTGCTATGACGGGAAGATGTTTTCACAGAGGGGGGAGGAGGATGGTCCCACACATCTGGGTGGAACACGAAGATGACCATAGAGAGTACCATTGACTAAAGTAACCCAAAACGTAGAGTTTCTAGAATTCTGAGTAAGTCATTTTAAAGGGCTCCCTGGGAGGGGTGAAGCATGTACTGACCACCTCTTATCCTACCTGTAAACAGGTATCCCACCTTGAAGCAAGTAGGGTCCAGGACTGTGGGAAGAGCATAAGAAAGGGATGTTTTGGTGCCTGAAGACAGACTTCCTTAGGCAATGAGAGAAAACATTGGAGTTCATTGTAGTAGGAGGTGCAGGCCTGCTTTTCGTCTTGTTGCCCAGCTAGCTTAACCCCCAAAATAGCCACACAGAAATTGTATTAATTAAATTACTATCTGGACCATTATCTCTAGCCTCTTATTGGCTAACTCCCACATCTTGATTCAACCCAATTCTAATAATCTGTATGTTACCATGAGGTCATGGCTTACCGGGAAAGATTCAGCATGTCTGACCTGGCAACTCCATAGCGGCTCTCTGTCTCTGCTTTCTTTCTCCCAGAATTCAGTTCTGTCTCCCTGCCTATCTAAGTTCTGCTCTATCAAAAGACCAAGGCAGTTTCTTTATTCAACCAATGAAAGCAATACAAATACAGAAGGACCTCCTACACCAGTTCATATTTTACACAACAGGATGGTGAAGAGTGCAGATAATTAATCATTTTCCTTGTCAGCTGCCTTCTCACCTACCCAGTTCTTGAATTCTTCACAAGCACTGCTCTCGGGTCTTGATGTAAGACCTCAACATCCTTTGTCATCTTAACCAACATTGCACTAATAACTGCCTACCACCCAGGAGAAGAAGAACTTACTAGTTTTGACTCCTAGTACCTGACTGTTTTTGTGGTGTAATGCTCCCAGTATAAGCCAAGAAGTGATGATGCTGAAGTTGCACGTGGGGAGAGAAACACGGTAGCAATTAGACAGTGTCTACCATGTAGATATAATAGCATAACTAATCTCCAGAGCAGAGATAATGATAAAATGTAGCAAAAGGATTAAGTCTGAGGAGGCATTGCCATTGTTTTTCATAATGTTAAATTTACTTAATTATAAGTTGATTCAATTGAATTTTTAATGATGGTATATTTAGCAACTCTCTTACAAATAATCCTTTACAAATAGTAATGAGTACTACTGAGCTTTTCTGGGTGGGACTTTGTGTGGCAGTCACTATGTTGACCATACCATTACCTTTCAAGTCAAGGACACCAGGAGTACACACATATAAAGTTGAGCGAGTTTGTTTATTGCCCCCTGCAGTGAGGGCAATGGCATGCCAGGGAGTGCCACAGACACCTCAACAGGACTTATCCTAAAGATAAGTCTGCAACTTGATACAGGAACTCTGGAGGCCAGCTGAGAAAAACAGGGCTCTACACGGTATGCTGTCAGGAAGGAGGTGGCTCTGAATGAGCACCCTGCAGATTTCCCCTACATAGATGGAGGGATGAGACAAGCTCGATGTTTCCATTGAGCAGTGAAGAGCTAAGTCAGAGAGCAGGAGTCTGACTGTGTCTATAGCTTCTGCGTGTTCCTGTATTTTTATTAGGAGAGCAGGCTTAGATTTTTTGTTTTGCTTTGTGTTTTGTTTTGTTTTTTTAATTAATTAACTTTTTTTAAAAAGACAACTTTTCTCATTTTACATACTAATCCCAGTTCCCACCCTTCCCCTCCCCCTGCTCCCTCCACCTTCCCCACCCCATCCCTCATCCACTCCTCAGAGAGGTTAAGGTCTCCCATGGGGAGTCAACAAAGTCTAGCACATTGCTTTGAGGCAGGACCAAGGCTCTCCCCACTATATCCAGGCTGAGCAAGGTATCCCTCCAAATAAAATGGGTTCCAAAAAGGCAGTTCAAGCAGTAGGGATAAATCCTGGTCTTATTATCAGTGGCCCCACAGTCTGCCTCAGCCACACAACCGTCACCCACATTCAGAGGGCCTAGTTTGGTCCTATGCTGGTTATCCCCACTGTCAATCCAGAGTCAGTGAGCTCCCATTAGTTCAGGTCAGCTGTTTCAGTGGGTATCCCCACCATGGTCTTGACCCCTTTGCTCATATTATCTCTCCTCCCTCTTCTTGACTAAACTTTGGGAGTTCAGCTCACTGCTCTGCTGTGGATCTCTGCATCTGCTTCCATCAGACACTGGATGAAGGTTCTAAGATGACATTTAAGATTGTCGTCAATCTGACTAGAAGGCAAGGCCAGTTCAGGCACCCTCTCCACAATTGCTTAGGATCTTAGCTGGGGTCATCATAACATAGTTTTGTCTAGGGTTGTCTGAGAAAGTGTCTCTCTTCACTGGGAGCTGACCAACTTTGGCTGAAAGACAAGGCCAGTTCTCAGCCTCAGCAACTCTTCTCTTTCTCAAAGTGGATTTCCACTTCTGGTTTATGTCCCTGTATCAGCTAGTCCTTGTTTTGTTTTGTTTCATTTAATTAATGTCTTCCATAATGGTCAGCTTTCTAAATCACAGACACAATCATCTCATAGCTCAGCCTAAAACACTCCATATAGGGTTCTTTGTTACTCAAGTCAGATGGAAGTCCCCCATGCTTCTGAAGTCCAGACTCAGCGGCAACTTGAGGAGCATCTTTGGTAGTGTTCCCTTTGATGTCCTCCAGCCCTTCTGTAGGCCACCTTTCATCGCTGTGTCTCTGCCTACATTGTTTTCTTGGCTGGGAATTTCAGCCCCCTCCCTTCTACCCTTCCACCCCTTCCTGACCCCAGATAGAATATGCACGTCATGCAAAGCCCTTCTCTACTGCCACCTCCTACAGGAAGCCTTCTTTGTCTTCCACCCCCATTCCCACAGTGTAAGAATGTTTCTTGGTGCTCCTTCCCTGCAAAAGCATATTAATAGATTAACTCAATAGACATTTAATGACTGCTTTGTTTTATAGGCTTTGATCTAAGGCTCTAACAAGAAATGGGCAAACGTGGCCCACGTGCTCTGGAATTTTATATTCTAATGAAAGTAAGGGAGCAGTAATTTGTTTAAAATTATGACATAAGGCATACAACCAATATTCACAAAAGACTTCGTGTAGATCTAAGACAGAGTTCTCTGAAGACAATTAGGTGACTATTTTGGCCTGAGTCTCTCTGAATAGGTGATCATCTAAGGCTGAAATATGAATGACAAGAGTTCTTCCTCCACACTATAGCCCCACTACCTGATTATGGATTCATTTCCTTTATGAGACTTTCAGATTCAGGGGGCACTGTGTAGGTACTAACCTACTGCCACACTTAACCAGATTTAGATGTCTAAATATTTGAGCTTGTTGTCATTTCTCATTGCAGGCAATATTTTTTTTCTTTTTTATTGAGCTTTACATTTTTCTCTGCTCCCCTCCCTGCCTTTCCCCTTCAACCCTCTTACAAGGTCTCCATGCTCCCAATTTACTCAGGAGATCTTGTCTTTTTCTACTACCTATGTAGATTAGATCTATGTAAGTCTCTCTTAGTGTCCTCATTGTTGTCTATTTCTCTGGGATTGTGATTTGTAGGCTGGTTTTTTTTTTACTTTATGTTTAAAAACCACTTATGAGTGAGTACATATGATAATTGTCTTTCTGGGCCTGGGTTATCTCACTCAAAATGATGTTTTCTAGCTCCATCCATTTGCCTGCAAAATTCAAAATGTCATTATTTTTTTCTGCCATGTAGTACTCCATTGTGTAGATGTACCACATTTTCCTTATCCATTCTTTGGTCAAGGGACATTTAGGCTGTTTCCAGGTTCTGGCTATGACAAACAATGTTGTTATAAACATAGTTGAGTACATGTCCTTGTGGCATGATTGAGCACCCTTTGGATATATACCCCAAAGTGGTATTACTGGGTCTTGACTGAACCAGCTACCTAGGCCAAAGCAGGCCTGAGAAAGCGAGGTCCACAGGAGTGGGAACAGATCCAGATCAGGTTCATTTGAGAAGGCAGGACTGAGCCAGAGCAGACCTGAGACAACGAACTCCATAGGAACAGGTACAGGGGAGCAACCACTGAGTGAGTGGGCCAGAGGCAGACAATATTTGAACCAACTCACTGGACTAGATTTTGTTTGCCGTGAGGGAAGTGACAACCACACCGACCCAGCCGCATAATCATGGACCCATTGTGGTCTCCCCACTGTTTTGAGCTGCTCAGTCATCCGAAGCCCAAACCTCATTCACTTTAGCAAGCTATAGAGGCTCTGGTCCTGAAGGCTTGGCCAGACACTGGAGAGCATCAAGCCTGCAGCATCCACAGCCTGTATCGCTGATGGTCTTCAGTACCAAATGCTACTGAACCGCAACTGCATGCAGTGAGAAGACTGTGTTCGTAAAGGCCAGAAAGGCCTTAATTTAAATTCTGGCTCCGATACTGTCATTCTGTAGGGCATTCAACAAATCATTTAACCTTTCTGAATCTGTTTTTCACATCTGTTCAGTGGGCAAGCTTCCTTGAGATAAAAGACTAGTTTTTAGGCATAATTTGCATATGACCGTACAGACTATAACTGATCTCTGTAACCCAATTTTTTTTAAAGTGCCTGACATATAAGTATTTATAAATGTTTATAAACTAAATTAATGGGGTGATGATCAGAAGTGTTTATGAGATAAATGCTTTCATGAATCTAATAGATAATAGGTCAAAATAAACTGTTATTCTTACTCTAGCTTCAGTTTTTCCCTATTGCTTTTTGTCTCATTTATTTATTTATATTCATTGGTTTTGGTTGTTTTTAGAGAGTATCTCACTATGTAGTCTTGGATGGTCTAGAACTTTCAATGTCAATCAGACTGGCTTTGAACGCAATGATTTGCCCACCTTTGTCTCCCATGTGCTGAGGTTAAAGGCATATGCCACCTTGCCCGGCTCGTCCCTTCTATTTGAAGTGTTGTGTCTTTATTTTTTCTACATAGAAAGTAGTCACAAGTCCTGGCAATAATGTTAGAGCTAATAAACCTCAGTTAATTGGTTTAATGGTACAATGTTTTCAGTATTAGTAACTGCTTTTAAAACAACCTCTTTTCTATTGCTATGAAATAACACCAAGACCAAGGCAACTTATAAAAGGAAGCAATTAATTGCGCTTACAGTTCCAGAGGGTTGGAGTCCCTGATGGCAGACCAAAGGCACAATGGCAGGAACACCTGTGAGTTCACATGGGCAACAATAAGCAGGAGACAGAGAGCACACTGGGAATAGCATGAGTCTTTTGAAATGTCAAAGCCTGTCACCAGCGACACATCTCCAATAAGATCACACCTCCTAATCCTTCCCAATACTAGGGACCAAGTATTCATACATATGAGCCTATGGGGCAGGGGAGGGGGTGGCATTCTCACTCAAACCACCACAAAGGGGAACTCAATAGCCTTGAGGACACTGGAAATAACTTTTTTACGGCTCTAATGATGTCATTTTAAAAAATTATTAATACAGTGCAGAGTCATTAAAAATTTTGGAAAATGCAGAACAGGACGAAGAATAACATAGCCTAGCTCTACCTGAACATGGCACTGTTGATGGTTGAGTAGATTTTTATTTTATAATTTTGGCTAGTTGAAACATGCAATATGGACAAACTTGTTTGTTTTTCCCAGTTACCATGACATAAGCCCTGTTCAAGCTACTGTCTGGCTTTAGTGGTTGCATTATATTCCACCCAGCAGAAGTGTCATCCTTGACCCCAGCACTTGCTATCATCAGAAGCATTTACTTCTATTAGTCTGCTTTGTAAATAACACTGCCATAAGCATTAGTGTGGATGAAGATTCTTCTCCTAAACAAAATAAATTCAACACTTCAGGATACGGCAGTACAGAAGCATGTCTGAAATCGCCTCTGGAACATTTGGATAGTAAAAATGTAATGATAATGCTACACATCGCATCAATTTTTTGTTTTGTTTTGTTTTGTTTCATTTTGAATCCCATATCCAAGGTCTCTTGGTGCAGGCTGGAACATTGGAGGGAGATTTCAGAAGTTAATTGGGAAATAACAAGTAAGCTAAGTAAATGGTCTAATCTAAACCCATTAGATAAGCGTTCACTGAGACACAAAATCTTGATGACTGTAATTAACACATTTATAAATTCTCCAAGAAACAAAGTTTTCCATTTATTGACTGAAAACCAGCAGCTTTTTCAACCAGAGCGTATGGCCAAGCTGACATGTTCCCCGGGCTGTGGGACACATCAGCATATCTTCTGAACCTCCTATTCTTCAACTTGGTCTGGCCTTTCCTAAACCTTGCAGGAGAAGCAGGTGGGAACTTACAGAAATATTTTTCCATTCATTAAATGTATTGAGAGATAACTTATATTCAGAAATATTCAGTATCATGAGATGATAGCTTGGGGTACATGTTTATGTCCCCATGTTACCTCTCTCCATACAAAGACATTCAACATTTCCACCTCCTTGAGAGGGGGACTGCCTCATGTAGTCTTTGTTCAGATCACCATCCTTTCTTGCCCAGTTTTGAACTTCTGAACTTCATATAAGCCAAATTGCTGTTTGATTTCTTTTCTTTCTTTCTTTCTTTCTTTCTTTCTTTCTTTCTTTCCTTTTTCTTTCTTTCTTTCTTTGTTCCTTTCTTTCTCTCTCTTTCTTTCCTTCTTTTCTTTTCTTTTATTTTCTGTTCTTTTTGTTATCTGACTTTTCTCCATCATTATTTACATTAGGATTTATGAAGCAGCATTTCATGCATGTTCTTTTTCATTCCTGCATAATGACTTCCATTGTAGCTATACCTCAATGCACTTATCCATCCTACCACTGATGGACGTCATTTCTACTTCATGGCTATTATGAACAAAATGGCTACAGATGTGATATCATTTCATAAACAACAAATGTAACTTGTTAAGTGTTTGACAAGAGCACTGCTGAGAACCTGAGTCGTGTTGATTTTATGGAAATCATTTCATGTCTCTTGTTCCTCATTCCCTCAACACTAAAATGAACGAGGATTTGACTTTTTGACTAGTTGAGCTTCCTTTCCTATCAAACAAAGCATTTGAATATAGTAGTGCTCAGGGTCTCTTGCAGTTACAAATCCATAGCTCAAAAGACGTGAATGTGGTGCACATGCTAAAGTCAGCTCTCATTTTCCACAAGGAAAAAATCCCAGTGTTCTGGGTGTAACTGTTCTTCCTAAAGGCCATGAATCAAAAAAGGTACTTGGAGGTAGAAGACACTGACTTAAATCTCAGCTGACTCCTTAGACATCTAAGGAATACTGAGACTTGAATTGCACTTCCCCAACCCATTGCACAAGCCCTACTCTTTAGCTTCCTCTGACAAGACCACACTCAGGGAGACTCATACAGTCATGCTGAATCTAGTACCACCCACCCACATCAACACAATGACTGCTGTGGGAGAGGGGATCTGCGGTTGATTCCTGGATGCTATATATCACTCTTTACTAATTTTCATTATTATCACATGTTGTGTCCTGTAGGCTGAGAGAATCAATCCACAGGTGGGTTCATTTACATAACACGAAGTTACGCGCTCCTCCTTTGAGCACTCAATCATGCTACTTGCCCAGGAGATTCAAATACACAGTGTGGTCTTAGCCCTTGAAGAGATGTATCACTCAGTGCAACAAACATGTACTTCCTGAACACCTGTTCTTGCACCAGGCATAGTGCCAGATGCTAGGAATAGAAAGATAAGTCGCACATAATTCTTTTTGCCTTTCTCTGTTTTATTTGTTTTCCTTTCATTTTCTTGTTTGCTGAGGGTCTCCTCCTCCCAAGGAAACCCACCCTAAACAGTTGATAGCCCACAGAAGAGCAAACAGATTGTTAACAGCCCTATGCAACTAGTTGTTCAATGAAAGTGTGAATAAAGGCCAAGAGAGCTGAAGCAGGGGCACTGAGATGGCTATTCTTGGATGCCAACTTGACTATATCTGGAAAGAACCACAGTCCAGAAATGGAGGGCATCCCTGTGAGAGGTTCTGCTTGGTTTAAAGTGGGTGAATCCACTTCTAGTCCAGACCTTGGGGTAGGAAGACACACCAGTGGTCCAGATCTTGAGGTGGGAAGACACACATTTAGTCTGGGCCATACCTTCTTCTGGAAGCCTACATAAGAACAAGGAAGAAGAAAGCTGTTGCTCTCTGCCTGCTTGCCCTCCCCTTGCTAGTACATCCACTCCTTCACTGGCATTGGTAGCTACTTCTGGATTCCAGCATACACAGAGGACCAGCTGAGACACCCAGCCTTGTGGGACTAACGCTAGACTCTCGAACTTTCGGTTCACAGCTAGCCATTGTTGGATTAGCTGGACTGTAGCCTGTAATTCATTGCAATAAATTCCCTCCCTCTGTATATTCATGATAGAGAGAGATGAATTCCATAAGTTCTGTGACTCTAGAGAGCCCTAACCAATACAGACACTTAGAAGACCTTCCACGGTAGTCCTCTCACTGGGATAAACGATAAACAAACACAGGGAGAAGCTAGATTCTAACTGGCCTTTCTGCTTCTCTTTTTGGCTCCTCCAACCTTGTCTCCATAAAATTACTAGAAATCCTCTTTAAGTGAGGATCAGAGTTTGTTGTGGTCGAACATAAGCACCCTCGGTGATTTCTATTGCTCTTGGAAGCAAACAAATTTTTTGCTGTATTACAAATCCCTGCGACTCCCAGACCCTGCTGCCAGCTCGATTCTCACCTCTCATTATGTACACAGTTCCCTTCTGCTCCTGGACCAGGTTACATTCTTATACCCCACCGCCCCCTCCCCCTCCTCCCCGCCACTTCTTCTCTTCCTCTTCCCTTCACGTAGAGGGCCCCTTCTCACACCTTTTGTTCCTGGTTCATTATAAGCCTTCCAATCTAATTCAACCATCCCTTCTGTCATTCAGGGTCTTAAAGGTGTTAAGTCCAGCCTGCACGTTCAACTCCCAGAGGAATGAAGTCTCAAAGGGCAAATCTCTAGAATATGGGTCAGTGTGTGAGTGCTGAAGTATAACCACCAAGGGGAAGGAAAGGTTGGGAGTGACAGAAATATTCTAAAACCCAACGGTGGTGATGGTTGAACAATGCTGTAGTTGACTGACAATGGGTGAGATTTCTATGGAAATTATACTTCTATAAGTTGCTTTTTACTCTTTTTGTGAAAAAGTTTTGAAAGACCCCTACACTTGAGACCATATACCTTCCCACTTCCAATGCAATTAATCTGAGCATGGAGTCTAAATGCTCATGTATTTTAAGTTCTTCAGCCAGTTCTGACAAGGAAACATGCTTCAGAAGCACTGCTGTCTTCCTTGCCTTTCCAGCATTGTAATTGTCTTTTTTTTTTACTAATTGTGTGTTCTCCTATTGTCCCTCCTATGCTCCTTAATGAGGACTCTAAAAGGAAACGCTTGCCTAGTGTCGCCCCTGAATCTCAAGTATCAAGCCCTCTGTCTGTAGCTCCTTAGAATGTGTTGTAAAATAAATGACTACCTGCCACAGCGATGAACCTAGCTAGAAATAAAATATTTCTGCAAAAATCATTCAGTAGTTATAAAAGGATTACTCCTGGGTTCAGGAAAACAGCTTTGCCATCCTAAAAAAGATCTCAGGTACCAGAAACACAAGTGTCCAGCCACAAAAAAAAAAAAAATCGAGAGGTCAGAGAAAACCCTGGCCCTCCCTGTCCTATCCATCCTCCGTTCGTGTGGTGGGCAGGAAAATTTGCAGCTGAGGAATTTAAGACCATGTATGACAAAAGCCCAGAGGATTAAAGAAAGTGCTATATACCTATGCAAGTCCATACTGCTGCTTTTGAATATACTAAAATACAGCAACAAATGTAGGTTAATATATGTTATTATATGATATAGATAGCATCATATGTGCACGTAGAGTTAGTAAAGACACATGTTGCATTAGTAAATGTCGGCTGGGAGTGTTCAGGTTTTCCTTCCCCCATTCTCTGTGGGGCATTTTAAAAACGTTCCTCCCAGGAAAATAAAGTTTTTCTTTTTCTCTCTGGTGCCCCAACTAAGTTGGAAGAGGAAAGCTAGGAACAAAGGCCAAGTCCCTGAAGACTGGGAGGGCAGAGGGAAATAGAATCAAGTTAATGGAATGTCTAACTTCAGGTCAAAAGTTGCCCATGAGTTGGAGTAGAGGGAAGTCCCTCAGGATTTATGGGCAACTAATGGTGACTGGAAGAGGTGGGGACATGTCCTTCAATGATAGAGTCACTGTACTAGTTGGTCAGGGGGAGATCTTCAAGGACAGAATCAGGCAAGAGACAATAATGGGAGATGAAGATGAGCAAAGCATACTACAAAAATGTCATATTGAACCAATTGTTACATATAATTAATGTGTGTTAATGAAAAGCATTTTAACTTTTTTAGTTTTAAATATGTTTTTATTAATTGTGTGAAAATTTCACAGTTTATGGAATCAATGTATTTTGGTCATATTCACCCCCCTCCTCTGACTCCTTCAAGATCCATCTCATACCCCTATCCAATCTCAACTTCATGTCCTCTTTTGGTTTCTAATTACCACTGAATCCAATTTATGCTGCCCATATATGCATGGTGTGGGGCCACCTCCCAGAGTATACATGAGATAGGGGGACACAGATGGCCCAGTGGACAGGAGTGGAGTCCAGGACTGGGACTCTCTCTGGAGAAAAGCATAGGAGAAGCGAGATGGAGCGAGATGGAGCTAGAACTCAATCAGGGAGTGCCGCCTTTCTCTTCTGAATGTGTAATTCCCGAAGGACATGCCTCACTCCAAGTTCCTGCCTGGCTGTGTCCTTCCATACTACCAGCGACTTCTCAGTCTGGAACATCAGAGCAGGCATGCAAAGGCTGCCAGCAGCAAAAGGATCTCCTCTGCAAAGCTAAGGAATTCACTCCAGCGTGTTGTATTTCGCAGGGCGTCTACAACAGATAGAGGCTGTAACTTTCAATGTGGTTGTTATTGAATCAAATGTGCTGTTCTATAGCAGAGTCATGGGTCCGTTTCATTACTACACCATGTATTCTAAGTATTCGTAAACTAATAATTTATGATTTAAACCTGGACCAGGCCAAGTTAAAGGTCAAGAAGAGATCAGGGAAAGCTGCAGCGACTCCACTAGCTTCTGGAAAAGAGTCTTGCTTAGTACAGCAGTTGTAGCAGCTGTCGAAACTATCAGCAATGGAGTAGCCTACCCTGTGTAAATCGCACTTGCTCCTTACGAAAAATATTATGAGAAGCTCTGAGTTATAGCTTCATGGCAAATCACATTTTTGTGTTTATAGCTGAGTTTAATGAGCACGTACTGTGAATATCCAGTGTGTGCTATAGGAAGCGAGCCCCATACCCTCTTTGAAGATGAGCAAATTATTCATGGCTTCTGTCCAAGTATGACGGTGAAGATAAACAAACAGTCTGGCAAAGGATGCCTTCATGTCAGAAAGAACTTGAACTCTTATGAGAGCCCAGGGGACATTATTAACTGGATTATGATTACGAAACTGCGTACTGACATCTGTTGCAGGGAGGACTTGTACCATTCCCAGGACCACAGAATGTAGCCTGGACTGCTCCCTAACTGTCTGGCTCTTCCTCCACAGGGAAAGTGGCCATGGCTCTGAGGAAAATCATTTTCTCTGGCCCCCGCCAGAACTTCTATATGTATATTAAGCCTATGAAAGAGATATGTTCTCTGTGGCATGTATGTAATGGAGCTTAGACTGTAATGCTCATGCCTCTTGTGGCTTCTGTAAGTACTTCCAAGGATGCCCTGGCCTGACTCAACACATGAGCCAGATGCTCCAAATGCTTGTAAAACTTCTGTTGCCAGAAGTATGATTGACTGACCTCATGTGGCAGATGTTGGCATCCAGGAGTTGACATTTTTGCTTTTCGCCTTCAGACCCATTTCTAGAACTTGGCACTTCTGAATATGATTAACATTGGTGGTGCATTGAGAAAACAAAAGACTAAGGACGAGGTCTGTAGCTCAGAGGTAGAGAGCACTTACCTAGAAGGCATAAAGACTATTTGAAAACAGCGTAGGAAAGACTAATCTAGCAGTGAGCATCTTTCTGAATGTTTATAAGGACAAACTCATGTGTTCCTTACAGCTCCCCTATGAGAGCACACTGCCAGTAAGTCTCTAAGAGCTAAACATAGCATCTCATTCAGGAGACTTCACAGACCTGCATAGTAGAGTTGCCCAATATAAATAATAAACCAAACACAATGGGAGGAAACACTCTTACCATCATCTTGTCTTTTTATTCTCTAACAAAAGGGGAAATGGTTGATCCTGTACAGTCCAGTTACTTACTGCTCTCTCTGTGGAGAAAGTTAAAAACATGAGGAAAGTAAATTTAATTAGTTCCACGGTAATTATTGTCTGACTAAATTATACTTTAAAATTTAATATACCAATCACCACTTAATCAGCAAAGTGAGTCGCAGAGGGTAGCCTTATGCTCCTCAGCTAATAAAATTCGGCTAGTAAGCATCACATAAATTCTACTTTTCTATTTCTTGTTCTCTTTTTTTATTAGATTTTTAAAAAAACACCAATCCAAGTTTCCACTTCCTCTCCTCCTCCCATTTCCTCCAAACACCCTCCCACCCCACCCCCATCCAGTCCTCAAAGAGGGTAAGGCACATTGCTTTAGGGAAAGTCCAAGGTCCTCCCTACTATATCTAGGTTGAGCAAGGTATCCATCCAAAGAGAATAGTTTCCCAAAAAGCCAATACATGCAGTAGGGATAAATCCTGGTGTCATTGCCAGTGGTTCCTCAGTCTGCCCCAGCCAAGTAACTGTCAACCACATTCAGAGGGACTAGTTTGGTCCTATGCTTGTTCCTTCCTAGTCCAGCTGGAATGGTGAGCTTCCACTAGCTCAGGTAGACTGTTTCAGTGGGTGAATCCATCATGGTCTTGACCTCTTTGCTCATTCCTTCCACTCTTGAGCTGGAGTTTGGGAGCTCAGCCTATTGCTCCAATGCAGGTCTCTGCCTCTGTTTCTATCAGTTGCTGGATGAAGGCTCTATGGTATTCAAGATATTCATGAGCCTTGACAGGGCAAGTCAAGATCAGGTCCCCTCTCCTCTATTGCTTAGGGTTTCCTGTGAGGACCTGTTGGATACAGCATTCCAGCTTCACCAACTCTGCAGGACAAAACTCTACACCCGTACGTTTCTAAACAGTTCCCAGCCAGACTTCTCCAATTGCTTACAGATCAAAGGAGTAAATAGGGTACAGTTGCTGGAAAACTTCCATGGGATGTCAGGGATGAGAAGAAGGAAACCAGCTTGTGGTGCATTAAGCTAATTCCCCCAGTTAAAGCCAAAATAACCTGTGAGTCCTATTGCCAGAAGGATGTCTAGGGTGGGCTGGTAGTATGGTGAGATTCCTATTGTTTATTACTCTGCACAGAACATCAACAAGGTCACTGTTTCATTGCTCTTGACGGAGACACGGACACTTGGATACAGAGAGCCTTAGCAGGGCCCAGGAAGGAGCACTGGCTTGGTTCATGGAAGCAGGCACAGGTTACAGAGTTGAATGTTGACAGATATCATGTCCTATTGGACATGGACCAGGCCAGGGTAGTTCCTTGCTGCCTGCAGCTGTCAGTGTCATCTGTGCACGACCTGGAGGTGGGGATGCTCTGCGGATGCCCTTCACCATCTGCCTCTCGGACTGAATCCAGGCTCAGCAACCCACTCTCACATTAGCCTTAATCCTCAGATGTTCTGTGGCCCAAATATGGGAAGCATTCTTTTTTTTTTTTAATTTAAGGCACAAATCCTTCAAGCAGAGTTTGCAAAGTACATTATACCCGGTACGAAGGCAATAGCCTAGAAAGAAAATTTCTCACGTGGGAAGTGTCTTACTTCTAGAAGCCAGAGATTGACTCTTCCAGGCTTTAGGGAGGATCACCTCAGTTAAAATATGCAAAGCTCCTTTGAACCACACAAAGCATAAAGTGAACTCTACACAAGTTATCACTTGATATCATCATTCCCATTTTGCACATAAGAAAATGAAACTTATAAGGTTCAGTAAATCGCCCACTGTCCGCTGATGAGGAACAGAGCCAGGATTGAAATCAGGCCTGCCTCATTCCTGGTCTTTCCTTTTTAGGATGCTGGCTCCTTAAAACAAGTGTAAGGAAATGAGAATGATAGGAGTCAGAACTCACCTTAATCCCTGCCCGAGTTGAAGGCCATGTTGTAACACTGTTTCTGACTGACGCACAGCCCCAAGACCCTTCCCATGTGATGTGCAGAGCAGTCACTGCCCGTCCATCGGCACTTGCCATCTGTAAGTCGTGACTCAAGTGCCTAGGCATCCAGACCCTATGGACCATACCTTGCATTCTGGTTCCTCATGAAGCTTCACCACTGTTTCCTGAGAAATTTTTTCAATAGAAACCAGAAGGTCCATGTGCTTCAGACATAACCCCCTCAGTGCACCATGTCTGGGCCTCAGCATATCTGTACCAGACTGTGTTCATGCAGAAAGAGCTGTCTTACACTACAAGGCCTCTTATTTCTCTATGCTTTTTGCCACTCTATACTCTATATACTATATGTTATACACGCTAACTCTAGAATATATATATCAGACCCCAGGAGAACTCAGTGATGCAGGAGAACACAATATCATCTCTCTGTCATCTACTGTGTCTGAGGCATGTTCCTGATCGTTCTTACATCCTAAATGCCTTTCCCTACAAGAATAAGTCTACTCATGTATGGTTCACATATAAGGAAGATAGAGCTGAAGAGCCTTTTGGTTGGGGGGGGGGAGGGTTTCCTCTGGTGTTAAAGTTAGAAAGCATATTCATGCTGTTCAGAAACCACAGAAAGCCCACCAACAATAAAGCTATTCTTCTATCTTTCCTAGATAGGACATAAATTGCAAGAAGGAGAAAAGAATTCACCCCAGTCCTCAGGGGACACTGCAGATTTACTGGCGACTGCAAGATGGATGGGCTGTGCTTTTATCCGTTCTGTTGTCTGTCAGTCAACCGTAGTGACCACTTGTCACCCAAACAAAAGTAAACACGTGCGTGGTGTTTCATCTCCTCTTCAGTGAAAGCCACCCAGTGCCAGCTAGTTCTCAACACGACGAGTAGTCTGCTTGTTTCTCCCAGTCACTTTTCATCACAGGAAAGGAAAGAGATGCCTGAAGGGCTCTGGAGGCAAACATGTCCTCCCGTTCTCAAGGGAAAGCCAGAGACATGCCGAGCTCAGCTTTCTGTTCCTACAAAGAAAGAGATACTTGGGCTGAGCAGGGTCCCCATGACGAAACATATAGGGAGGCAGTGGGACAACTCAGGCCCAGGACACTAGACCCCTGAGCTGAGCACACGTGGTGGAATCTAGGAGTCAAGAATGGACATTGAGAACAAAACAAAACACACGGACGAAAACCAAAATCTAGCGTGAGAACCTAAAATTGAATCCGAAGAGGAGAGAATCTGCTTGCTTGTGTGAACTCAACTTCAGTCGCCACAACTTTCTTCAGCACACACCTTACTTGATTGATTCTAAGACAGATTTTTCCATATTGGACATCTCTGAATTTAGGATGCATTTTAGAATTGATAACCTGTCATGGCTGTGTTGGTAATGAGTTTTTTCTAGCTGATACATTAAATAATAGTTCTTGTAATCTATTGCCTCATATACTTTACAAAATATGATCAGCGTGGCCAAGTACTGTGCTGGGTGCCTCCCTAGAAATAATCTTGTTTGATTTTCTTTGTTTTTGTTTTTATAGAAGACTTATTGAGATACCATAAAAAATGTGTCATTCAAAGTGGGTAATTTATATATTCACAGAGTTGTGTAACCATTAGCCCAGTCAACTTTAGGACAACTTTGGCACCCTGCAGCAAACCTCTATGGTCATTAAGAGGGCCTCCAAATTACTCCAACACACCCAGCCCTAAAGAGCCTCTCTCTTCTATTTTCTAGTTCTACTTATTTGCCTGTTTTGAACAGTTCACAATATTTATGGCCTCCTGTGTCTGTTTTCTTTCATTTGTCAGAATGTTGTCAGAGTTCATTCATGCTGCAGTATCCATCAATACATCATTCATTTAATTGTTAAAACATATCATATCATATTATAAATGCCACCTGCTTATTCATAAATCCCACAACAGACGTTGGTTGCTCCTAACACTCACTCCCCTCCCCCTCTCTCTGTGGTATTACATATGTTTTCCTGTAAGGGGGAGGGGTACATATGTGGAGGTCAGAGTTCACCCTCAGGTACCTTGAATAGAGTTCAACCTTAGGTATCTTGATCGCTCTTTTGTATAGCATGAATAAACCTGGTTTTTTGTTTTTGTTTTTGTTTTTGTTTTTTGATAAGCTCTCTCATTGAACCTGAAGCTCATCAATTCAGCAATGCTGACTGGCCAATAAACTTCAGGGATCCACTGATCTCTGTTTCCTCATCTCTAGAACTGAGGTCACAGACATAAGCTCCCACAACCAGCTTTTACATAGAGACTTGAAATGAGGACTTAATGTTTGTGAAGCAAGCACTTATTTAATACCAGCTCCCAAACCCACTCCTACCCTTGACTATCACAAGTAATTATTTTATGATTACACTTGTGTGTAGATTTTTATGTTGGGGATGTGCTTCTTTCATTTTTAAATTTTATGTCTCAAGTGGTAACTCTATGGTTAACATTTTGAAGGACTACCAAAATGTTTTCCAAGGTGACCATATCAATCTCCCATAGGCAGTATGTAAAGGTTAAAGTTTCCCTACCTCCTCAACACCTGAGATTATTTGACTTTTTAATGGTAACCATGCCGGTAGCTATTTCACCATGGTTTTAATTCAAATTTATCTAATTTATGTCACTATTTTCACATGAGCTTACCACTTAACTTGAAAATATTCAGAGAACATTCAACTCTTATTTGACAACAGACTTCGAGGCTTTATCATATTCTAGTCATGTAGGAAGCTGGGTGTGTTGATGACCCCAGTTCTTCGGCCCTCTCTGTATTCATACTCTTTGCCAAGTAATTTGACAGTCATCTCTCTTGCTGACTCTGGACTTGTTCCCATAACTTGTTTTGGCCAATGGGATGTTAGGAGACTGTGCCAAGCAAGGCTTATGGAGGATGAGGCTTGTGGTACAGGGCCAAATACTAACATCTCAACTAAGACTAACTGAGATCAGCCAGCACCCAGCCAAGCCCCTGACATATAAACAAAGCCCACGAAGTTTGGCAAGCTGCTCAGAAGGTTTGAGGCCAACCACAGATGCATCAGCAATTATAGCCCCTTCCACCCAAAGCCCAAAGACTCGTGGACTGCCTGTTTTTAGCCGCCATTGAGAACTTGCTCATTTTGCAGCATAATTCTAGGCTCACCACAAGAGGGTAAAAGAAAGGGAAGACACAGTTCCTGCCTTCAGGGAACCATAATGCCTTAAAGAGGGCAAAGTGCATCCAACAATTAAAAAAAACCTTCAGTGTCTTCTGTGAAGAATATTGAGCTCTTCTTTGACCAGGTATCTATGCAGAGTTTCAGGTGAAGGGGACCTTGAGAGCCTGAGAGACAAAGTTTCCTAGTTTCCTCCGCCCCCAGTTTCTCTGTTGTTGGTCTCCCTTAATGCTCCCTGCAGTGTATCTTCTACCCATATCATGTTTCTCCTGGAGCCATTAAAAGTGTTTGGTGATGCGCAGAGTTGGCATAAAATTTTAATTATGAATCTTGGTTGTCCAAATTAGTGTGCTAGAATATCTTTAATTAAAAGTTACAGTGCTGTATACCTCTTAAGTTCTACCCTGATAAATATGGTTTATTATCCTCCCAAGCCATTGCCTTAAGCTTCTTTTGGCTTCTCCTGCAATTTTCTTTGAACTGCTTTAGGTTAACCATACTCTGTCTTCTTATTTGTCACAATGTAGATTTAAACCAATCTCTAAAAGTTCAGAAGCTTCTATGATCATCCCTTCCATTTTAACATTTTTCTATGCTTACTATACCTAAGTAGACAAATGGGAAGGGGGAGAACATAAGCTGGATCTCCAAAGTAGACTCGGCTTACTCTTTTTTTTTTTCAAGTTGTAAATCATCTCTTTTGAAATTGTGAGTAACCCTTCTCGGGGATATTCCAAGACAGAGAGTTAGCCATTTAGGGGATGGAAGTATTTATTGAGCCTCTGAAGAAAGCTGTGAACCTGTGTGCCAACACAAGCACAGATGCACATATGCAATATTCATGCACTTTAGGAAGCCCAGCTCCAAAGTCTTAAGATCTGTCTAAACGTTTAGACACCCTACCCTAGTGAACTTGTAGAGGATTTTGAGTTTCTACCGTGAACTGGCTAGAGTAAATATTTTTGATCGGGAAGTGTACATGCCTAACCAAGTATGCATATGTTGTATCATGGATATGGAGAAAAGAAAGGGAAGGGTTTGTTCTTCAGTAATGGGCAAGGCGATCTGAGTATTAGCAAGCAACAAAATGGAAGAAGTAGAGTAATTTGCTTCATTTCCACAGCCCCAGGTCCATTAGGGTCTTGCTAAAGGCTCCAGGCAAGTGACTTTCACTCCCAGAAACATTGTGTTGTCTTCAATAAGAAATCCCAGGAATGTTAAATAATCACTAGCCATACAAAAACTCAAAAACCACATTCAGCTCCCATCCCACCAGAATAAGAGTCATCAATAAAACAAGTAACCAATATATAGATAAGTAACGTAGTATAGATACGGGCAAAGGAGAACACTTGTACACTGGTGATGTGAATGTAAGCAGGTCCAGCCACTGTGGAAATCAATACGGAAGCTCTTTAGAAACCTAAAAGCAGACCTGCCAAATGACCTAGTTATACCACTCCTGGGTGTCTCCCTAGAAGACTCTGATAATATATCACAGAAATACCTGGACATCTGTGTTTATTAAAGCTCTTTTCACAGTAGCTAAACCATATAGCCAAACTAAGATGTCCTTCCACAGAGAAATGAAAAAGGGAAATGTGATTTATATGCGCAATGGAGGATTTTCAAGAATGAAGAATGAAGCTTTATGTTCTTTTTCAGGAAAATAGATGCAGCTGGAGATGGTCATGTGAGTTGAATCAATACCATCTAAGAAACACAAATATACCTTCTTTCATTTTGGGGCCCTGGATTTTGTATACTTCAGATCCAACATGTATAGATGGCATGGAAGTAGAATTAAACCATCTGGAAGAATAAAACGGGGAGTGATGAATGGAGACACAGACAGAAGAGTAGGGGGTTATGGGGAAATTCCATAGTACATTATATACTTGCATAAAATGACTATATGATCCTAGTGTAATAAAATGACGTACATATATGTATGTATGTATGCAATCGCAGGCCTAGGGAGTTGGTTCAGTCAGTGAAGTTCTTTCTTTGTAAGCACAAGGACTTGAGTTCAGTCCCCAGAACCTAGGAGACCTTGAGTCAGAAAGAGAGCAAGATGGAGAGTTGGGAAGACTAAAGGGAAGGGGGATGTGATGCAATTATATCTTAATTTCAAATAAATAAAAAATACCAATAAAAAGCTGGATGCAGAGGCACAAGTTTATAGCCCTGCCCAGAAAGTAGGAGACAGGCAGAGATAGGCTGATTGCTGAGGCGTTCTGGCCACCAAGCCTAGACTACCAGTCTACAGGTCAGTAAGAGACCTTATCTCAAAAAACAGTGGAAGAAAAGCACATGAGGAATGTTATCCAAGATTATCTTCTGGGCTCCCTGTCTCCATAGGTACACACATGCATATGCATTAACAAACACACACACACACACACACACACACAAAGAGAGGCAAGTATTTGAACTGTTTGATCTGTGGTCCTCAAGCACTTCTCTCTAGATATGTGCTGAACTCTGTTTCCCACTATAGACAATTTACTTTCTTTATCCTTTTTTTTGTTTTTTGAGGTGAAAAAAGATTTGCCTCAAGTCTTCCAATTGCGATTTCGCAGGTTAAGGGTAGGTCCCAGGATCTGTGACTTCCCAAAGCTCCCCAGGAAGTGGGTAGACACAGTTGGGTTTAGGAACCATTGGATTAAATGCTCCTTGGGGAAGGTCACCTCTAGCACCACCATTCCATGAGGCTCTGTGTGTGTGTGTGTGTGTGTGTGTGTGTGTGTGTAGCCATTTTCCTTGGTTTGGAATGGGTAATAACTAAAGCTGGAGGCTGGAAACCCCACAGAAAATGGCACGTTTCATACAGTGTGGGACAAGTACATATATCTATTTTCATGCTGTCCAGATACCTTCTGTATCCATTCCGCATTCAAAGTGGCCATCAGCCACCAAGAGCTGAGGCTGCACATGGCAACCAGCCTACCCCTGTGATGCTGGAGCTGTGCTCTGGAGATGTGCTAAGGATCTCTGTCTGAATCTGTCTTCCTTCTGATGGGCAGCTGTTCTAGCAGACACCCTAAACAGAGGCTGTGTGTAGGAACCTTAGTACCTGGAGTGATTCCAGAAGAAAATTACATATTTAAAGATGAGGATAAAGACAATCATTGCTAGCAAGGTCATCATTGAAAGAAAAACTGTTCTTTATAGAAATACAGTGCTTTATGGAAATACAGTATCTGTAACAGCTATAGGAACCGACTTTGTAGTGGCCTTACCAGGCTTTGGTGGCTTTTGTAAAAGTATCAAGGTTGTGGCAATGGACAAGACTTTGAGGAGTCCTTGAGGGCAAAGGTATGAAAAACAGATGCTACACTGCAGGTAGGAGAACGGCTTTCTTAATTGGAGGAGCTCTAGGCAGCTGGATATTGGTGGAGAAACCCAGAGCCGTAATTTTATGACGATTGTGAACTCGGTGCTAACCTTACTCTACAGGGGCTAAAATTTGTGAGTTTTACCTGAATTATCTGAAAGAGATTAAGGTTAGGAAATCCTAAATCATTTTTATCAGTTCCATTAATCCAAGTTCCTTCACATCTCCCTTGCCTGATAGAATACAGGAATTTGGGTACAGGGCCCAAGAGTCACCTCCAAACAGCACAGATCTGGCATTTGTGCTTGTGTTTCCTTGGGGTCAAGGGAGTAGGCTGATCACCTGAAGTCTGTCTAACTATGGCCACTGTGTGGGAATAACACAGTGACAGGAGGTAAGTTCAGGTCGGGGTCACACTAATTTCCATAAGATCTTGGGAAGGGCACTACCCTTTTCCTGAGTCCCCATGTGCTCTGCAAAAGAGCAGAATCAAAACAAGCTGTCTGGTGCCTTCCAGCTGTAACATCCTCCATCCACAATCCCAGGCTGTGGTCCAAAAGCGGCCTTAGGAAAGATATGCAAGCTGGGGCATCTCAGTGGTGGTAGGAAGAGCACTGGATTCTTCGTGCCGCTGGTGCTGTTTACTGGAAACTTCTCACGCCCAGAGTGCAGGTTCCTTTCGTATGACAAAGTACTTACAAGACATTTGTCAATACTTTGGCTTCTAGAACATTTTTATGCTACAGTTTTCTTCACTTTGGATTCTCCTCAACTCATTCATCCCATCCAAAATCTGTCTTGAAGAAAGCAGTGGGGATTTGATACATTCAAAAGCATTAGCTCTCTTCACCCTTATTTCCTCCTAAAGCTGTTTCCAAGCAGCGCCACCCAGCGGCCACCATGAGTGTGGGTGAGAGCCAGGCACGGATCACCTTGTCCCAGGGGTCAGCCTTGGGTTCTGTCGGTGCTGGGCAGATCCAGGAGAAGCTATTTTTAGTAAGAGCACTCAGGTCCTTATCTCTGCAGGAAGCCAATGCCAAGAAACACAGACTTGCACCAAAGGCACCTTTGTTCTGTTAACATAAGACAAAACCTCAGTCACCCGCAACTCTTGCAGCAGCCGCCACCTTCTGGCTCATTAACTCTCCTGGCGGCCTCCGTAGGAAATTCCCTTTGTATCTTTCTCTCTGGCTAACAGTCTTTCCAAAATGTGTTAAATCCATTGTTCCGCTTTGGCTACTGTAACATAGTGGTGAGAATCAAATCATGGGGGGTTTTGTTTGTTTATTTGTTTTTTAAGATAGCTACACCACCTCATGGTCCTCACTACAAACATCGGTCCTGATCTGATGGTGTAGATGGTGCAAGAGACAGCTCCGAATATCAAGGGAACGTTCCAAGAAGTTTCTCTGGAAGTGCAGCTTTGGAAAAAGGAGGGAAATGAGCATTCACTGAGCAGAGACTGTCCAGAAGACTCTGGGCTGGGTAGTCAGCACACATTCCACATCCCATCATCCCACCCACACTGTGGGGCATCATGTTTTCCTTTTACTACAAATGACTCTTAGTCATAGAGAAGTTAAGAATTCTGAAAATTGTGGATCTGCGTCCAGGTCCATCCCGATTTCCCCCTGCCTATCTGCCCTCTATTCTTTGTGGTCTGGTTCTCCTTTCCAAGGTAGAACTTGTGCACCCATTCTTGTAAACTGTGAGCCTTGGGCAATCTTTTTTTGGTAGAGCCAAAGTCACACTGCTGGGTATTTATCCAAAGGGAATCAAATGAATACCCTGAAACAATGCCTGCATCCCTGCATCAGGTCACTAGCAAAGCAGGAGTCAAGGAGAGGAATGGACCTGAATAAGTATCAACAAGCGGATAAAGGAAAGTGTAACACCATGAGAGTGTGTTACATTAAAAAGCATTAAAAAGAAAAACAGGATGAGGAATGACGTTCAGTGGCAACACGGATGAACTCAGAGGATTGAAATCATGCAAAAGAATAAGTACAGAGAGACGAATTTTACAAGAACTTATTTGTACGCAAAATTTAAAGTTCACTCTCAGAAGTCTAGAGAATAGAGTAGTCATTATAAGATGCTGGGGAAGGCAGGCAGGAAGGAGATTGGGGAGAAACTGGCCACGGAGTAAAAGTTAAGGTGAGATAGAAAGAATAAATTCGGAGTAAAATTCATAACGATGCACTACATATTTTAAAATAACGAGAAAGCAATCTTCTGAATATTCTTGTCACAAGATGAAATATTTAATGTGACAGGTAGAATAGATGTCCTGATGTGGTCATTGTCGCTCAATGTATATGCATGAAAACATCACACCATGACCAGAAATGTGTATAGTTTTTTACACATCAATCATAAAGCAAAAGCTACATTAATGAAAAGTCTGGTTAAGCTGAGAAGTTTTAGATGTTTTGCTTTATAGACATGGAGATATCTTGAGTTAAACAGTGATAAATCTATTTCCCGTGTTCCCTTCTTTGTTTTTTAAGTTTTTCTGTTTTTCTTTACTTTTTCACTCTGTTGTAAATTTCCTGTATTTATCTTTGAAATTCTGACAATCTCTATTCCAGTGCCTTTCATAAAGATCCTCAGCAAATATTTGTTGAAAGAATGAGGAAAATTTATGTGGCTGCATGTTATATTTAGTGTGTATATAAAATACATTATACTTCTTTGGTTTTATTTGCTTGATATCAATTATTAAGTAGGGTCCAATTGAATTTGAGATATAGAGTAAGGCTTCTTGACTAGGAAAGGGTATCTAAGAGCACAATACAAAAATTAAAATTAATATGAAGTAGAGGGGTGAGCCTAGCAGCCCACAGTGAAGTGATCTCTCAGTTCCACCTTTACCACCAATCAGTTGTATGACCTTGAGCCAAGCATGTAACCTCTCTGGTCCCAATTTTCCAGCAGCAAAATGGAGATGGGAACCTTTCAGCAGTGATCCTTGTAGCTCAGTCCTTTGTATCTATATGTGTACGCTTGGGGCACAGAAACCTTGTTTATAGGTGCTCATTCTTAATAACGGATCCAGGAACAAACTAAATGACTACCTTTTCCTCTTGTGACATTCAAGAGATTCAAGGTGACTGGGGTAATTAACTTCTCTCTGTGAGCCTTGTGAACCCCAATGAAATCTTGGCAGAAAAGTGATTGTACTAATTTGCGGATATCTGCCCTGCCTAGTCCAATTCAGCCCTTCCTCCCAACAAGAACCTGGCAGCTGTTGCCTTTGTAGAGGCAGGCCCCATGTCACTGTTTACTGCTCAGTATTGTACACCAAATAAAAGGACTCCAGAAGCAAGTCCCCTTCAAAATGCTCTAAACTGTCCAGAATCTACGCATGCAAGGCATTGAAGGCAGATGGAGGCACAGCGGGTGGACAGGTGATAACCCCACACTAACTGAACAGTTGACAAAGAAATAAGATGGAAAGGAGTGTGGGAAGAGCCAAACATCTGTCTAAAAAGACAAGGGAAAAGGAAGTTGTCTTTCCTCTACTGGTACTATGTGGGTCTGTGTACTAATGTACCAACCAGCAGAGTGTCCTGTGTCCATTGGATGGGAAGACATGTTCATTACAATACCATAACAGGTTTCTTCACACTCCACGTCTACTCTGCCAACTCTGCTCCTCCCATCTCAACCAGTAGTCCAACACGAGGCACAACCTGGCTTCTGAGGGGAGTGCAGCCTCCCAGGCGATATCATAACAGGTTTGAAGCAAATTCAAGGTTAGTGGAAATAGGGTCCAGCTTTGGACTAATGTTCACCTTTTCTGAAATACACACCCTCTCTTCCCTTTTGTCTGAGTTAATCCAGAGGTGCAGAAAAAAATAGAAGTTCTCTCCCTAGCATTCTCTCCACTCTCCTTACCCTCAGACATTGAAATCATAAACAAACATGCCCGCCATTTCCACTCTGATGCAAGATGTGCTGGATCCTCATCACTGGCTATGCAAAGAGAAAAAAGATAGAAGACTAAAGGACTTCATGAAAGTGACCCAAGTCATGGTCTTCTCTCCGTGTCCCTTGTAACACACCCGAAAATCACTGGAAGGATTTGGACTTCTTGCTACAGAATGCAGACCACTTTCTACTCGGTCTGTGCATCTGGATTTTTGATTGCTTTTCTGTTTTTCAAATACATGAAGGCAGAATAGCAACCCATCAATTTTCTTTTGATTTGAAAATAATAGCATGCTGCGCTGATTGTTTTACACAAATCCAGCATCAGAAGCTAGGCCTCTACCCTGAGCTTAATTCATTAATTCGATCTTTGCTTCCTGTTTAAGCGAATTGACTTCTCGTAATGGGGCTATTCTGGCAAACATGCTGCCAGCAATCTTTGCTGCCCGACTCCTTTGAAGCTCGTAAGTGAGATTTGATTATGACGACTATGATCACATACCCTCTATTTGTTATTGAGTTTCCTGGGTCTTGGTTCTGCAGTTACTGAGCCTCTGGTTTGTGAGAAGTGCTGGGAGAAAGCACATAAAGCAGACAGGGCTCCGAAACCTAACAGAATTGTGCTATGCTTCTAGCTTCCCTATTTGCCAGCCCTGTTACTTGGAGCAAAAGCAAGTAACAAGAGGTGACTTCCTTAACCTCTCTAAGCCTGTTTGCTCCTTGGGAAAATTAGGAAAGAGTTACACCTGTCTCTCAGGCAAGAATTACCTGTGATATCTAGAAAGCACCTGTAGGCGTGGTTCTCAGCCTTCCTAGTGCTGCAACCCTTTAATACAGTTCCTCACATTATGGGAATCCCCAACCATAAAATTATTTTTGTTGCTACGTCGTAACTATAATTTTCCTACTGTTATGAATCAAAATGTAAATATCAGGTTTCTAGTGGTCTTAGGCAACTCTGTGAAGGGGTTGTTTGACTCCCAAAATGATCGCAACCCACAGGCTCGGAATCACTGACCTAGAGGAAGTAAGTCTTTGAGTATGAAGCGCCATTGCTCTCATAATTCCCCAGACATGGGGCTTCATTTCCTTATGTTGTGAAAGAGTATGGGATTAGATCATGTAATCCAGAGAGTCAAGTCAGCTAGACACTTCAGCACCTACAAGAACAGCAAAGTGTAGTAATAAGAGCGACGGTGGGGCTGCGTCCCCAACACCCCAGCCGCCAGCCTCTGTCCATCCTGGTTCGGAGCTTCATAGTGTGCATCTGCCTGGGAGCTGGGAGCATGGCGTCTCTCTAAGGCGTCTGCCCCCGAGAGAAGAGCTGTGGAGTCTGCTCACTTCCTCTTCCTCCCAGCGTTCTGTTCTATTTACTCCTCCCACCTATCTTCTAACCAATGAGGACCAAGCAGTTTCTTTTTATTTAACCAATGACCTTCCTCCATCAGCAAAGAATTCTGGGAGCCTTTTGTTTAACAAGCATTAGTTGAATACCTGTTATAAGCAGGCACTGTGTATTTCAATCAAGTGCATAATACAGATGAGCTATCCATTGTGTCTTTGCCAATGAAGCTAGGAATGCAAGTCCTTAGTCATATTACCAACTAATCATAATAAATAGAATTTTAAATTGGCAACTACTGTACCAGGTGGCACTAGTCAGATGGGCCAGTCATGAAATTTGAATGCCTGCATCTTAAGGCAGCTCAGGTATGTGGTAGGTTTGTGTTCAGAATACAACTTCCATTACTGCACCCTGAGAACCAACTCTCTCCTTGGCATTTACATAATTTCACTTATTCTTTTTTTTGGGGGGGGGATTTTCGAGACAGGGTTTCTCTGTGGCTTTTTGGTTCCTGTCCTGGAACTAGCTCTTGTAGACAAGGCTGGCCTCGAACTCACAGAGATCCGCCTGCCTCTGTCTCCCGAGTGCTGGGATTAAAGGCGTGCGCCACCACCACCTGGCTTCACTTATTCTTCTTAAAACTCTCTGACATTCACACTTTGGTTCTTGCTCTACAAATACAAAAGCACATTGTGGGAACCTAGGCAGTTTGGATGCTCACCTTACTAGACCTGGAAGGAGGTGGGAGGTCCTTGGACTTCCCACAGAGCAGGGAACCCTTATTGCTCTTTGGGCTGACGAGGGAGGGGGACTTGATTGGGGAACGGGGAGGGAAATGGGAGGCGGTGGCAGGGAAGAGACAGAAATCTTTAATAAATAAAGAAAGAAAAACAAAAGCACAGGCTTTAAACAGTCACGTAATTTGCCCAAAGTTCACATATTCTATTGCTGGTAGGACCTTGATTTACACTGCAGTCTATTTCACCGCTAGACAAAGTCCTCTTGGCTAATACGTTACGCTGCTCCCATGTTGATTGGCTCCTGCATAATTTTCCTTGCCTCCCAAAAGGAGATGATGCATATGAAAGTGATGATGTGTTGCAAAACTCTATCCAGATGTTGGTTATTACTTTAAAGTGGCATTTAGTGCACTGTTAACAAACATTAATGTGAGTGAGATGCACAGATGGTGGAGCCTTCAGAATGGATCCACCTACGCGTCTTTTCAGGATAGCAAAATGAATTTGAGGCTGAAATTATCAGAACACATATTTAAGACACCAAATATTGGTTGAGCCCTCATGCTCCCCGAGGAAAGACAAATGGGCAGACTCCTGCCCCTTTAAGGACTCTCAGCTTAGCAGGGAAGGACAAATAAACTGTCCTTTGGTGTTTGGTAAATTCAGGAAGAGAAATGTGTTAGCGTAGAGAAATAGCTGAACGTAAAAATATTCATCCCAGCCAGGGAAGTTGCAGGGAGGAAGGGTGAATCATTAGAAATTCACCGAACACAAGAGGTGCAGCCCCAACCACCTCTCACTTGAACCCACGATTTATGACTTGTAATTCAGTCGACAGTTGCTATAATGGCACAGCGCCCCGCTGCAGGCAAGAGCCGGGTTCCAGCTGCTGGTATATCAGACTGCCACTTTCCGGCTATGCTCCCTCTCCTCTTGTCAGTCATCACGAACCCAGCCAAGCGCAGGAAAGCAGAGGCCAAGGCTCGTGGAGGAGCACATTAGAGCAGAGCCCCTGGCTCTGGTGACTCAGACTTGTCTTACAGCTTTTACAGCTCTCAAAGCCAGCACCCGGAAGGAGACCTAGATCCCCACCCCTTGGTTAATCAAGCGTGGGATTAACAATGGCTCCTTCTCCTTGCCAGCCACTCTGGAGGTCACTGAAAAGTCAGCTACAGGCCTGGGTTCACCCAGCAGAGCTGGGCTGGCAGGAGCTACTATCAATTCAAGATTTGGACTCATGGGGGACCCTTGAGGTGAGAGAGGGATGAACTCCTCAACACAGGGATAGAAAAGGTGGGGGGGGGGCCGAATGGCCCTTACTGGGATTTCAGCTGCACGGTGAGACCTTGGGAAATTCACTTTGCTGAATTTGGGCTTCTTCATTTGCATAATATACATTAATATGTACCTAGTAAGCTTAAAGGGTAAGTCGCCTTTATCCAAAATGTTTAGAACCAAAAGTGTTTTGTAGTTCAGACGTTTTCAGATTCTGAAATATTTGTGTATTCATAATGAGATATCTGGGGGATGGACCTCAAGGCTAAACATGAAGCCCATTTATTTTTTAGCCTGGAGGCAATTTCAGATAATGTTTTCATGCACCTGCATTTTAACTGCAAGCCATCACGTAAGGTCACGTGTGAGACTCTTCACTGGTGGCATCCTGTCCGTGTTCAAAAAGTTTCAGATCTGGGTTTTTCTGGGTAGGATGATATGCTCAACCCATATTTGTCATGAAGAATAAGTATGAAAATGCCTGAGTTTTTGTCTAGGCGTCGGTGTGTGCCTTTTAACTAACACATCGTTCAGTCGGCATACTCAGCGCGTAGGGCACTGTTATCCATGGCAGGGATGTAACAGCACGTAAAAGAAATGCTGGCTTGTATACCTCTCTAACGGGCATTTAGTAAGTAACCATTTTGAATCTAATCCCTACTTTTGTAGGCGTCATCCTGCTAATCAGTACCACTACCCTATGGGAAGTAAGGAAATACCGTGTTTTCTACATCAAGTGAAGCAGCTCGGGGAAAAAAAATGGTTACTATTCAAACAACAGTTCATTGAGAGATTGTTATGTGTCTTCCTCCCATACAATATATGTCACTCGGGATTCATTGCAAGCAAAGGGAACTAGCTGTGATTGCCTGGAGCCAAAAGGAGATTTATTGGAAGGATACTGGTGGGAAGCTTGTGGCTTGAAAGGAGATTTTCTGGAAGGATGCTAGTAGAGGCTCAAGGTCCAAAAAGACATTTATTGGTAGGAGATTGAGAGCCTACAGGAGATTCATTGGAAGGATGCTAGAGAAGTACCGGAGAGCCAGATTTGGAGCAAGGGATGCTAACCATCAGATCCAACCACCTACTGGTCAGAAGGCCATCAAAAACCCTAAGTTGTTACCACTGCTAAGTTGAGCCTCCGTCAAGCTATCACCTACTGTCACATGCTCCAGGTGCAATGGCATGCCTGTTGGCTGTCCCAGTGAATATTGGAAGCATCTGCACCTCAACCTTCCAGAGTAGAAGATGGACTCTGGGAACTGCTTTTCTGCTGAGACCATCCACCCTAGAGAAGACAGAAATTCCCATTTGGTTAGGAATATTATATTTCAGTCAGAAAATGGATATAATATATATATATATATTACTATTTCTTCTGGCCACCTGTTTGTGACATGAATGGAGATATAATAGAATGGCCCTGTCTATTATCAAAGGAAGAGCCATTGCTGGAAAGCATTGTTAGAAAGAAGATTCCAGTTCAATGGAAGGTGATCTCAGAGGAGCCTAAGAACCAGCCTGCTCTGCAGAGAGACTGCATTTCCGGGCTTGTCGCCTGCCATTACAGCATCTAGGTGCCCGTGTGATCAATGGCAGTGCTATATTTTCAGGCAGCTGTTGTAATATTGCTTGGCCTATAAACAGACAAAACTATTTTCATCCTTGCCGTATGTCAGGACCATAATTCCCAAAGGCCGAGACAAATCAGTGGTACATTCTTTGGAACATTCCAGGTGACCGCGAGACAAAGGTCTTTTCAAGGTAATTATGCAAGTATTTAATAAATGTCAGTTTTTTCATACTACCTTGGGTATTGGGAGGAAAGTATATTTGGGAGTATGGTCTGATTGGGAAAAGATACTAAATTGTATAGGATGATTTGTGACATCAGAACCACTAGATTAATCTAAGGAAAGTCAATAATGAGAGGTCATTTGACCCAGGGCCTTCAGGAAGGCATTCCAGTGAAAATTTTTCCTGTGGCCTGTGGAAGAGTTCAACTCATGGCAACTCTACAATCCCATCTCTAACTGCATCCCATCACGGAGAAAGCGCCTTCAATAGCAGCCAGCATTTCACAACACCTGCCGAGTGTCAGGAGGTGTGCTAGATCCGACTTAGATAAAACCTGCTGCTAGATAGGTCTTAGATAACCTCTATGACAGTTCTTCTGGAGAGTTGCTTTTATTCTCATTAACAAATGAAGAAATTGAGACTCTGAGAAGATAGAGAACACACCCAAGCATGGATTATCCTTTTTGATAGGATTCATCATTCACCACAGGCACCTTCCCAGCCCTTCCTCCAAAGCTTTTATTCCACTCTGTCCTACTGACTGCGTACGTATTGTGTGTGTCAGTTTCTACCACTGTGGAAGAAAGTGGGGAAAAAAGCCTGAGATGAACAAGTCAGAAGCAGGAAAAGGTTTTGTTTTGGTTCATTGTTTCAAAGGTTTCAGCACTATGCTCTGTTGCTTTGGGGCCTCTAGCTGGGACGTTATATCAAGAATGTAAACCTAAGCTGGATGGTAGTGTGGTTCCATCTCTCAGGAGGCAGAGACAGGTGGATCTCTGTGAGTTCAAGGACAGTCTGGTCGACAGGGCAAGTTCCAGGACAGACTCCAAAGCTACACAGAGAAACACTGTCTTGAAAAACCTCTCAAAAAAAAAAAAAAAAAAAGTAAACCTAGTCCCTGCGGCTGTTATGCCACAAGGAAGTTGAAACCACAGCCCCAAATATACCGAAAGATTACTCTCACAGTCTTCAAGGAAGCAAAAAGCTCCTGTTTAGGCTTTTATTTTTGCCAAGTAGCCCATTTCTTTCATCAGAGCATAACAGGCTTTGACTTCCAATCTGAAACCCTCCAATTCCTTATGTTTAATGGAACCAGTCACCCAGTCATGTCTCTCTCTCTCTCTCTCTCTCTCTCTCTCTCTCTCTCTCTCTCTCTCTCTCTCTCTCACACACACACACACACACACACACACATTCTCTCTCTCTCTCTCTCTCTCTCTCTCTCTCTCTCTCTCAAAATTTTGTAGTCTTAGGTATACTTTTATGTTTAAATTTGTCACATTAAAAATTCAGTTGTTCCCTCATTTGTCTGTGTGGCTTAAAGAAAGCCCGTTATTTAAGTGTGCTCTCTTTCTCCCTCCCCCTCCCTGTCTTCGCATTCCCTCCTCCCTGTGTGTATACTGGGAATTTAACCCAGAACCTCACACACACTAGGCAAGTGCTCTATCGCTGAGCTGCACCTGCAGACCCTGCTTACATCTCTAACTCACTCCGCCACTTGATTTCTTGAACATCTTGAGTTCTCTCTTCGTTTGTTGATAATAGTTGAAATCCTTTCTGCCCTCTCAGCATCCTGCCATGAGGTGTCCATGTAACCAGAGGATCCTGGAAGCAGTGTGCTGTGCCATAAAGGGGCACTGGGAGGTAGAAGCCAGAACTCAGGAAGCTGGTCCCATTTGGAGTCTCTCATCTTGTCTCCTGATTAGGTTTGTTTGTGTAAGACCATTATCCCTCAGTCCTCACAGCTTCATCCATCCCATGAGAGGCTTTGCCTAGATTAACTTAAGCAGTCTTCTTCTCTAAAACTCCCATGATATTTCTAAGTGAATTTCACCGGTTAGAAATATAATTAGCCAAGTTGGTGACTGAGCCCGCAATGCAACCTCAACCTCATAATCGAGAGGAATTTTTCCTAGAAAAGACCCCAAGACCACCCCAAAAGTCCAGGATGGACATCTGTGAGAGCAACACCCTGAAAACTAATTCAATCAAAGTTTCCCTCTTTTTTACTAAGTGTCTGTCACTTATCGGGATCATTATTTATTTCCTTGTCTATTGCATTATACTCTACCCATCTGACATTCACAAAGAGTCGTGAAGCCTCTGGCCTCCTCTCATGACAAAGTAAACAGAAGAAGTGGGTAAATGTCACCCTGGCATTATACCATCTTCCACCCCCATGGGTGACACCTCACCTGGAGCACGTTCCCCAAACCTGTCCCAGAACAAGAACTACATGAGCCCCTCTCTCAGGTACAGATTTCCAAGTTCTTTACCCAGACCCACTGAGCATGAATCACCCCAGAGTAGCACCAAGGGATCTACAAGCTTCATGAGCACACCGAGTGTTTCAATGGGAGTTTGAGAACCCAAATTAGGAGTCTGATTCCAGATTTGCAGTTCTGCCGGCTCCTACACCCCAGAGGTTCATCAGCGCTGTTTGGTTGAGATGGCAACCCCCATCCGTCATCTAAATAAAAAGCGATTCTGAGAAGGCATTTGCTAGTGAGAAGCATCTACTTAGCCCTCAGTAAAGCCTTCAGGCTGCACTCATGCGCACACCTGCATGACCCCTCCCTGATTTTCCAGCAGAACCCTCCGTGAATAATTGCCGTTTTGCTAATTGAATCCGAGAGCACCTGTTTCTTAATCAATATTAATGTATTGCATGGACACAGGATTTGTAATGAATCATTGTAGAGAGGGAATTATTAGATCCTGGGGATGAAGAGAAAAAGAAAATGGAAGAAAAATGAGGCATTTACTTTCCTTCTGTGGTCTGATCATTTGTGGCCTGGGCGCTATCTGGGGAAATACGGGACAATGTGGTGGCCAGGTCAACAGGGAGAGCCAGCGGGCTCCAGATCTCCATCAGGCTGACAGTCGAGAGGCTGCCTTCTGCTTATCTTTATCTCGTTTTCTGGAAAAGGAAAAATAGTTTGCATAACCTAACGGCTGCAGACCCCAGCCTTCTTGTCTTTGGAGAACCTGTCTTTGGCTGACTGCTTCAAGACTGGGATCATATTTGCCCTCAATCTCCAAACTCTGAAAATCCTGCCTGGTGCTGTTGGCACATGGAGGGCAAATCCTTTCTGAGAGAAGGGCCTGGGGTCATTGGGCCCTCATGAGTGCCCTCGACTCTCACAGAGGAACCAGGGGCTTTGGTGTTTCTGTTCCATCAACAGTTTCAGCTCAGAAGCTGATTTCTAGAAAAGCCTCCCATCCCTGACTCCCTGCTCAGTTTATATTGGAAGCCTCCTTTCTGTGATCCTTCCATGAAACCTTCTAGCACATTCCATAACAAATGTCTATTCACTGAGTCTCTGTTACTGAGCAGAAGCAAACACAGCTGTCGTTCTTGTGCCTGTCTCCTGTGCCTCACACAGAGACTGAGAAAACACACGTACTTTCCACCTTTGAGATGAGCAGATGACTGAGCGCTGCACTGTGCTCTCTGTGTAAAGGTGTTAGATGTAATTTTATAGAGATCAGGGCTGCTAGTATATAGTCAAGGTGTAGCCCAGCTAAGTTGATGGGACAAAGCCTTCAAACTAAGTATGAAATCCTATAAACCCTGGATTGCTTATTCAATTGTCTTGTCCTTAGGACCGTATCTGCAACGACAAGCAGGCTGGTCAAGTCAGACTTGTACCAAAAGCTGGGGCTGAGAGACCAAAGGCTCCATCTCTGGCCCTCCTCTGGTTCATCGGGCAAGTTTGTAGAGAGCCTCCTACGTGTCCAGTACTTGGCTTCTCCATGAGGAAGCATACTCCATCCACATTGATAAGTCCTTGGGAGATTGGCTCCAGCTGATCAAAATCTCACTAGAAGGCAGTATAAAAATGAAGCCATAGCCATCATCAAGATTAGGAACACTCTTTCCAGTATTGTGCCCTTTACCCAAAACAGCTGTCTCTACTATCATTATCCAGAAAGCAGTGCTAAAGGAGCCAAGATCCCAAGCAAAGTAGATGTACATTCCTGATAAAAGTTTTCCTTCCAAACTATGGGCCAACTGTGCCCCTATGTAGATGAGATCCCACTATAACAATCTTTGTTCATTAAAAATGCTCATATCTATAATCTGATCTTTTATTCCATTTTATTCTTAGTCAGGAGACTATTTTATAATATTTAGAGAGCCTTTGCACATACTTGCTCTTTTCTTATTATATATTCTTTTTACTCCTCAAGTCATGAAATAGTCTGAAATGTTATTTGAGCTCTCAGGCAACTTCTCTCAAAGCCGACTCAGGACCTCCACTTGTTTGTTTCACAGGAACCACAAATTTGTGTGTTCAAAGCCAAGTTAATGATCTAACTCTCAAACCAAGGTATCCTTGCATTTCCCTGTCTCATGAATCTTACTACTAGACTTACAACTGTAAACCAGGAAGCTATAAAAAGCACACTTGACCTCTCTCTCTCTCTCTCTCTCTCTCTCTCTCTCTCTCTCTCTCTCTCTCTCTCCTTCCCTCCCTTTCTCCCTTCTTCTCCATCTCTCTCTCCCTCTCTCTCCATCATTTAAAAGCCTATAAACTGTGTCTGACACTTATCTTCCAGTAGCTGTGCCCTAGCCTTTAAGCTCCACACCAAGGTACCACCTAACTGCTAACTGCCTAGGGCTTTCTCTGTTTGCCAGAACCCATTCCCCCATTCCCAGTCAGGCCTAAAACGATAGAAGCAGCCAGAATTCATTGGCTGCAGGTGGTGTAGAAGTGACCTGATTTCTTTCCCCAGCCCACAGATAACAACTCAAATACTGATCCAATGCAACAGTCACTTGCCACATGAGGCTACTGAGCACCTGAATCACTGCAGGTGCAAATGAGTACTGAAATTTTAATTTTAGTCCATTTTTGAAAGTGTATTACTACTATCTTGATAAATTTTTATTGAGCTTGTTCTTTGGCAGTTTCTAACAAGTATACAATGCATTCTGATTCCTCTCGCTCCACAGAATCTCTTATCAAACCCTGCCTGCCAGCCCGCCCTCCTCCCTACAAATCCATTTTCCACTGTCATATCGTCTTGTTTAATTTTATGACTCACTGATTTTTAACCAGGGCTATCTGTGTGATGAGCACTGGAATCCTGTGGGTTGACCAGTAGGAATACAACTGAAGACAATGACTGCCTCACCCAATCCATCAATAGCCAATAAACAACTCAGCGGAGAGAAAAGGGGCCCCATGGGTTCCTGCTCGATCCATGATTGACTCTTGACGGGCCGTCTTGTGCAAGCTCAGATGCCAAGAGGTCATGTTTGCAATGGCTGTGCCATACCCATAGGGATACCCACGGCCCTTCTTCTTATCTTCCAGTTCTTACAGTCTTTCCAACCCCCTCTTCCATTCTATTCTCTGAGCCCTAGAGGGGATGGCATAAGTACCCTGTTCAGATCTGAGTACCCACCTATCACTTACTCTAAGGACCTCGAGCACCCATGCAGCTCTGCATGTCCACTGCAGCAGGAAGCTTTGACAAAGGCTGAGAGTAGAATTTGTCCATAGGTTGGCACAAACATTCAAGTTTAAAAACTGGCACTCAAGTCATTATAACTACCATAACTGTGGTATATGAATCTGTTTTATCATCCTATAAACTTTATTAAATACAGACACAGATGAAGTGTTTCTAACATTTGGTGCTCAGATTGAGATGTGCTGGGAAAAGAAAACAGACTGAATTTTGATGAATTAGTATAAAGTTACATGCAAAAGATAGCATCAATAATTGGTAAGAACCTATTCAAATAATCTTTAGGAACTACGGAGCTAAATGCTGTTGTAAGTGGAGATTGTACTTTTGTTTCCTGGCAGATCCGAATAATCACACAGAAACTGTATTAATTACAGCACTGTTTGGCCAATGTCTCAGGCATATCAACCCTTTTCTATTTATCTGTGTATCACTACAAAACTGTGGCCTATCAGTAAGGTTCTGGTGTCTCTCTCCTTCGGCAGCTACATGGTGTCTCCCTGACTCTGTCTTCTTTCCTCCTCTATCTCTCTTCAGATTTCCTGCCTGGGTTTACTTTGCTAAGCCATTGGCCAAAACAGCTTCTTTATTAACCAACGGTAATAAAACATATTCACAGCATACAGAGGGGAATCCCACATCAAAATGTACACTCCTGAGACAAACTTACCCTGTGTCCTTTTACTCTCTGTAATATGGCCCTATAAAATTTCCAGTGGCACCTGTAACTGACTGTATCCATCCGCACATGGTCAGTGCAGCTGTTTGATGTGTGTTCCAACAAGATCAAAGTCCAGTTATCCATGGTGGTTCATTAATCACATTTTATTGACCCCCCCTCACATGGCCTTCCTCCACTAGAGATCACCACTGAGATAAATTGCTGTGCTGGGCACAAGGGCTCAGCTGAGGAGGCCAAACAGCCTAAGACACCCACACCTCTTTCCTCACTGGAAGAATGTGGGTCTTTGTGTCTCACTTCGTGTTTGGTCAACAGTCAAAGCCTAGGTTTCAACACCTTCCGGCTCATCACTAAAACAGCTAGTATATTCTAAGATCCTGCACAATTGCCCGGTCCTACCAGCTTCATCCTGCCCTTTCTCCTCCCTTACCTCTGTCAGCGACACCTCTGTCCTTGTGCACTTCCAGGTCCTGTGAGTTGGGATATATTTACTGTTCTCTGAATATATACCTTTCCTGTATCCCTCCTGTTCATCCTCCAGAGCCCGGTTTAAAGGTCACTTGCTTAGAAAGAAACAACCTTCAGTTTCTAGACGAAACCAAGATCTGCCTCCTGGAGAGGTATTCTTAGCATCCTGTATAGTGCCATATAATTGTAGACCGCCTCTCTCCATCACTGAAGTACACACCTGATAAGGACCCTCTATTTGAAAACCTGTACCCTGTCATGCATTAAATACCCTGTAAGGATGTGAAGAGTAAATGCAAGATAAGTAACAATATATACTGAATAAATAAAATAACAATGTAGTCTGTATACTATGTTTGACCCTCTTTGTTTAAGAGTATGTGGTCTAAACTATTCTTTATCTTCCTGCCTCTACCTCTCAAGTGCTGTCCTTACAGGTGTGAGCTACCATATTTGGATATGGGGTTTACCTCTTCACTGTCTTTCAAGGGCAGTAACAAATAACATTCTTTATCCATCCTCTTGTATTCTACATGGCTTAAAATTGTTATGAGGTAGATCCAAAAGTCAATCGTGAACCAAAATGCCAACTTTATTAATAGGGAAAAATGACATTGGAGGACATGGCGATAGTAGGCTACAGAGTGATTCCCAAATATCACCCACTTTGTTACTCCAAATCGGACTTGCCTTTCTAAACCACACAGCTAACCTCAGAGACGAGAAGTCTTTACTAGCAAAGCCTCTGACCGCTAAGAGAAGAACCAGAGAGTGCCTCGTCTGTGGGCAGGGAATATGATGCGTACTTCACAGGCCAAATCAGTCAATAAAACTCTCTTTTGTGTAGAGGAAGGAGAGGACAGAGCACCCAGGCCAGAGCATTTCTCTGGAAAGACTCCCTGCCTCTGAATCTTGGCACATAGGAAGTAAAGGCATTTCCCTGTGCTTGGAACCTGCAAGCGGATGGGAATTAACATCAGTGATGGGAGGGTTAAGTGAGCGGGGTGTGTGTAAGCCCTTGAGGTCACACTGGGGACGGTACATATTTTTAAGAACCACAAATGCTTTGCTGGCTGGCACCCTACTTTCTTTCCTCATCCTTCTTTTGAAAATGAAAATAAAAATTATTCATGATCTGAAAAAAAAAAAAACACTGGGCTTCTGTCCATAGCCTTGATCCTATAAAGTGGCCTTGAATAAATGAAACCAGGTTCCAACCACGCCTCCCCCTGACTCCACATTCGCTTGCCATTCCACTCAAGGAGCATAACCATCGAACAGATTTATTTGCAGGCTGGTGGGACAGGGCAAAGGATGGGATTCCAATTAAAAATGTGTTAATGTCCTTTGAAAATTCATAAGTAACAATGAAAGATCCAGTTTGGGGCTTGCGTCTTGACAGCCTGACAGCTTCACTGGTTGAACTCTTTTGAAAAAAGTAACTTTAAACCGTGTGTAAATTGCACCTTTTGTATTTCAAGTCACATGGGCCTGGCAACATGATTATTCATGACTTCAGAGAATGTTCTGACAACAGGAGGACATTGAGTCCCCGGCCCGATATCAAATTAATAAGAGGCTCTGAGCATCAAAGAGAACAAACAAGCAGGACTCCTTCTTCATAGGAGGAGAGAAAGGTCTGTGCTGTGAGATGTGCTGGGCCTGTGGTGGCACTTATGAAAAGACAGGTGTGTTTCTGGCTAGTAGCTGATAA
Organism: Microtus pennsylvanicus; assembly: GCF_037038515.1. Lineage (NCBI taxonomy): Eukaryota > Metazoa > Chordata > Mammalia > Rodentia > Cricetidae > Microtus > Microtus pennsylvanicus. The sequence continues at coordinate 28,646,677 of NC_134589.1, read as the reverse complement.
GTATGCTCAGGCAGAGGCTGCCGGCTGGGTAGAGATCGGATGCTCTGCCAACAACAGAGTGGGCTTTGGTTTGCTTTGTGTTACAAGTAACAATTGGAAGGCTGGGAGTGGAGTTCTGAAAGCAGGAAGGAAAAATGTATCTGAGACAATAGAAACACAGACCAAAAAAAACAAAATCTCTGTGGAATCAGAGGCAAACAGGAACCCCAGCAATAGTTACAATTCAATGAGTGTATGTCATGGAAGTGCCTAACTTGAGATCCCCAAGAAGGGTATACTGCTTTCTTTCAATGGAGTGGAAACAGAGGCCCTAAGATTTAAACAGTTAACTTATCGTCATATGACTGAGGAGCAGACTTTTGGACCCAAGCAATCTTGCTCTAAAAACCCAATGAACTCTGTGAGTTGTACACCATGCAGGAATCTCATGACTTCTCCATGAGTGTGAGCGTGTCTTCTCTCCTAATGCCGGCTTCGTTCCTCTGCTTCTCAGACAGAGCAAAGCCAGCCCACAGCTCCTGACTACAAAGGTCACATTTAAGAGACAAGCCCACACTGAATCTCCTAGGACCCAATTAGACTCCCAAACTGGTAAGAGCAGCCAATCATCAGTCTAGGATCTATAACTGAGTAGAACACTTATGCCAGAAGTTGGAACATGTAGCTTCAATCCATTCTCTTGAAGGTCCCCTACAAGTTTTGCTTATGGTGGATCCTCCTTCTCTGTAGCCTTGCACATCACAGTCTTCTACCAGATCATTCAATGCTTACTGGGTACAAGGCAATATGGTAGACAGGTCCAAAATGGAAAAAAAAAAAACAAAGCTCTGACCCAGCTCTCAAAACCTTTTAGCTTCTAGGAACGGATCACGCAGGTACGGAGGTAATGAAGTATGTGGGCATGTGTGTCCGGTGTGGAAATGCTGAAGAGGCCACATGTTGTGAATGTTCAGAGAGAGAAAATACAATTTGCTCTCCCAAGATGTCCCCAAAGTTATTCTGTTGATAACAGTGAGGTAGAAAAACCACAGGTGTTGGGGTAAATTTTCTTAGTTAAAATTCCATTTCATTCTATGACTTCACCAAGTTCCTTAAATCTCTCCGAGTCTTGATTTCCTTGGAGTACATACATCATCACTTATCTCTCACGACAGTTAAAAGAATTAAATTATATGCTTGTTAGCTAATAAAGTAAAAAAAAAATAGTAGCAATGCTTTCATGGTTTTTCCCCTTCCTCCTCGTTTCCAGTGGTAACGTCAGCCCTCACCTGCTTTTAACCTGGCCACCTTTTCTATGTGTCTGTTTCTCCCTCTTCTCCATTTGCAAATTCTTCCGGCATTTAGTTTGCATTCTAACACCCTTAATTACCACAACAGCAAAGGTGAAGAATCTGCATCGAATCTCGGTGTCGGAAGCCTTCTTTTAGACCACCTTTTCCTCCATTGTCATTCAGCATTTTCATTATAAAATAGTAACCAAGCTCTACTAATCATTTGCATTTCTTTGAATATTCATTTATACTTACATATCTATAAAGTAAACGTAATATCACTACAACCCACAGGATTGATGTTGATGATCCAGTGATGTGTCTGCCTCATAGTAGCAATAAGAAAGCACTAGTAATGAACCATCAGTAACAAACCGCCAGTGTCTCATGCTCAGAAGCAATCACTTTTCACTGGGTTTTGTTCTAAGTATCTTTACATAATTATCTTACTTAATTTTATTTCATGACTAAACAATAGCCACCTCTCTTTTTATAGATGAAAAAGGGTGTAGATATGTTGAGTTGTTCTGAGAATGAAACGAAGGGCAGAAAGTAAAAGGAAGACTAGGAATACGGGCAGTACCACCAGGGTGGTAGTAGATCCCTGATTCTGAGCCACATGACCCATTAACCTGAGAGAGATGTTGTTGGCGTTGGTGAGATGCAGGGCCTGTTTCTGCTGCAGAGATGTCTGTCAGGCAATGCACCTCGCCCAGAGTGAATATTAATGTTCACTAGCTCTATACTGGCTCCGTCCCATCCCACCGATTTCAACTTTTACCTCCCCAGCTCCAAGTGGTAAATAAACTATAGAGGAGCTGGGCCAGGTTATCATTCACCTTCTCAAACAGGAAAAAATAACAGATAAGGCTGCAACAGGTGAGGAATTGCCCATGACAAAGGAGTGTTGGTCGGACTTCAGGAACTTCCAAGTATTTGACTGTAGACAGAAGTTTCTGTCCTGCCCAGTCCCCCACAGCTATCCCAAAAAAACATACAGAGGCTTATATTAATTATAAACTGTCTGACCTATTAGCTTATTATTAACTAGCACTTGCAAGTTAAATTAACCCATAACTCTTATCTATGTTTAGCCACCTTTCTTCAGTAAGGCATTGTTTTCTCAGTAAGGCATTCTCATCTTGCTTTCTCTGCATCTTGCCAGTGACTGACTCTGCCTTTTCTCATCTTAGTCTGGTTGCCCCGCCAATACTTCCTGCCTGGCTCCTGGCCAATCAGTGTTTTATTAAAAAATATGAGTGGCAAATCTTTACAGTGTACAAGAGCATTATCCCACAGCATATGGCTACTAGATTTCCGAGAATGTCAAGGGGTCCTCACATCTATTAGAGCCATTGCAAAGCAGGCACTCCACGTAAGGCTTGGAATAATTCCCTGAACTGACTTTGTGGAGCTGATAACACAAGGAGAAACCTCAACAGTGAACATAGACTAGTGGGTAGGCTCCATAACTTCTGAGCTATGTGATTGTGGACAAGGCAGTTGTCCACTTTGAGCCTCAAGTTTCACGTGTAAGGAGTAAATGTAATATCAGTCTAGTTGTAGCTCATAGAACCACTGCTGATCCCCTGAGGTGTGTTCAGTGCTGGGACCACACTGCTGATCCCCTGAGGTGTGTTCAGTGCTGGGACCACACTGCTGATCCCCTGAGGTGTGTTCAGTGCTGGGATCACACTGCTGAAACCCTGAGGCGTGTTCACTGATGGGATCACACTGCTGATACCCTGAGGCGTGTTCAGTGCTGGGATCACACTGCTGAAACCCTGAGGCGTGTTCAGTGATGGGATCACACTGCTGATACCCTGAGGTGTGTTCAGTGCTGGGATCACACTGCTGATACCCTGAGGTGTGTTCAGTGCTGGGATCACACTGTTGATCCCTTGAGGCGTGTTCAGTGCTGGGATCACACTATTGATCCCCTGAGGTGTGTTCAGTGCTGGAATCACACTGCTAATCCTCTGGGGTGTGTTCAGTGCTAGGATCACACCACTGATCCCCTGAGATGTGTTCAGTGCTGAGATCACACTGCTGATCCCCTGAGGTGTGTTCAGTGCTGGGTCTACAAAGCCTTCGGTGGCATTTACAAATATTAACATTAGTGTGAGGGGTTTTTTGACTTTTCAAGGGGGAGGTTATCTTATATCTTTGATTGTATTATTTCTTCTGCCACATGTGGAGAGGAACCGGGGATGTTATAGACTCAGCTGGTAACTCACTGCTCTCCTTGAGTAACTAAGATTTAGAGCAACAAGGAAGCATTCCTTGAAAGCTTTTGGTTTCTGGGGGCAAACACATTTTCAATGTTCAAATACTGTACATCCCTATACATTACACCAGACAGGTACTCCCAAGTAGCCTTAGAAAAAAAATCATAAAATATTACAAGAGCTATTTTAAAGGGTTTTACCTTCCATTCTGTAAAAGAATAATGAAGATATATGTTCTTAGACTTGCAAAGAATCCTCCAAAATATCTCCTGTCTAGCCTTCCTATATTAGACCCTCCAGCAATTGGCCTAAAAAAAGACTCAGAGTAACAACTTCATGGTCTCAGACTGACATAAGATATATCTACTCTTAAGTACGAGCAGACTCCCATATTCTACAACTTTCCCCTCACCCAATTGATCATTGTCTATAGATAGCTAGCTGCTTCCCTCCCGTCATAAACCAAGCTCTGCCTGCTGTATCCCCCACTTGGCCTCTGTCTGGGGATGAGCATTAAATTCTCCTTGATTATCTATTTTAGGATATGCCCAGGAGATGGGTTTCACTTATTAGCTATACTGAACTCATTCTCTAAAGTCCAGCTGGAGCTGTGGAATGGTTGGCTATGCCTCCTTCATGCATCTCATTGCTATCCTTGTCATAGGCTTCAGCTGAGTCACATAATTCCCTCTTTCATATGTCTGATGTCTCCCAAAGTGGCCAGACTGAGACTGGGTTTCATCTCCTTTCCTGAAAATTTCTTTAGCAACCTTTTCCCACCCCAAACCTCCTAAATACACAAATGCACACATAAATACACTCATTCCCTCCGCCCCTCCTCTTTCCCCCTCTCTTTCTGGGTTACAAACTATCTTCTATATTTCACAGCACCTTTTGCAAGCCTCTCTCATGGCAGTGTCATTGTAGACATACTACTCAACCCTCAGCCTATGGAAACACTTTCCACTCTCCCCTCTGGAATATCATAGTTCCCTAATGTAGATGGAAGTTTCTATCCTTCCCGGTCCCACAGACATTCAGTTCCAAATAAACACACAGAGGTTTATATTCATTATTAACTGCTCAGCCTATTACTCAGGCTTATTACTGACTAGCTCTTGCAACTTAAATTGACCCATAATTCTTATCTATGTTTAGCCATGTGGCTTGGTATTTTTTCTCAGTAAGGCTTTCTCATCTTGCTTCCTTTGCTTCTGGATGGTGACTGTGTCTCTGACTTTCCTCTTCCCAGAATTCTCCTAGTCTGGTTGCCCCACCTATACTTCCTTCCTGGCTACTGGCCAGTCAGAATTTTATTAAACCAGTATGAGTGACAAATCTTTACAATGTACAAGAACATTGTCCCACAACAATCTAAGGACTGTAAATGACCCAAAAATGCCTCATGGTGGCAAGAACCCTGTTTTCAACTGTTCCTGTCTACCTATCTAGAAAAACTATAAACAGGTTAAATATTAGTCCTCTAATCACTATTTCCTTACTGAATTGCTTTAACACATGGAGAGAACAGATGGCATTCCAGACATGTTGTCATGATGAAAGTATGAAAATGTTATTTGTTTTTTTTAGAAAAAAATATCCTAAGAGCTAGCATATCATTGCAGTCTATTTCAAGATCAGCTCTAAGAAAACTGATATGAAAAAGAAACACACTGTATTTGGACGTTTGCCTTTTCTTGCCATACCTTCACTTCTCATCCTTGGCTCTTTCTTTTCTGGAAATGTGATCACAGCCAAAACTGAATGCAAAAAGGAACTTAATTTTCTCTTGTTCTAGCAGAAAGGGGGCATTAGCACAGATCACATGCCCACAGTGTGCAAAGAGCATGTGATTCAGGGGAAATTAGCACCAATCTCACACACACACACACACACACACACACACACACACACACACATCCACAATGTGCAAAGAGCTTGTGATTCACCATGTAGGTTCTGGTTCTCCACAAATTCTTCAATGTTAATGAAATTATACTATAAAGTTAAGGTTTCAGTGATGGAGAGCACGTCATTATAGTTGGTTTGGATTTGATGTCATACCAAGAACTGAAATTTAGAGTCAAGGATCCTAACCTCATAAATGTCCATCCCAATATAAGTACACAGCATCCTCCATGCAGAAAAATCCCAGCCAGCAATTCTGGATGGCTTGCTTTATTGAAAGCTGAGTACAAAGATCAATAGAGCAATATTTTACAGAATTCAATTTATCAAAAGATTTCACGACCTAAAGATGATGGAATGTCTTATTTATTGGCAATCATGGGAACTCCAGGAATATTTGGTGCAGCGAATGCTACAGCTCAAAGTTGATTTGAAATTTCCTCTCCTTGAAAGAAGACAATGACAGAGCATCACTCTTAAAGACTGAATCTCAATCCCAAACCCTTGAAGCCAGTATACAAACAAGTCAAGATGCTGAGCTGAAATCGAAGTGGCAGGTGCAATGTGTTTGAAAAACTGTCTACAAAATCAGGTGTTGTAGTAATAGGGGGAGCGGGGCTGGGCTGCGTCCCCAACACCCCAAGCCGCCTGCCCTGCCCGGCTAGCTTATGCCCCGAAATAATTACACACAAACTGTATTCTTTTAAACACTGCTTGGCCCTTAGCTCTAGCCCTTACTGGCTAATTCTGATATCCCTATCAACCCATCTCTAACAATCTGTGAGCACCGGTCTTACCGGGAAGATTCTAGCCTAAGTCCATCCTGGGTTGGAGCAGGTAGCATGGCGTCTCTCCTGCGTCTGCTCCGGAGAGGAGAGCTGCGGAGTCTGACCTCACTTCCTCTTCCTCCCAGCCTTCCCTTCTGTTTACTCCACCCACCTAAGGGTGGGCCTATCAAATGGGCCTAGCAGTTTCTTTATTGCTTAAACAATGAAATCAACAGATTGATATATGACACTCCCACATCACTTCCCCTTTTTCTGTTTAAACAAAAAAAGGAAGGCTTTAACCTTAACATAGCAAAATTACATATAACAAAACAGTTATCAAGTAAAAGTTACATCAGAAACATTTATACATATAACAAAATTGACCGTAAATCTCTATCAATAAAGCAAAATCTATACTAATGCAAATTATTCATGTCTATATCATATCCCCCTTTAAATGTAAAAGAACATTTATAAACTATATTTGGGAACATGGGCGCAGTTTTTTCTCTCCAAACTGCTTCCTGCTGAATGGGGGCGTCGTTAATGATTTTAGGGTGTAACCTGTGTGCCAGGTTTATCTCAGTTGGCAGTTGAGCAAGGCAATTTTCTGAAGATGTTCACAGCAACCCTTCAGGAGGACGTGGTCCATCATACCAAATCGGAATAGAAGAAATCTTTTAAACACTGCTCTGGCCCATTTCTAATAATCTATGTAGCGCCCCTAGGTGCGCTTACCGGGAAGATTCTAGCCTAAGTCCATCCTGGGTCGGAGCTGGGGCATGGTGTGCGTCTTCCCTGGAGCAGGTAGCATGGCGTCTCTCCTGTGTCTGCTCCGGAGAGCGGAGCTGTGGAGTCTGACCTCACTTCCTCTTCCTCCCGGCATTCTGTTCTGTTTACTCCACCCACCTAAGGGTGGGCCTATCCAATGGGCCTAGCAGTTTCTTTATTGCTTAACCAAGGAAATCAACAGATTGATATATGACACTCCCCCATCAATCAGGTGCAGAATGAATGGGAAACTAGTACATGTTTTATTAATTCTTTGATAATTTTACACAGGTTATTTTGATCATATTTACCCCTCTTTCTCCAACGCCTCCAAGATCTATCACCTTTCCCTGCTTATTCAACTTTGTGTCCTCATTTTCTTAAAAGCCCATGCAGTCTGGTTTATGCTGGTATATGTAGATCATATGCACTAAACTTCACAAACACACACACACACATAAACACACATACATACACACATATAAACAAGATGGCTCTTAATCTTTAACTCCACCCAACTTTTTCCATATGAAATTGTAGCAAATAATTACATTAAAACTGCCAGTCATTAAAGGTCATATTAACAGTATCCCAACTTGGATCCTGAAACATTAAATAAAAAACATAATAAAAAAATTAGGGAAAATCAAATAAAGTCTGTAGTCTAGTTGATAGTCAAGTGCCAATGTTAATTCATTTTTATTCATTTTCAAGTTAGTATACAAAGCAATAGGTTTAACTACGACATTTCAACATACATTTGTCTTTTATACTTTGTTCTAATTTATCCTCCTAGCCCACTGCTCCTCCCCCAGTTCCTGCAAATCTCTGGCTGGTTCCTTCTATTGTGTTTTGAATGTGAAATGTCTCCTCCAGACCCATATGTATGAATACTTGATCACTATCTGGAGCAAGCCTTGAGGTGGGGCCTAGCCAGAAAAAGTGAGTCACCCGGGAAGTGCCCTGAGGTTTCTTAGCCTAGGCCCTCTTCCTGTTCTCTCTCTCTAAATACTCATTCAGAACTACCCTCCCATCATGTGGAGCTGTAACCTCTTGAACTGTAAGCCTAAATAAACCTGTATCTCCTTAAGTTGCTTCTTGCTAGATATCAGGTGACAGCAATGCAAACACTAAGTCATACACCTTCCTTCCTCCTGAAGGCTCTCTGCTGCTTTCACACCACAAGCATCCTACTCCGTGTGCCCCCTCTCATTTAAGATCTTTCCTTTCCTTCTCATAATCACCTTTATTTTATGGCACACACACATTCATACTCACATATTACACACACTCACTCTGCACTCACATATACTCACAAACATACATATATATATATATATATATATATATATATATATATATATATCCACTCATACATACTCATATACACACACTCAGACACACTCACATGCATACTCTCATACACACACTGATACACATACATGCACACATTCATACACACATTCACATAGATACATACACTCATACACACACTAATACACATACATAATCACATGCATACAATTTTAGATATAGATTCTGCATATGGCATGAAATGTGGTATTTGTGTTGTCTGTATTGGTTGAATGACTTATTTCAGTTAAGATAATTTGCAGTTCTGCCTATCTTCCTACAAATGTCAAATTTCAGTTTTCTTTCTAGCTGAATCAAATTCTATTATGTGTGTACTATCATTCCTCGCCCATTTCAATAGGCTTCTGAGCTGGTTCTGGTCCCTGGCTGTTGTGAGTAGTGAAGCCGTAAACATATATGCGCAAGCATCTCTGTAGTGTGTTCCCAAAGGACTCCAATCAACATGCCAACATTAGTTTCTTAGCTTGACAAATAAACAATGTTTATGTAAGATACCAGCATTTGGGGAAACTGGCTGAAAGACGTCCCAGAATTCTTCAGGATAATGTCTTTGTGCGCTTATTGCAAATCTAAGTTTATTCCAAAATAGGAAGCTTATTTTAAAATTTTAAGAGGATTAAATCCACAGTTTCCTGACCATGAACATGAAGCACTGAAAGACTGCGAGAGATGGAGTCTACCCCAAGATTAGAGTAAGACGTTCCCCGCTCTTCCTGCTAGCTGTGCCTGGGGTTGATGACTAATCCCCCAGAACCTCCATTTTCACAACAGACACCATGAGCCAACAAACTGGCTCACTGGGTAAGGGCCCTTGCTTCCAAGTCTGAGGACCTGAGTTTGAACCCCAGGACCCACATTGTCGCAAGAGTGAACTGACACCCCACACCTAAAAATAATGTTATAAAAACAGAAATAATTAAATCCTCTTCATAAAGTTATTATAAGTATGAACTGATATATACAATAAACATGAATTGAGAAGCTTAGTGCACGATAGTTGAATTTAGTTTCCAAAAAGAAAAGGGAGATAATTTTTTTTTATTGAAAGAAAAAAAAAGAAATTTCCGCCTCCTCCCAGCCTCCCATTTCCCTCCCCCTCCTCCCATTCCTCTCCCCCTCCCCCACTCCTCTCCCCCTCCCTCTCCAGTCCAAAGAGCAGTCAGGGTTCCCTGCCCTGTGGAAAGTCCAAGGTCCTCCCCGCTCCATCCAGGTCTAGGAAGGTGAACATCCATACTGGCTAGGCTCCCACAAAGCCAGAACATGAAGTAGGATCAAAACCCAGTGCCATTGTCTTTGGCTTCTCATCAGCCCTCATTGTCTGCCATATTCAGAGAGTCTGGTTTTATCCCGTGCTTTTCAGTCACAGTCCAGCTGGCCTTGGTGAGCTCCCAATAGATCAGCCCCACTGTCTCAGTGGGTGGGTGCACCCCTCGTGGTCCTGACTTCCTTGCTCATGTTCTTCCTCCTTCTGCTCTTCATTGGGACCTTGGGAGCTCAGTCCGATGCTCCAGTGTGGGTCTCTGTCTCTATCTCCACCCATTGCCAGATGAAGGTTCTATGGTGATATGCAAGATATTCATCAGTATGGCTATAGGATAAAAACACCAAGGATAGCCTTTGCTGGAGAGGTTGTGGAGGAAGGGGTACCCTCATCCATTGCTGGTGGGAATGCAAACATGTGCAACCACTTTGGAAATCAGTGTGGCGGTTTCTCAGGAAATTCGGGATCAACCTACCCCTGGACCCAGCAATACCACTCTTGGGAATATACCCAAGAGATACCCTATCATATGACAAAAGCATTTGCTCAACTATGTTCATAGCAGCATTATTTGTTATAGCCAGAACCTGGAAACAACTTAGATGTCCTTCAATAGAAGAATGGATGAAGAGAGTGTGGGAGATAATTTTGTAAGTGGAGAATGCCTGCCAGAAACCCACGCCGCGTCTAGCCAAGCAGGAATCTCCTTTCAAAGATGCAGCAAATTGATGAAGAACATCAACCCTTAGCCATCAGGACCCCAGCAGGAGGGTAAACTCGGCACCACTCCCTTCTCACCTAAGTAAACACTTCTTAGTTATATTATCATTGCACACCTACTGGTCCGGGAAAACTTTTCACAAACTGATATCCAAGTTACTCAAAATAACTATAATTTTACTTTCCTAGGTAAGTGCTATTATAGACTAAAAATTGTTTCTAAAAGAAATTCTGTTATCTCTGTTGTTGGGGAATATAAAAATAAACAAGCTCGTATAATTTTCTTATTCCTCTGCTAATAGATGGATTGTCCAGCAAGTTAAACACCAGTTAAGGAAACTACAGCCCAGAGCAGTTCAAAACCCTTCTAACAGTGCACAACTAAGGCCTGGGTTCTGACACCTTCTGTGCAGTACTCCTGGGTTTTTGAGCCCTGCTTGCCTCTCCTACAGGGCTTCCTGTCTTTGCAGGTTAGGTCTCACACTAAGCATCATTTAGCTAGTAATGATCTCAGCATCTCTCTCCAGTTGCACTTTACCCTTAGCTCTACTGCTTTCTAATACCACTGCTAATTCTTCCAAGAATCCAAGTGTCTGGCTGGCCAGAGCCACCACAGCTCACTAGACACACTGATATCCCCATGCCCTTCCAGGTTCCTGATGTCCTGATGTTCTGGTTATACTGATTGTATCAAAGTCAGACAATACACACACACACACACACACACACACACACACACACACATACATACAAAGGGGGGATGGTAGAAAGAGGAGGAGATAGAAACAGAGAGAGAGGGAGAGATAGAAACAGAGAGAAGGAGGGAGGGACCACGAGAGAGAGAGAGAGAGAGAGAGAGAGAGAGAGAGAGAGAGAGAGAGAGAGAGAGAGAGAGAGAGAGACCTGACTTGCAAGCTCTCATTAGCAATAAATGCCAAGTTTCCGGAATCCAGGCGCCTTGGTTACAAGTAAATGGGACATTGCTGCATTAATGCAGTAATGGAAATATAATGAAGGAATTTATTGTCCCTGAAAGACAATATCTGCCACACAAACCCCACGGGGCATCCCCAGACAGTAAGTGCAGCTCCACGCCTCTAATTCCACTGGCCCACAATTATCTCAGGAGGACCCTGACCCTTCAGTTCTCCCTATTAAAAGTAGATTTCCTTACAAAGTGGACTGTGCTTTATCGAATTGCATCATTTTGATCACTGGAAATTGACGTATTGGGCTCATTAGCCAGGAAGCTGGATAGTTCATTTCTGAGGCGTCTCAGAACCTGTCCCAGAGCAGTCATTGAGAGAGCACAACAGCCCACGATGACATGGGAGAAAGTTACTCCAGCGATTGTGGTCTTTTCCTCTCATTACAGAAATAATGAACAGAAAACTTCTCTGCTACAGGTACTGCTTTCCAGCTACACACACACCCAGAATGACTGTGCTTTCCCGCAACTGAATACTATTTGATGGGCACGCCGGCCTACTGTGCTCCTCCGCACCGTTTTCCTCTTTAAATGCTTCAGCTGTAGAGATGAAAAGACTAAGTCTTTGCCTTCGTCTTTAATATTTAAAACTGTTCACACAACCTTTGAAAAATCAAATATTGACGCTGTTACCTGTTGTTCTTCAAAATGGAGCAATTATACTGCAGGCCCTTCGAATATGCCTGCTTTCCTCAGAATAAGAACGAGGATGTGAGGGAGACCTTTCTCTCTCTCTCTCTCTCTCTCTCTCTCTCTCTCTCTCTCTCTCTCTCTCTCTCTCTCTCTCTCTCTCTCTCTCTCTCTCTCTCTCTCTCTGGCCTCCATTCTCTTCTGCCTCGGGTGGGAATCAGGAAAGAGCTTTTGACTCTTAATAAGGAACGCGCTGAGGTAGCTTCCTGAAAGCACCTAGTGGGCAGGCTGGCAAGGGATACGAGACGCAAGGAGCATCCTCAAAGTAGATTCTGCAGAATGGCACTGTGCCCTTGGAGCGATACAGGCACCAGGCTCTCAGCCAGTTTGCCCACAGGAGGCCAGCTTTCTTCCACCTCTGCAACCTAGATTCTTGGGAAGCAGCCAGTCTTTGTCCGGGATGAGTCCACACTGCCCTCTAGTGGCTATATCTAGAAGCTACATATCTAACCCAGCCCATAACTATTTTCAGCAATCCCTCACAGACGACTCCTCATGTCAGATACTGGGGATATTGAGAAGAACGAGATGCACACCATGCTCACCGGTTCTTCATGATCCCCGTAGGGAGAAACATACATGAAAGTGGTTATAAAGCATGCTGATGAGCTCTGACACATGAGCAAATTCCAAGTGCCGTGGCAACACAGGAGCGCCTCCTAACCCAGGCTCTGAAATTCCATGGAGGTGACTGAGCCGGTCCTGAAGGATGAGAAGGGCCATCTACATAGAGGAAAGGAGGTGTCCCTTGGGGCCTGCTGGTCAGGGGCTCTTACGTCACCACAAAAGTGTGCTATTAGAGGACAATCATAGGCATTTCGTTGAGATACTGTGTCATTGAGATGAGAACATTGCTTTTAGGGTGCATTTTCTTACATTTCTTTGCTTTCTACAAAGGATGGCCAGTCATTATTTTATCAGTAACGCTTATTCTTCAGGATGGCATTCTAAGGCATGCTGCATTTTACTATATAAGGTATCTGAGATCTGAGACCTTAGGATACCAGTTGTGTAAGGACGGGGAGTTAAGGCTGGTATAAGATGACGGGACACTGAGAGAGAGGAGGTAGAGACAGAGAGGGTGGGAAAGGCCATAGAAGCCTCAAAGAGGAGGAGGAGGAGTCTTTAAAGTTTCCAAATACTTATAAGAAGTGGAGCAAACGAAGAGAGAGTCACCGGTCCCTCCCCCATAGTGTGTGTGGGTGTGGTGTGTGTGTGTGTGTGTGTGTGTGTGTGTGTGTGTGAGAGAGAGAGAGAGAGAGAGAGAGAGAGAGAGAGACAGAGACAGAGACAGAGACAGAGACAGACAGAGAGAAATCAACTGGAAGGAACTAGTAAACCCATGCTTTCTCATGAGCATTTCAAACTCATTGATGAATGACACATGGTGGGAGGGGAAGCGAATAACAGGAAGGTGTGATGATATCACCTCACTGAGGAAAAATCCAAATGTTCTTCTAAAAGCACAGGATGCAGAGATGTGGAGACAGGTTGAATGGTTTCTCTTTGGCCCTCTTAGTTCACGACTATTTTCTGCTTCTAAGACACAGGAGCAAAGGGCCACCTTGGACTGGATCTAACTCTGCTGGTGAACATGCTCTCCTGGTACCAGGAGGATCAATTGTACAAACAATTTCGTGGTCACTCAATACTTTTGTCATGGGTGAAATTAAAGGGCACCATTTGCTTTCCCCTGTTGGATACCCAGGTTGTGGGCTCAACAACAACCAGAAAAAAGAAGAAAAGGAAAAACCCATACCACAGCACACACTGTGCCTCCTTTCCTCCAGTGCACACACTGTGCCTCCTTTCCTCCACTGCACACACTGTGCCTCCTTTCCTCCAGTGCACACACTGTGCCTCCTTTCCTCCACTGCACACACTGTGCCTCCTTTCCTCACTGCACACACTGTGCCTCCTTTCCTCACTGCACACACTGTGCCTCCTTTCCTCCACTGCACACACTGTGCCTCCTTTCCTCACTGCACACACTGTGCCTCCTTTCCTCCACTGCACACACTGTGCCTCCTTTCCTCCACTGCACACACTGTGCCTCCTTTCCTCCACTGCACACACTGTGCCTCCTTTCCTCCAGTGCACACACTGTGCCTCCTTTCCTCACTGCATACACTGTGCCTCCTTTCCTCCAGTGCACACACTGTGCCTCCTTTCCTCACTGCACACACTGTGCCTCCTTTCCTCACTGCACACACTGTGCCTCCTTTCCTCACTGCACACACTGTGCCTCCTTTCCTCCACTGCACACACTGTGCATCCTTTCCTCACTGCACACACTGTGTCTCCTTTCCTCACTGCACACACTGTGCCTCCTTTCCTCACTGCACACACTGTGCCTCCTTTCCTCCACTGCACACACTGTGTCTCCTTTCCTCACTGCACACACTGTGCCTCCTTTCCTCACTGCACACACTGTGCCTCCTTTCCTCCACTGCACACACTGTGCCTCCTTTCCTCACTGCACACACTGTGTCTCCTTTCCTCACTGCACACACTGTGCCTCCTTTCCTCACTGCACACACTGAGCTTCCTTTCCTCCAGTGCACACACTGTGCCTCCTTTCCTCACTGCACACACTGTGTCTCCTTTCCTCACTGCACACACTGTGCCTCCTTTCCTCCAGTGCACACACTGTGCCTCCTTTCCTCCACTGCACACACTGTGCCTCCTTTCCTCCAGTGCACACACTGTGCCTCCTTTCCTCACTGCACACACTGTGCCTCCTTTCCTCCACTGCACACACTGTGCCTCCTTTCCTCCAGTGCACACACTGTGCCTCCTTTCCTCACTGCACACACTGTGCCTCCTTTCCTCCAGTGCACACACTGTGCCTCCTTTCCTCACTGCACACACTGTGTCTCCTTTCCTCCACTGCACACACTGTGCCTCCTTTCCTCCAGTGCACACACTGAGCCTCCTTTCCTCCAGTGTACACACTGTGCCTCCTTTCCTCCACTGCACACACTGTGCCTCCTTTCCTCCACTGCACACACTGTGCCTCCTTTCCTCCAGTGTACACACTGTGCCTCCTTTCCTCCACTGCACACACTGTGCCTCCTTTCCTCCACTGCACACACTGTGCCTCCTTTCCTCCACTGCACACACTGTGCCTCCTTTCCTCCACTGCACACACTGTGCCTCCTTTCCTCCACTGCACACACTGTGCCTCCTTTCCTCCAGTGCACACACTGTGCCTCCTTTCCTCACTGCACACACTGTGCCTCCTTTCCTCCAGTGCACACACTGTGCCTCCTTTCCTCACTGCACACACTGTGCCTCCTTTCCTCACTGCACACACTGTGCCTCCTTTCCTCACTGCACACACTGTGCCTCCTTTCCTCCACTGCACACACTGTGCATCCTTTCCTCACTGCACACACTGTGTCTCCTTTCCTCACTGCACACACTGTGCCTCCTTTCCTCACTGCACACACTGTGCCTCCTTTCCTCACTGCACACACTGTGCCTCCTTTCCTCACTGCACACACTGTGTCTCCTTTCCTCACTGCACACACTGTGCCTCCTTTCCTCACTGCACACACTGTGCCTCCTTTCCTCCAGTGCACACACTGAGCCTCCTTTCCTCCAGTGCACACACTGTGCCTCCTTTCCTCCACTGCACACACTGTGCCTCCTTTCCTCACTGCACACACTGTGCCTCCTTTCCTCCACTGCACACACTGTGTCTCCTTTCCTCACTGCACACACTGTGCCTCCTTTCCTCACTGCACACACTGTGTCTCCTTTCCTCCAGTGCACACACTGTGCCTCCTTTCCTCCAGTGCACACACTGTGCCTCCTTTCCTCCACTGCACACACTGAGCTTCCTTTCCTCACTGCACACACTGTGCCTCCTTTCCTCACTGCACACACTGTGCCTCCTTTCCTCACTGCACACACTGTGTCTCCTTTCCTCACTGCACACACTGTGCCTCCTTTCCTCACTGCACACACTGAGCTTCCTTTCCTCCAGTGCACACACTGTGCCTCCTTTCCTCACTGCACACACTGTGTCTCCTTTCCTCACTGCACACACTGTGCCTCCCTTCCTCCAGTGCACACACTGTGCCTCCTTTCCTCCACTGCACACACTGTGCCTCCTTTCCTCCAGTGCACACACTGTGCCTCCTTTCCTCACTGCACACACTGTGCCTCCTTTCCTCCACTGCACACACTGTGCCTCCTTTCCTCCAGTGCACACACTGTGCCTCCTTTCCTCACTGCACACACTGTGCCTCCTTTCCTCCAGTGCACACACTGTGCCTCCTTTCCTCACTGCACACACTGTGTCTCCTTTCCTCCACTGCACACACTGTGCCTCCTTTCCTCCAGTGCACACACTGAGCCTCCTTTCCTCCAGTGTACACACTGTGCCTCCTTTCCTCCACTGCACACACTGTGCCTCCTTTCCTCCACTGCACACACTGTGCCTCCTTTCCTCCAGTGTACACACTGTGCCTCCTTTCCTCCACTGCACACACTGTGCCTCCTTTCCTCCAGTGCACACACTGTGCCTCCTTTCCTCCACTGCACACACTGTGCCTCCTTTCCTCACTGCACACACTGTGTCTCCTTTCCTCCAGTGCACACACTGTGCCTCCTTTCCTCCACTGCACACACTGTGCCTCCTTTCCTCCACTGCACACACTGTGCCTCCTTTCCTCCAGTGCACACACTGTGTCTCCTTTCCTCACTGCACACACTGAGCTTCCTTTCCTCCACTGCACACACTGTGCCTCCTTTCCTCCACTGCACACACTGTGCCTCCTTTCCTCCACTGCACACACTGTGCCTCCTTTCCTCCAGTACACACACTGTGCCTCCTTTCCTCCAGTGCACACACTGTGCCTCCTTTCCTCCACTGCACACACTGTGCCTCCTTTCCTCACTGCACACACTGTGCCTCCTTTCCTCACTGCACACACTGTGCCTCCTTTCCTCCACTGCACACACTGTGCCTCCTTTCCTCCACTGCACACACTGTGCCTCCTTTCCTCCACTGCACACACTGAGCCTCCTTTCCTCCACAGCACACACTGAGCCTCCTTTCCTCCACTGCACACACTGTGCCTCCTTTCCTCACTGCACACACTGTGCCTCCTTTCCTCCAGTGCACACACTGTGCCTCCTTTCCTCCACTGCACACACTGTGCCTCCTTTCCTCCACAGCACACACTGTGCCTCCTTTCCTCACTGCACACACTGTGTCTCCTTTCCTCCACAGCACACACTGTGCCTCCTTTCCTCCACTGCACACACTGTGCCTCCTTTCCTCCAGTGCACACACTGTGCCTCCTTTCCTCACTGCACACACTGTGCCTCCTTCCCTCCACTGCACACACTGTGCCTCCTTTCCTCCACTGCACACACTGTGCCTCCTTTCCTCCACTGCATACACTGTGCCTCCTTTCCTCCACAGCACACACTGTGCCTCCTTTCCTCCACTGCACACACTGTGCCTCCTTTTCCACAGCACACACTGTGCCTCCTTTCCTCCACTGCACACACTGTGTCTCCTTTCCTCCACAGCACACACTGTGCCTCCTTTCCTCCACTGCACACACTGTGCCTCCTTTCCTCCAGTGCACACACTGTGCCTCCTTTCCTCACTGCACACACTGTGCCTCCTTCCCTCCACTGCACACACTGTGTCTCCTTTCCTCCACTGCACACACTGTGCCTCCTTTCCTCCAGTGCACACACTGAGCCTCCTTTCCTCCAGTGTACACACTGTGCCTCCTTTCCTCCACTGCACACACTGTGCCTCCTTTCCTCCACTGCACACACTGTGCCTCCTTTCCTCCAGTGTACACACTGTGCCTCCTTTCCTCCACTGCACACACTGTGCCTCCTTTCCTCCAGTGCACACACTGTGCCTCCTTTCCTCCACTGCACACACTGTGCCTCCTTTCCTCCACTGCACACACTGTGCCTCCTTTCCTCCACTGCACAGCACACACTGTGCCTCCTTTCCTCCACTGCACACACTGTGCCTCCTTTCCTCCACTGCACACACTGTGCCTCCTTTCCTCCAGTGCACACACTGTGTCTCCTTTCCTCACTGCACACACTGAGCTTCCTTTCCTCCACTGCACACACTGTGCCTCCTTTCCTCCACTGCACACACTGTGCCTCCTTTCCTCCACTGCACACACTGTGCCTCCTTTCCTCCAGTACACACACTGTGCCTCCTTTCCTCCAGTGCACACACTGTGCCTCCTTTCCTCCACTGCACACACTGTGCCTCCTTTCCTCACTGCACACACTGTGCCTCCTTTCCTCACTGCACACACTGTGCCTCCTTTCCTCCACTGCACACACTGTGCCTCCTTTCCTCCACTGCACACACTGTGCCTCCTTTCCTCCACTGCACACACTGAGCCTCCTTTCCTCCACAGCACACACTGAGCCTCCTTTCCTCCACTGCACACACTGTGCCTCCTTTCCTCACTGCACACACTGTGCCTCCTTTCCTCCAGTGCACACACTGTGCCTCCTTTCCTCCACTGCACACACTGTGCCTCCTTTCCTCACTGCACACACTGTGCCTCCTTTCCTCACTGCACACACTGTGTCTCCTTTCCTCCACAGCACACACTGTGCCTCCTTTCCTCCACTGCACACACTGTGCCTCCTTTCCTCCAGTGCACACACTGTGCCTCCTTCCCTCCACT
Organism: Microtus pennsylvanicus; assembly: GCF_037038515.1. Classification (NCBI taxonomy): domain Eukaryota; kingdom Metazoa; phylum Chordata; class Mammalia; order Rodentia; family Cricetidae; genus Microtus; species Microtus pennsylvanicus. Next base: position 28,628,004 of record NC_134589.1, on the reverse strand, counting down.
GCACACACTGTGCCTCCTTTCCTCCACTGCACACACTGTGCCTCCTTTCCTCCACTGCATACACTGTGCCTCCTTTCCTCCACAGCACACACTGTGCCTCCTTTCCTCCACTGCACACACTGTGCCTCCTTTCCTCCACAGCACACACTGTGCCTCCTTTCCTCCACTGCACACACTGTGTCTCCTTTCCTCCACAGCACACACTGTGCCTCCTTTCCTCACTGCACACACTGTGCCTCCTTTCCTCCAGTGCACACACTGTGCCTCCTTTCCTCACTGCACACACTGTGCCTCCTTCCCTCCACTGCACACACTGTGCCTCCTTTCCTCCACTGCACACACTGTGCCTCCTTTCCTCCACTGCACACACTGTGCCTCCTTTCCTCCACTGCACACACTGTGCCTCCTTCCCTCCACTGCACACACTGTGCCTCCTTTCCTCCACTGCACACACTGTGCCTCCTTTCCTCCACTGCACACACTGTGCCTCCTTTCCTCACTGCACACACTGTGCCTCCTTTCCTCACTGCACACACTGTGTCTCCTTTCCTCACTGCACACACTGTGCCTCCTTTCCTCCACTGCACACACTGTGCCTCCTTTCCTCCAGTGCACACACTGTGCCTCCTTTCCTCCACTGCACAGCACACACTGTGCCTCCTTTCCTCCACTGCACAGCACACACTGTGCCTCCTTTCCTCCACTGCACAGCACACACTGTGCCTCCTTTCCTCCACTGCACAGTACACACTGTGCCTCCTTTCCTCCACTGCACACACTGTGCCTCCTTTCCTCCAGTGCACACACTGTGCCTCCTTTCCTCCACTGCACACACTGTGCCTCCTTTCCTCACTGCACACACTGTGCCTCCTTTCCTCCACTGCACACACTGTGCCTCCTTTCCTCACTGCACACACTGTGCCTCCTTTCCTCACTGCACACACTGTGCCTCCTTTCCTCCAGTGCACACACTGTGCCTCCTTCCCTCCACTGCACACACTGTGTCTCCTTTCCTCCAGTGCACACACTGTGCCTCCTTTCCTCCACTGCACACACTGTGCCTCCTTTCCTCCACTGCACACACTGTGCCTCCTTTCCTCCAGTGCACACACTGTGTCTCCTTTCCTCCACTGCACACACTGTGCCTCCTTTCCTCCACTGCACACACTGTGTCTCCTTTCCTCCACTGCACACACTGTGCCTCCTTTCCTCCAGTGTACACACTGTGTCTCCTTTCCTCCAGTGCACACACTGTGCCTCCTTTCCTCCAGTGCACACACTGTGCCTCCTTTCCTCACTGCACACACTGTGCCTCCTTTCCTCCACTACACACACTGTGCCTCCTTTCCTCCACTGCACACACTGTGCCTCCTTTCCTCCAGTACACACTGTGCCTCCTTTCCTCCACTGCACACACTGTGCCTCCTTTCCTCCAGTGCACACACTGAGCCTCCTTTCCTCCACTGCACACACTGTGCCTCCTTTCCTCCAGTGCACACACTGTGCCTCCTTTCCTCACTGCACACACTGTGCCTCCTTTCCTCCACTGCACAGCACACACTGTGCCTCCTTTCCTCCACTGCACAGCACACACTGTGCCTCCTTTCCTCCACTGCACAGCACACACTGTGCCTCCTTTCCTCCACTGCACACACTGTGCCTCCTTTCCTCCACTGCACACACTGTGCCTCCTTTCCTCCACTGCACACACTGTGCCTCCTTTCCTCCAGTACACACTGTGCCTCCTTTCCTCCACTGCACACACTGTGCCTCCTTTCCTCCACTGCACACACTGTGCCTCCTTTCCTCACTGCACACACTGTGCCTCCTTTCCTCCACTGCACACACTGTGCCTCCTTTCCCTCACTGCACACACTGAGCCTCCTTTCCTCCAATGGCATCTTACTCTTCTAGACACAAATTGGCTGTCATACTTGCGGCTTTGAAGCTATGTTATGAAATATCAGTTGCACAAAACAGAGCCATGTATCTCTGAAGCACTGGTTATTGCAATGTGTGTCTGCTCACCCTGGAGGTGAAATGCTAGCTCCTGTTGTCAGCTACTTAATTATGTCGTTGGGCTTTACTTGGCTGTTGACTTTTAAATTTTATTGCTATTAGCCAAAGGCTGGGGAAGAAGGAGGTGAGCAGGCAGGGGTGGGGTGAGAATTGGCGGCACGATGGAACTTTCTCTAATATAAAAATGTAGCAAATGTGCAGGATCAGTGTAGCAGGGCAGAGCATGCCAGCAGGGAATTACTTCTTATAGGAAGGCGTCCTTTGTGAGCGTGATTGGTTTCACACTGCAGTGGAAAGAGTCAGACAGACACACATTCAAGTCCTCCATCCTTTCTGTGCTACCTTTCCAGGCTGGGCTGTTTATTTAACCTCTTATAGACCCGTCTTCCGTACTAGTAATGCAGAAGTAGGGATGGGAGGAAAAAGATGCCCGGTGTGAAAGAGTGACAATCTGTCATCTGGCAGATGTCCATAATCTGCTGTCACCGATAACCTGTACAGCCACATCAAGGCTGCTTCTGTCCCTGCATTCCAGCAACACTGTGCAGACGCAGTGCCGGTCTTTAAAGGTCTTTCATTTCCTACTCTCATGCCTTCCTATTCTAGATATCTCTGGATGCCCACATCCTACCCACTTCCAAGGCCCATTTCCAGTGCTTTCTTCTCTAGGAAATGACCAGAGTTTCCCTGGACTGAGTCATCTCTCCTTAGAGCAATTCAGCCACCCAGCATGTGATCTGCAAGGGCTGTCATTCATTCCCAGTCTCTGATCCTTCTCTGACCTATTTACCCTCAATGAACCTCAGCTTCTTCATCAAGTGAGGATAATGAAATTGCCTACTTCCTAGGGCAGAGGCAAGAAAAGAATTGCCAATGTACGCATAGTAGCAGCCATGCAGAGCTCCGGAGAGAGACTTAGCATAACACTGGAATATTAGCAGGACTGTCTCTAGATATGACCTCTCATAGAAACATGGGACTTGCTTGGTCTCTTACTTCGAGAGAGGACACATGCTGTTCCTGGACATCAGGGAGGTGTATGCAAACAAGATTGAAGAACAATACCCAGAACCCACATAAGAAACTCATGCAGAAGTCTGGAGGATATAGTTCAGTGGCAGAGAGGTTGACTAGCATGCATGAGACCCAACATTCAATCCCAGCATCTACAAAATACAAATTAAAAATTTTCACATAATACTTTTAATAATTCTTTGAGAATTTCATACAATCTAGTTTGATCACATGTGGCCCCTTACTCTCCCTCCAAGCCCTCCCAGGTCCACCTCTTGCTTCCCTAATCCCCCAACTTTGTATCCTCTCTCTTTAAAGAATGCATAGAGTCCCATTTATGTTGCCCATATACTTCTGGGTTTGGGACCATGGACCAGCCAACCATACCAGGTTCCTCAGCATACCAGGCTCAGCTCCTTGAAGAAAACTAACATTCCCTCCTCCCAGAAGTCATCAGCTGTCCATGGCTCCTCAGCCTGGAAAGGGGGCGGGGCTTGTGAGCCCTTCTTTGAAGCTGGATTGTGGACTGAGTGCTGTGGTCCCGTCATGTCCCAAAGGCACAGCTTCGTTGTCCATCAATTCTGAACCTTAGAATATTTTAGTCCCCTCTTCCAAGATGCTCCTGAACCTTAAGCAGTTGGAATAACAAATAGTTTTAAAGCTGAGTCGGCATGGCATCTACCTAAAATCCCAGCAGAAGTCGAGTCAGGAAAACCCAGGAGTGAGCTGGAGTTGGTGAACTTCAAGTTTAGTGAGATCCTGCCTTAATAAGTAAAGTGTAAAGAGATTGGGGAAGACACTCAATGTCAACTTTGGGCCTCTATATGCGCCCACAAAGGCACCATGACACACGCATACACCTACACATGTGAACCTGAGTGCACACACACAGCTACAGTGATCAACAGCAACAGACATGAGTGTGACCACAGGCACATCAGAATGGAGTGGGGTATGGAGGCTATTTCTTCATCAACTTAAGACCCTGACCCTGTCTGGCAGAGTACGGGGGCTGTTCGTTAGCTTGCAGAGTCTCTGGGCAATGCAACGTGTGTGCAAACTGCACAGTGACAGGAAGTTCCAGCCGTACAGTCGTTAACTGGCAAGGCTAATAGCTTTGGTGAATGTAGAATAGATGCCTGACCTTCAAGATGGGAACAGAGCCCGTGTGATCCTGCACGGAGGGGGAAGCAGACTCGTGGAGGCATCTGAGAATTCATCTCCCAGTAAACACACCTGTGAACAAAAGGTGTCCCACTTTTATGGAACTGATCTTTTCAGCTCAAGAAATGATTCTCAAATGCAACCAGCCTAGTAGCAGTAATATTAAGAGGTTCACAGCCTGTATAAGTTGTGTAAGTTCCACGCATGTGTGCCCCATAAAGGTTGCCATGTGAATCACACTCAAAATATTAAAAAGTTTGGTAGATTAAAGGCTGTCACTTGGGTGGGAAATATAGACGGGAGACACCACAGTCTTAATTTATTTCTTGGCTATTTAATTCTCCCTGGAGTTTGGTAGCCTTGGCAACTGCCCAATTGACCCATTCTATACAAAGAGCAGATCTGAAAGGAAAATGAGCCAAGCCACCCTGTCCATATGGTGGCCACCAACCTCCCGTAGCCGTGGAACACATTTATCTGCCAGCAGCCAAGGGAAGACTACTCTCAGATCCAAAACTCATGAACACTCAAATCCCTAATATCAAGTCTCTTTATTTGCATATAACCTGTAAGTATATCCTCTTATACTTTGTCTATATATTACTTAAAAATGAAGTGCTATGTCAGTGGTTGCAATACTGATGAAATATTGACCTGAAAAATATCTGTGCTGGCTTACTATTGATGCTATTCTTTTTTTATCAAATTCTGTCATTCTGTTGTTGATTGAATCCTCGGTTGGGGTGGGCCAGCTGTGTGTGACATGTTCTAAGTCCAAACTGGAATGTGTTTAAAGTGGAAAAGACACACTGAGCTTCCAAGACTTAAGGCGGGAGGCATGGTGGAGAATGCAAAATATCTCATTAGCAATTTTTGTATTGATTATATGCTGAAATAACACATTGGATATATTAGGTTAGGTGAAATATATTCTTAATGTCAATCTCACGGTTTTGTTGTTTGTTAATGTAGGCACTAGAGAACTTAGAGTTGCCGCCTGTAGCCACCTTCTGTTTCTGCTGGTCATTTCTCCGTGGGGCAGGGTCTTTGTACTCTTGCCCATGTTGAGCCATCAGACGCCAGTTCCATGTTGTTTACTTTAAAAATGAAAATATGAAAGGATTCTCAGTAGAATGTGTCATGCATCTCTGGTCCTCCTATTCTCAGGCTCCTTTTAGTCTCCCTTACAGCCCCATCTCCCAGGGCTTGTATCTCAGAGACACCTGAGAGATGAGGCGCAGGGCTTCCGAGTCAACTCCCCACGTCCCCAGCCTGCCCATGGTGCCTGCCTGAGTTGTGTCCATGTTCTGTTGATTCCGTGCCCTTGAGTACAGTATGGAGACTGGCAGCTCGTGGTGAGCAAGAGTCTAGGACACAGTGTGTGCCAGTCAGGCTTCTCCGCACAGGCAAATCCCTGAGAGAAACAGTTTAAGGTGTGAAAGATTGCATTAGGTTCAAAGGTTTCAGCCAAGGAAAACTGGCACCGTTGTTTCTGAGTGTACGGTAAGCATGGTAGACGGGCATGTAGGTCAGTGATGCTCACTTCATGGTAGCCTGTTTGGGGAGGGTGAAGAAGAGGGAGGAAGTGAAGACGAGATCAATCTTCCCCAGGGATCTACTCCCTCCAAGTAGGCACCACCTCCCATAACGTCATCATTTTATGAATGTGTCAAGAAGTGAGTCCATTGGTTAAGTCTGGGGCTTGGGACCCAATCACTTCTTGGTGATTAGGACCAGCAAGGAGGGACCAAGCCTCAACACATGAGCCTACCGGAGAGACACTTCATATCTAGACCATGACACCATGGGAGATTAATGTCAAATAATTAACAAGCATACAATGGAAATGATGAATGAGCAATGGGACTTGCAATATAATTATGCCCCAATCATTGGCTGTTTCTAGTTTCTTTGGAAAAAAAAAACAACCTGGCATCAAGGATTCTAACATCTGACCAGTGATGCCCATATGGGGAAATGCTAAGAAGGCCATCTACCACGCTCAACCAGTGCCAGTAGCACTGTGCTCCATGGGCTCCATTTAAGAAGCATTTTCCTCTTAAGAGATGAAATAACTGGAGATCGGGAGTTATTTCCCTGAAGCTTTGTGATTCAGGGGCTGAATTAAATGACATTACACTAGAAATAACCATTCTACAGCAAGTCTCCCTGTGTTAATTAAAGTGACCTAACCTTGGGTTTTCACAGTTTAGAGAAAACTATTGGCCCCAAAGTGAATCAGTGTATAGCCCTCTACATATGTCTAGAAGGAACTTGGCAGTATATTTTTATAATTATTAAAGCAGTCCCTTGAGGCATACAAAGAGGATGAAAGAAATACTCCATACTGCTCTGTCCCTATCCCCTGGCATTGAATGTCTGTTTGATTTAGCTTAGAATTCCTCAGAAAAGGAGTCACAAAAGAAGCCAACAGCTGCTCTTGTCCCACCTCATACCTTCTGAATCAGATGAAGAATACACTAGTCTTAGGTACCAAGTGACACTCAAAACAAAATCTGGTCCCTTTTTATTTAATAAATAGAAACCTAGTACTGTATGGGTGATGATAAAACAAGATTAAAAATGTAACCCATTAAATATATGCTCTGTAATATGTAATAGATATATAATATATAATAAAATGTATATTAAATCGATGCCATTTGTTTATTTAAAATATCTTTTTAAAAGCACAAATAAATACTGCGAATGAGTGTGTTCAGCTTAAATCTGGTGTGAGTTAATGGGACAGGAAAATTAGAAGCAATCTGTTTTCAACCAAACGGTGCCATCTTGGTTCCAGTTGCTCTCTTTATCCACAGAGGCCTCCAGCCAGTCACTAGGGACTCAGAAAAATTAAATTCAGACAGCCAGCTGTGAGTGACTTGGCAAGAGCCTTGCAGACTCTCGATGTGATAATTGGAAAGCAGTACCCAGGACTCCCATTTGGGAACTCATATACCAGAACTAGAAGAAAAACTCATTCCAGATACCTCTGAGTACCTAGAATACTCATGCTCAGAGTTGGGGCGGGGCTGGGGTGCCAATAACTTTGTATGCAAGGTAACGTTGAGTCCAATTCTTACCACTTGTTCGTGGTCCCCCAAACACGACGGAGGACAGGAAAACTTCTCTTCACTTATCCCATATGTTGGCGGATCAGGCAATGTCTTACACACCTCTTTTTCATCGGTCCTATCTTTAGCATCAGATACAGTCAAGATCAGGAGGTCCTTCCTGGGATCTCACAGCCTTACATATCCCTAAACTTTTGAAGAACTGATTCATTATTTGAAGAGTCAATATTACCATAAACTGGATCTGTTTTTTACAGCAATAGAATTGATATAATAGTAGGCAGCATATATGATTGTTCCATCTGTTTGTCCAGGGTTGTCCAGGTCCGAGTCCTTACACAGGCCAGACACAAGCTGACTGAGATGAAAAAAAGGAAGATTATATTGAACAATGCTAAAGAAGGCTCTTCCTTCTGTCTTCCCTGCAAGGTTAAGAGTGATGGGTGAGGTCCTGCCCACTCCCAAAGCTCCATAGCCTTTACCTTCTCAATATCCAACCCTACCATTTTTAACCATTATAGTAAAACTTAAGTTACATAAAACATTTAGACAGATACTGTGTAATGTCCACTATCGAGATACACAGTGTCATCTGAAAGCATCAGGGTAATTCGTTTCTATTTTTGTGTGGATGGTAGGTTTTATACATAATACTCCACGATTATCTACATACATACACTCAGCACTCCAGGACTATGTGTATGCACGGAGCACTCCAGTACTTTGAATTTAGTCAGTAATCATCAGCAGAAAAAAAAATTACCTGAACAGAAACACTATAAGGACCACACCAGTTAACATGGATAGGGGAAAGTCTGCAGTGGCCTCTACCTAGACAATGAGCTACAGGTTGTCAAGGGCTGCTGGGAGAGGAAAAAAAATCAGTTTCTTCCGAAGATAAGCTTACACATAGCACATAGGTTGTCCATTCCAAGTAGTCAGCCCTGGACACATGTATGTTTAAGCAAGACTAAATGAACTCAATAGGGTGTGTGGGGATGGGGGTGTGTGATAATAATTAAAGATGAAGAGGTCATGAATCTGAGAGAGATATGGAGGGATATTGGGCAAATTGAAAGGAGAAGGAGGGGCGGGAGTGATGTAGATATACTATTGGTATACAAAGTCATTTAAGGACTGATGGAGGCAGGTTCAGAGACCCACAGTCAAACATCTGGCCAAGCTCAGGCAGTCAGGGAGTCCTGCTGAGGAGAGGGAGAAGAGATTATAGGAGTCAAGGGAGTCAGAGACATCAGAAAAAAAAAAAAACCACAGCTGCCCTGGCTCATGGAAACTCACAGAGTCTGAACTAACAACCAAGGAGCCTGCATGGGACTGACTTAGGCCCACTATATATATATGATAGTTGTGTAGCTTGGTCTATTTGTGGGACTCCTGGCAATAGAAGCAGAGCTGTCCCTGGTGTTTTGGTTGGCTCTTGGGAACCTATTCCTCCTGCTGGACTGCCTTGCCTAGCCTGAATACAGGGGGAGAAGCTTGGTCTTAAGGCAGATTAATATGCCATGCTTTGTTGATGCCCATGGAAGACTTGCCCCTTTCTGAGCGAATGCAAAGGAGGGGTGGATGGGGGGACATAAAGGAAGTGAGAAGAGGAAGTGGGAGGAGAGGATTGAGGGGAGATTACAGTCAGGCCATAAAATTAATTAATTAAACATAAAATAATTTTTTAATGAAAATTGAAGAAAAAGAAGAAAAGAATCCATATATAAGAGGGAGCATGAGATTGTTTTTCTGAGTCTGGATCATACCACTTAATGTAATACTATCCAAATCCTTCCGTTTTCCTGCATATTTCATAGTTTCCTGCTTCTTCGCAGCTGACTAAGCGTCCATTGTGTAGATGCAACATGTTTGCAATTTCCATCTTCTGTTGCTTCTGTTGCTGGGCATCTAAGCTGGTTCTGTTTGCATGCTGTTGTGAATAATGCAGGCATAAACATGAATATGCAGGCTTGTCTACGGTAGGATGTAATCGGAGGCTGTTCATGCATTCCCAGATGCTCAGACCTGAAATAATCACACAGAAACTATATTATTGGCAATACTGCTTGGCCAATAACTTATGCATATTTCTTGCTAGCTCTTATATCTTAAATTAACCCATTTCTAGTAATCTGGGTATAGCCACATGGTTGTGGCCTACCAGTAAGGTTCCATCCAGCATCTGTCTCCTGCAGTGGCTACATGGAGTCTCACTGACTCTGCCTACATTCCCAGCATTCAGTTTAGTTTTCCATCCTAGCTTTATTCTGCCCTATCACAGGCCAAAGCAGCTTCTTTATTCATTAACCAATAAAAGCACCACATACACAGAAGGACCTCCCACACCAGTAGGATACAGAGTATTTGGGGCATGTGCCTAAGTGGCACATCTGGGTCATATTGTAGTGATGTGTTTAATGATCTGAGTAACCTCCATACTGATTTCCACGGTGGCTGCATCAGCTTATGTTTAAAGGGTGTGAGCATAGGTTTAGGCCATGAAACTGCATAGGAGATCACAAGAAGGGAAAAGAGGTATCCAGAAATGTGTAGGGTTGGAGGAGCAAAAGATCACATGTGATACTCAGGTGTAAAGAAGGCCGTGGGGGATGGGCATAGGGAAGGAAAGAGGGAGAAGAGAGACAACAAAAATAAGTAAATTTTGTTTGAAAATCTGCTTTAATGAAGCCTAATTCTTTGAATACTGATTTTTGAAAATGAATTTAAAGTAGATTCGGGAGAGATGAGCCCGTCCGATGAATGAACAAAGTCAGCGGGGGTGACTTCTAACTTGGGATCTGTCTGTCTCCGTTTTCTGGTTTATTGGGTCTGATTATTTCTGGAGTTCTTTCCACTCGAGACTCCATTTGGCCCTCATCTTATCCACCTGTGTATTCACACGGCGGCTTCAGGGCTGCCCATGCCTGGACTGCAGTTGATTCTTCCACACTGTTCTCCCTTGAAAAACGCCCTGAGCACGCCATGTGAACAAGCGGCCCCCCAGCTCTTTGCACTCAGCCTTCACAAATCAGCCCCTTGGTGTATCAGGACTCTGCAGGAAACCAGGCTAAGCAGTGTTCTTAAATCTCCCATGCTCACTAATTACACTGCAAAGAACTATTACACACTTCAGCAGACCAGTCAAAGGCACATAATAGGAAAACTGAGTTCAAAGGAAAGACACCTAATTTATGACAGGCTGTCGGCCACTCTTCACTAACCCTTCTTGGCACCAAGTGGCCTTCCTAATTATGGGATCAGACATTCAGTTGGCAATCCTACACTGGACATACTACCCATCTCTCAGTTCTCAGCAAGTAGGAGCTAGAATCCTGCTTCCCTAGATGTAGGAATCCCCCAAAGGTGTCCAGCCCAGACCTGGGCAGATGAAGCACTTTCTGTCATCTCCAAATCAGTGTTAGATTTTATTTGAGTTGATCCCTAAGTCCAGATGCCACATATAAACACCATGGTTTCACCAACTCTTCCTGCTGACCTATTACTCATCTTCAGAGATATAGACCTTGGAATCCCAATATCCTGGAGGACAATTCTGGCTCTTGTGGTTTCCCATGGTGAAACTCTTTTTTTATTATTCTTTGTTATTCAAGTCAGTGTTTCTCTGTGTAGTCCTGACTGTCCTAGGTAGACCGGACTGGCCTTGAACTCAGATATCTGCCTGCTTCTGCCTCCTGAGTGCTGGGCTTAAAGGTTTGTGCCACCTCCACCCAGCTCCCACAGAGAAACTTTAAGCACAGTCTTTAACCCATTAAGATTCTCCATCTAAGGATAAAGAACAAGTTAGCCTGCCTCACAAGGTCAGTGTAAGCATTAGATGAGATTATCAAGAATGCTACCTGGAATGTGCCAGTCACTGCAGCAGCTAGGGATGTTGTGTATATCCTCTGCCCAGTGTGTTTACAATCGTGTGTGTTTTATGGCAACAGCAAAAACACAATCTGCTGAGTCAGGCCACATCTCAGCAATGCAAATGCCATCATGTCATGCTCATCTCGCTTTCTAGGTCAGGAAACAAGGCACAGCCAGGCTAAATAACCACTCAGAGGGCAAAGGGGGATGCAAGAGGACCACAATTCTTGTGTTACTATAATTCCTGTATGATCAGTGAGCATTTCTGAGAGCCAGTTACACCCAGAAAGGTAAAGAAACCCAAAGATAACTGTGCTTTGAATCTATAGTGGCCTTCACAGGCTCCTGTTCTGAATGCTCATTCCCAAGCTTATTGCACCAGTTCAGACTGTGGTGCCTTTAGGAGATGGGGCCTGACTCATGGAAACATGTAACTAGAGGTTTCTTTCCTGCATACCAATAGCCATTCAGTCCCAAAGAAACACACAGAGGCTTATATTAATCATAAATTGTTTGGCCTCTTAGCTCAGGCTTATTTTTAATTAGTTCTTATAACTGAAATTAACCCATAATTCTTATCTATATTTAGCCATGAGTCTTGGTAACAGTAAGGCATTTTCATCTTGCTTCCTCTTTATCTGGCTTGTGACTGACTCTCTGCCTTTCCTCTTCCTAGAATTTTCTTAGTCTGGTCATCCTGCCTATACTTCCTGTCTGGCTACTAGCCAATTGGTGTTTTATTAAATTAATATGAGTGACAAATCTTTACTGCATACAAGAATATTATCCCACAGAATTTTCCCTTTTTTTCTTTTCAAAACAAGAACTCTGAATCTGATCTCCCGCACAGGTCTCATGGCCTTCTTTTCCTTTTATACAGCAGGAATCCCATTTGCTCTATTGACCCCATTTGTAGTATTACATTTCCATTTGTGCTATTGGAAATGTTCTTCAGTTTATCACAGGACATTTTGGGTGGGCTACCTTGTAAGGAAACGTAACAAAACGTTTCCTTGTGTTACATCAAGCAAGTAACTTGTGTTACATCAAGCAAGTAACTACTGAACATTTTGGATGTTCTAAGGTTAATGTTCACTCAAACTCAGATTTCTGCACTAGAATATCAATCCTACAAGCACAGTGCCCAAAAGATCTTTGACATGTTTAATTTTTTAATTAAAAAAAAATAATATACCTCGGCTTGGAGATAGGGCTTAGTCTGGTACATAAGCATGAGGACTTGTGTTCAGGTCCCCAAAACTCCATGAAGAAAATTCAGATGGTAGCACAAGCCTGTGACCTCAGTGCTGAGGGCATGGGAACAGTAGGATCAGGAGCTGAGTGGTTAGCCAGTCTAGTTGACTCTGTGAGCTTCAGTTTCAGTGAGATCAAGGTCACTGGTCCTTAGCATGGCACCTGGCAACTGTATGATTCTGTGGAAGTCACATCTGTTTCTCTGGAGAATCCTCACTAACGCTATAAGAAATCCCAAAGATCCTAAACTCCAAACCAGTGCAAGGTTCCCCACCCCATTCCCACTACCACCCTGCTTCTTGAAGAACACACTGTGGTATCACATTGCTAAGTAATCCCTAGTAATTGGAACAACTTAATCATTCCCAGTGGTTAAATTAGCAGGTTGAAGAGCCAAAGACACCTTTTCCACAAGGACAGCTGTTTGTTTCAGAACACAAAAGACCACAGAAGGGAGTCAAGGGGCGTCATCCCTATGAGAAACTGCCATCGCACACATGGGTTTAAGCTTGACATCTTCCCACCCAAAGTGAAGCAAATGGCACAGGCCTAAGTCCCTCACCAAGAGGGGGTGTTGCATCTGTTGAGGAAGAAATTGTAAGGATTTAAAGGGAAAATCCTTTATAATTTAGCAGTCACTCTGACCCCAGGTAAAGATGCAATCTGCTAGCGTCAGACTGTGGCCGATTCTCAAAGAATGAATGCTCCTCTTACCTTAAAAGATGCACTGAGCAAAATCATTTCCTTTAATAGAAGGCTGTCTATGTAATGAGCTAGAAGATGAACACACTAAGAAGAAGCCTGACAGATCTCTAACCACTGTTCCAGAACTGTGCTTGCTCCACAAGGGCATCCAATGTTATAAAATAAACATGGTGAATTTGGGGTTGCTTGTCGTAGGGAGTTTCTGTCCTACCCGGTCCCACAGTTGTTCAGTCCCAAAATAACACACAGAGGACTACATTAATTATAAACTGCTTGGCCCATTAGCTCTAGCTTCTTATTGACTAACTCTTACATCTTAATTTAACCCATTTCTATTAATCTGTGTATCACCACGAGGCTGTGGCTTACTGGGTAAAGTTCTGGCATCTGTCTCCAGTGGTTCTACTTGGCTTCTTTCTCTCTGACTCTGCCTTTTTCCTCCCAGCACTCAGTTTAGTTTTCTCTGCTTACCTCTATCATGCCCTGCCAGGCCCAAGACAGATTTTTTTATTTACCAATGTTATTTACAGCATAGAAAGGGGAATCCCACATCAGTTGCTGTTTTTTTCCTTGTTTATTTTAATTTCCTTTTTATGTTTGATTATTTGGTTTACAAAAGAGCGTTATTTTTATATTGTCTCAAGTTATTGATATTATTTATTGACATCCCATCTCTAAAGGCATTTATGCCCTGCTTCCTTTAATAAACGTAGCTCCAACTAGTCTTAAACTATAGTATAAATGTCTATAGCTAGGGAAACAAGGTCTTCTTGGGTCTTCATCCTAAGACTGACAGCAGCCTAGCATGAGTCTTCCATGTTCTCGACAAAAAATCCTGTTACTCTCCACCCCTAGAACTGCCTAAGACCTTATCTGCAGTATACAGAAGAAATGACACCCAACACCAAACTTCCATCTGAGATGAGCAGAGACCATTGCTTTTGCTCACATCAAGATAACTGGCCCTCAGTTTGCCTCCTGCCCACTGTGTGATGATTCTGGACAAGTCAAGTCACCGAACCCTTATCAACCTCCCTAAATTCCTTCATTTGCAAAATGGGCAACACACACTTACACACACTTCTTGCCGCAGGTTGCAATGAATTCCAAAAAAGGCTAGAGAGCTGTGGGGCAGCCAGAGGCAAGCTGGATCTCCCCTGCAGCTTCAGCTTCTCCACTCACCTGCTTCCTGGTCTGCATAAATAAACTTTTCCCAACATGCTGTGCACCAAAGTCATTCATTGGAAACATAGTAATTAGCATTACAGATAAAATGACACTGGAGCAGTGTTAATTACTACCATGCAGATGTACTGTTAGATTCAGATATCATACATAACATTGTCAAGCCTTTATTTTTAAATTAAAGTGCAACAAACCGTACCCTGGCTACACATATTTTTATGATTAATACAAATTAATGTTATTTCATTGTCTAGGGAAAGGGTAGAGATAAGGAGATGTTGCATCTAATTGTAACAACATAGTGGTGTATGTTACATATTCCCCCAGCTACCTGCATCCTGGGAACTTGCATAAAGAAGTGAGAGTTTCGTAGACCATGCATGCTCCTCTAGTATCCCAAGCTCCTAGCACAATCAGTAATATGTAACCATTTCTGAACCCGGATGAATGAATTGCTGATGAGTGAAGGAGTCAATGAAAATGAATGAATGAATGAATGAATGAATGAAGAATGAAGATACAACCATGTGTATAGAAGGGGAACAGGGAGAAATAGAGAAACAAAAGGCACAATGATTTACTTTTTGATTCTCCTAATTTTGTTTCTCTTTGTAGTCTTCTAAATGAATTGTCTGTTCCCCATATCTAGCACATTAAAGTCCAAAGGGAGAGGCAAGTGGAGCATTTGAAAGTAGAAGTTGAGTGATGTTCTACAAGTACCATTATGATCCACTAGGTTCTGGAAAGAGAAGTAAATGGTGGTAGGGAGATAGAGGAGGAGGATCCTTCATCATCAGTGAGACATGTGTCCAATAGCCAAAAGAGAGAAAGGAAGAGAATGAAAATGTTTAGTCCATGCAAATATATATTTATTTAATAATGCGACTTCAGAGGGGATTTTTTTCATTTTTATTGTGAATAAAATACACATCCCTTCAACGTTGATATCTTAATCATTTCAAGTTCAACAGCATTAAATAAATACATTTATGTCACCACATGCCCTTCCCTCCATTCACCTCCAGAACTCTTTGTCTTGCAAAACCGGGACTTTATGTCCACTAAATTTAACTTCCCTTTCCTTCCAGACCCCAAGCTCTCCCAACTCTGTTCTACTTGCTGTCTCTGCAATCTGGACTGCTTTAGAAACCTCACATGAACGAGGTCCCTTTATATTTAAAGTAACTACTAATTAGTCTGTCACTTAACTATTTGTTTTGAAGATGCCTTATAGCTTGTTTTGGTTCTTTCACTTCTCACCCCTCATTTCCATGAAGGAACTTGTGTTATACCTGTCCTGCGGTTACGAAACTGAAGCTTCGTGAGATTAAGTAAACCTTCCAGAGTTACATAGCTGGCAAGGTGTGGATTGGGACTCCTTTGACACAAAAGACCCCAGTGCTTACACTTGCTTTGTGTCGGTGTGTTTGCAGAACACTAGGGGAAATGTAGATGAGCATGGGATGCAGGCTTTGATTGAAGTGTTGCTCAAATATGCAGCCATTTTCTTTAGACGTATCAGATAATTCTGACGAAGGGGTCTTTTGAAATGTGGGGGTTGTCGGTGGTACAAGGCATCAGGCTAAACAAACTCAGGACAGCTGTTCATTGGTGGGGCAGTTAGAGCTCACGATTCCCTGGCGTGTGAAGAGTATTGCAGACATCCGGCTCTGCTCCTTAGGAGCCACTTCTCATAGCAGATGCGTGCTGCCACACATAGCAAGCGCTCTCAAAATTTGCCTAGTGAGATGCCCCTAGATTGGTGAGCTGTTTCAGCCACGAGGATATGTAACACAGTAGAAGAGTTGTAAAGATTCCCCAATAGACTGTATTTTTGCCATAGACTGCTTGCAGCTGTTTTAAAGTGATAATGATCATGGCCTAGAAATATTTGTGTTAGTAGAAAATATCATTAGTAAGTCAGATATAATACATGTATGTGAAGATAGCATATTTATGCACACATTTATCTAACAATCTCATAAAATATTTATACATATGAAAAGTTTACATACCAACATACTAGTGGTATTTTGTTAATTCTGAAATTATGACTATTCCCTAAACTTTTCTGTTATATGTATAATATAATGTCTCTATATTATTCTAATAACTAGAAAAAACAAATTTTATTTGATAGTAGAAGCACTGTCAAACCTTAAACCATTACCTACAAAGAAAGTCTGAAGCTTAAAAAAGGTGTATTCTCCTTTCGTCTTAGGAGCAAGCTGTATAGATGCTTGAGGCTGGAGAACAGAGGAAACTTTCTCCTAGATCACTTGCTTGCAAGGAACAGTTGACTTTAAAAACAAATGCCAATAAGATGTAAAGTATCTGATAAATGCAGTTCAGGTGCCCTGAAGGACCTGGAGAGAAGAGATGCGGGAAAATACAGAATTCTAGTGATGCTCCTCTGTTTGCCCACTGCTCACTCCCATTCTTTCTCACTCGCTCCTCCCTTTGGCCATCTGTCCTCACATGGCCCATGCCTCTCAGCAAAAAAAAAGCAGGTTAATGGAGCAGTGAGCCATCTGAGAACTAAACTAATGTCATACAAAACAAGCATCAGAAAGGTAGAAGGGGAGGCATCTGGGCAAGTATTCAAAGACCAGATCTAATAACATTACCAGACATTTCATTAAGCCAGGCATAGTGGTGCATAGCTATAGTCCCAGAACTTAAGACCCAAGGATTGGGTGTTTTAGACCAGCTTGAGCTACATAAAAAGACATGCTCTCTAATTAAGGTCACAGAGAGACAGCCAGATATGAGGTTATAGATGATTGATAGATGATAGATAGGTAAATGATTGATTGATTAACTGGCAGATAGACAAATAAATGGAAGTTACATGAAGTCTCTATGGAATTGCTAAGAGAAAACTATATGCCTAATGGGTCAGAGTAAATAGGGTGAATATCCTAATAATTCAGCATCGGGTAACCTAGAAGCAACCTATCAAGTTTCCTTCCAAGTCTCCCTTAAACTCCCTGGGCTAACCCAAGAAAGTAAGGAAGGTTCCCAAATAGGAATGACACGGGGTCATTTGTAGAGCTGTGCTAAGGTCATAGAGCAGAAAATGAGGCTGGGTGTTGATTCAAAGAAAAGGACATAAAGGGAAGGAGGAAGAAGCGCTAAATTTGGTAGTGGAAGAAACTGAAGCAAAATGGGACTGGAAATGAGAAATAAGGTTTAGATGTGAGAGATGGGACCCCATGTGACCTGAACTCTTTCTGTATGATGTCTGCTACCAGGATGGGAGAGAGATCTAACCAAGACAGCTGGACTGGGTGCTTGAGACTTCAAAGTGTATCAATCTCCATCCGGGGCTTGCTCCTGGTCACCCATAGTGGCTTTCTCATCTTTCACTTGGCTTCCTTAAACTCTCTGTCCATTGCTTTCTCTGACTCCTTACACTTGAGACTTTGAACTTCTACACCACCTCTACCTTCCAAACAACTGTGATGAGAGGGGCAAACTAATTTTTATAAGGTGCAATATATAAAATAGTTGTCACAGTTGGCGAAAAAGAAATCTCAGAAGTGCCTCTCTTCAAAGTCCCTGAAAGATAACGTGACTTATGCCTCCCTGGAACTACATTAGAAGCCAGGTGTGGAAGGAAAGCCCTCTGAACAGGCCGCCATGCCTTCCACACATGTGGATTTATTCTGATGTGTTACCATCAGAAGATATAAATGGCATGGTTCTACCATGCACCTCTCTGGGTTTGGGGAGAAATGGAAGGAAAACCCCTGTCTGACCTGTCACCCATTGCTTTGTAGGTCAGTGGGACCATGTATAACACTGGAAGGCATGTTTCCCTCCGCCTGGACAAGGAGCACTTGGTCAACATTTCAGGAGGGCCCATGACGTATAGCCACCGACTGGAGGAGATCCGGCTACACTTCGGGAGTGAGGACAGCCAAGGGTCCGAGCACCTCCTCAATGGACAGGCCTTCTCTGGGGAGGTATGGAAATCCACCAGAGTGTTAAAGTTTGGTGCCAACTTGTAAGATTTGGTGCCTGTTTTGATCCGAAGTAGAATCACTGATGGGAAGGCTTCCCTTGACTCTGTGAAAAGAGGAGGTCGGTCCTCACCTCCTTTCTCCATCTTTTGCATCCTGGATTACAGGTTACCCAGAGAGGCTACAGTGAAGCAGTATTTCCTTCCTAAACCCTAGCACATGTCTCTTGGAAATCAAGCCCTGACACATCCGAGGGCAGTGATTCTCAACCTTCCTAATGCTGCGACTCTTTAATACAGTTCCTCATGTTGTGGTGACCCCCACCATAAAATTATTTTTATTGCTTCTTCAGAACTATAATTTTTGGTACTGTTATGAAGCATAACGTAGATATCTGATTGATCTGTGACTCGTGTAGGGGGTTGAGAACCACTAGAGAATTATTTAAGCTCAGCCTGGAGGGATGGCTCAGCCGTTAAAGGCTAGGCTCACAACCAAAAATTATTTAAGATCAAACCCTCACCTTTTCTGTGCCTCTTTGCTTCTACCTCTCTGCGTCATTGGTGTCTCGTGCATGCCATACGACAGCATAGCGCCCTTCTGGTGAAGTGCGTCTTACTTGTCTAAGCATACAGTGCACTGAGAAATCAATGTCAAGGAACTGAGGAGTTTGCCTGAAATTCTGCTGAATGGAAATTTCATTGTGCCACACCTGTGATGGTGAGTGTCATCATGTGCCACCATCAATTCAGATAAAAGTAAATCAAAGTAATGCAATGAACCATAGTTTCAGATGAGATAACAGATATTAAGGTTTAGCCAGATTTCATCTGTGATGGTATACTTGTGACTTATTTCACTCTTTACACCTGTGAGCAACTATAACCGAAGGATCAGGGGTCCTCATGCAACAAGTAACCATTAAGTAGGTTCCTAGTTAGTCTCAAGAACTGATGTCAAAAAGACTTTAAAATTACAAGAGTGTACATTTAATGCGGGCCTTTTATTTTGTTATTTAATGGTATGGTTAAAATCTGGCATTTTTAAAGGTGCTAAGGCTATATACCATCAAATAGACCACAAGTTAAAGAAATTCATGAGCCAGATTTTGATATGCATTCAAAATGCATAGACTAAGAGTTGGTCCAGAGACCCTACTAGTTACTAGGGTTACATGGATTTAAAAATGAAAAAGAAGAAAGAGTTCTTACCCCAAAGGAGTTCAAAGGGGACTATATTCAAATCATTGAAGTATAATGTCATGTTGAAATGGAGATGTACAAAAAGGCCCTGGCCGCCTCAAAGAAAGTCATGATGCATTTTACTGGAAGAGGTCAGGGGAAGCTTCATAGGGGAGGTACCCTTTGAACTTGGCTTGGAGAGAAGCAATGAAGAATAATTTTAAAATATCAGCTTTGGAGTCAAAGGGCCTGCTTTGATACAATACCGTGTTATCTTGGGATGTCACGTGATTCTTCTAAGGCACAATTTAGACACCTCTCAAAGATATTTTAAAATTTTAGTGGGATCCCAGATGTAAGGAGTGCTCAATTGATAGACTTTAAAGAAAAGATAAAGCAGGGACTGAGGGATAGGATGTGAAAGGGGCCTCCAGGCATGTCAGGGCACTATGTGTTTGAGACACTGCATGTAGATCTCACACAGTACTTTGTCTATCATCTATTAGTAATGGCTGCATAGACAATGGGCTTCAGCAACAGGGTGGGAGTCTCTCCAAATCTGTAGGGGAGAAATGTGCTAGAATTGATTAAAGATGTCTGCTAAAAGTAACCAAGTAACAGAAAACTCCTCTCTAGAGCCACAGGCCCTGAACTAGAGCACCACAGGGAGTATAACCAAAGCAGGCTAAAAACCTCTCAATTCAGAGGCACTGGGGAAGGCCAGTCTCAAGCAGGAAATATTTAAAGAGGAATTAAATTCTTCCTTATACTAATATATGTTATTTTAAAGTTTGTTGCTACTTTATCGGCTGACTTACTTGCTCGTTGGTCATTATTTCTGCTCTCCGCTGTCATATTTCAGCACTTATACAGCAGTGCTTCAAAGCAGAAACAACATTTAAATGAATGGGTAAAACTATAGATGGGTACAGTCAAAATCTTTACACGGTTCCTTCAGTGCTTAAGTGGAGTGATTTGTAACGTGTACATTAACAACTTATACTTTTGAATGCATCTTAATGAATACATAATAATTTAACCTCTTAGCATATTAATTTTTCTAGACTTATTACAAACCACAGGGACAACAGGCTTCAAAGAATCTACATTTGAAAGTTCCCAGACAGACAGACATGGTCCCACTTTTCTAAAAAGATAAAACTTAACACCTCCTTACTGTGAAGAAGGGAAAGAGAGGGACCTAATAGTAATTACATCTTGAAATGGCAAGCTTCCACTATTGGCAGACTGAGGAGACTGAGGAATGGTTTCCCAGGAAGTAGGAACACACATCGGGTCTCTCCCTCCCTCTCTCTGTCTCTCTCTCTCTCTCCAGAGTAGCCCCAACATCAGTACAGTTATGTCTCGCCCTGGGCCGATTACACTAATGTCATTGCATTTCTCCCGAAGCCCCTCAGTTTGCCTATCTCTAAGCTGGTAATGGTTTCAATGCTAGAAACCATTTTGGAGGCTCTAAATAATGTCATATGAGGATCACTGTGCACAAAGTTGACTTTTGAGATAATTAGCCTGCCCTAGTGAACAAGAAGAGTGGAACACCTATGCCACATGAAGAGCCGATAGTGGAGGCTGCAGACAGAAGACATTCAGCTTAATACATGTTCTAACAGTGGGAGCTGTCTATCATTGAAATGAGTTTGCTTCTGAAGACAGTGAATTCCCATTGTTTGATTTATTAAGCCCTGACCACACATTAGCCAATGGGGGAACTATTAGTTTTAATGCATCTTCTAATTACTAAACTCTACCCAGTCCATACTTTCTTCCAGTGAAATTCCAGTGAGCCTCAGAAAAGGCAAATATTCATCACCCTGCAGCTTAACTTTTCCTATTTCTTTTGTATTGTCTTCAAAGCCTCCCTCAGTCTCTATTTCTGGCTGTCCTTCGAGAGAACCCACGAAGACACTTCTTGCAACAAAGCATGTGTTTACTGTGTTGACCGTGCGTAATCGCGTTGCCATCTGCCCCATCGCTCAATGCTAATCATGATGAGTCAATTAATATCAGGCATTTTCCTCGGCACACTGCAGTGGTCGCTATCTGAAGAGCTTCATATAAACTGTAGCTGTGTCTAATGAGGTTATTATAATTGATGGTAATCATTTGCTTTGTTTTTATAAAACTGTGTGGATGTAAGATGCCATTAACAACTGCATATTTTTTTGTAAAAATTATTCATGTCCTACATGAAGAATTCCTGAATGCCTTATTGGGGGTTGTGATAAATGAGCATATTCAGGGATTCAAATGTCTTCATTTTTTTAAAAGGTGAGAATTAACTGCTTTTAATAATCAAGCTCCTTAGCTTGCTAATCATTTCAAGTACTTAGATTAATATCTAGTATAAAGTGGGTTACTTGTAGGATGAAACAAAAGATAATATTGGGAAAGAATCATGTCTGTGGATTAAGTTCCAATAGTGAGGCTAGACAAGAAAAAAAAATCTTTCTTACGTGGGAGAAATTGGACAGTTTCATCTTTCAAACCTCCTTTGAGTTCTTCCTCCCCAAGGGATAAAGTAGCTCCCTGAAAGCTGTGCTAACCACTTCACAGGGCATGTATGGCCCAATCTCTGGTTCATTTTCTCCTCTTTCCTCATCCATTGTACTCCTGCTACATGCTAGGCTCTGAGCATGCAGTACCCAATTTCTATTCAGAAAAGCCACCAGTCTATTGAGTAGTACATACATAGGGTACACATGTATTTACACACACACATACATATGTGTTTTACATACTGTACATGGTTGTACATATTGACAACATGGACAAATTTGAGGTTTATTCTAAGAGAAACTGATGAAATAGCTGTACTGGATCATAATAAGAAAGAATGATGAACAGCCTTTCAAATCGCCATGCTTGCTGCTCCCTCTGAAGGTGAAGTAGCAGCATTGACCTTCCTGGATCCCAGCCTCTAGAGTCTCCAGTTCTGCTCAAAAGACAGGGAGGGAAAGTCCATAGTGTTGCTATGGTGATGTACATCGTCCTTTTTGATTGAATAGGAAGACTAAAAGTTACATATGAAATATAAGATGGATCCATGGTTTTGTGTGTCTCTGAATCAGAAAAGAGACTCTTTCAGAATCCGTGGCAGAAACAGACAATGCAGCCTCATTCTCTTGAAGGAATCAATTATCTGCATCCTTGAGAGACAACTTCACATAAACAACACGAATTGGTAGAAATAAGAAAGTAACACCAAGGGCTGCAGAGATAGCTCAGCCGTTAAGGGCTAGGCTCACAACCAAAAAATATAAGAAATTAACACCATGGTGTGCTAATACATGCTAGAGTATGGTCAGTACTGAGGAACAACAACTGAGAACCAGGGCCCCAGTAGCGATAGACTGCTGTAGGATTGGGGGAATTAAAGACAATATGTCTAGCATTTTGCTGCTTTACTGGGACCTCATGATAGAGATTCTTTATTGGCCCAATTTGAGGTTAAGGTGGAATAAGAACTAGGGTACTTAAATGTAAGGAGAATATGGATGATAAACACGGATGTGCTACCGTATGGCATGTGCCACAAGCTCTTTGCTCCACTCTGAGAGCCAGATTTATCTCTCCAACTATCATCTGCCTCAGTATCCCTAGTTCAGCTTTCTGAGACTCCCTCCCTCCTCCCATCCAATAGGGTTCTCCCTCTTCTCCACTTCCATAGAAAGTTGTGTTGTATATCCCTGCTCTCAAGGACTCGCAAAGCATTTCTTTGTGAGTCAAGTTAAGCCAAGGAGCTAAGAGTAGTTTACAGTTTTAAAAATTTGTTTACAAAAATAATGAAAGAGAATAACAGAAGTAGTAAGCAACAGAGATCATAAGTGTCCGGAAAAAAAAGATCAAAACATTTACAGCCCATTTTTGCATTAAAAATGCGCTCCCTCCAACCAGTCTATGATGCTGGCCATTACAGTGTGCCTTCTACCTGGTCCTTCTTGCTTTGTGGGAAAAGATGTTCTTTACTATTGGGAATTTTTGTTCAGTCACTGCTGTATTCCCAACGCTTTGTATATTGAACACATGAAGGCAGCCAACACATGTTTACTGCTTGAAGACATGGATTATCTGAGTAAACCCTTTAAGCAAAGAGCTGTTTTGTCATTGGACTCCATGTGCATAATACAATGTCCAATATACAGTAAGTGCTTAGGTAATGTTTGTGAAATGAGTCATTTAATAGCTGAATGAATAACTCAATCAACTGTCAGTGTCCCAGGGACAAAAACATTATAGTTTTTCCTTTGAAATCCTGAATTGTGTTACATTTGTTGAGTAGACAGGAAATATACAACAACATTCAAACTGAAGCTGGAGGGGCTGGAGAGATGGATCAGTAGTTAAGAGCACTGGCTGCTCTTTCAGAGGACCCAGGTTCTATGCTCGGCACTCACATGGTGGTTCATAATTATCTGTAACTCCAGTTCCAGGACATATGAAACCCTCTTCTGGCCTCATTGTGCATCTGGTATACACACATGCATGCAAGTCAAACATCTACACACATAAAATAAAAATACGTAAATAAAAATAAACTGGAAAATAGAATACTTCGATAGAAGCTGCCCAAAGGCCCAAAGCTGAGAGAGAGAGAGAGAGAGAGAGAGAGAGAGAGAGAGAGAGAGAGAGAGAGAGAGAGAAGAAGAAGAAGAAGAAGAAGAAGAAGAAGAAGAAGAAGAAGAAGAAGAAGAAGAAGAAGAAGAATTGTTGGTAATTACATCTTCTGGAATTTTCATAGGAGGGAAATATGTTTCATGAAAATTTTAAAAATGTATTTATAAAGTACCAGTCCATTTCTATCCTTTATAAGGTGGATGTCACAGAATAATTGAGCAATTAAGAGTCACCCTGAAGGTATTTCAGATCCATTAGAGGGACAAGGCACAGACTTGGCTCACAAGTAGCTGCCAATACCTGGCCACTGTCAACCTGCTATGTAAGTAACTTCCATTTATCCCATCATCAGACTAGATAATGACTATCATGTGCTGTGGTGAATAAGACAGCTACAGATCCCTGTCTGTGAGGTGTTTCCAGTCCAGGGGGGGATACAAATAATGGTTAATAAAAATAGTAAGTGAATAAGTCTGTGGCATCCGAATATGGCAAAGAATATGAGGACTTACTGTGGGACAATGGTGTTGTACCCTTTAAAGATCTGTCACTTGTATTGGTTTAATAAAACGCTGATTGGCCAGTAGCCAGGCAGGAAGTATAGGCAGGGTGACAAGAATAAGAGAATTCTGGAAAGAGGAAAGGCTCACTCTGCAGTTGTCACCCAGATACAGAGGAAGCAAGATGGGAATGCCTCACTGATAAAAGGTACCAAGTCACATGGCTAAAACAGACAAGAGTTATGGGTTAATTTAAGGTGAAAGAGTAGTTAATTAGAAGCCTGAGATAATAGGCCAACCAGTCTATAATCAATGTAGGCCTCTGTGTGTTTCTTTGGGACTGAACGGCTGTGGGACAGCATGAGACAGAAACCTCTGTCAAGTAGGACTTAAACAGCAGAGAAAAGAGACAAAGAGAGAAGCATGAGTCACAAATCTAAACACAGTGGCCAGTGTGGGTCCCACTGAGAAAACAGTAATTGTGAGGTTGACAGGGAGATTGTCCAAGGACCTTCCAGGTGAACACAGTACCTTGCATAGTAGCTCCAAAGTAAGAGAAGCCTGAAAGCATTTACACAATAGCAGAAGCAGTATGAGCATGGCTGTGAGGACTGGATCTGATGGAGGGCACATGGGTCCTCCTGTAATTGACACTATGTGGACTTTAGCTTTTTCTCTCTCTCTCTCTCTCTCTCTCTCTCTCTCTCTCTCTCTCTCTCTCTCTCTCTCTGAGAGCACACTGGCAAAATCTCTGTCTTTTAGTCAGCAAACACCAGTTCAGTGAGTTTGTTCTTAATGTGAGCTCCTCACCTGGGGTCATGAAGGTGCAAGATCATATAAGCAAGAATGTCAAGGTTGGATTTAACCCTGGACTTCTGACTCACAAAACTGGTTTCTCTGTAAAGTCCACACTAGTGGCTATTTGCCTACCTTCAGCTCTAGTTCAGTGGACAAACTCAAATGCTGAAAAGCCAGGAAGGCTCTCTTTAAGAAGCCAGTGATCTAGCAGAAGACCCTGTCTTCCAACCAGTCTCAGAGTGGGTTTTGCTCCTTAGAACTATCTCCCCATATGCATAATGAGCTGTGGGTAAATACTGCTGAACAAAGAAACTGAATGAGTAAATGAAGATAATATAGACTAGAGCTTTCAAAGCGCCTAAATTATGCCCAGTGTGTCATAATCAAAATTCTATAGTCATGATGTCAACCTTAATGAAGTTAATGTCAATATTAACAGAGATTTTTGGATTTATATGTTAAATTATTCACAAATTCAAGGTAAGTGAATTCTTCAGGGCACCTGGGAAGAGGAGTGGAATAGCTGAGAGCTAGCGTGTTAGAATAATTCATTTCATTTCTTCATCTCAGTCCTGGAATCACTCCCAAGATCAAGATAAGGATCTTGTCTTTGCCAGTGCTAGAAGCCAAATTTAGAGTCCTGGGAAGCAGTCCTACCCAGATTGAGTAAAGTGGCCTTTGAGAAGCTTAGCACATAGGGATTGAGATCCCAGATGCTGGTTATGCACAGGACAAACACAACTGCTAGAGGGTGGTGGCCGCTGGGGTTTTTCTTGGGATACTTTTATAATCATGTCTGAGGAAGGAGAGTTCAGTCCTTTGAGAAAATTCCTGGACTGTCCATTGTAGATGCTAACAGTGGGACAACCTAAAACAGGACATTCATTACATTTGAAGGCAGTCTGCTGAGTCACAATTCCACCAGCTCCATCCTAACCTGCATGTAGGTCTGGTCTGGCCCACAGGATATTATGATGGCTGTCATCCTCTTCCTTTGAACTTACATATCCTTTTGTATTGTTTCTCTAAGGCAAACAGGAGTTGCTGTATCATAAAAAAAAATTAAAGACAAAAACTTAGAAACAAGAATTGGATTGAAGTTCAGCTTTAGACCTGACTGGCACCATAGCAACCATCACTGACATCATCTCACGAGTGTTGAATGTGGTCTTGGTTTATTGAGAAACCAGTGAAAGGGAACTAGAAAGATGGCTCAGCAATTAACACTCACTGCTCTTTCAGCGTCTCTGTATTCAGTTTCCAGCATCAGGGGGTTTGCAATTGCCTGTAACTCCAATTCCAAGAGACTTGAAACCCTCTTCTGGCCTCTGTAGGCACCTGCACCCGTGTCATGCACATAAATTCACACAGGCACATACACATAAATAAATTAAAAAAATAAATGCATCTTCAACAGAAGCCAGTGGCAACACACCTAAAGGGATGAATAGTGCTCTTAGCACTTCTGTGAACTCGTTGGACTGTTGTAATTGGAGCAGCGGGGCTGCGTCCCCAGCACCCCGGCCGCCTGGCTAGCTTATGCCCCGAAATAACAACACACAAATTGTATTCATTTAAACACTGCTTGGCCCATTAGCTCTAGCCCTTACTGGCTAATTCTGATATCCTGATCAACCCATCTCTAATAAACTCGTGTAGCACTGGTCTTACTGGGAAGGATTCAGCATGTCTGACCTGGTTGCTGGCTTCATGGCATGCGTCTGCCTGGGAGAGGGGAGCGTGACCTCTCTGAGCTCACTTCCTCTTCCTCCCAGCATTCTGTTATGTTTACTCCTCCCACCTATGTTTTAACCTATCAGGGCCAAGCAGTTTCTTTATTGCTTAACCAATGAAATCAACAGATTGATATATGACACTCCCACATCACTGGACTTCAAAAAAAAATCTCATTTCCAAAGCCCTGGGAATGAAAATCAACTAAGTAAATTGAATGACTTACTCTTGGTTGTTCTGATCCTTGTCAATAGTTCATAAAAACTTGAAGAGGTTCAAGAGGTTCCCCTTCCATGTTAAGATGCAGACTTGGTCTTGAAACAGGTGGTTGTATTCACAGTCACTATTTCTGGTGGCACTGCCAGGAGCACCTGTGAGGTCAACTGTTCCAATATCCCTGCAGAATTACCCCCAAATGCCAGAAAAAGGAAGAGACAAGCCAAAGGTCACTAACCTTCAGTGGTTGAATTAGGAGCAGATCCTGATTTTCCTGACTCAAAGTTCAATTTTTAATGTGTCACATTAAATGTACAGTTCTACCAAATCCCAGGATTCAAGAGACATTTTACATAATTTAGTTGAGTCACCCAGTATAGAGTAAGACTATCCGCCAAGTCATATTTCCTGCATCAGCAAGCAGAATGCCATTACACAGGCATTTATAGACACAGCCTCAAAACAGCAAAGACATGAGCCAACTCTTTCACAAACATAAGCAATTGAAAGCATCTACAAAAGATGCATCTACAAGTCACCAATTTACTCCTCCCTAAAAAGGACCAACAATGTCAAGCCAAGTCATAAATGGGGTTTGGTTGCAAGAAATATAGAAATAAAGCTCAGAAAACTCCAGCCAGAAACTGTGGTCCTTGAAGATGCTTCCCTTGGTCTCAGGGGGGAAACCCATCACACTGTTGCATTAAGTGTAGCAGGTTTTCTTGGACCACCAGCACCCAAACCATGACTTATTAATTATGAATATCTGGCCTTAGCTTAGGATTGTTTCTAGCTAGCTCTTTTAACTTAAATTAACCCATTTCTATTGGTCTATGTACTGCCTTGAGTCGCATTTACCTCATCTATGTACCATCCATCTGTTTTCCTGCTTCCTCCATGTCTGGCTGCCTGGCTCCCCTTTTCTCTCTGCCTGCCAGTCCAACCTTTCCCTCCTCGGCCTAACTCTTGGCTGTTCAGTTTTTGTTAGACCAATCAGGTGCCTTAGGGAAAACAGCAATACGCCTTTACATGATTAAACAAATGCAGCATAAACAAATGCAACACATCCACACGTAGTTAAACAGATACTCCATTCCACAGCAATTATGTACTTATAGACAGAGCTGTGGCGATAGTTCGCTAGGTTAAACCTTACTCCCGAAGTTGAGGACCTGAGTTTGGATCCCCAGAATACCTGCAAAAGTGTGGAGGATGTAATGCCTGCCTGTAAATCTAGCACTTAAAAAGCAGAGGCTAGGGATCCCCAGGGAAAGCTGGCGGGCTGACCTAGCTAGAATTGGTAAGGTCGCTTTCCAGACTCAGGGAGAGCCCTGCCTCCACCAATCAAATGGGGAGCGATCAGGGAAGCTGTGTTTTTGTCTTATTTCGGCCTTCTCTTGCTGTGATAAAACACCTTGGCAAGGCAAGGGTTTATTTGGCTTATGCTCCCACATGATAGTGCATCATCAAAGGAAGTCAGGGCGGGAACCTAGAGGTAGAAACTGAGACCCAGGTCATGGAGGAACACTGCTTACTGGTTTTGCTCCCATGGCTTGCTCAGACTGCTTTCTGAAAGCACCCAGGGGTGGCATAGGCGGCTATGAGCTGGACTCTCCCACTTCAACAGAGAAAATACCCCACAGGCCAATTTGGTGGGATTTTGTTCTCAGTTGAGATGACTCTACCTTGTGTCAATCTGACATAAAACCAGCCAGCATGTCAGCCAATGCCAGCTCCAGGCTCCCATACACACACACACACACACACACACACACACACACACACACACCCCACATATCTCACACATGTGCCATACACATGCAAACACATGTACTACGCACACCTCATGCTTAAGGGAATAAAAGAACCCAGATTTATAAATAGCACCTTGTATCTTCCCACTCACACGCACCAATATCCTATATCCTCCAGGATGGGTGTGTAGCAGTGTATAAAGTCACCTAGGTCTTTGTCTGTCCACCTTGTGAATGTGCTGTTATGCAATTCAAAATAAAGCCATTTAAAGCTCCTAGATTCATCTGCTCTGACATATCGATAAAACCTCTTCTGAAACAAAGCTAATCATCTCCACGGCACTGACTTAATTGCTCACCAGTTGACAGATAATAAACAGACCTGAGGATTAAAATATGAACTAATTACTGTACTCAATTCCATTTACTTGATTTCATGTTCCATTAATTTTTTTTGCATCCTTTCTGGTTGGAAGCCTTAGATTTATGGTCACCTCAAATGAATTATGCCACTTAGTTGCCTATGGCAGGCTCATGTTCTGAATCGGTTGGAAAAGGGCAGCCTTCCGGACAGTAAATACTGAGGTAAAGCAGCGTAGGCTCTAGTAAGTGAAGGTAATTATCCATTCCCAAATACCAGCCAGAGTCAGCGTCTATAAATCTATGCCCATCTCAGCACTGAAAGGGCAACTCTAGACTCACAGTCATGATTATTCATTGGAGCTGCTTGTTAAGGCAATCTCCAGGAACTGTGGTTGACTCTGCCGGAGCTGGGCTGGAGGGAAGCAGAGAGAGCATGCAAAGGGGAAAGCAAATTGACCCAAGAGCCGGGCATGCACACCACACAGGGCACCATTACAACTCAGAATATATTATTTCAGGAGCCTGCTCTGTCACTTGGGGGCTATGCGGTCTTGGTAAAGGAAGAGCTGGGTAAATTGTCTCTGGCCTTTTTGAGCAATCACAATAGTCCTATATGTGTTACAGGGCATCTACAGAATGCCAATAAAATGACAACAAAAGCCCTTTCTGTGGCTCTCAATTTTTCCTAATGCTGCAACCCTTTAATGTAGTTCCTCATGCTGTGGTAACTGTAATTTTGCTACGTGATGAATCATAATATAAATAATATAAATCATAATATCTTTGTTTTCCAATGGTTGGCCCAAAGGGGTCAAGACCCACAGGTTGAAAACCACTGCTTTAAGTGATAAAGAAGATGCTGTTTGAGATAGTAATTGGCCAGTCTAACAGCACTCAAATCTCTTGCAGATACAACATATTAGAATAATTGCATGAATTAATGTGGCCACTCCTATCAGCTGTAATTTACTGAGCATATAATATGTACTTCTCATATCTGATCCTCACAATAACTGAGTAAATCAGTGCTCAAGAGCACCATCTTACACATGAAGCTAAGAATCAGGGAGAGCTTAAAGGACCTGCTTTCAGTCTATCCCATGGCAGATGCAGGGAAGAGCTAGGATTTGAACTCAGGTCTCTGGCTCAAGCTTGTACCGTAACTCTTCAATGGTAGTTAAGCACACTCTCTCTAATACGGAATGTCCTGCTCTGAGACATGACATGATCTTTCCGTTCCTCTGAGATCTGCTTTAAAACAGTCTGCACATTTTGTTTTGTCTTTCCTGGCTGTAAAGTGAGACAGGAGCCTACCTCTCTAAACTGCACAGTCTGGTGTGAAATACAACCCGCATCTTTCTGTGTGCTTGCTTAGGACTGTGGCTCCTTCATGCACCCTCCCCACACAGAGGACTAGGAAGCAACCAGGTAGGTATGCACAGATGTAGCCCAGGCGTACAGTTGTAATTTTCTCGCTTCACTCAGATATAATAAGCATGGTGCTATATACCTGTAAATCCGTGTATAAACATATTTATGTCTTCCTGCCTTAAAGCACAGGAAACTAGATTCCTCTGTTTCCGAGGTAGCTCGCACAGATACATTTTCTTGCTTTGAATAGTATTTGCTGAGCTAGAAATTTCTGGATTTGGCCTTGAAAGTGAATCCTGCAGGAGCGATTTGGCAAAATGAGCTTAGCCTGGAGGTTTTAAATGACACTTCCAGCCAGAAGAGACGAGTCCCGCGGATCACGGGTCTCTGCACCAGGGCTCAGTGCTCCTGTACCAGATCTTCAAAGTAACCCACTGAGTCTGCTTCAGTGAAGGCTAATTGGGTATGGGCCTGAATGGCCATCCCAGCACAGATGCGGTTTCTGTAAGATCCACTAGGAGGGCTCAAGCATTTCCTGTCCATTGCACCTGCCTCTTAGAGTTCGTGTGTTCCCCTGGCCCAGATGACAAGCTGTGCCTGGTTTGCCGCTATCAGTTTTAGAAGGGACAGTTGGTAGGCTTATTGGTTCCTGGATTTGACTCCTTCATCGCTTATTGGTTATGACACTGGGCAAATTATTTAACTTCCTGGTGCCTCAATAATGAGTTTTCTCATTAATAAAATAGAACAAATAGTGATGTCCACCCTATAAGGAGACTTTGTCCCCTCCCCAGTTTTAATGAACTTAGTGTACAAAAAAACATATCCAGTTATTCAACTGCACAGTGTGACACAATTTCCACTCATTAAGTACCACCACAACCATCTAGACATTTCCATCACTCTGAAAAGCTTCCTGCGGTCCCTAGCAGTCAGTCTTCCAAGGCCAAACCCCGGTACCATCACTGTGCCTTTGGCATCCTTGAACTTTTTGTCTTATTTTACCACACTGCTGTAGATTAGAATGCTGTTACTCAGGCGTGAGGGGGCTATTGCCTTCCTAAACTCTCTGCAGCTGTGATTATTCATGGAAGACCTGTACAAGACAGGACCCATCATGGAGAGGAGAGAAGGCTCAGAAGGCAGCCCATTACCCACATAAAACCCCATCCCTTCAGAAGGATGTATATTCCATTAACAATTGTTGGGGTAAGGGACATTTGCTTTGGTGGTTAGCCAGACTCCTATGGGTAGCCCAGTTAAGCTTAGTGGTTTGCCAAGTTTGTCTTTGGTGG
This sequence comes from Microtus pennsylvanicus, assembly GCF_037038515.1. Taxonomy (NCBI): domain Eukaryota; kingdom Metazoa; phylum Chordata; class Mammalia; order Rodentia; family Cricetidae; genus Microtus; species Microtus pennsylvanicus. The sequence continues at coordinate 28,595,901 of NC_134589.1, read as the reverse complement.
AATCATTTCTTTGCTCTGTCTGGGTGGACAGATGTTTTCCAGAGATTCTTTGGGGGAAAATATCACACAACAAGGACAGTAAAGATGATTTGTTTTTCTTTTGGAGAGTGGTTCTCTAAATTCAAGCAGATATTTAGAAGCTGAATAGCCAGCACCATAATCAAGACCCCAAATGGCCTTCCCAACAAGGTTTTCAGAATTAAGAAGCTAGATCTAGGTAAAGTGTCTTGCATTCAGCAGCTTCTCCAAACCCAATAACTTTCCTTGGCAGAGACATGCCTCCTCAGACTTCCTCATCCACCAACATGCCGACCTCCATACACATCTAACAAGAACCCAGAGAGGCACCAGGCTGGAAATGAGAGCCTTATCAATCACATCAACCATTGTGAGTCAGCTCAGCACTCAGGGAACTATACTGGTTGACATTCACCTGCAGCTGTTGTCAACAAGGATGCTGGAGGAAGAAATCCCACCATCTTTGAAAAGATGCCATTTCCTACTGGGTCATGTGCCCTCCTCAGGACTGTGACTGTCCTGACACTAATTGTGATGGTTTGCAGGGTCCAGGTACTGCCTGTGATAGTGAGGCCTGGTGAAGCCACAAAGGCTCCTCTTTTGTCAATGGGATTAAAAACCTGACTAAAGATTAGCCATAATGTTGGCCAGCCTACCCTTCTACCTTCTACCATCAGAAAATGCAAGTACTGTCCCCTCTCTGGAAAATATAGCCCTCATCCAACAACCAAATTCACTAGAACCTTGTTCTTGGACTTCTTATCCTCCAAAACTACCAAGAGAAGTTTGAATATTAATTACTCAACTTTGGGTATTCCATTATTACAGCACTAAAATACTTCCTCAGGACTGAGTGGTGGGAAGACTTTGGAGTTGGAGGATGGGCAAGGAAGTGCTTCCCTATTCCAGACATTGGGAGGTGCCCTTTCAAGTCCCCGTATGGTGGTTCATTCTTACAAATGTCAGCAGTGAACAGACTATGTCCCCTCTCCTTAGTCCAGATGTTGGAATAGGATAATTCTGGTTCACCTGGTCCACTCCAGGCTGACACAATTGGTCCTATAATAATGGTAACGGCTCCTGCCTCACTCTCAGAAGTACCCTGTTTTGAGAAACCTGTATACTATCATATACAGGTGATCGCATTTGTTTTCATTCCCAGCAGTGGTAGGTAAGAGTTCCCCTTGACACATCTTCACGGGAGTTTGTTATTTCTTTTCTTAATGGTTACCAAGGACTTCAAGCCAGAAGATCACTTGCATATCAACACTGTTCTCAATAGCTGAGTTACAGAACCCATCTTAGTGCCCAACACTGTAGTAGGAGGAAAGAAGATCCTTTGTTCTGTCCCACCCAGCTAGTTTATACACAAAATAATCACACAGAAATTGTATTCATTTAAACACTGGCTGGCCAATTATCTCTAGCCTCTTATTGGCTAACTCTCACTTCTTGCTTTAACCCATTTCTAGTAATTTGTATATTACCACGAGGTTGTGGCTTACCAGGAAATATTCTAACCAGTGTCAGTCTCAGGCAGGAGAATCATGGTGTCTGCTTCACTGCCCTTCTTCCCAGCATCCAGTTCTGTCTACTCTGGCTATCTAAATTCTGTCTTATTAAAAGGCCAAGGCAGTTTCTTTATTAACCAATGAAAGCAACACAAATACAGAAGGACCTCCTACACCACAACAGCAGAGGGATGGTTAAAGAAAATGTGATATAAATATACACAATAAAAGGTTTTTCAACACTAAAGAACAATATTGAGTTATTTTCAGGAAAACAAATGCAACTGGAGAGAATTTTATCAAGTGACTTAAACTGGTCTCAGAAACACAATTATCATATGTTTTCTCTCATTAATGGTTCCGAGATTTTATAGAGATACATATGGCCACATATGTATAACATAATGCAAAGGTAGAGGTAAATCTATCTAGAGGTTCAAATAGTACCAATATGGGGAGAAAAGAGAGAGTAGAAGGAAATGGAATATTCTCAACATACAAAAGTATATTTTGTATGTTAAGAATATACTAAATTTTTAAGTATGCAAACTTAAAATTAAATGGGTTAGAAAAAAGAAGTGTCCCAGTTTACTTGGTGGATGGACACAGGGTCACTCTAGATCTAGATGACCCGAGGCAAACCACTTAACCTCTCTGACTCATTTCCCTCATCAGAAAATTAAAGGATTAGAGTTGTCCAATCATGTCCTCCTAATCCCAAAAGGTTTATAGAAGCAAAGTCTCACTTTGAAGCCCAGGTTGGCCTTGAATTCACAATCCTCCTGCCTCAGCCTTCTAAGTTCTGCGATTTACAGACATACACCACCATGCCACGCTGGAAGTAAAATCCTCTTGTATAATCTCATCAGGTAAATATTTCTTGAGGAGGAAAATAATGCTCAAAACGTCAGAACTGCTGGTGTATAATGAAATTCCTGTGTTACCTTGGAAACATTCCTCTGAAGACTGTATACACTACACATATGCCTTGAGACAAATCTTAGGAGGTTGAGTCGCTGTGTGTGGAGCCCAGAATGAAAGCTCAGATCATTGTGCTCGCTTGTACAGGTGCACTGGTGCTACCATTAAAACAGGGAATGACTTGCTCCTGCTCCTGTCGCCACCACCACACTAATAGCACACAGACACGCTCACAGCCATGTGTGCACTCGGTCACACCTCAGCCACTCACTGCCTTGGAGAGAAGGTGCCCTCGTGGTTATTAAGGCATTTCACTAGGAACTATGAACTCACTCCCTGTGAGCCACTTTATTTTGTGTATTTTAATTACAATTTAACTGATCTCTCTGTCCCTATGTAGGAACCCAGGGAATCGCTGTCCTTGCTCATTTAGGGTGTTTCTGTTGTAGTCTATAGAGAGTCAGAACAACAGATGGCATCACCTGAAAAGCTTCCCTGTCTCCCTCTGGGCATCTACCCTCCTTCTCAGTCATGTGTTGCAGACAGCAGTTGCCAAGTCCTCCTTTTAAAACCTCTAGGGCATCCAAACACTGGATCCCACCAAATTCCAGTGGCACTTCTAGAGTCTTCATTTAGCTTCATACATATCACTTCAGTTTAGTTAGGGGCATCTTTACCAGCCGGAAGGTGATTTTTTTTTTTCTCGTTTAATTAAAGAACAAGTTGCTTCCAAAGCACTCAGAGCAAGACCGCCCCTTCCATATTCATCTCTCTCATCATTTCCCTCTCTCTCTCTCTCTCTCTCTCCTTAATGATTTTGGATTTCTTACAGCATCTAACTGCTCAGAGTGAAAAAGAGACTCTCTTAGTTAGGGTTTCTATTGCTGTGATGCAACACTGTGAACAAAAAAAAAAGCAAGCTGGGGAGGGAAAGGTTTATTGAGCCTGCACTTCCACAGTACTGTTCATCATCAAAGGATGTCAGGACAGGAACTCAAACAGGGCAGGAACCTGCATCAGGAGCTGATGGAGAGACCCTAGAGGAGAGCTGCTTACTGGCTTGCTCAGCCTGCTATTTTATAGAATGCAGAACCACCAGCCCAGGAATGGCACCACCCACAATGGACTGCGCCTTCCTCTTTCAATCACGAGTTAAGAAAATGCCCTACTGGCTTGGCTGCAGCCCAATATTCTGGAGGCATTTTCTTAATTAAGGCTTCCTCCTCTTGGATGACTTTAATTTGCATCAAGTTGACACAAATCTATCCAGCACAGTGATGAAATGACAAGGTGAACTACACATATCCCCGACTAGCCTTAAACTCACTATATAATCAAGGATGACCTGAGCTCATGGCCCTTCTGTCTCTGCCTCTGCCTCTCAAGTGCTGGGATTATGATTGAGCAACACTGTAGTCAGTTTTTGTGATAGTGGGAATCAAACCCAGGGAATCACATAGGCTAGGAAAGTACTCTACCAGTAAGCTACATCTCCGGCCTCAGAAGCATACAGCCATCTTGGAGATGATCATAAAGTGTTACTTCTAACTCGTAGGTGGGAAAAAGTTGTATCCAGTTGGTGAGATTTGACAAATACGATGAGCCAGTAACTGCGCCAGTCTAGTGGTGTGTCCTATCTTTCCTTTAAGAGTTCAAATCACTAAGAGCATTTTAGTAAAATGTATGGGGTGCAAACCACAGAAAAGTCTCAACTGAAGGTAAGCTACCAGAAGAACTTGATGAGAGGCTCTGAAAATATGCCATGGGACTCAAGGGTGACTTACTGTGCTGGTTAGCTTTCATTGATCCTGAGACCCAGCCTAGAAATCCCCTAAGAGAAGAGCCTCACATGAGGTAGTCTCTAGTTCAAACCACCTTGGACTAGCTGGCTAGCTACCTAACTGTTCATTCTAATTCCAGATTCCTCAAAAAGACATTTGAATTTCCCAACCTATATCTAATATCTTTATGACTCAATCAACTGTCAATGGTAATGAATATATACAGGTCTTGGAGGCCTATCTGGTAGGAAGAACAATTATCTGGCAAAAAGATTGTGGTAGAGAAGGTGTATCTTTCATCCTATTCTGATTAGCCTGACAAAATTCAGTAGGCCACATCTTACCCAGATCCAAAGGTTGAAAAGAACTTTCTGACTCTATGTGAGTATACACATGTGCACACATGAATATCAGAGGTCAATCAATATTGGGTGTCTTTCTCTATTATTCTCCATCTTATTTTTTGAGGCAGGGTCTCTCCTTGAGCCTGGAGCTCACCATTTCAGTAGACTCGCTGCCCGACAAGTCCTGGGGACCCTCTGGTCTCTTCCCACCCCCAATGCTGGGATTACAGATGCACATCACCTCACTGGGCTTTCCCATGGGTACTGGGAATCCAAAGCCAGGTCCTTGTGATTGTACAGCATGCTTTTTACTCACTAAGCCATCACCCAGCTCCTAGGCAAGATCTTGAAGAGAAGTATAAATATGGCTGAAATAGAATGAGAGCATCTGAGACAAACAGAATCCTCCTCTTTCAGTACAGGAAGAATATGTGCAGACAACCTAAAAGGGGCAAGCAGAGAATTTAGTGTTTTGCGAATGTCACAATATCACTCGTCACAGGGATATCAGTGGCACATCATATATACTAATACTGTTCTAGCCACTCTTCCTGCCTTCCAATACATACACCACAGGCTGGCATCAAATAAGGTGCCCTGGGAGTTAGTGTCGGTCAAACAAATATGTGGATACCAGCTCTGTTATTTTCCGTACAACCCTTAGCAAACTGCATAGGCTCATACCAAATGAAGACAATGATAACTTATAATAACATCAACATCTGAGGATTCTTAAGTGGATAAAAGGAAATAATGTGAGTTATGGAACAGTAATGTCGTGTCAGCTGGAGGAGGTATCAAGTGTGACTCTTCCCCCTTCCCTCTTTATTTGTTGACCTTTTCTCCTCTAATCATTAGCTAACTAGATGGGTTTTTTTCTTAATTTAAAAGAAGACACGAAAATAAAACTGCAGGTTTAGAGAGAGACAACTTGATTTAGCAAAGGGGTAAAGTTATTAAAATTAAAAAGGCCACCATCCCCCTGCCAAAGGAAAGACATTTCTATCATAACCACGTCCGTCAGACATATCTCTGTTTCACAGTTCACTGTCAAGAGTCCAGGCTTCAAAGCACACAGAATTGTTTTGTTTCCCAGTGACATGTGGACTGAAGTCTGTGTCCACATCTTGGCCACCTTCTGAGCACAATGTTCTCAGTTCTCTGAGGACCACATTTGTTGGGGACTAGAGGTCACAAGTCTGTGATAAGTGTAGCTAGGCAGTGGAAAGCTCAAGGAATTCCTCTCGGAAGTCCCAGCTATAGGACACCTTCTAAAAGCCTTTGGAATCGCTAAGCCCAGGATTGCCTCCCCAGGATAGTTTTCTCGTGACTGCTATTTTGACAAATGTCAACAGGTTAGAAGCACGTGGCTTTCTTGAACTGAGACTGAACTTAATCAGTACCGACGGTGTTGTTTAAGGTTGCTTAATTTTAATGCTTGTTTCAATTGAAAGAAAAGTTCAGCTTCAGTGGATTTTTTTCCAATGGATTTTTAATATTTTAGATTCAGAAGGGGTTTTTTTTCCAACATAAACATGTATTTTATTTGTTTTACAAAGGCAAAAGAATGTCCGTTGGGTGAAAAGTTGGAGATCGGGGTTAAGTCCATAAAAGCACTGCTTCCTTAGCTGTAGCATGACTGACTTCATTTCAAGCACACATCAATCCCTTTAACCTCCCTTAAGTCCCTGCTGATTTTCTAGACAGATTTACAAAACATGTCAACAAGGAAATAATGACCAACAAGTTCAGAAAAATAATCCAATTTGGGAAATGCTTTTCTCCCTCCTAGGGTTTGACAGTCTGAGCGGTGTGTTCAATATCTTCTTTGTCGAAGAAATGAAAGAGTGACTAATCCAAAACAATCCCTAATTCCCACATTTGACATAACGAATTATGTGTGCTTCCCCATAAAAATGTATTTGCGCTCCTACTGTGTGAATCTGCCAGTCTTCAGGGTATATATAAATGATGCTCAACCCATGTCCTGAGAAGCAACCATTTTATTCCTCAGTCTCTCTTGCTGCTTACTGTTCTAGAAGGCATCGTCTGCAGTGGGAGCGGCCAGGAAAGGTTATTCTATCGCTGTGGATGCTAGCAGAGGGTTATGAGAACACTTGGTAAGCTTGCACTTGTCTCTGGGATCTGCTGGAGCACTAGCCCCAGGCAAGTCATTTCCTATGGTCTGTCACAATTTCCTGATCTACACAACAGGCCTGACAGTGGTGTCAGTCTGGGCCTCACTGGCTCAACTTCTGTCCCGATTCTTTGGTTCTTTGACAGAGATTTCTATCCCAAACTTATTTCACCTCACCTGACGGTGTGACTTGGCCTCCTTTTTATGTTTTCTGCAAAGAATGTAGCCTCAGTGTCCACCACATTCTTTCTTTCCTTCTTTGTTGTCACCAGAAAATGCAGAGAAAAACGGTAGAATTCGCTATTGTCTGAACCGTAATGAAAAGAAAGAAGCCTGTAAACTTAGAAGTGACAGCACGCTTTTCTAGTTCAGCATTAAGTTGATGGACACCAAAGAGTCACAGTTTGCCTGTTTGCTTGGCAAAGAACTAGTTGACTAAAGAAAGTGCCCGGGGTATAATTATGTACTCTGAGCATCCCCCTAACCCAGGAGCTGGTATTCTCGTGTCTGGAGAACCTGGTATTGGAAACTGAAGTGAGTGTGATGTGCCTGCCTGCATACATATGTTTATGCTTGCAGACTTGAAGCAGATGTGGGGGAAAGAGCTGGATAAGACGTTTGGGGATATGAGAAGTGAGGGTGTGCTGCTCTATTGGGTAAATAGTCCAATATAGGCATCCCTAAGAAGAGACCCCTTGGCCATAACATTAAAAGATGTGGTATAGCTGACCATGAGAGCTGGTTGGAGAATAGAATTACCTCATATGGAGAAGCTAATGCAAGGCTTAAATATGGAGTTGAGTGTACCAGGTGTGCTCAAAGCACTCAGGAGAACTGAAAATGGAATGGCAAGAGATCTAAGAAGTGGAAGCAGCAGGCTTGGACGGGGAAAGATCGGGCAGTTCCTGGGCCAGTATCTGGAGTCATGTTTTCTCTCTGGTAGAATGAGACGGTTTGAGCAGGGGTATGGAAAGATCGGGCAGGTTCCTGGGCCGGTATCTGGAGTCATGTTTTCTCTCTGGTAGGATGAGACGGTTTGAGCAGGGGTATGACATAGTCTGGCAATCCTGCTTCTTCCTAAACTGTAAGCGGTGCCCTCTCCCTGCAGGGTTTTTCCCTGGTCTTTTTCTAACTGACAGCTCACTGTTGAGATCAGAGCTGAGCTTGTCTTATCCACCCAGTCACTCTCCACTGCGTAACCTTGTTTTAATGACCTGCTCACCCTTGATCACAAGCTAGTCACTCTTCTTGTCTGCGTACCCATTCGCTTAGATATTTTTCTATTTCCCTTCATAGATCTATTAATTTCTGTCTTGTTACATAAGGAAAGTACATAGTGATTCCTTTCCAAAGAAATGTGGATAGAAAAGAAAACCGTGACTTTATGGAAGATCTGGCAAACCCTCCCTGGCCTAAGTGGCCAAGGCGGAGACCCCAGAGATGGAACGATTCTGCTAAGATGTGACGGGAAGGGAACTCTGCCTTTATGATATGCATCACAAGCCCACAGGCCCAGCGTGATCGGGAAGTAGCATCAGAAAAGCACACTTACTGAGGAACATTCTGTGTGACTGATAAAACCCTCCAAACATCTTAAGTTTATGAAAAAGGAGAGAAGGTTGATGACCTGTCACAGATCGTCGGAGATGGAGGAGAGATGGGAACTAAATAAACGTGACACACTGTAGTAGATCTTGCAGCAGGAAAAGGACGGGATAGAGACACTGTCTAATTATGATGTCTAGTTAACAGGGTAGTACTAATATTAATTAAATAACCTCAACAAAAATATCACAAGGTAATTTAAGCTATTAAACATTAGAAGACAATGAATCAATGCTACACCCAGCTCCCCATGATACCTTAACAACTATAAATGTAAAATTATTTCAAAATAAAAACAATGGTGACTGGAGAGAGGGTTAAGCAGGTTCAGAGCGCTGATTGCTCCTCTAGCGGACTCAAATTTGATTCTCAGCACCCACATGGCAGCTCACAGCCATCTGCAACTCCAATTCCAGGGCATCTGATACCCTCTTCTGGCCTCCTCTCACACAGTGCCCACATGTTGTGCACAGATGTGCAGGAAAAACATTCATACATATAAAATAATAAATTAATTTTATTTTAAATGGGGTTTTTTGAGAGGGATGTTAAGGCATTGTCTTATTTTTTCCCTCTGTTTCTCTAGTGTTCAGCATGGTAATAGTGGTTTAATAAATATTCAATAAATAAATGGGGTGGATTCTCAGTAAACTCAATAATGGCATCTTAAAAAAAATAAATGAAGCAATTAAAGCACTTTGCCAAGTGCAAAGTACTTTGCAAGTAGCTATTTACAAATACAAGGGAGTGTCATTATTATCCCATATTTTTAATGGGGAAGAACTGCCCACTGCCAGAGGCGCAGCTTCAAAAAGTAACAGCTCAGCCCAGGGCCAGGATAAACCACTGCTTCTGAGGAAACCATTTCTGAGTGTCACTGGCCTGCACCACCATCTAGTTATAAAGACTTTATGAATGACAAAAGAAACTTCATGGAAATGTTTTTCTTAATCATCATCACCACCTTGGTGACATTTATAAATCTGGTTTCATTAAAAATTTGAGTGGTACCTCTCCTACTCTGAAAACAGCTACCAGAGATGAAGGGAGACCTTTCTTCCAGAAGAGCCAAAAGTGAAAACATGAATTTACACCTCTCCCCTTTGCTCTTCCCCTCCACCTAAATGCCACTGCTCAAGGAGAAGTGTTCTTAGGACGCTCTGGTGGGAAAGAGTCCATTGCAAGGAAAAGTGGGCAGGGACAGCCAATGGCTGGAGAGGGATACATCACAAAACCTCCCACAGCCCTCACCCCGCCGGCACTACCACTTCCGTTCCCAGGCAGGGTTAACGACTCCTTAGGACTTCCATAGAGCATGTCCATGTGTTTTTATTGAACATCGTTTTTTTTTTTTTTTACATCTTAAGGTGTCTTCCATCCTTGAGATTGTCCCAGATTTCTCTCTCTAGTAAAGAACACTATATTGAACAGAAGACAGAGACTCTATAATTAGTGACTTCATTAATAAATGCACTAGTAAATAAGTATAGTAATAATGACTGGGAGCAAGCTCTAGACTAAAGAGGACTGTGGGTGTCTGTCTTCTCCTCAGTCTTGAGGAAGACGCGTGCAGCATGGATGGGGAGATAAACAGCACATAGACACTGCAAGGAAAACCAATTCTGGCTCGGGAAGCAGATTTATTCTCTCTGAGGAGAGGAATAAAAACCCAAACTCATCTCTCACCTCTCAGCCAGCAGGTGGTTCCTGGGCACTCCCATGTGTCCAATTCACATCCTGAGGATGTGTGGGAGCACCCAGGAGGGCTGTGCTGTTGGCCTCACTGGGCAGAGGTTACCAGGGAAGCTCTCCCTCGCCTTGTTGATATGCTGGGCAGCCGCCTATGCCCCACTCCCTGAAGAGCACGGCTCATGCCAATGAAACCTTGACATTTACCGACAGCAGAAAAGAGGAAGATCCGTATTTTGTGAAACCCTGAGCCAGAGCGACAGGGAGACCAAGAAATCAAACGGACTTACATTGCCTTTCTTGTGTGGGTGGTTCAGAAACGATTTTCAAAGGAGATCTGATATGTTCGTGACTCTTTGGTCTCTCCATGGGAGAGGAAAGAGGGTCACGCTAGCTAATCATACCAACGTCTGTCCTGTCTCACCCTGAAGCCACTGGTCCCCTGAGATCTCTAACAGAGGGAGTGTCTAATTTTGCCACTTGCTACTGCTAGGGTCATGAACTTCATCCATTTGAGTGGCTGCCTGACCGTTGGTAGCTTGATGTGTTAATCTGCTTTGCAACTAAGATGGTGGTGGGCTTGGCTCGTTAGAAGACCGATTGGCAACCCTGCTTCTGGGCTTGAGGTGCAACTGCACCTGAGTGTGGGAATGTGTGGCAAAACAGCTAATTCTGTGACCCTAAAGTATAAGAGACAGAGGGGCGGGGAGGCTGTCCCTGGGACTTGCTAAGTGGGGGCTAAGCCTTTAACATTGGGCCTGTAGGGGGCACTCTAAATACAAACTGAAACAAATTCTTTTCCTGCTTGTTTATCAAGAGGGCTAGAGATGGTGACTATTGATGCTTAAAGAAGCTCCCACGGGAGTGGGCGGTTGATCAACATTCAAGTGAAAATACTTAGCATCATCGTTAGCCATTCCTTAGGATAGCCCAGGTATTAAAAATCTTGGATCAATGGAGTAAAGCCAATGTTTATGTTAGATCAGGCAAGAGAAAAAAGCATCTGGACAGTGTCTATTGCTTCCTAATTATTCTGGGCATGGTATACTGTTTAGTTCTGTCTTTGAAATCATCGCATGAAGACACACTTTTATTAGTAGTCTTGGGATTATTGAATGTTTTCCAACATCAGCAAATTATCTAAACACTAGCTGAGTATCTACAATTTAATCCAGTTATGATACCATGTACCCTAGAACCGACATCAGAGCCTACAAATAAAATCTCAGTCCCATTATCGTCTGCCTGTACTTTAGTCGCCAATCATAATTCTGTGCTATCCTTATTCGGTAGGCCTGTCCTCTTTATTACAGCTTCACAGGGAGACCAGAAGGTGCAAACACAATTCCCTGAGCCTTGGAGGCTTGTGGACAGCAGAAGCACACAGGAGGCTTAAGATAGGAATCTCACAAAAGAGATGGCGTTCCCATGGATGTTCAGGGACAGGCATGGTTTGCATCCTCTCTCCAGTCAGGCCCTAACAGTTGTGTTTTCACTGGTCAAATCTGCATTGCTTTAGAGAGCAAGTAATTTGGATTTTAGGGTTTTTGTTTTTTGTTTGGATTTTTTTTTTGGCTTTGTGCAGACATCATAATAATATTTTGAGAAAACAAAATGGAAAGAAAAATTTACCCACAATCCTCCAGCTCCACAAATCCAATTGTGTTTTATCTCCCAAGTTCAGCTGAAAGGTACTTTAAGCAAAGGCCGCAGTGAATAATGACACTTCATTCAGAGGCATTTGGACTTCCTTTACCTCATCCATAGGATGAGAATACTGACCCACTCGGTACCTTTGTTGGTGGCTGGCCAATGTTTACAGAGAAAAAAATGTCTTCCAAACACTCACATTATTTAACACTACATAGCCCAGCTTGAACCCCCTCGTTGTGCATGTGTGAAACAACTTCCTTAAGTAGAAAATAAGAGTAAAAACCACTTGATCTTAGCAGAGTCCTGGGCAAAGATTTCATTGATTAGGCAATTCTTTTACATAGTCTGTTAATTAACTAGAAAGTGTATGCCTGCCACCCTGCGAGGACAGCTACATGACCACCCTACAAGGAGACTCCTCTGGCCATTACGGGTGGCTCTTCAAAATCTCTCACACTCTCTGTTTCTCTCATTCCTTGCCAGCCTCCTCCCAAATTCCCCACAGTCTCCCCCTCCATCAGGCCTGCCTGTTGCCGCCATTCTGCCCCAGGCCCACACAGCCCTGCAGGGCTATGGGCATCCAGGACTCAGGGCAAAGACGTCAGAGCCATTGGCTTCCCTCACAGGTGCCCAGGGCGATGCCACGCATGCTGTGGACACCCAGTTAGCACAAGCCGACTGGCTGCAGCAGTGCCCAGCTAATGAGTGCCAGGCTTTTTATCTGCGCTCAGAAATAGGAGGACAGATGGAGAAGAGGGCAGAGGGGGGAAAACAGCTTCACAAGGAGGCCCAGCCAGCGCTGCACCAGCACGCTCGTCAGGCTTAAAGGATTCTGGTTTCAGAGAAGATAAAAGGGTCAGCAAGAACCCTATATGAATGGCAAGTATGTTATAAAAAGATTCTAGTCTGATCCTGTTTTCCTTGCATCAAAGGAAAGATGAACTGACTGGGTTTCAAAAAAACTTCTCCAATGACCTAAAAGAAAATACGCACATTCGTAATTCTTTGACATTACAAGACATTACTTCCTTAAACTTTGTGTCTTTTCTGTAGATGAATGTAGAATCACTCGATGGACAGCATGCCCAGTCCCTGCATGGTACCGAGTGGCATGCCTATCCTACACCACATCTCAGGCACCAAGAGCACTCATTAGCTGAGTATGTCCTCACAGAGAATGCATCCTGTTCTGGAAACTCTCGACTTCGGTATTATAACTCGCTTCCAGATTCAGTCTCATCCTTTGGACTTAACATTCGGTACTCAAGCTTCTTCTCCAAACTTGAGGCTCTCTTCTAAAGCTCAGGTCTCATCCTCTAGGTGTGCTAAGCCAACCTGATTAGCTACATGCCCACGTTTGACTGGCTCCTGGCATTGTTTGCCTATGCTATCTATTTGATCATTCTCTCATTCACCCCAGTCCTATGAGTGGGGACCCTTAGAAGGCTCATTGATAAAACTGAATAAATGTTGGTATTCTAAATGCATCTTCCAAATCAATCAAGTATTCTTGTCTATCTATACAGAAGGAGAAAGAACTTTATGAGAAGCTTTTATTTCCTAGATGGCAATATTGAGGGGAAGAAGGGATAGGTATCAGATTTGTTAAGACAAGGATCTACCTTTAAGAACTAAGTAGTGTAGCCAAAGGAGAAAGGGCCAAACAAAGAGTAAAGGAAAATAAGTTCAGATCCCAACCCTACCAATGACCATGAGGCCTTGGGCAAGTCACTTGCTGACCTAGGCTGCATTTTCCATTCATAAAGTGAAAAGGTTGCATGACATGATCTTCAAAATGCCCTCCAGGTTTAATATACTTTGATTCTTTTATTACAAGTCTGGCTTTCTGAGATTCCATTTTCTCATTTGGAAAATAATGATAATATGTCTAGTCCAAATTTCTCTCAGGGCTATTGTAAGTGTCAAATAAGAAAATGCATGAAAGTCCAGGGCACATTGTTAATTTGGGTGAGCGGGCAGGGAATAGGAAGGCCCTGAAGCCATCATGCAACCCACTACTTAGTGGGGTTCCTTGTATGAGCTGAAATGCACCCCTCTTTCTCATTTGTCCAATTAAAGAATATTTTCAATGCATACAAAGTAGATTCCTAGAGTCATAGGAAGCCAGCATTTGTCATGATGAAAAGATACTCATTATAAGTAAAATGTGGGCTGGGGAAATAGGGGTGTTGGTAACGTGCTTGCTTTACAAACACCAGGACTGACTGGAGTTTAATCCATACACGCTGTGTGTGTGTGTGTGTGTGTGTGTTGCACCCTTGTAACCCCAGCACTGGGAAGATGGGAACAGAAGAATCCTAGTCTACTAACCTACTTGGTGAGTTCCAAGGTTTTTCCCAGGTCTCCATCTGCACATGTATAGACATGCATACATATACCCACTCACTCATGGAAACACACACAAGAAAAGCCACATACTGTCCTAGTTTGTTATTTGTTGCTATGACAAAACACTAACTTAAAATAATGGCGCGGGGGGGGGGGAGTTATTAGTCAGGAACTCAAAGGCAGGAGGAGCTTGAAGCAGAAACTATGAAGCAATGCTGCTTAATGACTTACTTCCCATGTGTTCAGCCAGATTTCTTTTTTTTAATTTATTTATTTATTAAAGATTTCTGTCTCCTCCCCACCACCGCCTCCCATTTCCCTCCCCCTCCCCCAATCAATTCCCCCTCTCTCATCACCCTGAAGAGCAGTCAGGGTTCCCTGCCCTGTGGGGAGTCCAAGGACCTCCCACCTCCTTCCAAGTCTAGTAAGGTGAACATCCAAACAGCCTAGGTTCCCACAAAGCCAGTACGTGCAGTAGGATCAAAACCCAGTGCCATTGTTCTTGAGTTCTCAGTAGTCCTCATTGTCTGCTATGTTCAGCGAGTCCGGTTTTATCCCAGGCTTTTTCAGACCCAGGCCAGCTGGCCTTGGTGAGTTCCTGATAGAACATCTCCATTGTCTCAGTGTGTGGGTGCACCCCTCGCGGTCTTGAGTTCCTTGCTCGTGCTCTCTCTCCTTCTGCTCCTGATTTGGGGTTTCAGTCCGGTGCTCCAATGTGGAACTCTGTCTCTGTCTCCTTTCATCGCCTGATGAAGGTTAATATCCAGGAGGATGACTATATGTTTTTCTTTGGGTTCACCTTCTTATTTAGCTTCTCTAGGATCACGAATTATAGGCTCAATGTCCTTTATTTATGGCTAGAAACCAATTATGAGTGAGTACATCCTATGTTCCTCTTTTTGGGTCTGGCTTACCTCACTCAGGATAGTGTTTTCTATTTCCGTCCATTTGCATGCAAAATTCAAGAAGTCATTGTTTTTTACTGCTGAGTAGTACTCTAATACGTATATATAAATCAAAATCAGCTACCTAGGGGAAGCACCATGTGCAGTGAGATAGACCCTCCCACATTAATCATCAATCAAGACAATGAATCTCATACATACCCAGAAGTCAATATAATGGAGGCAATTCTTCCATTGAGGCTCCTTTTCCCACGTGTATCAAGTTAACAACTAAGATTAACCACACATGTACCCATGGCCATGATGTTGGAGAAAATTCTTGAACCAATAAAATAAAGCCAATGTATATGTTAGTTAGGGTAATAGAAAACAGCATTCAGGTAGTGGCTATTGCTTCCTAATTGCTTTGGGTATGTTAATACTGTTTAGTTCTGTCTTTGAAATCATGGCATGAAGACACACGTTTATTAGTAGTATTGGGATTGTTGAATGTTTCCCAACATCAACTAATTCTCCAAACACTAACTGAGTGTCTACAGTTTAATTTAATTATGACACCACATACCTGGAGCTGACCTCAGAGGCTACAATTAAGGACTCAATCCCATTACCGTCTGTACTCTAGTGGTCAACCAAAATTCTGGGCTATCCTGACTTCCAAATGATGAACTGTAAATTCCTGCTTGATCTGGCAGTTAGTTGAAATGGCTCACAAAACTCAGAGAAACACTTAGCTTACACTGGCCACTTGTCACAACTAAGGAACACCCAGCTAAAATGTATACACAGAGCAAGTTACGGTAACGCTGAGGGATTCCAGGCTCCTTATGAGGAGACCACCTTCTTAGTACTCTGAAGAGTTCACCCACACAGGAGGTCATAAAACCTCATTGCTTAAGACTTTTTATAAGGTTTCTATCTTCAGGTCTCAGGTCAGCGAATGAGAATGCAAGTTTCAACCCTCCCCAGAGTTGGTTTTTCTGGTGCCCTGACACTACAAACCCCACTCTTAACTTATCTCATGGGCATAAGCTCACATGGGGTCCAAAAGGCTCCTTGTGAACACCAAGTCACTCAGGAGGGACTGCTACCTCCAGTTTCTCTGCTATACTAAGAAAGAAGTACATAAGACTGCCTTGCTCTGGTAAGTTTCCAAAGATGGAAGCAGTCTATCGCTTAGATTACTCAAATAACACTGTAATTCATTTTACCTAGTCCTGTTGATTCAGGATATCTCTAAACTATAGAATAACAGCTGGTAACACAAGCTTATAACCTCAGCCCTTAGGAGGAAGGGGTAGGAAGATCATAAGATTGAGGCTAGCTTAAGCTTGTACATGCAAGGCTAGCCTGAAATACCTAATCAGGCTGTCTCCAAATCAGGTTAACTGCCTATAAGTTCTCAAGATTTAACGGGACCTCAGAGTCCTTTCTGTAACAGGATGTCTATGGGCCCTGTTTTGTGCAGCTCTTGTGCAGGTAATCACAGTAAGATTAAGAGGTCCAGGGCCATGATATTCCTATAAAACAGAGTTCCACAACACTCCACTCATGATCTTACTTTTAAACACCCCACCCTACCTGAGAGCCTATAGGAAGTTCATAGTTGCTAAAGAAGGGAATACATTTTCTCCAGTGGTATAGATACTAGTGAGGTGTCCATGTTTCTGTAAATAATCTCTCACCCATGCTCTGAAAAATAAGCCTAATGGAAGGCACTGGGTTACCAAAAATCATCATGAAAGTAGGAAGGGGAGGAACTGGAAAGAGGAAGGAGATGGGGCAAGTGGGAAGGGGACAAAAGACAGTAACAGAGGGTGGATGTGATCAAAATACATTATCTACAAATATGAAAGTGACATAACAAAATCCATCAATATGTATAATTAATACATGGTAGTAAAACATTTAAAAGATATAATATATATATACTAGAAATTCCAAAAGTTTTAAGAGTTAAACACCAAGTACCAGGGTCATAGCTCAAATATATTTCCTATTGTTCTGAAATGAACGTCTGCTACCGTCCAGATCTAAGAACCACATTCTTTCCTATCTTCTCTCAGAGCCCACCACAGTGCGTATTTAAAAGGCTGGGAAACCTAGGTCCATTGCCAACTGTACATACTTAACTCCTTAAATCCCTTAAACATAGGGTTGAGGCACTGTGAGCGCAACTGGGACTTGCTCCCTCTTGAACAGGGGTAGCTCTCCTCCCTCCATGTTTGCAAACATGCAAGAAATACGCCTAAGACTGACTGTGCCCCACACCTACACTTGGTGCCCGAGATACAAGAGTAAACACAGCGTGGACCTGGCCTTGCATCCTTGATGACTCAGCTCTCTAGTCAAATTTGCAGCAATAGCCTGAGTTTAAGTGGTGCCTGGGTTAGGTGGCGAGTGGTAATACCATTGCGCAAGTCTTGTGAGGACAGATTCAAAGGGACAGAGGGGGAGCCATCTGAGAGTTTAAAAATTTATGCCCACATACATCAGTTTGCAAGCGATGGCATGCATCATTTATGTAGGGGTTTTGGTGGCATTTGTTTTATTCAAAGTCCATTTATCCTGAACTTTTACCAGTGTAGTGTGAGCCTTTACAAATCATCAAATCCATCTTCTCTGTAGTGGAATCTGATATGCATGCTGATGTGTGGAAATCATAGGGGTCTCTACTAACCTGCCTGCATGCGACCCTCTCAAATATCTGAAGAAAGTCCAACATTGTAAGATGACCCAAAGAGCCCCAGAAGGAGGAAGCAAATTCTTTTCTTTAGTTGAATCACCATGTGTAGCCCTTCTTCTAGGATGCCCTATTTGAGTTTTATATACTTTTGGGAGAAAGTAGATATTGTCCTCATCCAAAGGGATGGCAGTGAGAGGACCTCTAACTTACCAAAGATTATATAACTTGCTGATTTATAGAACCAGAGAGCAGTCCAAATTTCCTCTGATTATAAAATCCGATTACCCCGTATGGAGCCCTGCCTCCCTGAGGCCAAGATGGTAACAAAGAATATCAGGCCCTGCCTCTGAAACTCACGAAATTCCAGAAATACATTTTGTGGAGGCCTCCTGCTGATGCTAGTGCTCAAATAAGCCCAAGTGTCTGATGCCTTCTCTCCTCCTCCTGATCGTGCCTGGATCCAGTCCTTTAACTGAAGATAACAGCAACACCGTTCATCGTCCTTCCAAGAGTGTGAGAGGAAGTCATCTTCAGAAGCAGTACCCAGTTCTCCAGGAATGCTAAAACAGGGAGACACCCCATTAAGAAATCAGCCCCACTTGATAAGTGAAGTCTTTGCATCCTCATTAGTTAGAATCTAGCCTCTGAGTTCTTGTTCAGCTAAGTCTCAGTGATGCCCGCCTCTTCGGAGCCCACACACAGCCACCCAGCATGAGCGGAAAGAGCAAGTCCCTGGTGATCGTGACAGATCTCCAGGCAGTTGGAACACTGACACACGGAGGAGGAGCTCAGCTCTGTGCCACGTCCAGACAAATCCACTCTCTCCCCCTTCGTCATTCGTGACGGATTACTTTGTATGGCCAGCACAGTGCAGAGCAGTTACTCCCATGCTGCGAGATGTCATGTAGTAAGCCCCTTGTACTGCCCACATGTTTGTATATACAGCTCATGATGCCCCTGGCTAAGAGTTCAGAGCCTGACCTGCACACTGTGTTGGGACTGGCACACGACTTAGTCTCACTAGGTCTCCTTGCTTTATGGAGCAGCCTCATTCCTGGAAGTACATCCTGCAGATCAATACCAATCCATGGAGCCTTTCAACAGCACAACCCCAGTGCGAGAGCGCCTTCTCTTTACAAAGTAAACCTTCATTCTTACAGGCATCTAATCTTGTAGCTTTAAGTGACTATTTCTGCACTGCGGTCTCTCTGCAAAAGAAAAGCATCTCACAAGAAGGGGAAAAAAAAGCCAAATTACTAAGCATGTGTATGCGCTGTATTTTCTGATTCTCACAAGGACCCTACGAAGTTGTGTTGTCTCTGTTTTAAAGTTCAGGTGGATGAGAGGAAAAGCTTCATACTTAAAGAGAAGCTAGACTAAGGCTCCAAGCCAGACCTTCTGCCAAAACTCAACCTCAAGTAAAATTCTCCAAACGGTGTTGGTAACACATTTGGAAGGGGCATGAAAAGTGCTCTGTACCCAGCTAACACAATATGAGACCTGCTTACTAACAATTAAACATATGATGCATGCTGGTTTTTTTTTTTTTTCAACTTGACAAAAGCTAAGGTTGTCTGGAAAGAGGGAACCTCAATTGAGAAAATACCTTCATCAGATTGGCCTGTAGGCAAGCCTGTGGGGTTATTTATTTGCTTAATGATTGTTGTGGGGAGGGCTCATCCCACTCTGGACTGGTCCTAGGTTGAACTAGAAAGAAGGCTGAGGGCCTGGAAGAATGGTTCAGTGGTTAAGAGCACTAGGTTCCTTTCAGAGGACCTGGGTTTGATTCCCAGCACCTACATAGCAGCTCATTAGCCATCTGTCTGTAACTCCAGCTGCAGGGAATCTGAAGTCATCTTATGACCTCCACGGGCACTGTATATACATAGTATACCGATCTACATACAGGCAAAATATCCATATGTGTTAAAATATTTTAATAAAATAAAATGGTTTTTCAAAAGAAAAAGGAAGCAGACTAAGCAAGCCATGGAGAACAGGCCAGTAAGCAGTGCTCCTCTGTGGTCTCTGATCTAGTTCCTGCTTCTAGGTTCCCGACTTCCCTCAATGACAAACTGTGCTGTGGAGGTGCATGCCAAAATATACCCTTCCTCCCCCCAATTTACTTTTGGTCGTGGTGTTTTATCCCAGCACTTAGTCGGGGGTTGACTTCCTTGTTAATATATAAGCCAAGCAGGAACTGGATCCTAGGGATGCACAAACTGCAAACCAACTTCATTCATCACAGGCAAATGTGGTCCCTGACCTTGCCTAGGACCTCTCCATAATCTCAATGAGGCAAGACTTCCTTTTCATAGAACTCGGGCCCCTGCCCTGAACCAAGTGGATCCCTGCTGTGATTTTGGTCACAGCATAACTGCCCTTTTCCTGGAAGCCTGCTGTATGATAAGAGCAAACCAGGGCTTCTTTTCTAGTCTGGGGTGGGATATATAATGCCTCCTCCAGGGCTCAGATATCTGCAGCTTGAATAGAGAGCTTTGCTTGTACACAGATGCCTGCCCTGTCTTCACTCTACCCTCTCTGAGAACGTATTCTCACTAGTTTTCTTGACCTGGACAAATCTCAGGGTTTGTGTAAAGAGAACCTAACTGAAGATATCTGACCTGTCTTTATTCTATATATCAGATACCCCAAAAAGGCATCTATATCATGATTTCACTCATTCAGAATCTATCTGCTAAAGTTAAAAGCCACAAGATCTCTTTGTGTTTCTACTGTGTGTGTTGACATTTGAAGATAAGGAAACTGATCTCTTAAAATATTCAGGACTGTTAAAACATACACAGTCATTGCCAGTTTCCCAACTGTCCATCTTTGAGTTTAGGGAGGACATCCCATCTGCTAATAGGAATCGCAAGCTTTTGCTTTTGAGTTACAGTGTTAGCCTACGTGTGAGTGAGCTACATTGAAAACCAACACGCCGCCCGCCCAATCATTTTCACAGAGCCTTTGGTAAGGCTGATGTTGGGCTTCTCAGATAATTATCTGGTTTTGTTTTTTGTTTTTTTTTTCTTTTTAAGCTCCAAGCATCCTTTCATACGCTGAGATTTCTGTTTGTGAGTTTAGCTTCAAGTCTACCGAACCATTTAATTAACTTAAGTGTTTAAACTTCTAGAGGTGTTGATTGAGTCTAATCAGTATTTTCGGCTTCTCTAATTGAAGGCTTCCTCTCTTGGACCATTGTCAGTGAAGCAAGAAATATTTGTTCAAATAAAAAGCAAAATATTGTTTAGTCTTCGGCGTAATCTAACACAAATTTACTTGGGCCCATAATTGCATGAACTTGGGGGAGGCCAGAATGGAACCAATTTCTCTGCTTCCTTTGAAGACTGAGAGGCAGCCCCAGGAAGAGAGCAACCCCTAACAACCTCTCGCTTCCCTAGGACTTGGGCTCCCAGCCAAGCTGCTTTCAGGCCTGGTAGTTCTCACTCTTTCAGGGAAATTCAGCTTTAGGGGCGTGTTTCCCGGGGACATTTGCCACCTAGAGAAAATGATTTTTATCTTTTAACTGCTCTTAGCCTAGAAAAACTAAATAGCCCTCCACCTTCACACCACTTTGCATGTGAAGTTGGCACATGCAAATCTCACCCCTAGAGTAAATCCATCCTTTGAGCAGGTCTGTCTGCTGGCAATGAGGATGGAGGCGGGGCTCCCAAGGTCCAGATGTTCAGCCTCCCTGGAGTTATTCTGTGTTTATTTACCCTTTAAAGTTTCAGGGGAGGAGACCCAGTGTAGCAGCAGCTCAGGAAGCCTCTGGGTCCTGGAGGCACTTGAGGAGTAGCGGTGAACCCACTCCCTGCCTAGGATTCTAAAAACTGGGTTTCCTACTGCCTTCAAAAAGGTTTCCTGGCAATCTGATCTTGGTCTCTCCTGAGACAGTTCTGTTCTAGTTGACTTCATTGGGCACAAAATAATGTATTATGGATATTGCGTTTTTTCTGCTAAGAAAATGTCAGCTTCTAAACTAGATCAAACCGCCCTCCAGTTCCTTGGTGCTGGCTCATTTGAATTATTGAACTTCTCTCCCTGGAAAGCACGCTCGGTGCTGTTTGCTGAGACGCTGGCAGTCTTAACACAGTTTGGAAACTTTTCGGAGATTGATCACCCCAGGAAAACAGGCAGCTGATCACCAGAAGAATTCCGCAATTGAGATTAGTTTGCTATGAGATGACATGGACAAATTGGGATAGATTGGGGAGGGGGACTTCTTCCTGCATGCCACCCACCCAGCCTCCCCAGCTGCCGCTGAGACAATGCCTCTGCATGCAGCTGTATGCCTCTGCTTATCCTCCATTCAATCCTACAGCTCACCACAGCCAGTTCTATCTTTGCCTCCTCCAAATCTCTCTATTTGCTTCAGCTATTCCCTCGCAGCCACATCCTCTTTCTTTCGTCTCTGGGACCAACCTGAGCTTTTCCCTCCCATCAGTTCTCTGCAATTCCTGCCTTATCTAGTAACTTCTTCTAGCCCCTTGCAAATTCAGTGGTTTGCAACCCTGAGCGCTTATCAGAATAATCTTAGACTTTATGAGTAGATGGAGTAAATTACAACCTCAGGAGGTGGAGTCCACTATCAGTTCTGATTGAAAGATCCCAGGTGGTGTTAAGGCATTTTAAACGTTGTGAACCATCACCTTTATGCAGCTGAGCTCCCCATCTGTTGAAATCTCAAACCCAGCATCCTTTTCCAGAGAGGCAATTCCTGACCAGTCCATCCAAAGCAGTCTGAACTCTGTCCTCTAAAATGCTGCATTCCTTGCTGATCTCATTACCTCCATAAATCTCATCACTGCCTAAAATGATCTTCTCTAACCTTTATTTATTAGATTATTACTGTCTTCCCCAGTATAATTCAAGCTTTATGAGATCAAGGATCTTGGCCATCCTGTTGACTTCTCCATCACAGCATGTACATGACACATAATAATTGCTCAAAAGATAGTTGATGGATGAGAAAATGAGTAAATGAATGAATAAATAAATGGGCATTTGAGTGAATGAACTTCTGTCCTTAGAGTCTGAGTTATGATTTTTGATAGTGTACTCAACTTCCTGAGAGACTCCACTCTCATCACAGCTGAGGAAAAAACACTCATTCTGCAGACAGCCATCAGTTTCTACTTCTTGTTTCTCAATAGAAATATATATATATATAAAACAGCAGCAAATCTACATGATCACTCACTCTCACAAGTTGCTTATTGATACTGAGAATTTTATGAAATTCTAGATTTTTTTCTATGATCTGTTTTTCATACACCCCACCAGATACATACCCTCGGGTCCACAAACCAACATTTTGCTGCGCAGTACTTCCATGCTTCATCGTGATGGTCAGCGTTCTTCTCTCCCCTCCCTTCTATTCTCCTTTCTATTATGCCACAGAGAAATACTTTGTTTTTTAAGGACCAATGTTCTGTATATTCTGATGGAAAGAACTTAAAATAATATGGAGAGAGGGTCTGGAGAGATGGCCCACTGGTTAAGAGGACTGCCTGATCTTCCAGAAGACCTATGTTCAATTCCCAGCACCCACTTGGTGTCTCACACCATCTGTAACTCTACTCCTGATGGCATCTTCTGGCCTCTGCAGACACTGGGCACAAACATGGTACACAAAAATGCGTGCAGACAAATACCCATATACATAACATTTAAAAATGAAAAGAGAAAATAAAAGAGCATAGAGATATGGAGCCTTTAGGGATCCTCCTCTACCTTCACTGGGGTCATCTTTTGCTTACCTCTTCCTTCAACTCTTTTCCGTGTCAATGTCAGATATCCTTGCTTCCATGGGTCTTATTCTAGAGAAGTCTTCATCACACCAAGCAGGTCATCTTTTTTGACCAGCATGTATCTCAACATGAAAAAGCTAAATGAGCTCTCCTGGCATGCGCACCACTGATGTCCTTTTCCTTGGAGCTCTTAGGAGGTGTCCCACCAACACCAAAACACTATACTCCAAACCAGAAGGGGATGCAGCCTCACATCAGACTATCCAGTCTTCCAAAAGGGAGTGTCTTTTTCTAGTTAAGGATAAGAATATGAGAAACACATTGTCCTCGTTACTTTTCTATTGTTGTGAGGGAGTGAGTCACGACCATCATGGCGGGAGCATGGCAGCAGGTAGGCAGGCATGGCGTGGAGAAGTTGTTGAGAGCTCACATCTTGAACTATAGGCAGGAGGCAGAGATACAGAAACACTGGGAATGGTGTAAGTCTCTTGAAACCTCAAATCTCACCCCCCCCCATGACATACCTCCTCCAATAAGGCCACGACTCCAATCCTTTACAAACAGTTCCACCAAGTAGGGACCAAACATCTGAGCCTGTGGGGGACATTCTCATTCAAACCACCACACATATTTATCTACTTTTCAGTCCAGTCAGCCTAATACCTGGTGGCCATGATGGAGAGCAGCAACTTGTGCTGCCTTCTTATTGGCCTTGAGTATTTATATACATCAGTGAATATGTTTCTGTTGTATGAAACCGAAACTAAGTCCTGTGACTGGGGGAGCTAATTTACCTTAAGGAAGTAGGAGGCTGAATATTTATCCCATCTTAGAGTCTGACTCATACTCTACCATAATGCAAATATATCCCAATGCCTGAAGCTTAAGCAGGCATCAAGGATATCTAAGGTCACAGAAGGACTCTGCAGCCCAACAGATTCCCTTCTAAACTGAAAGCTTAGAGAGTCTGGTTTATGCAAACCCATCATCCAGACAATTCCTAAGTACCTGTATGTATATATATGGGATTACAATAGGATTTCATCCTGATGAGTTTATTATCAGTTGGAATTATTCTGAGTTGAAAATGCCTTTCATTTCCTACCCTTAACCTACTGAACAGCATCACTTATATTGACCTACCTTAAACAGGCTCAGAACAGTCAGACAAAATCAACCAATGATTGATCACAGAGTATCTCAGGAAATTTTCTCACACTGTACTGAAAAGGATAGGAAGAATGGTTGCTTTTGTATACTTATATGGCATCGTGAACTCCAAAAGTTATGCACTGAGCCATCATATATATAAGAACATTTGTACACAGAAGGTATCCATGTCTTGAGGAGTATGATGTCCATTCTTACATTCATTTAAGTATTCAGTAAATAATTGGTATGTTTTGTCTTTGAAAAGAAAATCATTGAGTATGTCCCAGTATTTGCTGGAAATTACACCATTAAATAAAGCATCTGGGGAAGGCCTTGCTGAGAATGAGGCAAGCAAATAAAGGCCTAGTGAAAAAAAGTGACCTTTTGCATAATGCCTTTTTTTCTAGGCACAAGGATGGCCAGTTTGCAGATTTCTTGGTAAGAGGCATCTGGCCCTCAGACAGAAGCAGGCCTGGTGCTTGCAAGTTGCATCTAGATCTCGTGTGTTTGGGAGGAAATGAGCATGCTCAGAAAAGTTTTCTGGAACAGCCCCTGAAGGTTTGAGCAGATGGGATCTGGGTTTGGACTTTGCTCTTAGTGTGATAAAAGGCATCAGAGGTTCAATTCCGAGAGTGGTGCCATCCAATTTAGACTGGCTCACACTAGTTTCTGTGCTGATAGGCCAGAGGGAAGAAAGGCTCAGGCAGGAAGGTCAGAGAGGAGACTCCCTGCATTCATCTGGGTAGCAGATCCTGGCAGCTTAGGCAAGAGCAGTAGCTGTGGCAGGGGACAGAAGCAGTTAGAGTTTGGGCACAGCCAGAAGAGAGAGTCAATTCATGGATTTGCTGTGAGTAGCAAGAGAAGAGTTAAAATTTGAGGCCACTGAAAGGAACAGTCACACAAGGGACCATTTCTGACAAATGAGTCCAGCCAAGAATCACATGATAACAGATGGATCCCTTAAGTGAGCACAGCACTATAGCAAAGCATGTCATCCACTCGCTGGCCACAACTCTCATTTAGGGGGCATGGAGTAGATACCAGGCCCTGTGTCAGCCAGAAGGTGCATACAACTCCATCTCCTCTTCCATGGTCCTCGAGGATGTGGGCATGGGGACCTGGGAAAAAGACACCAGTGAGCCATAGCCTCAACCAGGCCTGTCTGCCAGACTGAGGCGTTTATCACCCAGGCTCCCAGGCTCTGTTCACCACACCTTCTACTGAGCTTTAACAAAAATCCCAGCCACCTTTTCTTATCCTAACCTACTACCTTTCTAGCTGGGAACACCCCCGCTTGGGGCAGCGGCAGATATTAAAGGATCACAGCATTAGGAAGGTTAAGAACCAATGGCCTAGAGGGAAGAAACATTATTTGTGTATCTCTAAGCAAAAAGCCAGACCCCACCCTCACGGGTAAGAGAAAGTGTCACTGGGAAAAGAAAGTCAACTGCCATCTGAAGGATAAGTTCCTCTCTCAGGGTAAAATACATGGAAAGACTCAGTGGTTCAGACAGAGGCCTGGTAGCACCAGGGACTATGACAAACTTAAGGAGCAAAGGAAGGAAGTCAAGACCTGATAAAAATGAAGTAGATACAGTTGAGAAGAACTTGAGACCCTCTTTAAAATATTTGTCTTTATCCTAATGCAGACAGGAATGGCCATAAAAGGTATGAATGAAAAGAAATCTGATAAACTAGCTTTGGGGAGGATCAATCTGACCCCAAAGGTGGAAGGTTGGTCTTCGGGAAAAGCTAGAGGAGACAACCAACAAGATTATCATACTACCTCCTCTCAGCTGATGATCTTATTTGACACAAGATGTACATAGGCATGGAATCCTAGCATAGTTAGCCTGGAAGAGGTCTGAGGGTTTCATCCAGCCATGCTTTACGGATAAAAATTTTGGCTAACGGTAAGTAACTTAACCAGGAACCCAAAGTCAACATTCAAATTCAGGTCTTTTGACTTAATTCCTCACACTCATAACCACTGATTATTTGCATTTGAATGAAACTGTGTTCCTTCAACATATTGATGTTGTTTTAGTATTGAACCTCTAGTAATTTGTGGGAATACATACTCCATGTGTGTCAGTTGGGTGAGTAGAGGAATGTACAGACAGACGGATGGATGGATGGATGGTTGTACATTCCTGCTAGTTTGCTCCATAACTTCCAGACAGCTAAGGTAAACTTTTACCTTAGCCTAGTGAGTACATGCTCCACGATCTGCCTTCCTAAACATGTATGTCCTCTAGGCATTTAACCGTTTTTGTCCCATAACATCAGTGAGGCCCTGAAAGGCAGATATCCTTACCCACATCAGTGTCCAGGCAGTCTCTGGTCCTGGAAAAAGCTGATAAAACCACTTTAGCTGTTTGGGATGGCAAGCAGCCCAGCATCAGTTAGGTCATGCACGGTCTCCTTACTCCTCCTGGAAAGGAACCTAACTTGCTGACTGCCCAAATTGAATTTTAAAAACTCTAATTAGGTCACCATAAAGATTTGCTTTTTTAATGGCAGAAAGCCCAGTTTCCTGAGTGTTTCCTTGAGAGCGAGCACATACTTTGCCTCCCCACAACCCCGGTTCATCCACACCTCATTAAGTGAGGGAGGGGGGCTCAAAATAAAAGGCTGTTGCAAGATTGTCTCTAGGAAAACACACAGGGGTGCTTAGAAAATGACCCAGGGTTTGTTTGTTTGCTTATTTGTTTGCAAAAATACATTCTTTCATCTAATCCTCACAACTCTTTTGGCGGGTTTGTCCCAATTTTATAAGCAAAGAGACTGAGACCATAGTATCTAAGTGGGTTGCTCACTCCAGTGCTGGGGATCAGATCTACAGGGGGTTTGTCCACCTTTCTTTCGATGACAATAACATTCCAAGTGGCATCCCTTCCTGGTTATATTTACTTAAGATGCAGTCATTGTAACTAATGAACAAAGAGTCATTTATCATCGTCCAACCTTTATTGATCATCTCTTGTGTAGGGGGTATCTAGCAGATGCTTAGTTCAGAACAATTGGACATTCCTTTTTCTTTTTTAGCCTTAAACACTATGATATTTTATCTTGTCAACTACATTGGACTAAGAAACACCTAGATTAGCTAAACACACCTCTGCCTGTGCTTTTGAGAACACATCCAGAGATAAACTAGGGCCAGACATGGGGCAATTGTTTTCTGGAAAAAAAAAACAGTCTTGCCCACACTTCCATTTTCCATTTAACATATTTTTGGAAAGACCTCCAAAACAATGAGGGTAATTTTTAGTATGTTGGGTCATCAAAACAATCTATGGTAACTTGTTAATGGCAACTCTAAGAATCTAATGCATATAGTATACACATAGAGGCAAGTGGTGTTGACCAAAGTGTGTGGGAAAAGTGAGACTAGATAAGGAAAGAAGAGAGGGGAATGTGAGTAACTGAGATGGGTTTCATTGAGAAGGTGAAAAGTTGGCAAAGGAGTGAAGCGAGTGGAAAATGGGATAAGAAACTGATATATGGAGGAAACAGATGCCCTAAGTAGGGGATGTATGATCTTCATGTAACACCAAGGAGGCCAGTGTGGCCAGAGAGTGAACCAGAAGAAGCAGCAAACAGAGCTAGAGAGGGTCATAGGACCAGTCCATGGAAGACCTTGTACCATGGTTCTTTCACCCTGAGTAGGCCAAAGAGCTTTGAAAAGATTCTAGATGTTGCAAGGATTCAATCAGAAATGTTTTAGAATGTCTACCCTGACTGCTGCATTGAGGACATATGGAAAGAAGGCAAGGACAGAAGCAGAAAGACTGCTAGGAGCCCCTGCTGCAGTCCAGCTAAGAGTGTGGCTTTGACAAGCACACTCACCAGCCTTCCGAGGACAGTCCCTGATCAGCAGACAGGTTGGCTCCCCCCACAGCATCAGGTGGGCTTCAAGCACATCACCCAAAGACCGCCCCCTGTCCATAGCTTTGATGAACAGTTGTGTTGAGACATTGAAGGACGGGAAGACACTACCTTGCATGCCTTCCTGGGGTCTTTGCCTTCGTTCTGCTGGCTGCCTCACAGAGATGCTACCAGAATCAAATGAGGGAACATCTGTGAGAGCGTCACTGAAGAGCATAAAGTACGAGATAAATACGAGTGATTGTAATTAATACTAATAACAGTCACCTTCTCCTCACCCGACAACTGTTAACCTATAAATACAAACAGACACAATGTCTCATGCAGGCCCCGAGCCCCACATGGGGAGGAAACCAGCATACACATCTGCTGTGGGGAGTTTTTCATTGAATTGATTTCACTGTGACAAGATTAGCAATGCTCTGTTGCCATGGGCCATCTGTTGGGTGGTGCAAGTAGCCTTGTCATGCAGAACTGGACCTTACCAAAAGAACAGGAGTCAGCCAATGTGCAATAAATTAAGTCATCTGCTTCTTCTATAATGCTTTTTCTAAATGATGAATGGCTTTGTTTTCCTACGTTCAAGCAACATGTCTTGGCTGAAGCTAAGGAAACATTGGTGGAGAGAAGCAGAAAACACCTGCCGGTACACAGGCATTTACATAACGTGGTAGGGTCTGGATTACACGCGCCTCTGGCTGCAAGAAGGGGGGGGGGGAATTGGAAAATAGTATGGAGGTTCCTAAAACATTCAGAATAGAACTGCCATATGAGAAGAAAATTCTCTTCTAGGAATACACTCAAAGGAAATGAAATTCCCGTCATACCTCTGCTCATTGCAGAAATAGTCACAATGCCAAAGATACTCAAACGGCCTAAATTTCTATCAATTCAGAGTGGATAATGTGTGAGCGAGTGTGTGTGTGTGTGTGTGTGTGTGTGTGTGTGTGTGTCTGTGTGTGTGTAAAAGAGAGGAGGATATTATTCAGCCTTTACAAATCAGGACCAGAGAGTCCCTAGGTGAGCCTTCCTTCCATCAGACCTCTTTTTGGGGTGCCTACCTTCCCCATGGCTGTACACCTGGCTTCCCCATGGCTGAACACCAAGTGGGGCGGGGGCAGGGGTGATGAGTCAGGAGGACTGGAACCCACCTTGGTGAACCTTTGGACCTGCCTCAGCTTCCAAGAATGTCCAGGTGTGCCTGGAATTGGACCAGGGGTTGGACAAGACTCAGAGGTGTTGGGGATCTTCCCTTGTCCCCCACCATATGAGTTCTGTGGAGAAATGGCACACTGTGAAACTTGGGTTAGACTGGGCCTAGTGCCCCAAGTTGTCTGGAGACTTTGCAGCCTGAGGGCCAGGCAGAAGCAGAAACGGAGAGCAACTGTCCACCCCTGGGCCATGTTTTGTCTCTCCCCCCACCCCCCCGTGCTGTGAAGTTGAAGTTGGAGTAGGCGGACAAGTCCCAAGCCCTGCAGATGGAACTGGAGCAGTTTGCCAAGCTGCCGAAGCAAAAGAGGATCACCTTGGGGTACATCCAGGCCGACGTGCTGCTCGTCCTGGGTGTTCTCTTTGAAAAAGTATTCAGCCACACCACCATCTGCTGCCCCTGCGGGAGAAGAGTGGAGAAAGTCAACAACAATGAGAACCTTGGAGAGATATACAAAGCAGAGACTCAAGTGCAGGCCTGCAAGAGAAAGCAGAGGAGCGTTGGGCCCCGTGTGAGGGACGACATGGAGAGTGTATTTCATGAAGAACATGTTTCTGCAGTGCCCACCCTGCAGAGGATCAGCATCGTCACCAAGCGTGGTTCCATAAGGGGTGCCAGACGGGCGAACAATCGAGCATTGAAGATTCCCAATGAGAAGAGTATGGGACTACAGGGTTTCCTTTCTGGGGATGGAGGTGCGGGGAGGGCTGTATCCTTGCCTCTGCTCTAAGTGCCCCATTTCAATGCCCCAGGCTGTGGGAGCCCCCACTTCACCATGTTCTCTTCTTTGGTCCTTTCTTTGGTCTCTTCTTTGGCACATACCTTCAATCCAACAGCACTGGGAAGCAAAGACAGGCAGATGGCCGTATTTTGAGACTACCCTGGTCTATACACTGAATTCTAGACCAGCCAGAGCTACATAGTGAGATCCTGTCTCAAAACAAAACAAAAGAAAATCTTGAAACTGAAGAAAATGACCCTGCAGGTAAGAGCACACACTTCTCTATCAGAGGACCCAAGTTCAGACCTCAGCACCCATATCGGGTGATTCATCACCACCGCCTGTCTAACTCCAGCTCCAGGAGAGATGATGTCCTCTCCTGGCCTCCTCAGACAACCCCAGACGCAGGAACTCATGTATACAAGCATTTACATTTTTTAAATGTCAAAAATTGTCCTTGAGTTTCAAAGGCTAAAATAAAAATGTATTTTAAAAAAATAAGAAAATTTTGCCACCTGTGACAATACATGTGGATGCGGAAGACATCGTGCTAAGTCGAACAATCCAAGCACAGGACAAACGTTGCTCAATCTCACTTGCATGCAGAAAAGTTTAGGGGATTTAACGTGAAGCAATGTGGCTCTAGTGATCGCACTGTGTCTTTAAAATTTATGAAGTGGGTGAATATGATCAAAATACATTGTAGGAAATTATCCAAACAACCGATAAAGTTAATTTTAAATTTTACCACCAGAGTAAATCTTAAATCTTCTCATCCCCCAACCCTGTCCATCACCACCAAAAGAAAAGAAAAGGAAGGAAGGAAGGAAGGAAGGAAGGAAGGAAGGAAGGAAGGAAGGAAGGAAGGAAGAAAGAAAGAAAGAAAGAAAGAAAGAAAGAAAGAAAACCTGAAGTGTGTGTTCATTAGCTTGGTTATGGTGATTATGTAGGCAGAGACTGCTCGTTCGTTTCCCGGCTGCCCAGACACTATTCAGTCAATGACTCAGGCATATTTCTAGCTAGCTCTTACATCTTGAATTAACCCATTTCTATTAAATTGTATATTGCCATGAGGCGGTGGCTTACCAAAAAGGTTTTGGTTCCTTCTTCTTCAGCAGCTACATGGTACCTCTGACTCTGCCTTCTCTCTCTCTCTCTCTCTCTCTCTCTCTCCCTCTCTCTCTCTCTCTCTCTCTCTCTCTCTCTCTCTCTCTCTGTGTGTGTGTGTGTGTGTGTGTGTTCAGATTCCCTGCCTGACTTTACTCTGCTAAACCATTGGCCCGAACAGCCTTATTCTTCATCAACCAATAAAAGCAACACATATACAGAAGGGCATCTCACACCATAACTATTCCAACATCTATCCAAATATCAAGGCATCAAGTTGAACATCTTACATACATGCAATTCCAACCTATCAAATATACCAAAATAAAGCTGAAAGAAAAGTTAGAGGCGGAGGAGGGGTGGGGCTGTTTCACTACAAGATACAGGTGAAGAATAGAGGATGGGGGAGGGGGGCGTTTTCTGTGTGCTGGGGAGAGCATCAGGGGCAGCAGTCAGAAGAATAACAGCCTCAGGGGCAGCATCTTCTGTGTCTGTCATGGTGGTAAGAAGCCACCTTCTTGATGTAATGACATAGGCTACTAAAACACAGCAGGGGACTCTTCCATGTGATTTCAGATGCCACTGCAAATCTGAGTTGGAGAAGGGGAAATTCTCACATGTGACTGGGGAAGACATGGTAATGATGAGGAAAGGGATGGCATCCCAAAGATGATCAGAATTGAAAATAATGAAACCAAAGGGCTTATATTAGTTATTACTCCAGGATGAAGTAGCTCTGGGGACAGTCAACTTCCCATAACAATAGCTAGGATTTATTGTATGCCTACAATATGCAAAACTCTGAATTTAATGATTTCACTCATGCATGCATGCATTGACTTATTTATGTATTTATTCATTCAGCAGATGTGTGTGGCATGCCTTCTGTGCATTAGCTTCTATTAGTTACCTGAGATACCTCAGTGTAATCAATCAAATGGCTTAGACCTCCTGTAGCTTACATTCTAGCAGTAGAACACTAGATTAATGATGACTAAAAGCAGTATCTGGGAGATGGTAGTTACTGTGTAAATTCAAAAAGCAAGTGAGGGGTAACACTAACAACAAAAGTAAAGGTGTCGGGAAAGTACCCATGAGAACTGAAACTCAAAAAGCTGAGCCATGGGCATTTGAGGATGAGGTATTTGAAAGCACAGACGAGCTGGTGCAAAAGTCCCTGAGGCAATACTTGCTAAGAAATGACCAGATGAGCCATGCCACTGAAGAAGAAAATACTGGAAAGGGAATCACAGAATATACCATCAAAGAGCAGGCATTCAGGCAATGTAGGACTAAAACAGGTTTGATCTGTACAGCAGGCTGAAGCAGATGCATGTATATATCCCAACTTTACAACTAAGAAGGCAAGTACAGAGTGTGTCATTTGCCTGTGTGGATGTCCCATGTAAGTGATGGAAAGTCCAGCTCTAATGTGATAGTTTCTCCACGACATCCATTGGATACTTACCCACACACACTAAAATTAAGATCCTATGGTTTGCTAAACTGTTCCTCCTGGCTAAAGAGAGCAGATGGATACATGCTTTCAGATCATGTTTTTAAAGCCGCCTTTTGTGGCTAAACTCTTGATTGGGACCTCTTCCCTTAGCAGCATGGCAAACAGGCTAAGGCCACTAGGAAAGGAAGGGTGCTGACGGTGCCAAGAACTCACACTAGAGAAAGGATAGTCTCTTCCAAAATGGTATTAGGGCAACTTGATATCCACATGCAGAAGAATAAAAGAATTGTTCACGTCATACTCAAAAATCAGCTCTAGATGGACTAAAGATTCAGACAGAAAGCCTGGAACTGAAAAACTGCTAGGAGAAAGCAAAGAGGAAAAGCTTCAAGTTATCGGTATGGGCAATGGTAATTTTAGACACAAATCTAAAGGTATAGACAATAAAAGCAAAAATAGAAGAAAAGGGAATGTATAGTCAAAGCCCTTTACAAAGCCACAGAAGCAACCAACGGGATGATTTATCATTGATAATCTAGTAGTATCTATGAAAAGAAGTTGTACCAGCTAGTTTTTATGCCTATTTACCCAAGCTAGAGTCTGTCATCTGAGAAGAAGGAATCTCAGTTGAGAAAATGCTTCCATAAGATTAGGCCATATGTAAGCCTGTAGAGATTTTCTTAGTTTTCTTAGGTGGTGACACTTCTGGACTGGGGATCTAGCAGGAGTTGGAGCTAGCCTGGTGTACAGATTCACCTGCCTCCACCTCCTGAGTACTGGGATTAAAGGCATGTGCCACCACCACCCAGCAGTCAGAAATGCTTATCAGAGCAACAGAAAGCACACTAGAATATAACTTGTGTTAAATGAGGTAAGATCAACAGGTGGGCAGATCTCCAATGAGCTCACCTCCATGTGGAATCTGTAATAGTTAAAGTCATAGAGGTAGAGAGCAAGCTGTTGTTACCAGAGCCTAAGAATGAGCAGAAGATTGGAGGCTGGCCAAGGGATGTAAAATTTCAGTCATACAGAAGATTAGTCAAGAGACCTGGTGTACAATATGGTGATGGTAGTTAATAACCTGGATTATAGTCTAGAACATTTCTGAGAATAAATTTCAAGTATTCTCATAACAAAAAATCCGTGAATTTTTGAAAATGTTAGATGGGTTTAGTCGTTATGCAATATATATTTTAAAACTCATAGAAGATAATGTGCTTTTAGCAATTTAAAATTAATAACTTCACAATACTTTAAAAAAAAGAAGAAAGGGAAGAAGAGAGGGTTGGAAGAGCAGAATAGGAGAGAGAGAAATGCTGCAGAGAGAAAGGAAGGCTGGAAAAAATAGAGGAGAGAAGGTAGGAATGCTCCCTGGGCACCGTGAAGAATGCAGCGGGTGAGAATGGCTCAGGGTGCATTGACTGAATGTTGAACATTGTCCCTGGCACTCACTGGGCCACATATGATGGGGAGCCATCCAGCACAGAGCCCATATTCTCCTTCCTATGACATCATTTCCTCATGTGTCACTGACTTCATTACTACTTCAAAGGGTAAGTCTCTCAAAGTAGAAAGAAGAGCATGTGGATCATCTACTACACATCTATGCTATTTCCAAACATGGCTTTCCAAAATAGAGTCATTCATTTGACTAAAGGTTACCAGGGATACAGGGATGCCGTGGAATGAGAATGGCCCTTGGAATCAGATGGACTGAACTGTGGCCTCTCCGTTATCACTCCATTCTTTGTAAAGAGTTCAGCACAGTGGTTTTCTACAGCAGGTGGTAAATGGGTGTTTTTGTTTTGATTGCAAGTTTCCATGCTTCAAAAACTCTACCAGATCTTGAGGAGGCTGGAGTAAGTGAGCCAGTGTCCTGTCCATAAAGGGCTCACTATGCATGCAAGGATGTGATACTATGATTGAGAGCATAATTTTAAACTGAGATACCTGGGTTCAAGTCCCAGCTTTGCTACACTTCGCCTTTCTCTGTCTCTTTTTTGCTTCATAAAACTAAAATGATACTGGCACCTGTTTTGTAGACCTAGTATGAGAACTGTGATTCAACACCAGTGTTAGAACAGCACCCATTCTTTAGTAAAGGCCGAGCAAGTATAAAACAGATAGATAGATAGATAGATAGATAGATAGATAGATAGATAGATAGATAGATAGATAGATAGATAGATAGATAGAAGAGTGGAGTGTAAGCAGCAATAAATGAACCAAAGAGGAAAAAGTCACCTCCCTGGGGGTGCTCAGGAAAGCATCACAGAAGAATACGTTTGCAAGCATGTGGGGAAGGGTTACACTTCAGGTAAAAATAAAATGGTTCTTCGAAGTCATGAGGGCCTGAAACCATCCATGACAACAGTACAAAACAAAGAACGCTAATGGTGATTGATGCATACAATTCATGGTAGTCCCAAACACGGCATCATCCCATTTATTCCCAGTCATGGCCCAAGAGATAGGGATGACCATTGTTCCCACTGTACAGACAAGAAAGACAGAGCTCAGATTTCATCTGTGGGATGGAGCCATTGAGGTTTTTAAGCAGAAGTATGACATCATGCTTTTCATTTTAAAATCACTTCAGAGACCAGAAGAAGGAACATAAGAGAAGTCAATGTAAATGAAAATGGGTTAAGATACGCACTGATTGGTGTTGGACTTGGTGGTAGGGTGACGCTTGGCTGTTTTAAAGTTAGGGCTGGAAATTTTGCTAGTTGCTCAAGATATGGATGGCAAAAGAAAATGATAAAACTAGGATCAGGTTTAAATTTGGGACTTGAGCACTTGAAGGGAAATCCACTTCTGTGGATTAGGCCATAGATCATAAAGGTTCAACAACCTTCCAAAACAGTACCATCAGGGAAAACCAGGTCTTCAAACATGTGAGCCTGTGGGAAATATTTCATATTCAAACACTAATAAGAGGCCAGGAGCATAGTCTGGTCTCAGACTTCCTGACACTTTGGAATAGCCTGTCAAGGTAGAACTAATGCCTGGGACATATACCTGGCTGTATTAGTTTGTTTTCAATTATGATAAAACATCATGACCAAAAACAACTTGGAGATGAAAAGGGTTTATTTCTGCTTTAACTCTGAGGACACAGAACACGACTGAGAGAAGCCAGGGTAGGAACTTGAGCGAGAGCCTGGAGGCAGGGACTGAAGCAGAGGCTGTGAAGTAATGCTGCTTCCTGGCTTGCTCCCCATGGCTTGCTCAGCCTGCTTTCTTATGCTACCTAGAACCATCTGCCCAGGGATGGCACTGCCCCCTGTAAGCTGGGCCCTTTCACTCAATTGTTGATCAAGAAGGCATTTTTCTCTTTCTATACAACTATAACTTGTGTCAAGTTGACAAAAAAAAATTTTTTTAAACTAGCCAGGACATCCACTGCCATGTTTCTCGGAATAAAATAAGCCAATATCTCACTTAGGAGAGAAAGTATAGATACTATTTAAAGACAAAGGAGTGAGGAGATAGCTCAGCTGGTGACGTGTCTACAGTGTGGTGAGGATCTGAATTCAATCCCCAGTACACGCACTGAAAAGTTCAATATGGTGGCATAAATTTGTAATCCCAGCAAGGCCGAAACCAGGAAATGAAGATCTTTGGGGCTTACTAGCTAATTTATCTAGCCTCTTCAGCAAGCCCAGGTTTACATTAGAAACCTGTGACTTAAAAAGTATTATTTTAAGGTGAACAGTAAGGAGAGATGCCCAAAGTTGACCTCTGACCTCCATACTTATGTACACCAACTCATACATGAGCATACACACATACACACACACACCACATACACATGCATACAAGACAAAGGACTGATTGAGATTCTCTGTCAAGAGCATGAGGCTGGAGAAAAGTCCAAACCTTGGGTACCTCTAACACAGAACACTGTCAAGCCCTGAGGATCTTGAGCATCTGAAGACTGAATAAAGAAGCTTCTAGTGAAGGGAACTGAGACATGATAGCCAAAGCCATTGCTTTCCTTTCTGTGAAATACTTGACACAAGCAAAGCCAGGATTCATCTGAAATTCTATATCCCCTGGATATCTCTCTGTCTCTCTGTCTCTATCTCTGTCTGTCTGTCTCTCTCTCTCTGTCTCTGTCTCTCTGAGTGTCCTCTTTATTTATTTTATTTTACTTTCATTTTTTATTTTTTTGGATTTTCGAGACAGGGTTTCTCCGTAGCTTTTGGTTCCTGTCCTGGAACTAGCTCTTGTAGACCAGGCTGGCCTCAAACTCACAGAGATCCGCCTGCCTCTGCCTCCCGAGTGCTGAGATTAAAGGCGTGCGCCACCACCACCCGGCTCTCTTTATTTCTTTATTTCACCCTCTTCCTCTCTCTCCCTGCCCCCTCTGAAGAAGAAAGCTCTCCCTCCTCTCCCTCTCTCTTCATCCCTTTCTTCCTCCCTCCCTCTTGCTGCCTCTCAGCTGGTTGGCTATTGCTCAGGCCCATTTCTATTCCCTGGTCAATGGAATTTAAATTAATTCATTCAGCAGCTGTTACTCCTTTTGATTGTTTATTCCAATACCTATTATTCCACATTTGTCCATATTAAACTGCGTTTTGTCATCCATTATCCCAACTCTTTCAATGATCTGGGCCCCTCTGCATTTGGTTGCAAGGCACAATGATTTGTAGTGCCTGCAAAAGTTATCATGTGCAGATTTGAAATCTTTCTTGCAGGGCTGTTATGTGGGTCGTTAGCATCCATAACACAGAGTGGTTGTACCTGGTAGCTCTGCAGATGGAGAAAGGAAGAGATGAAAAAGACAAGGCTTGCAACGTGTTATCATTCCCAGGAAGAGACCCCAGAACTCCCCCACTCTGTCCTGTCATCAAGACTCCCCCTCTTATCACACACTGACACTAAGAGGTTGTCTCAAATGACCCTCTGGCTCCTGGAGTGTTCACTCCACCCTCCCAGCATTCGTGACCCTCAGGAATCTCAATAATTTAATAGAGTACTCACAGCCGCGTGCCTCTGGCTGTCTCTAATCAAGCTGCATGTGTTTCTCCAATCATCTGTGACCTGAAAGTAAGGGACATTTCTAGAGATCCAATGTATCTTGACATTTTTTTACATGTGAGTCTCCAGTGGGCCACATCTGGTAAACAATTATTTCCTACCGGCACCTTTCGAGTTTCAC